>NC_134545.1:38302062-38902062 GCF_050624435.1 Tenrec ecaudatus
CAGGTTTTGAAATTGAAAGACTTGCATGTGTGTGACTCATGAGGTTAAGAGACAACGCATAACAACAATATTACCAGGTTTCCTTCCTCTTGAAGGATAGGTAAGCAACAAAAGGACCATTTCTCTTAAAACCTCTGATCGAGCGTGGCACACAACTCCTTCCACTTTTATTCTATTGGCCAAGCCCTTCGCTGGCAGGGCAGGGAAGTTTACTCTTTCCTTGGATGACTAGGAAGTGAGTGAAATTTTGTCATCTCATACAAAGGGAAAAGGGAAACATGCTCTATGATCAAATAAGTTTTAAAAAAAAGTCAAAATATTCATAGAATCTGCCGAGTGTGGCAAAAGCATGAGCACTCCCATAGTAGAAGAAACACTGCTCTCAGAAACCACACTGTGCCTGGCAAGGGAGGCTGGAAGGATTTATGCTTGCTCACTTTGGCCAAGTCATTAAGCATGGCTGATCAGTAGAAAAGGAAATCGGGTTTGGTGCGGGGATGTGTCATTGGATATGCAGGCGATTCTCCTTGAGATGTATTGGCCCACAACTTTGGACTCACATACAGCAGTGACCATGAAGATGGCATCGGACCTGGCAACATTTCATTTTTGTATATAGAAAGTTGACACAAGCATCTCCTGGTGGTGTAGTGGGTTACACATTGTGTCCCTAACCTTAAACTCAGCAGTTCGAAAACAGCAGCACTCAGTGAGGGAAAGATGAGGCTTTCTACTCCTGTCAAGAGTTACAGGCTCAGAAACCCATGGGGGCAATTCTCCCCTGTCGTACAAGGTCGCTATGCATCAGCAGTGACTCGATGGCAGGGAGATTAAGTTGATATTACCTATTTTAGAAAACGGTTCTGGTTATTCAATTAAGTAAGGCAGGTGCAGCCCTGTCACACAGGGTTTGTTTAGATAGCACAGTAGTGTCCACTCACTCATTAGCTCAGTGTGTCTGGAAACCCAATGCGTATTTCCACATGGGACAAGTCAGGTTGAAGACACTGGGGATTCGTGCTTTGTTGAGCAAGCCCTGGAATTGCAAGAGTTCTAAAAAGAGGTCAAAGTTCCTGTTTTTATAGCTCTCTCTCACACACACAGACACACACACACACACACACACACATGGAGAAAGTGGTGAACTTCACAGAACGTAGTGGGGACTTCACAGAAAGGGGGGTTAATAGCTGTGAACAGGGTTGGGATGGGTCTTGTTCTATCCATTTGAAAGTCTCTAGGCTAAACAGAAATGTCCTGGTGGTATAGTAGGTTCCGTGTTGGCCTGCTAACCACCAGGTCAGCAGTTCTGAATCCACCAGTTCCTCCATGGAAAAAAGATGAGGCTTTCTATTTGAGTAAAGAATTATAGTCTCAGAGACTCATTGGGGCATGTTTATTCTTCCCTATAGGGGCGCTGCCAGTCAGAATGAACTCAGTACAGTATGCAAATAACAAGCTGTGCTAATACCATTCCAGAGAGACAGTGGTGTTCCAGGGACATTGGTTTCGCCTGGCCCCTGACCCTGAGGAAACATGAGGTCTTCAGGTCCTCTCCTGCTGCTCTTCTTTACCATCCTCCCATATCCTCCTCTGCACTCCCAAGTGGTGGGCATGATTTATAAACACAGAAATCCACTTACTCCTTTGGAAAAGTGGTTTACTTCACCCAAAAATTCGGAGAACTGTGTCGTCTCCCTTTCAAAGTAAATTATACGATGAACATACAATATTGATTGCAGGCATGTGGATTCTTAATCCTCAAGTTCCCATGAAACCCTGCTTTCCATGGCAAATCAGCCCGCCATTTCAGCACACCAGTATTGCCAGGAGAAAGGAGCCTCAGCAGCCACCACTGCTCCACAGCCTGCTTTTCACGGTCACACGGGGATGTCAGAGTGCCCCACACCTCGTGCACTTGACTCAGTGCTTGCTTGCAGGGGTTGCATTTTGTTAGAGCTCAACAACTTCCGAGCATTGGCAAATTCCCTCAACAAAAGGTGGGCAGCGGCCTCAAAATGTCACCAGTCATTAACCACAAGCAGGGTTGCGTTATGCTCGTCAGTGCCGTCATGTGCAAGGGGAAAGACAATTCCCACAGGCTGCCCGCTGTGTTTGGGGAGGGAATGCCAAGTGGGGAAGCTGGGGGTCCTCACCCCAGCAGCCACAGTTCCTGGCTCCAGGCCCTGCCCCAGGCTGTGCCAGGACGAAGAGCCTGGACTCTCAGAGACTCCATAGCTCGATTTCCACTTAGGTTGTGTTGTGTTGATCATTCCTTCCCTAGGCTGCCACCCATCTGTCAGTTTGTCATCATGTTATCATTTGTCTATAGCTTTGATTGCTGTAAGCGGTGTCACCAGCTACGATTATAACCAGAGCAAGCCACTCTGGACACGCTTCACCCGAGCATCCAAGCTAGGACACACTGGGAAGAAAGACCTGATGATGTACTACTGAAAATGAGTCCATGGAACCCTATGGATCAAAAGAGAATACCGTCCAAACAAGTACTGGAAGAGGAGCACCCTAGGTGGGAATACACTCACACGATTCAGTGGGAGGACTCCCTGGGTAGTGTTTGACTAGCACCCAGGAGGTCGGCAGTTAAATCCCACCCAGAATCCAAGAGGTGCCTAAGGAAGGTAGGCCTGAAAATCTGCTTCCAAAAGGTCACAGCCTTAAAAACCCTATGGAACAGTTCTACTCTGAAATGTATGGGAGTCGCTATGAGTCAAAATGGACCGAAAAGCAGCTAATAACAACAACACTGTATAAAGAACAACACTGCAAGACCTTAGGACAAAATACAGAGCAGGCACAATAGCCTCGACCCCACAGGATAGGGCAAGTTATTTTCCTTTGTACCAGAGACCGGAACTGTACAACGGAATGAAACCCTGCCTGCTCTTGTGTCATCACCACAGTCGTTGGTCCATGTTGAGTCCATTGCTGTAGCCACTGTGGACATCCATCTTATCAAGGGTCTTCTTCCCTCTTGCTGCCCCTGTACTTTAACAAGCATTATGTCCTTTCTTAAGAACCAGTCTCTCCTGATAGCATGTCCAATGGATGTGAGATGAAGACTTGCCATCCTCACTTCTAAGGGGCATTCTGGCCGTGCTTTCTCCAAGAGGGATTTGCTTGTTCTTCTGACAGCCCAGACGACTTTCGGTATTGTTTGCACATCATTCACATGCATTGATTCTTCTTCAGTTTTCCTTACTCACTGTCCAGCTCTCACATGCAATTGACCATTGAAACTACTTACCTTGAATTCAGAGCTTAGGGTACACTACCCAAAGCCACATACCTTGTGAGCGGCTGAAACATGTCTGCTGCCAGGAACTGTCCAATTTATTTTATTGAAACATCATACTCAAAAGGTGCTTTAGGCAAACATACTTTGTCTTTTGACTACATGTCCCAATAATATAACCAGGCTCAGACCCTCACATTGTAATGATTCAGCTATATGTCTGAGAGGAAAAAGACTGCCAACCATAAAACTGATGGGAGAATAGGTACTGACTGTCACCTGCAATGCCATTCCTTCAACAAATATTTATTGAGTGTTATTCAAATGACAACATTTTGCAAAGCTTTAAGAAGACCCAGATGTAGAGAACACAGTCCCTGCTCACAGGAGACTCACAGATACTGCATCAGGGCATTCAGATCAGGGACACCACAGATAGATGCTGAAAGAAAAATCATTAAAAAAATATAGCAACCACGCACGGATTCCAGGACAGATAAAATCCTCAGGAACAGCAATGGGAGTAGCGATACAGTGGTAGCTTTTTAATCTCCCATCATCTTGCATAGGGGTGGAGTCCAGACTGTCACTCAGGCCATAGCCAGTGAGGTCTCAATGTGGGCATGGCCTTCTCTTGAGGATTCTGTCAACTTCTGTATTCTTTCCTGGGGGTGAGAGACACCCATGACTTGATATTCCTGCTGACAAGATACATGGATCTACATTGACGGCAGCCAGAGCCTTGAACGGGGAGGAGTCATGTGGAGAGCCATGCCACTTTCCACCTCCACTGGGTCCATAAGACATTCCACCGACTGCCCTGTGATCTTCCAGCACTTGGTGTCATTGCATGTGTTGCATAAGTCTGAAAAAAATTTACACACTGTTATTTGATATATGGGTTAATTTCGTACTTATGGACGTGGTCTGGACTGGGCTGGGATGTTTTCTTAATATACAATTATTCTTCTATATAAAGCTTTTTTAGGACACATGAGTGTTTATGAATGTGCTTCTCTGGTCAACTCGAACTGACTCAGATACCATGAGGGCACAGGGTGGCTGTGTAGGGAAGGGGAGGAAAAGGGAACTTATAACAATGATGGATTTAGAACACACACACACAGCCTAGGGGCCGAATAACATTAATATGGGTAGAGGGACACAGAAGACAGTGTGTATAAAGATATTAATTTATATATAATTTAGTACGGGTGTGAGGGTTGAGGAGAGAGGGAAAAAACAGGAGCTGATATCAAAGGGGTCAAGTAGAATGATAGTGTTTAGAAAATGATGGTGGCAGCATATGTACAAACTCGCTTGATCTAATTGATTTATGGATTGTTATATTACCTGTCAGAGGCCCCATTAAAATGTGTTCTTTTTTCGATAACAACATAAACTCACTGCCATGGAGTCAATTTTGACTCAGTATAGAACACACCCTGTGGCTTCCTCGCTTGCTATTCTTTAAGGAAACAGAAAGCCTTTGCTTTCCCCTGCAGAGTGGCTGGTGGTTTCAACTATTGACTTTGAGGTTAGCAGGCACCATAGCACCATGATTCCTAAGGATGCTGGTAGAAAGGGAGAACCTTGTGGAACATAATTTAAAATTCTTTAATTATCTAGACTTACTTAACTGAAAGAGTCCCAGAGACTATGACCCTGAGTTACTCTTCAAACCTTGAATTGAAACTGTCCCCTGAAGTCATCTTTAAACTAAATAACAATTTAGCTCTTAAAGGATTGCATCCTTGAGTATTGCAGTCTTTAAAAAATCAGCACAAAACTAAATGGGCTACAGATAAGTCAAAATATATGTGAGAGGGTTGTGGCAGAGAGATTAAGTAAAAAGAAAGGAAACACCTAGAATAGAAAGAAAAAGAATGTTAATTCAATATGAAGAGTGTGACCAATGTCACTGAACATTGTGTCCAGAAAGGGTTGAAATGGAACAGATTTTGCTTTGTATGTTTTCACATATCAAAATTAAATATTAGTAGAAAAAGAGAGAGACTCGCATCTGTTTGAGGCAGACTACCAAATACTGGGTTATATATAATGCTAAGTATTGAAATATTATCCCATTTTCATATGGCAAGTATGGAAAGCCAAGGATGGAGTGAGGCATTCACAGGGGAGATGGCATTTGAATGATCCAGGAATATGGCTAAAGAAGATGCTCATTCCCGGGTGTTTCCACTGGGTTCGCAAACACATCAGCAAATGAATGTCAAATAACGCGTCTCACCCTCTAACTCAGAGCTGTGCAACCGAACTCTCTTCTATGATGAAAAAGTTCCAGAGCAGTGATTCTCAACCTGTGGGTCGCGACCCCCATGGGGAGGGGGGTCGAACAATGCTTTCACAGGGGTCATCCGATTCATCACAGTAGCAATATTATAGTTATGAAGTAGCAACAAAAATAATTTTATAGTTGGGGGGAGCACCACATATGAGGAACTATATGAAAGTGTCACAGCATTAGGAAGGTTGAGAACCACTGTTCTAAAGGCATGACATCCAACCTGGTAGCTACTACATTTTATCAGGAAAGACCAGTCCATGGAAAGGGACATCATGCTTGGTAAAACTGAAGGTCCACAAGAAAAGAGACTGGCCATCAAGGAGATGGGCTGACACCATGGCTGCAACAATGGACTCCAACCTAACAACCATGGCGAGATTTGGCACAAGATCAGGCAGTGTCCTCAAAGTAACATCCTTGATCTTCAGTCTTTTTAAAAGATCTGGTGTAGCATATTTAGCCAATGCAACGTGTCATTTGATGTCTTGACTGATGCTTCCTTGAGCATTGATCTGGCTTAGGGTTTAAAAATTCCCCTTGGCTTCTCAATCATACAGGAGGCCCACACAGTGATCATCTTTCCTCACTACACAGAGTGTCATGCCCCACTCACATTGGTCTCCTTGCTGTTCCAGGAAGAAGCTTGGAGAACCCAATCACAAGGCCTTTTGCACTGACTGTCTCCTACCTGGAACACTTTCCCCACCGCCACATGGCCACTCCTGTGTCTTCCTGCCTTATTCAAGTACTGCACTATCAATGAGATCTTCCTTGGCTGTGATGCACTACTTGCCCCAAGTTTCCCATCCAGCGCAGTTTAGTGAGAAAAATCTCACTGCTACCTGCAGGGGGGGAGCCTCGGCACTGGCATCTCAGAAAATGGAGCATAATCAGAACAGAAATGTGACCCTACCTCTCATGCTAAAAGGCTGCTAACTGCAAGATCTAAACCACCACACAACCAGCCACTTCTCAGGAGAAAGGCTGAAAGTTAGTCTCAGAAACCTACAGGGGAAGTTCTACCCTGTCTTATAGGGTCATTATGAGTCAGTATCAACTCTATGGCAGTAAATTTGCATTTAGGGGGGGGCGCGTTCTAAGGAGCTCTGGGTCACATACCCTGATCAATCCAACTGGCAGCTGCATCAGCTGGCTAAGGCTTCAAAAGACTGAGTAGGTAACCCAGAGCTCAGTGCTGTTGGCAGAAACTTGTGGGGGTTCAGAAGGACTTGAGGTGATGGTGTCCTTCTCAGTGGCCTCAGATAATCTTCTCCCCGGTCTGGGCATCAGCATCTTCTTTGCAAAATGGGATGATTGCATTAGAGAACCACTAAACTCCTACATACCTGAGCAACCAGGAAGCAATTGTGAATCCTGGAGAGGAGCAAAGACTATGCTGGTGGCTCTGCAAATCTTGGGAAGCCTGGATCCGATGCGGCTGGAACTGTCCACAGCGAGGCACCAAGAATCCCGAGAACTGTAGTTCAGGTCTCCCCCTTGCCTGTGTACCATGGAAGATTTAATAAATGTTCTCCTCATGCTAGGATCCTTGGTGGCAAAGTGGCAAAATCCCTTCACATTGGCCTGTTAACTGCAGGGTTGGCAGTTCAAACGCACCTGCTGCATTCCTGTAGGAAGGGCAGCTTTCAACTCCCACAAAAAATTGTTGTTTCAGAAATCCACAAGGACAGTTGTATCCTGTAACTATGAGTCAGAACTGGCACAATAGCAGTGCGTGAGTGAGCTTTAAACTACATTTGAGACTGTGGTCTAATTTGAATTCCCCTACCTGTCCATTGGGTGTCATGGGAAGAGAGTAGATAGGAGAAAAAAGGGTAGGAGGCAGTGAGGGAGGAGGGTAGAATGTACTGGAGTAACACATTCTGGCAGAAAATTGTGTGTATGTGTGTGTGTGCGTGTTCTATTGTAATTCACACAGATTATGGGTGGGGGAGGGAACTGAAAAAGTAAATATCCATGAAAAAGAAAATTTTTTTTCTTTGGTGATTTAACTTTTGTTGAGCTAAGGGATGGAGAATGTACTGCATGGGCGTGACCAGCCACTGGACCGGTGTGCTGTTAACACACCCTCCTGCCTTTGCATGCTGGGGGCCTCTCTGTAAACAGAAGTGACTTGTGACTTCTGATTTCCTGGGGCTCTAATGAGAACCCGAGAATAGAAGTTCTAAATCATGAACAAAGGAGATACAAAGGGTTAATGAGAGGACAGAAGTTTGAAGTTTCATTGGATGAACACAGCGCCAGCATCCAACAAACATGCCAAAGGCTGAACTCTGCCCGGAAGTAATGAATGAGCACTGCCTTTAGCCCGTGTCCTCACTCTCCCCGTTTACTGCACTCCAAGCCAGCCTCACTAAGAGTAGTCAAAGGTGACATGGTGGTCCTTTCATCTCTCTCTGACCCCTCACGCTGCCTTCACCTCTATCCAAGTTGCTTCATCCTTCCCCCTTCTCCCTGATCTTCCTCGTGGAAAGATCTAATTCATACTAACTGGTAAAAGTCAGTTAGCACACAAGAAAGAAGACATCTCCTTCCTCAGCCTATGCTGCAGAAAAGGAAACTCGGGCTTGAACTCATTTGCCCAACTGTCAAAGTTCCCATCACGGGCAGGGCCATGATGTGAAAATTCAAGCAAGCAGCCCCAGAGCCAGAGCTCCCAACCCTCATCCACTGCAGTTCACGTTCATGGGGTGAAGTGGTGAAAAGCTAACCAGAAACTGAGAGTCAATGTAGATACCCAAGGCTTACTTGCCAGGGCACTCACTCACTGCCATTGAGTCAATGCTGACTCATAACAACCCTATAGGACAGGGTAGAATTCCCCTGTGAGTTACTGAGGATGTATCTCTTTATAGGAATAGAAAGCCCCATCTTTCCCTTGTGGAGTGGCTAGTGGTTTTAAACTGTTGCACAAAGCATAACCATGACACCATCAGGACTCCAAAACATGCCAAGGCAATCAATGGTTCTGTGAGATCTCTCAGGATAGAGATATACCTTGCTCCTTGGCTACACACGAGAAAGCATTCACCTCCAAGCCTAGTTTGTGATCCAAGTGAGTTTTATGAGAATTAGAAGAAGTTTCAGGTTTATAAAGGCACCTGCAGGGCTCTTCAGAAATGTGCATCTCCTTAGAAGCTTCCCTGAAAGTCACGAGGTTTGATCTGTGCTCCTGCCTTTTAAATCACTCCCAGAGGTGGGGCGTGCTGGTGACCCTGGTTGAACTCATTGGCTGAACTGAATTCACCTGGCCTTGTTGGGCCAATTCAGGTGCAGAACACAGCCAGGTGTACCTCCCCTTCCTGGCTGGAAACCTGAGCCTTTGAGCATGCGCAGTGTACCACTCGTTCATGGGACAAAGGCTCAGACTGCTGACCATGCGAAATGGATGCCTCAGTCCCTAAGGTAAACTACCTAGCAGTTCCAAAACCCCACTGCGGTGTAGTGTTCATGAACTTTGGCAGGAACACATCCTTACCACGAAGAATCCTGGTGGCCCAATGGCTAAGCACTTGGGCTTTAGACCGCGGTCAGTAGCAACACATGAGAAAAAGGTCTTGCCATTGTAAACATTCCACCCCACTGCCATCAAACGCAAAGGACCTCTGGTGACATAGCAGGCTACTCACAGAGCTAGTAAATGCAAAGTCAACAGTTCTAACCCACCAGCTTCACTGTGGGAGAAAGATGAAGCTATCTATTCCTATAGAGACATAATATCTCAGAAACCTATAGGGAAAATTCTACCCTGCCATGGACTACTAAACGAACAACCTAATCTGACTTGGAAGAAGTCAGGCCAGAGTGCCCTTGACAGCATATATGGCAAGATTTTGCCTCCCAAATATGTTGGACATATTGCCTGGAGAAGGACATCCTGCTTGGTAAAGTGGACGGGCAGCACAAAAGAGGAAGGCCCTCAATGAGCTGGATTGACACCGTGGCTGCATCAATGGACTCAGGCAGAGAACAAATGTGATGATGGTGCAGGACCTGGAAGTGTTTGGTTCTGTTGTGCATAGGGTCACTTTGGGTCAGAAACCACTCAATGGCACCCGACAGCAACAACAACAAGTATATAAGATCACCATGAGTTGGAATCAACTCGATAGAAAGTGGGCTTTGGGTCTGTCATGGAACCAACCCTGGCTCATAGCGACCAAATCATGGGATTCTGAGGCTGTAAATCTTCATGGGAGCAGAGGGCCTCATCTGTCTCCTGCGGAGCAGCTGGTAGGTGTGAACCCCTGACTTTGCAGTTGACAGTCTAACACTTCCCTTAAAGTATCCCCCGGGGCTCCTTTGGTAACGATGACAGACTACGAAACCCAATAGGGACATTTCTACTCTGTCACATGAAGGCATCCTGTGCAGAATGGGCTCAACGGGAACTAACACCAAACCCACCACTTTTAACACCATCCCAACCTTACAGACTGTGCTAGGCTCTTGAAGGAATTGACTTTTTGCACTCCCACTGAGCGAGCTATGAGCATGCATGCCAACACGTAACTTCCGGTCCTGAACTAGGGATCAGCTGCACATGTAAGGATGTGCTTCTAATGTGGAAGGAAGTAAAGAGAGGGGATCTGGAAGCAGGAAAAGCCAGGAAGCAGGAGTCACTTAGGCAGACCCCTTTCCTAAACCAACTTAATTAGCATATCACAGATCCTGGCTCAGAGGTGATGTTCAAAGAAGAATTGTTGACTGAATATACAAGGGAAGGAACAGAATAAGTGAACACAGAAATGTGCTAATGACCAAATTGACTCACAGTTCCGACCCTGCTCTTCTTCTTCCAGGTTCTTCTCTAGTTACTAATGGTATTTGCTTGACCTCTCACAAGCACAAAAGGAGCCCTGGTGGCCTAGCGGTTAGGCAGTGGGCTGCTAACAACCAAACTAGCAGTTCTAAATTAGCAGGCATTCTGAAGGAGAACAACAAGCTGTCTGCTCCTTTAAAGAATTACAGTCTTGGGAATGCACAGTGGTAGCTCTACCCTGGCCCATAGGGCTGCTCTGAGTCTGACTCGACTGGACAGCAGTGAGTATGGGTTTGGTTTGGTTTTCACAGGTACCCTGATCCATTGGTGGTCTTGGTAAATTGCAAACGCTGGTTCAGTGGACCTTGTGTAGGGCTTGAGAATTTGCACTTCTAACAAGCTCCTGATGTTGCTAGTCTGTGACCATATTTAGGGTGGCAAGGCTCTGGACTCCCGGGGTCTTCCTGGTGGCTGCTGTCACAGCACAAGTTCCCAAGAGTGCACCGCTACTCATTTCTTTGGAATGATTTGGACTGAGTTTTCCCAGCCATTTCATCAAGGTTTTTGGCTATTTGTTCCATGACACTGAAAAGTTTGGACCTGACATATGCAGCTCAGGCTGTATTATCTATCTTCTCTGCCCTCTTGGATTGGAGATGGATCACCTATGAAGCGATGAGGGTAAGAAGGGTTGGGTGTCCCCGGGTAATGTGAACAGTTAGCGCGCTCAACCACTGCTGATTAAAAGGTTTGCGGTTCAAATCCAAGGCCCCTCAGGAGAAAGGCCTGCTGATTGACTTCTGAACGACCAGCCTTTGAAAGCTCTGTGGGGTCCCGTGGTGCTGACCCACACGGCGTCACCGTGAGTTGGAATGGACTCCTCAGAAACGGGTTTAGTAAGCAGCACAAAGAGGAAACTCCTTGGTGAACTGGAGGACACGGTAGCTGAAACCATGGGCTCCAACATACTACTCCTGAGGCTGGCAAAGGACCGGGCAGTGCTGCCTTGTGTTGCAAAGTAGGTCCCTGTGATGTCAGAATGACTGGACAGCACTAACAACAACAAAGGATGTCAGGGCCCTTCACTTCCCCAGACCACTGACCAGGTTCAAAGACCCGCATGCGAGTATAGTTTCACAGTTAGACGTGTTTAGAAAAAATAATGTTTGCAAAAGTAAAATCTTGGTTTACATTTTACAGAGCATGCACAATGAGTAGAACTCTTAAGGTCCACCGGAACCTGTTTAGGGTCCCCTCCACTTGCTCACCACCGATAAGTCGATTCTGACTCATATTGATCCTACAGGAGAGGTTAAAATTTCCCCTGTGGGTATTTCAGAAACTGTAGCTCCTTATGGGAATAGAAAGCCTCCTCTTTCTCTGCAGCTGGTGGGTTCAAACTGCCAACCTTGTCTTTAGCAGCTCAGGACTGACTTGTATCTCTATGAAACCAAAATCTACCTCACTGCCAGGGAGGTGATGCTGACTCATAGTGACCCTGTGAGGCAGAGTAGATCTGTCCCTGTGAGTTTCTGAGACTGTAACTCTTTATAGGAGTAGACAGACTCTTCTTCCCACGGAGTGGCTGGTGGTTTCAAAGTGCTGACTTTGGTGTTAGCAGCCCAACATGCAAACACTATGCCACCAAAGCTCCTTTTGTACTCCTATAAGTAGATAAATATTTCTCTTATATCTGTGTTTCAACCAAAGGCATGGCTATAAAGGTAAAAAGGCCATGAGTGTCAAGAATGATTTGAAAATGTGGAGTTCTTTTGGGAAAGGATATATATATATATATATACTTGTGTATATAAATAGAATTCTGACGGCGGCAAGAGTGGTCAGGAGTTGGACTGTTAATCTCAAGGTCAGCAGTTTGAATGACCAACCGCTCCTCTGGAGAAAGAGGAGATTTTCTACTCCTCTAAAGAATCACAGTCTCAGAAACCCACGGGGGCCATTTTACTCAGTCCCATGGGCCTGTGAGTTGGAATGGACTTGATGGCAGTGAGGGCATGTAAATATGCAGACACCCACCTCGGACTTAGGATTTGACCTGCTCCCTCAGCCCTGTGAGCATCTGCATCCGAAGCCATGGACTTGGCCTTCTGTGAAGAACCCATTAGTGCACCGCCACAAAGAGAATGAGTTTCCTCTGTGTCAGTCCATTACCTGCCAACGTTCAGGATGGAGCCAACACCCTTGGTTTCCCAGAGAAATTGGCTCAACATCCCCCTGATGTGGTTGCATGACATAGGCCACTCATGCAATGCACTGCATGTGCTCTATTTAATGCACTATCACCAACAAGTCTACATGGGTGGTAACTCTGAAAACCTTGCCCAAACAGCTGGCTTCACCAAAGTATATGGAACCATGTGGAGTCGTCGACCATTTCGACTCTGCACTGGCTGTACGTTGGCATTGCCAAGGGGGCTTTCTCACTGACCGTGACCTGAATCCTGCTTCCACTAAGCCTTGCTTCATTGGTCTGGGATGGGGCCAGGCCAATGGGAGGCTTGAAAGCTCCTAAGGGATTCCAAAGTATGACCAAGGGTGAACACTACTGTTTTTGGCCATCACATCCGGGAAGGCCCTTGGGACTTTGCCACTCAAAGTATGATAGGTCAAGGAAACAGCAACATCAGCATTAGCTTCTCCCATGCTAATGCCATCGAGTTGATGCTGACTCATATAGACCCTACAGGACAGGTCAGAACTGCCCTTGTGGGTTTCCCAGACTGTCACTCTTGCCCGGAGTCTACAGCCTCATATTTCTCCCAAGGAGTGGCTGGTGGTTTAGGACTACTCTCCTTGTGGTTAACAGCCCAAGAGTACCAGGGCCTCTAGAACTGCTGGATCCTAGACCCCACCCTGAACCCACAAAATCAGAATCTGCCCCCCAGCCCGATTTCCAGGAACCTGGGTAAGTGCATGCATGTGAAAGTTTAAGAAATACTTCCTTAGAAACCATTACTTTCCAGAACAAACTCCTCCTGCCAGAGGTGCAGAAATGGAAGCCCATTAGGCCATGCTCGCCTAGAAGCAATTTGAGGTCTCAGTGCTCCTATATCCTGGCTGTCATCCAGATTTCCTTATTCTCACCTGGACTGTTGTCACTGCAGCAGGTATTGGTGAGTCCTCAGCACGAACAGCCCCAAATTCGGTCTAGAGACACAGCTCCCATTTCAGAGTAGTACAATCCACAGTTTCCTGTAGAGTTTCTGGCTTTTACTGGCTTGGGGTAGGGTCTAGTGGGAAACGCATCTTAGCAAGAGCCATTATGTATTCTTGATGTGCACAATGAGTTTGTCTTGAGGCATATTTATGTCTGATGTTGTTATGTATTCTCTTTCTATCCCATGCAACGTTATTTTTTTGAAAATTTATATTTGCTTTTAATTACCCAGACATATAAGTGATTTATAGCTAGGTCTGATCGATTGGAATCAGATGACCACGCCTGGATTAACCCATGGGTCCTGGTGACCATTAGGCACTTCTTTCCATGAATGATATTTTCACCTGAGTGAATGCATTCACGACTTTTCTTCTCTTAAGATAAATAAGCAGGTGGGTATCATTTTGCTCTGCTGGCACTTCCTTGTGCTGTTTTAAGTTCACCCAGCAATTTTTAAAAAGAGAAACATATTACAACTGTCACACACTTTATAATTCATGTGGAAAAATTTGGGGGAGAGCTAAATAGAGGTGACCCGTGGTGCAGTCTTACTTACTGCTTGTTAGAAGGTACTGAAATCTTATATACATAAACACTAGAAACCAGGAGAGAGGAAATGGTGGTTCCATGGCAGAATTCTCACTAGCCATGCAGGAAATTTGGGTTTGATTCTTGGCCAGTGCGCCTCCTGTTACAGCTACCACCTAACTGCTTGTGGAGGCTGGCATATTGCTATGATGCTGAACAGATTTTAGCGATGTTTTCTGCCTACAGACAGACTAGGAGGAAAGGCCTGGTGAACTCCTTCAAGCCATCAGCCACTGAAAACCCCCCAGCTGACAAGGGGTCAAATCTACAACCCATTGAAGGAATCGGGTAGGACCAGTGGGCATTGAGTTCTGTAGCGCATGGAGTCCGCATGAGTCAGCTGGCTGACTTGAAGGCAATTGTCCACAGCACTCTCTAGGAAGGCAGTGGTTGGAGCACATAGGCGTCCTTCATGTGGCCCCATGATCATCAGGCCTTAAGTCATGCAACCAACTCTGGGAAATGAGAGATGCCCGGGGTACCAGGAATATTTGAAAGACCTGGTGTAAATTGGTTCAGCCCAGGGGAGTTCTGGAAACCACCGAGGTAAGCTTCCTGCTGAAACCACTAACTTAGCTCCAGTGCGAGTGGATGGGTGTCTGCACATGTACCCAGCCACCATTAGTGCGTTTGTTGTTGTTGTTGTTGCCGTTCACGTCCGTAGAGTCGATGCCGATTCACAGTGACCCTATATGACAGGGTAGAATTCCCCCTGTGACTTTCTGACACTGTGACTCTTTACAGGAGTAAAAAAGCCTCATCTTTCTCTTGAGGAGTGGCTGGTGGTTTTGAATGGTTGATCTTGCCATTAGTCCATTGCGTAACCAGGTGCTGTCAATTTGGTTCCAATTCATGGCCACTCTATGTACAGCAGAACAAAACAACACGCTGCCCTGCGCATTTCTCACAGCCATTCCTACATTTGAGCCACTGTGTCAACTCATCTTGTGGAGGTTTGTCCTCCTTTTGTCTTGACCAAGCATGCTGTCCAACTCCAGGGACTGGTCCCTCCTGATAACACCCAAAGTACATGAAGCCAAATGTCACCATCCTCGCTTCTAAGAATCAATCTGGCTGTAGTTCTTTCAACATGGATTTGTTTGTTCTCCTAGAAGTTCCTTGGTGTATTCAATATTCCTCACCAGGACCATATTTCAAATGCATCAATTCTTCTCATGGGACTTCCTTATGCATTTTCCAGCTTCCACATGAAAATAATCATGCCTTGGGATAGGATACTCCTGAGTTTTTAAGGTGACAAAGTCACCTTGGTTCAAAAAATGTTTAAAAGGCCTTTTGCAGCAAATTCACTGAAAGCAATTTATCCAGTGATTTCTTTACAGATATTTCTATGAGCGTTGGTTGTGGATGGGTCCAAGTAAGATGAAATGCTTCATCATTTAAATCTTTTCTCTGTTTATCATGTTGCTTATTGGTTCAGTGGTGAGGATTCTTGTTCTTTTAACCTCGAGTTGTAATCCATACTGAAGACTATCATCTTTGAACTTCATCAGTAAGTGCTTCAACTCCTCTTCCCTTGCAGCAAGCAAAGCTGGTCGCCTGCATATTTCAGGCTGTTCTCAAATCTTCCTGCAATCCTGAAGTCTCCAATTCAGCCATTCAAAACTCAAAACAGCTCAATGCCATGGAAGTCAAGTCAATTCTGACTCGAGCAACCCTGTAGGCCAGGAAAGAACCTCCCGGAAGGTTTCCAAGGCTGTAATCTTTGTGGCAGCACATGGTCACATCTTTCTCACTCGGGATAGCTGGTGAATTCCAAGTGTTGCTCTTTCGGTTAACAGTGAAGTGCTTAAACATTGCCCTACCTGGATTCCAAGTGTGAGCTAGCAGCCACAATTTTCTTCTGAGACCAAAGCGGTTGTTAGCTGTGAATTCTCGACCAAGGGTGGTCCAGCAGACCTGCTCAGTATTCGCCCAGGTGCAAAATCCATCAAGAGGATGCATTGTCATTATTTTTAATCACATAACACACCCAGGTGTAGCAGCAACCCAGCTTTGTAATATCACCCTGGTTTTGATAAATATGTACCATTCCTTGATAACGCTTCCAAATCCTTTAATATCCTGCAGCTCAGTCCCTGATGTCTGGCTGTAACAAAAGGTGTGAAGGGAGACCATATGTCAATAAACTCTCCCCGTCTGCCACAACTCAGCGCATAATCAGCTCCACGGTAAAATGCATGGTAAGTCAGTTATGCGCTGGCGGGAAGGGCAAGGGGCCCCTTTCAGGTTTGTCTTCTGATGAAGTTGACCAAAATGACTTCTTATTTCAGCCTATTAGGAGAGTGAGAGTTGCCCCCCCTCCCTCGCCATTTTTCTTTTCCCTTTTTGTCCCTTTCCCCTTGGAGGGACAGCCTGCTCTGCTATTCTGAAAGGGTTGTCTGTTTTATGCTGCGCTCTCCACTCCATTAAATCACCTTTCCTCACATTAAATACAGGTCTTCAGGGTGGTCAGAGAGCTTTGCTGTGAGGGATAATGATATAATTAGGATGACATGCATGAAAAATCATTTTTCAGCTCAATCCCAGGCAGACCACGGGGAAGCATGAAATGGGAAGGGGGAGAGGTGTACCTCACTTTAGACAAGAGCCAGGCTTCTGAGGGGGCCACTCTTGACCTGGAAGGCTGCTGAAGGCTTCTTTACCTCACTCACTCATTCACTCATTCATTCAACCAGCTTGCTACTTACTTATTAAAAGCCAGACCTTGGGGCTCTCTCACTGAACAAATGAGACAAAAATCCCCCTTCTGTCAAGAAGCTTCCACAAACAGAGGCATTCAAACACTTCCTAGAGAATGTGTTTAAAGTCCAATTTACACAAAAGCAGAAGAAGAGACTGATGCGAGGGGTTTCACACACACACACATGTTCATATATGACTCCCATTGCAGCGACAAAGTGTAGGACTCTTCCAGGAGACACTCTTCATTGGAGTTAAATTGCTCCCCCCAACCCCCTGAGCTCTCTCTCTCTCTCTTTTTTTTCTTTCTTTCTGAGAGCAATTGCCCTTGGAAGGGATTAGCTGTTATCACTCTCTAGCACCTTAGTGTGAACTTATTTATTGGCTCCTTTTCCTGCCTAGATAGGAGGGGCCTCCAGGGCTGCTAAAAGCCAGAAAAATCCCAAAAAAAGCAGTAGCAAGAGAGGCAGAGGACAATTGGCGCCAGTGTTTCTCATTTGAGTGGGGGGGGGGGCATTTGTTAAAGATGCAGATTACACACGCATACAGCACACACACACTTCCCTGCCGCCCCACCCAATATGGCCCTACTAAATAAGGATCCTACCCCACCATCTGTCCGGGAGCCCCTGAACTGGCCCTTCCCATGAAAGAAGCCAGGGCCATTGAAAGTGACTCTTTAGGCAAAAGATACACGATAAAGCCCATTTGTTAAGCACTTGCATATTAACCAAAAGGTTGATGCTTCAAACCCACCCACAGGTTCCTAGGAAAGCAGGCCTGGTGATCTGTTTCTGAAAGGGCACAGTCTTGAAAAGGATCCCTGGTAACATATTGTCCTGCTAGCCATAAGGTCAGCAGTTCAATACTACCAGCTGCTCTGAGAGAAAAAGCTGAAGCTTTCTACTGTACAGATGTATAGTCTCAGAAACCTACCAGGGCAAGTATACTCTGCTGCCATGAGTCAGAATTGACTCAATGGCAGCAAGTGAGTGGATGGGCAGGGATTGATTGGGCACCAACTAACACTAAGAGCAACTATTTTAGGTGGCAGTGACATTCTTCTGCTTTATCTAGAATCTGAACTCTCAGCGTCATTAACAATGGAGGCAACAGACAAATAATTATAAACTACAGAAGGGTAAAGAAAAGCTAAAGAAGTTACTTCTGTTTGGGGTTTAGTTGTGTGCTTTTTTTAGCAGAAAATATGAACTGTGAAGGAGCAGGGACTTCCTGGACTTAAATATGAACTGTAAGATCTCTCTCCGGGCTAGAGTTACATCTCAGTTCTTGGCTCTGCATGAGAAAGAATTCACGCCAAAGCCTGGCTCGTGATCCAAGTGAGTTTAATGAAAGTTAAAAGAAGTTTCAGGTTTTACGTGCCACCCCTAGGATTGCTCCCCACCATGCAGTCTGGCAGAGACTGCTCGAGGTCACGCAAAGATCTCTCTCCTAAGTTTTCCTCCAAAAAAACACCTGTCTCATGTTCTTTCTCAAGTTCTCTCTCCAGTTCCTGTCCCCAGTTTTTCCTTTCTCCCCCTCGCTCCTGCCTTTTCAAGGATTCCCGGGGGGAGGCATGGTGAATGACCCCAGGTCGATCCCATTGGCTGAATTGCAATCACCTGGCCCAGGTGGGCTGATCCAGGTTTAACGCCCATCCGTACCCACCAGCGGGAAAACCTAGGCTTTTGTTCTATGCTTGGTTCTCCTGGGCATGCGTCAATGGACATCTCATTCCTGCCTATCTGCCTAACGAAACCTATTTTTCAACCCCAAGTCTTTCTTGCCAAAAAATAATGTCCCATAATAGGAATGGCATGAGCAGGGCTTCTGCGTTGGATCAGATCAAGAAGATAGCTTTCATGCCCTGTACTAAGATCACAAAAGAATGTAATCCAGTGCCTTGTAGACAGTCTCGTGTACACAAAAGTTTTTCTAAGAGTCTCCAGAAGGCTGTGCTACAGCCTAAATAGGCTGAATTGCAACCTAAAACAGAGAGGGACCCATTTCAAAGAGATGTGGGGACATGGCTTTCATAAAATTGAATGCATCATGTAATCCAGTGCAAGGGAAACCCAGTAACTTTGGGAAGGAACTGCATTGGCTTGGACTAAACAGCCAGAGATAGTGCTACATAAAAAGAAAGAAGATGATTGATAAAGCAACCCAGACATTATTGTGGAAAAGGAAAAGGGACTTAGAAGACAATCAAAAGCTACAAGGAACCTCTCTTAGGGAGAAGTCTTGTGGTTTCAACTTGTGTGCTCTGGGGGATATTTGGCAGTCACGTATTAAATTATGCATTCAATTTAATCCCTTTAAGGGATTTTGTCACTGGGCCTACAGCCCAACTATCCTGACAAAAAAATCTATCTTGAAAATCACCCTGCTGTGAGGAAGCTAAAGGCAAGCACATGATACGATCACATGGAGGGAAATTGGGGAGCCAATGCAACAGCAAGAACCCAGGCCCTAGACCTATGAACCAAAGCAAACCCATCTTGCCGGGTCTCGCTGCTTGAGTTGGTTTGGCCAATGCCACGTGGAGTGGAGATGTGCTGCCCCAGCCAAACCTTCCTCAAATTACAAAATTATGAGCAAATAATACACTGAGTGGGATTGAAAGTCACTATGCAGCAATAGGTAAGTAAAACATATGGGCCTACCATTACCTATCTGTAAAGAGTCTTTGGCAATGGTTTATGGAAGACGCAGGCCCTGATTACCTCCCATAACATGTATTCTTTATCATAGCCACGGACACTCATGGAAACATTAAAGTTGTGCTTGAGAGAGGAAAAGGTGAGTTAAGAACTGAGAAAGATGGTCATGTGGCCTGGGTATTGCTCAAACACTCCATTCTTCTTGGTCTCTTGGAAGAAGGAGAGGGATGAGAACCCAAAGCTGTAAACATTGTGTGGACTAGAAACGTGTTAAGTTTGGCGTGAGGGCTGAAGGCCCAGGTTGGTAAAATTATTTCTGTGGGATTTTCTAGAACCAGAGCTGCTCTGAGGCCCACACTGGAGAGAATGCCATTGTCATTACCCTTGTATGCTTTATTTTGGCTGAGTCCCTCCACCACCATGTGTCAGGGCTTACTCAGTGCCCCTTCTCAGCCCTGATACACGGTGTTGCCAAAAGGGCTCAGAGATGTTAAGCAATCTGATCAAGGTCATGAGGCTTAAGGTCAGGTACAGAGCCAGACACTGAAATGCAAGAAGACTGACTCCTATGCCCAGACCTGGGACAAATCTCTCTGACAGAGCTGGGTAGATGCCCCTAAACATCTGTCTTGTGTGTGTGTATTTGTGTGTGTGTGTATGTGTGTATCCACATATATATGTTTGGTTTATTTGTCATCAACATAATTAGAGTATTTCTATCCAATTAAAAAATGAATTAAGCCAAGGTTGGTGGTTTACAATTTACACAAGTGCCTTTATGAACTATCATGGTTTACTTTCTTTCATTGGGAGGCAGCTCCAAGCTTCAGACCTCTTCACTCCCCAGGTGAGGTGCTACATTCAGACCAGAGTCAGAGGAAAGGATTGACCAGAAAGAGTCAGTTCACTGAATGAGGTTCCTTTTAAAAGGAAGCCAAAATTGCCCTCTAAACTCATGGCCATCAAGTCAATACTAGCTCATACTGAGGGACCCTGTTGAACAGGATCCTATGGTACAGGGTAGCTCTGTCCCTGTGACTCTCCAAGACTAACTCCATGGAAGCAGAAAGCACCAGGTTTCTGCCACAGGGCTGATGGTGGTATCAAATTACTGGCCTTTGTGATGTCAGCTCAACTTGTAACCACTATGCCAAAAGGGCACTTAGTCAATCTAACAGGTCTGGCAAAATGTAGAGCCAGACATTATATACTGAAAAGGGCTCACCACCACCACCACCACCAAAGGCTGGCTTTCTGGTGGTGTCTTCTGAAGGGTAAAGGTAAGGGTAAGGGTAAGGGTAAGGGTAAGGGTAAGGGTTAGGGTTAGGGTTAGGGTTAGGGTTAGATAAAATTGATGTGTGACTTGATAGGGCCACTAGTAAGCCAGCATATATAAATGACTTACTCCCTCCCCCAACAGAATGGGTTCTTTTCTCCAAGATTTCACGAAACATGGCATGACCAGGAAAGACAACCGGTCCAAATTCCTAAAGCCACCAAAGTGGAGGCCGTCCCTCTCCTCCCCTCCCCATCCCCGTCCTCTTTATCCCACTTTGCAGGACGACTCAGGAGCGGGAGAGCTGGCTTAAGACCCATTGTGACCGCTGCCTGCCTATCAGTTCACGGGGGCAAAAGGAAGAGAAATACCACTTCTTTTAAAGTCACCCCCCAACACGTGCACTAGGGCTGGCATGTCCTCTCCACCCCCCAAGAAGGATCACTGGTCAGCAGCATTCTCTGCTTAAGGCAAGCAGCCCAAACACCTGGGGAAACCCCAAGAGTCCCTCTTTGGGTCTATGTCCCATTTTTCCCCCAGGATTGCATAATTGGAATAAACAAAACCCCCTGTCTGAGAAACCACAAGGTCTGATTTCTTTGCTAGACTAGCTTTTCCACATGCAGCAGCCCACCTCAGACAAGTGCCAGCCACTTCTGCAGGTGCTGTTCACATCAGAGGAAGGGGAGCCCTTCCAGAGAGAGGCCCAGAAAGCAGTCAATAGAACTGATGGTCAGCCAGCGGGCACTCCCCAGTGGAGAGAAACTCTTTTTACCACTCCACGAATAATGTGGGACCCAAACTCCCAGTAAGGCCCCGAGGGCTTAGCCAGGTATCACCAGTCTCTCTTGCAGGGCCTCCGCGGGACAACTAGGAAACCTATGCATTTATCTAAGGTCAGTGAGAATTTTCAGGCGCCTACAAGCGAATGTCTTTCGGCCTGCCTGCCTGCCTTTTTAGAGTGGCTGATGGAAGCCTGCGTTCTTTGTACCCCCAATGACCCAGAGGCCCCCGAAAACAAGAGGGAAATAAGTATTGCCTTTATTACTCAGCCCACCTCAGACATGAAAAAGAAATGGGAAGCATTTGAAGGGAACAATCTTCGTGATTTGGTAGAAGTGTCTTATTGGGTGTATCACAACACAGATGACCCTACCACGACAGAGACAAAGAAATAGCTAAAATACTAGGAATTGCCATGAGACACAACAGAGACTCAGAAAAAGAGATCATGGCCCACTCATGGAGAGACTGACCTGTGGCACCGCCAAGCCCTGAGGAAGGAAGGATCCAGGTGCCTACTACAGAAGAGACAGACATTGGAAAAAACATTGCATTGAAAACTCCAGGAGAGACGGACAAACCTCCACTAGAGAGGACAGGCCTCGTCCTCGCCTAGAAAAACCCAAGTGAGAGACAATAACGCTTGAGGAAGCTGAAGGAATGTCTCAGGGCTCTGTTTCACTGGCCCCCAGGTTCTCGTGCTAACTGTCCAAGTTGGGGGCCAGCCAGGAAATATCTTGGAGGACACAGGGGCCATCTTCTCAGGTTCAAAAAAGAGAACGGACACATGGTCAAAGGAAAGATTGGAATTACTGTCAGCCTATGATTGCTTCCAAAGTATTCACACCAGAAGGTTTGCATGGAGATTGGGGGGCTTCCCAAGCCATCAAGGTAAAAAATGTCTCTCTGCCCTATGTCCCAGTTAGCCACATGGTTTTCATGGCACTGGCTCCCGGCTCGGCTGTTGAGCCAGTGAAACTCTTTTAGCAGGAGTTGAAGTGGCCATCAGCGGAAGGACAAAACCTCCACAGTGGGCTTCCCGTTTCAATACAAAGCCACCTATATCACCTCTTGGACATTATCATTGTCCTGGACTCTGAATCGCCACCCCAGATCTAGAATGCGCCTGACATGTCCACATGGTTTGAATCAGGTTCGGGTTAAGCCCTCTCGATCACTTAGTGACATGGGACACTAGACCCTGGAATACCTTTACTTTCCAGATGAGAAAACTCACTCAAAAGACACAGGTACTGACCAACAGGAACACAACTGGTTAACAACAAAGCCACATTCCCAACCAGTGTCTGGAGCCAGAGCTCAGAGCCCCATATGCCTGTGCCCAGCTGAGCAGTCACCCTCTCCTGGACCCTCGAAAGATCTGAGCAGATCCTCCCCCACCAGGCCACCCTCCCACGCCCAAATATGTTTTTTCATAGGATGGCACTGAATCTGCAGCTCTGGGAGAGGGACATATCTGATGGAGAATACGGAGCAGACAAAGGGGGAGGAGGGGAGAGTGGAGCACATCCTGGCCCACCAGGCCTTGAGGATGATGATCCCACTAAGAGAAGACAGTCCACACAGAAGACCACATGGCCAGCCCAAGATGAGACACGACGTCCCTCAAAGACCCATAGCCCTAGAAGGGACAACACTGGAGAGACAATGCAGGAACGGATCCCGCCACACCGAGGCATAGCACTAAGGGGGTGCAGCAGAAGAGCAAGGAGGTGGAGCAACAAGGTGCCCAGGGAATACCAAAGGAGGACTTTGGGGGCAGGACTTGGTGCCCACACAGACTGGACTGGAACACACTGCTAAGGGCCAACAAACAGTCCGTGAACTAACTACGAGCTTTCCTTTCTTGAGAAGTTGTGTTTTTTTGATGGTCATTGGATTTTGGCTGTTTTCTTTCTTTTGGTGCTTGCTTTCGCTCTGTCTTGTGTTTGTGCATGTTATTACCTCTACTGTATGTCTAAAAAGAGATGCTGGATGCACAATCTGCAGGAGAGAAAAAGGGGACCAACGCTTCGCGGGAGGGCAACGGGAAAGAGGGAGTTGCGGGGAAAGGGAGTGATGTCAAGAAACCCAGAGACAAGGGAACAACAAGTGGATGCAAATCCGTGGTGAGGGTGATATAGGAATCCTGGTAGGGCGTGATCAAGGGTGAAGGAACCAAGAGGATTTACTGAAACCCAAATGAAGACTGAGCATGGCAGTGGGCACAAGAGGGAAATGAAAGGGAATAGCAGAGCGACCTAGGAAGCACGGGCCAGTTATAGAGGTCTAAAGAAAGGCACGCACAGATGTAAATATATTTATCTGTGAGCATGGGGAAATACACCTATGTCCATATCTTTATAGGTGTCCTATTAAGGTAGCAGATGGCCTTTGGGCCTCCACTCAAGGACTCTCTCATTGCAAGAATACCTTGTTCTATTACATTGGCATTCTATGATGCTCACCTTCCCGACACGTTCCCTGAAGTCTAAGCGGTTGCATAAGCAAATGTGGTCAAGAAAGCTGATGGTGCCCTACTATCAAAAGATATGGCGTCTGAGGTCTTAAAGGCCTGAAGGATAAGCAAGCGGCCATGTAGCTCAGAAACAACAGAGCCCACATGGAATAAGCCTACCAGCCTGTGCGATCACGAGGTATCAAAGGGATCAGGCATCATCAGCACAAAAAAATCTCATTGCGAATGAGCAGGGAATGCTGGGTAGAGGGCCAAAGCCCATTTGCAGTACACTGGACATTCCCTTAAGTAACGTCTTGGGGAAGAGACAATCCTACACAGGGTACTAGACAGCAACGGTGAAACACAACTAGCTCCTCAATGCTTCCTCCAGCTCCTCAATGCTTCTTCTCCCCTCATTTTCAAGATCCCAATTATAACTTACAGTTCTGACTAGACCAGAGAATGTACACTGGGACAGGTAGGAACTAGAAACACAGGGAATTCAAGGTGGATGAGCCCTTTAGGACCAGTGTTATGAATGGGGATGCTGGGAGGATGGAGGGAGGGTAGGCTGGCACCAGGGAACCGATGACAAGGATCTACATAACCTCAAAAGAAAAGGGGGTGAAGGGGGACATCAGACCGTGCAAGTTATGACAAAATAATAATTAGTAAATGATGAAGGATTTATGAGGAGGGGTAGTGAGAATGGGGTAGGGGGAATGAGCAGCTGAGGCCAAGGGCTTGGGTGGAGAGAAGATATTTTGAGAATCATGAGGGCAATGAATTTACAAATATGCCTTATATCAGTGATGTTTGCACGTATTGTGGTTATTGTTGTACGAGCCACTATAAAAGGAGAGAAAAAAAAGACCCTGGCAGAGAGATGATGCTAGGATGATCTCAGGCTGGATTAGACCAGCAAAAGCAGGTGCTGCAGTCGCCTCACCCTGTGTCTATTCCTATGTGAGGCATGAAGCTTAGGGTCCACAGCCCCGGCAGCTGGACAGTGAGAGAGGTGGGGCTCTGAGGTCATTCCACAGGGGGAATGGCCCTCCGGTTCCTGCAGGGCCCACCCTCCTGGGTAGTCCTGCTGTCTGGGGCACCTCTTTCACGGAGCCCACACCAGGGGAGCTCTTCAACTCATGGGGGATTGGCAGGAAGCCTCTGCTCATGCACACACACCACCACCTAGCTGGAGGACCTCGGTGAACAAAGCCTGAGGCAGACAACAAGCCCTCTAACTGATCCTGTGAGAGATATAATCAGGATCCAGAAACCGGCAACTGGGAGCAAGGGGCAGCAGACCTGGGTCTCAGCCGCTCCCACTGCCCTCTGCAAGGGGTGACATTCCAAAGCACAGTGTTTTCCAAAAGCACTGTCAGGACTTTAGTATGGGCAGCTCATTTGTGGACATGGATACTATGTGATCCAGACATACTACCTCCTCTGATCCTTTCAGCTGAGACTAAAAACCCTTCCAAGCAGAAAGCCATGCATCTGAACAGTATCCACCAGGCACTCACATCCACTCCTACTGCCTCCAGAGAGCTTTCCTGGGTTGGTCAAATCTCTCTGGGGACAGATGTCCCTCGGTCCTTGGTTCTGCGTGAGAAAGAATTCACGCCAAGGCCTGGTTTGTGATCCAAGTGAGGTTTAGGAGAGTTAGGGAGGTGTGGTGGGCAACCCTGGTCGATCCTAGTGGCTGAATTGAATATACTTGGCCTAGGTTGGTCGATGCAGGTGCAGCGCCCACCCAGGTGGACCTGCCCTTCCTGGCCGGAAACCTGGACCTCTGAGCACGCACAGTGTGCCACTCCTTCCTGGGCCGTTAACTGGGCCCTCTGAGCATGTGTAATGGACACCCCAAGCCCTATGCTAGCTTCCTAACATTTCCACCCTGAAGAGATGTGGACCCAAATCTTTGGGGTACTGGGCGACGACATCTCTAGCTACTTCCTGCTGGCAAAAGGGGCGAAGTGGGGCTTTGGGTCCACACCCTTCCTGCTCTGCTGGGAGGGGTTGTCCATTCAGCGCTAGGATGGATAAGGTTGAAGTGGTCCAGGAGATGGTGGTCCTGGAGCTGGCACACTTGGATTAGGGGCTTTGGAAACTTGAGAACTTCTGGAAAAACCAACAAACGCACAAAAGGGTGAACAGTTTAACTGAGACAAGGCTAGGATTGTGAGGTGGGAGTGCCCTTGAAAGTAGGTGAGTATCACAGGAAGTAAGTAAAAATCTTAGGATTATCAGGCGTGTGTGTTTGTTCATTCTAAGTACCGGCACGGGGGTAAAAGAATTCACAATTTCCCCTAGGGGGGTCCAGGGTTTGGGCACTACTGGGTGCAGTGGGATCACCGCTTCACTTATGATCCTAAGGCATTGGCCCCTCTGATAAGAACCATCCTTCTTTTTAACCCTATAACGCCTCACTTTTAAATTTTGGGGCAAAAAAAATTTCGTTTTGATTCATTACTTTCATAGTTATCAATATATATACATTTATTTTCATTTCATTAAATGTTAGGGAAAGGTCATGCTCGGCGTTATAGGGTTAAATTGTAATATTGGAATGCTACAGGCGGATTCAACAGGGATCAAAAGTAGAGTAACTGCCTGTGTCATTTCTAATTTTCTCGGGTTCCATTTGAGTAAAAGGCTTGTAAGTTACCCGCGGACCAAATGCCCCTGGTGCCTCTACTAGGGGTAGAATGTTCAGGGAGGGTTCAGGGCTGGGACAATAGTGACCTGAAGTCCAGGATCCCTTAGGGCAGGGGTCCTCAATTTGTTTACACAGGGGGCCAGTTCATTGTCTCTCCGACCGTTGGAGGGCCAGACTATGGTTTTCAAAAAACCTACGGACAAATTCCTATACACACTGCACGAGTCGGCTGCTAAGCAGGACAGGCAGTGGCAGCAAAAACACCCCGAGGGTGGGATAAATGGCATCGCGCCACATGTGCCCCATGGACCACAGTTTGAGGACGCCTGCCTTAGGGGTTCCTGGGTGCACTGGGGATGAAGGTCTCCTACTGCTCCTCGAGAGGAGAAATGCTCTAAGTTCTGGCATCTCCACCCACTTTCCCGGCACTCTACCGAACTGTTCCCGGTGAATCACGGTTGGAAGGGAAAGCGTACCATTCTCTGCCCATCATTCTCCTTTCTCAAAACGATACTGTGGCCAAATAGAGTTGCAAAGTGAATCTATCAGTTTTTCTTTGCCCATCCTCTCTGTATCAACTCTATCCCAATTGGACACGATTCATGCAAGGGGGCAATTCCTGAGCATCAAGCTGCTAAGTCCCATCTGGAAAGCACAAAACAAGGAGGCGATTGACAGCTTGCTGCCTCCAGGTCAATAACCCCCACTTGAGAGCGCACCCCTGGGTTGCCCTGAATCTCATGCCTCAGCCCAAGGAAAGGGGTCAAGGACTAGTCGCCAAGGGCGACCATTAGGTCCTACCATTTTCTGGATAACAGGCTAGGAGGACCACTGCTTAGGATGGCGCCAAGGCCCTCCAAGGTGCCTGCTGGCGGGGCTGATGCTCAAATCTCTGAAGGGAACCTTAAGGGAAATTGGAATTTCTGGCTGGAACATCATGGCAGAGGAGCTGTGTATTAAGTAAGAGCTGTCCCCAAAAGTGCCTGAAGCAGCATCGCTGAAAGCCTAAAGGTAACAGTGACCCCGCCTAGGCTTATGAACGCCATTGGCCTAAGCCTGGGCCACGGAAAACCAGCCTGTAAGAAGGAACAAACCAAACCTGGAAGAACACTAGCCCTATAATGCCTCAAGTTTTAAATTTAGGAAATATTTTTTGGGGTTTTATTCTTTACTTTCATAGTTATCAATATATATGGAATTCAAAATATATTTTAAAAGCATAAAATTTTCAGTGTTTTTGAAATGTGACCAAATTGTCACATTTATAATTTGGGTACCAGATACGTTTTCATTAAGAATTATGACAATTTTGTGCTTGGCGTTATAGGGCTAGAGCAGCTTGTTTGAAAAACCAGGAGAAAGGCAAAGGGAATAGAGGGGAAAAGGGAAACTTTTGGCTCCCGGGACCAGGCAGGGCTAACTCCCAGGCCTCTTCACCCAGCTCCCTAGGCAGCGCCCTTCCACATGTTTGGACTGGTGGGTGCCATCCTGGCCATGGTCACAGATCCTGTTACCTCTCGGCTACAATGGCGGCTGTGTAGGATCTCTGGGAAAAGCTGAAACAGCTTTGACAAGAGTGAAGCCATTTGGGGCTGACAGAAGCCATCATGAAAAGAAAATAAAGTAGCTAGGAATTGTAAATGAACTAGCTGATATTGGGGAGGTAGGCTGTGCAGACGTCGCCCAAGGGAATGTCATGAAGGAAATGGGTGTTCAGAAGGCTTGCGAGAACGACCAGAGCAGTTTTGGTTCAACTAAGAATGGCTAACCCTAATACCCCGCTTCTCACTCGCCTAGTCCTGAGGAAGTATCCAGGTACCTACTATACAAAACAGTGACATTGGAAAAATCAGTGCGTTGAAAAGCCCAGGAGAGGCGGATGAGCCACCACTAGACAGAACGGGCCTAGTCCTCGCCTAGAAAAATCGAGGCTACAGACAATAATGCTCAAAGCTGAATAAAGGTGTCCAGGCTCTGTTTCACTTGACCCAAAGAGCCCATGCTCACTCTCCATGTAGGGAGCCAGCCAGTAAATTTCTAGGTGGACAAAGGGGTCACCTTCTTGGTTTCAGAAAAGACTACAGGTGCCTTGTCAAAAGGAAAGGCTTTCATTACAGGGGCCCCAGGGCAGACCCAAGCACACCCATGGACAACGGCCAGAATAACAGATTTAGCACAAGAGACAGTTACACACTCCTTCCTGGTAATGCCTCAATGTCCCTTTCCCCTAATTGATCGTGACTTATTATGAAAAATGGCAGCCATAATTACTTTCTCATCTGCTACAACCACCTTAACCCTTGAACTTGAAAAGCCAAAAGTTTTGCTCACCGCTCCAATGTCAGAGTGATATGTGTTTTATCAAGGAGCAGAAGAGACCTCCTCAAAGGAACTTCTTGATAAATCGCTAAAAGATATTCCTTTTGTTTGGGCAGAGAACAACCTGCCAGACCTTTCTGAACTTCAGGTGCCTGGGGTCGTACAACTTCTGAGCTCAGCTACACTGGTGTGTCAAGCTAACCCTACTCCCTGGATAGCAAAGGTGGGTATTTCTGTTCCCACTTGCAGACTAAAGAGGACAGGCATTTGGGTCCTCTGCAAGTCCACATGGAATGCTCCCCTGCTGCCCATGCAGAAGCCGGGAACTGAGGACTTCCAACCGGTGCAGGATCTCAGAGAGGCAAATGAGAGGATAGAAACTGTCCACCCCACGTGCCAAACCCTGAGACCCTCCGGAGTACAATCCCGTCAAACTGAATTTGTTATACTGTTTTGGACTTAAAGGATGCTTTGTTCTCCATACCCGTGTCCCCTGCACATCAACCCAGTGAAGACTTAGAGGGATACAAGGAGGAACACCCCCAAACCACCTTGCTCCAATATGCAGATGACCTCCTCCTGGCCTCCGAAACCCTGGAGGAATGCCAACGGACTACCAAGGACCTGATAATAGTCCTTGGCCCATTGGGGTACAGGGTATCTGCAAGAAAGGCTCAACTGTGTGTCCATAAAGCTGTATACCTAGGCTACCAACTGGAGGAGGGAAAACGGACCTTGTCCCCCAGCCGCACTGAGGCGATCCTCAAAATCCCAGTCCCTGAGACTAAGAGGCAGTTGCAAGAGTTTCTAGGAGCTGTGGGGTACTGTCCATTGTGGAATTTGGGATTTGCAAAAACAACGAGACCCCTATATGCAAGTACTGGGGAAAGGAAAAAGAACTTAAATGGTCTGAAGTAGAACAACAAGCGTTTGAATCCTTTAAAAAGTCGCTCATATGGGCAACCTCTCTTGCCCTACTAGACATAGTAAAGCCCTTCCAATTGTCTATGTGAGGCCAGAGGCACAGCAAAAGAAGTGCTAACTGAGAACTTGCGGCCATGGAAGAGACCTGTGGCCTATCTTTCAAAGAAACTGGACTCTGTAGCTGCAGGATGGCTGAGCTGCATGCGAGCTGAGGCTGCCACGGCCATCCTAGTCATAGAAGCTAGGAAGCTTACCTTGGGACAGGATATTGCTGTGGTAGGGGGACCTATGGTTGAACCACTCTTAACCAGTCCGCCGGACCGGTGGATCTCGAATGCCAGGACTATACCACAAATCCCCAAGGTAGTGGCTGTGACCATGCCATCCCCAGTGTTACAGCCACAACCTACATACTCAGAAAATGATCTAAAGATAAGGCAAGAGCTGGCCTGCCAAAAAGACTGGGAGCATCCAGGGTGGCTGCTCCATCCTGATGGAAGAAGATTCATGCCAGAAGCTCTGGGAGAGATCTGATTCAAGGACTACATGAAGGTATGCATTTGGGATCCTCTCTAAACTGTCTCAGTTGCTTCTCAGGCACTTTTACATACCCAGGCTTGGACACTGGGTGGCAGATGTCACCCACCGTTGATTGCACTGTGCTTGGGTAAACAACCCCAGAAAGAAAAGGAGCAACCCCAACCACGAGCTCGAGGTAGTAGTCCTGGAGAATTCTGGGAGGTGGAGTTTATGGATATCAAACTTAGAAAGTATGGCTACCGATATTTGCTGGTGTTCGTAGACACCTGTTCTGGATGGGTGGAAGCCTTCCCAACCAAGAAGGAAACTGCTGCCACTGTGTGTAAATTATTAGTAACCAAAATTGTCCCTAGATTTGGCCTTCCCACCACCTTGGGGTCCAACAATGGCCCAACATTTATTGCTCAAATTACTAAAGTCTTAGAAATGCTTATAAATATTAACTGGAAGCTCTTCAGGGCAAGTAGAAAAAAATAAACAGAATCCTAAAGGAATTGTTCGTTAAGTTGCATTTAGGACCTGGCGAGAACTGGGTTGATCCTTACTTTACCTTTTGCCCTACTTCAAGTCCGATGCACTCCCTATGTGAAAAGCATGACCCCATTTGAATTTATGTTTGGCAGACCTTCCCCAAATCCTCCCAAGATTGAAGGAAGTAGAAATAATGGAAGTCACTAATCGTTCCCTCATCGAGTGCCTGCAGGCTGTGCAACAGGTGAGAGACAAATCATCTGCTCTGACACCTTCATTTTGGGCCTAACCAAGCGAAAGGGAACAGGCAGCCAACAACGTGCAACCAGGAAACTGGACATGGGTAAAGAAACACCAACATGACACCTTAGAACCTAGGTGGACTGGCCCATACCAAGTTATACTTACAACACCAACTGCTGTTAAAATAGTGGGGAGGGGGCCGTGGATTCATCAGTCATAAGTAAAAAAAAAAAAAGCCCTCCATGAGCATATCCTGAAAAGATGGACACCCAGAAAGATGGAAAATCCCTTAAAATTAAGGCTTTACAGAACTTAATTGTTTTTCTCCGAGTATTGCTGACAGCACCCACTGTTTCCCCCAAGCACAAACACACCTGTGGACTGTTATTCTAACATCCAGCAGTCTCAGGTTTACACAGGCCCCTCAGGGCCCCTCTTGGGGCACAGCCTACCTAGAAGCTGCTGGAGAGAAAGTCACTCAGTTTGCTCCGGGATCCTGCCTTGAGGATGATGTTCCCACTCAGAGAAGACAGTCCACACAGAAGACCACATGGCCAGCCCAAGATGAGACAAGACGTCCCTCAAAGACCCATAGCCCTAGAAGGGACAACACTGGAGACACAGTGCGGGAACGGATCCCGCCATACCGAGGCATAGCACTAAGGGGGTGCAGCAGAAGAGCAAGGAAGTGGAGCAATAAGGTCCCCAGGGAATGCCAAAGGAGGTCTTTGGGGGCAGGACTTGGTGCTGGCACAGACTGGACTGGAAAACACTGCTAAGGGCCAACAAACAGTCCGTGAACTAAATATGAGCTTTCCTTTCTTGAGGAGTTGTGTTTTCTTTGATGGTCATTGGATTTTGGCTGTTTTCTTTCTTTTGGTGCTTGCTTTTGCTCTGTCTTGTGTTTGTGCATGTTATTACCTCTACTGTATGTCTAAAAAGAGATGCTGGATGCACAATCTGCAGGAGAGAAAAAGGGGACCAACGCTTCGCGGGAGGGCCACGGGAAAGAGGGAGTTGCGGGGAAAGGGAGTGATGTCAAGAAACCCAGAGACAAGGGAACAACAAGTGGATGCAAATCCGTGGTGAGGGCGATGTAGGAATCCTGGTAGGGCGTGATCAAGGGTGAAGGAACCAAGAGGATTTACTGAAACCCAAATGAAGACTGAGCATGGCAGTGGGCACAAGAGGGAAATGAAAGGGAATAGCAGAGCGACCTAGGAAGCACGGGCCAGTTATAGAGGTCTAAAGAAAGGCACGCACAGATGTAAATATATTTATCTGTGAGCATGGGGAAATACACCTATGTCCATATCTTTATAGGTGTCCTATTAAGGTAGCAGATGGCCTTTGGGCCTCCACTCAAGGACTCTCTCATTGCAAGAATACCTTGTTCTATTACATTGGCATTCTATGATGCTCACCTTCCCGACACGTTCCCTGAAGTCTAAGCGGTTGCATAAGCAAATGTGGTCAAGAAAGCTGATGGTGCCCTGCTATCAAAAGATATGGCGTCTGAGGTCTTAAAGGCCTGAAGGGTAAGCAAGCGGCCATGTAGCTCAGAAACAACAGAGCCCACATGGAATAAGCCTACCAGCCTATGCGATCACGAGGTATCAAAGGGATCAGGCATCATCTGTACAAAAAAATCTCATTGCGAATGAGCAGGGAATGCTGGGTAGAGAGCCAAAGCCCATTTGCAGTACACTGGACATTCCCTTAAGTAAGGTCTTGGGGAAGAGACAAGTCTACACAGGGTACTAGACAGCAATGGTGAAACACAACTTTCCTCTAGCTCCTCAATGCTTCCTCTCCCCTCACTATCAAGATCCCAATTATAACCTTCAAATCTGACTAGATCAGAGAATGTACACTTGGACAGATAGGAAGTAGAAACACAGGGAATTCAAGGTGGATGAGCCCTTTAGGACCAGTGTTATGAATGGGGATGCTGGGAGGATGGAGGGAGGGTAGGCTGGCACCAGGGAACCGATGACAAGGATCTACATAAAATCTCAAAAGAAAGGGGGTGTAGGGGGACATCAGACAGTGCACGATATGACAAAATAATAATTAGTAAATGATGAAGGATTTATGAGGAGGGGTAGTGAGAATGGGGGCGGTGGGAATGAGGAGCTGAGGCCAGGGGCTTGGGTGGGAGAAGATATTTTGAGAATAATGAGGGCAATGAATGTACAAATGTGCCTTATATCAGTGATGTTTGCACGTATTATGGTTATTGTTGTATGAGCCCCTATAAAAGGAGGGAAAAAAAAAAGACCCTGGCAGAGGACTGATGCTAGGAATATCTCAGGCTGGATTAGACCAGCAAAAGCAGGTGCTGCAGTCGCCTCACCCTGTGTCTATTCCTATGTGAGGCATGAAGCTTAGGGTCCACAGCCCCGGCAGCTGGACAGTGAGAGAGGCGGGGCTCTGAGGTCATTCCACAGGGGGAATGGCCCTCCGGTTCCTGCAGGGTCCACCCTCCTGGGTAGTCCTGCTGTCTGGGGCACCTCTTTCACGGAGCCCACACCAGGGGAGCTCTTCAACTCATGGGGGATTGGCAGGAAGCCTCTGCTCATGCACACACACCACCACCTAGCTGGAGGACCTCGGTGAACAAAGCCTGAGGCAGACAACAAGCCCACTAACTGATCCTGTGAGAGATATAACCAGGATCCAGAAACCGGCAACTGGGAGCAAGGGGCAGCAGACCTGGGTCCCAGGCCCACCCAATGCCCTCTGCAAGGAGTGACATTCCAAAGCACAGTGTTTTCCAAAGGCACTGTCAGGACTTTGGAATGGGCAGCTCATTTGTGGACATGGATACTATGTGATCCAGACATACTACCTCCTCTGATCCTGTCAGCCGAGACTAAAAACCCTTCCAAGCAGAAAGCCATGCATCTGAACAGTATCCACCAGCCACTCACGTCCACTCCTGCTGCCTCCAAAGAGCTTTCCTGGGTTGGTGAAATCTCTCTGGGGACAGATATCCCTCGGTCCTTGGTTTTGCGTGCGAAAGAATTCACGCCAAGCCTGGTTTGTGATCCAAGTGAGGTTTAGGAGAGTTAGGGAGGTGTGGTGGGCAACCCTGGTCGATCCTAGTGGCTGAATTGAATATACTTGGCCTAGGTTGGTCGATGCAGTTGCAGCGCCCACCCAGGTGGACCTGCCCTTCCTGGCCGGAAACCTGGACCTCTGAGCACGCACAGTGTGCCACTCCTCCTGGGCCGCTAACTGGGCCCTCTGAGCATGTGTAATGGACACCCCAGTCCCTATGCCAGCTACCTAACATTTCCACCCTGAAGAGATGTGGACCCAAATCTTTGGGGTAATGGGCGATGACATCTCTAGCTACTTCCTGCTGGCAAAAGGGGCGAAGTGGGGCTTTGGGTCCACACCCTTCCTGCTCTGCTGGGAGGGGGTGTCCATTCAGCGCTAGGATGGATAAGGTTGAAGTGGTCCAGGAGATGGTGGTCCTGGAGCTGGCACACTTGGATTAGGGGCTTTGGTAACTTGAGAACTTCTGGAAAAACCAACAAACGCACAAAAGGGTGAACAGTTTAACTGAGACAAGGCTAGGATTGTGAGGTGGTAGTGCCCTTGAAAGTAGATGAGTATCACAGGAAGTAAGTAAAAATCTTAGGATTATCAGGCGTGTGTGTTTGTTCATTCTAAGTACCTGCACGGGGGTGAAAGCATTCACGATTTCCCCTAGGGGGGTCCAGGTTTTGGGCACTACTGGGTGCAGTGGGATCACCGCTTCACTTATGATCCTAAGGCATTGGCCCCTCTGATAAGAACCATCCTTCTTTTTAACCCTATAATGCCTCACTTTTAAATTTGGGGGCAAAAAAATTTCGTTTTGATTCATTACGTTCATAGTTATCAATATACCTACATTTATATTCATTTCATTAAATGTTAGGGAAAGGTCATGCTCGGCGTTATAGGGTTAAATTGTAATTTTGGGATGCTACAGGCGGATTCAACAGGGATCAAAAGTAGAGTAACTGTCTGTGTCATTTTTAATTTTCTCGGGTTCCATTTGAGTAAAAGGCTTGTAAGTTACCCGCGGACCAAATGCCCCTGTTGCCTCTACTAGGGGTAGAATGTTCAGGGAGGGTTCAGGGCTGGGACAATAGTGACCTGAAGTCCAGGATCCCTTAGGGCAGGGGTCCTCAAATTGTTTACACAGGTGGCCAGTTCATTGTCTCTCCGACCGTTGGAGGGCCAGACTATGGTTTTCAAAAAACCTATGGACAAATTCCTATGCACACTGCACGAGTCGGCTGCTAAGCAGGACAGGCAGTGGCAGCAAAAACACCCCGAGGGTGGGATAAATGGCATCGCGCCACATGTGCCCCATGGACCACAGTTTGAGGACGCCTGCCTTAGGGGTTCCTGGGTGCACTGGGGATGAAGGTCTCCTACTGCTCCTCGAGAGGAGAAATGCTCTAAGTTCTGGCATCTCCACCCACTTTCCCGGCACTCTACCGAACTGTTCCCGGTGAATCACGGTTGGAAGGGAAAGCGTACCATTCTTTGCCCATCATTCTCCTTTCTCAAAACGATACTGTGGCCAAATAGAGTTGCAAAGTGAATCTATCAGCTTTTCTTTGCCCAGCCTCTCTGTATCAACTCTATCCCAATTGGACACGATTCATGCAAGGGGGCAATTCCTGAGCATCAAGCTGCTAAGTCCCATCTAGAAAGCACAAAACGGGGAGGCGATTGACAGTTGCTGCCTCCAGGTCAATAACCCCCACTTGAGAGCGCACCCCTGGGTTGCCCTGAATCTCATGCCTCAGCCCGAGGGAAGGGGTCAAGGAGTAGTCGCCGAGGGAGACCTTTAGGTCCAACCATTTTTCTGGACAACAGGCTAGGAGGACCATTGCTTGGGATCGCCCCAAGGCCCTCCAAGACGCCTGCTGGCGGGGCTGACGCTCAAATCTCTGAAGGGAAGGGACACGTGGCAGCTGAGGGAACCATAAGGGAAATTGGAATTTCTGGCTGGAACATCATGGCAGAGGAGCTGTGTTTTAAGTAAGAGCTGTCCCCAAAAGTGCCTGAAGCAGCATCGCTGAAAGCCTAAAGGTAACAGTGACTCCGCCTAGGCTTCCGAACGCCATTGGCCTAAGCCTGGGCCACGGAAAATCAGCCTGTAAGAAGGAACAAACCAAATCTGGAAGAACACTAGCCCTATAACCCCTCAAGTTTGAAATTTAGAAAATATTTTTTTTTGGTTTTTATTCTTTACTTTCATAGTTATCAATATATATGGCATTCAAAATATATTTTAAAAGCATAAAATTTTCAGTGTTTTTGAAATGTGACCAAATTGTCACATTTATAATTTGGGTACCAGATACGTTTTCATTAAGAATTAAGACAATTTTGTGCTTGGCGTTATATGGCTAGAGCAGATTGTTTGAAAAACCAGGAGAAAGGCAAAGGGAATGGAAGGGAAAAGGGAAAATTTTGGCACCCGGGACCAGGCAGGGCTAACTCCCAGGCCTCTTCACCCAGCTCCCTAGGCAGCGCCCTTCCACATGTTTGGACTGGTGGGTGCCATCCTGGCCATGGTCACAGATCCTGTTACCTCTCGGCTACAATGGCGACTGTGTAGGATCTCTGGGAAAAGCTGAAACAGCTTTGACAAGAGTGAAGCCATTTGGGGCTGACAGAAGCCATCATGAAAGGAAATAATTAGCTAGGAAGTGTAAATGAACTAGCTGATATTGGGGAGGTAGGCTGTGCAGACGTCGCCCAAGGGAATGTCATGAAGGAAATGGGTGTTCAGAAGGCTTGCGAGAACGACCAGAGCAGTTTTGGTTCAACTAAGAATGGCTAACCCTAATACCCCGCTTCTCACTCGCCTAGTCCTGAGGAAGTATCCAGGTACCTACTATACAAAACAGTGACATTGGAAAAATCAGTGCCTTGAAAAGCCCAGGAGAGGCGAACAAGCCACCACTAGAGGGAACGGGCCTAATCCTCGCCTAGAAAAATCAAAGCTACAGACAATAATGCTCGAAGCTGAATAAAGGTGTCCAGGCTCTGTTTCAGTTGACCCCAAAGAGTCCATGCTCAGTCTCCATGTAGGGAGCCAGCCAGTAAATTTCTAGGTGGACAAAGGGGTCACCTTCTTAGTTTCAGAAAAGACTACAGGTGCCTTGTCAAAAGGAAAGGCTTTCATTACAAGGGCCCCAGGGCAGACCCAAGCACACACATGGACAACGGCCAGAATAACAGATTTAGCACAAGAGACAGTTACACACACTCTCCTTCCTGGTAATGCCTCAATGCCCCTTTCCCCTAATTGATCGTGACTTATTATGAAAATGGCAGCCATAATTACTTTCTCATCTGCTACAACCACCTTAACCCTTGAACTTGAAAAGCCAAAAGTTTTGCTCACTGCTCCAATGTCAGAGTGATATGTGTTTTATCAAGGAGCAGAAAAGAACTCTTCAAAGGAACTTCTTGATAAATCGCTAAATGATATTCCTTTTGTTTGGGCAGAGAACAACCTGCCAGACCTTTCTGAACTTCAGGTGCCTGGGGTCGTACAACTTCTGAGCTCAGCTACACTGGTGTGTCAAGCTAACCCTACTCCCTGGATAGCAAAAGTGGGTATTTCTGTTCCCATTTGCAGACTAAAGAGGACAGGCATTTGGGTCCTCTGCAAGTCCACATGGAAAGCTCCACTGCTGCCCATGCAGAAGCCGGGAACTGAGGAATTCCAACCGGTGCAGGATCTCAGAGAGGCAAATGAGAGGATAGAAACTGGCCACCCCACGTGCCAAACCCCGAGACCATCCTGAGTACAATCCCGTCAAACTGAATTTGTTATACTGTTTTGGACTTAAAGGATGCTTTGTTCTCCATACCCGTGTCCCCTGCACATCAACCCAGTGAAGACTTACAGGGGCACAAGGAGGAACACCCACAAACCACCTTGCTCCAGTATGCAGATGACCTCCTCATGGCCTCCGAAACACTGGAGGAATGCCAACGGGCTACCAAGGACCTGATAATAGTCCTTGGCCCATTGGGGTACAAGGTATCTGCAAGAAAGGCTCAACTGTGTGTCCATAAAGCTGTATACCTAGGCTACCAACTGGAGGGGGGAAAACGGACCTTGTCCCCCAGCCACACTGAGGCGATCCTCAAAATCCCAGTCCCTGAGACTAAGAGGCAGTTGCAAGAGTTTCTAGGAGCTGTGGGGTACTGTCCATTGTGGAATTTGGGATTTGCAAAAACAACAAAACCCCTATATGCAAGTACTGGGGAAAGGAAAAAGAACTTAAATGGACTGAAGTAGAACAACAAGCGTTTGAATCCTTTAAAAAGTCGCTCATATGGGCAACCTCTCTTGCCCTACTAGACATAGTAAAGCCCTTCCAATTGTCTATGTGAGGCCAGAGGCACAGCAAAAGAAGTGCTAACTGAGAACTGGCGACCATGGAAGAGACCTGTGGCCTATCTTTCAAAGAAACTGGACTCTGTAGCTGCAGGATGGCTGAGCTGCATGCGAGCTGAGGCTGCCACGGCCATCCTAGTCATAGAAGCTAGGAAGCTTACACTGGGACAGGATATTGCTGTGGTAGGGGGACCTATGGTTGAACCACTCCTAACCAGTCCGCCGGACCGGTGGATCTCGAATGCCAGGACTATACCACAAATCCCCAAGGTAGTGGCTGTGACCATGCCATCCCCAGTGCTACAGCCACAACCTACATACTCAGAAAATGATCTAAAGATAAGGCAAGAGCTGGCCTGCCAAAAAGACTGGGAGCATCCAGGGTGGCTGCTCCATCCTGATGGAAGAAGATTCATGCCAGACGCTCTAGGAGAGATCTGATTCAAGGACTACATGAAGGTATGCATTTGGGATCCTTTCTAAACTGTCTCAGTTGCTTCTCAGGCACTTTTACATACCCAGGCTTGGACACTGGGTGGCAGATGTCACCCACCGTTGATTGCACTGTGCTCGGGTAAACAACCCCAGAAAGAAAAGGAGCAACCCCAACCACGAGCTCGAGGTAGTAGTCCTGGAGAATTCTGGGAGGTGGAGTTTATGGATATCAAACTTAGAAAGTATGGCTACCGATATTTGCTGGTGTTCGTAGACACCTGTTCTGGATGGGTGGAAGCCTTCCCAACAAAGAAGGAAACTGCTGCCACTGTGTGTAAATTATTAGTAACTAAAATTGTCCCTAGATTTGGCCTTCCCACCACCTTGGGGTCCAACAATGGCCCAACATTTATTGCTCAAATTACTAAAGTCTTAGAAATGCTTCTAAATATTAACTGGAAGCTCTTCAGGGCAAGTAGAAAAAAATAAACAGAACCCTAAAGGAATTGTTCGTTAAGTTGCATTTAGGACCTGGCGAGAACTGGGTTGATCCTTACTTTACCTTTTGCCCTACTTCAAGTCCGATGCACTCCCTATGGGAAAAGCATGTCCCCATTTGAATTTATGTTTGGCAGACCTTCCCCAAATCCTCCCAAGATTGAAGGAAGTAGAAATAATGGAAGTCACTAATCGTTCCCTCATCGAGTGCCTGCAGGCTGTGCAACAGGTGAGAGACAAATCATCTGCTCTGACACCTTCATTTTGGGCCTAACCAAGCGAAAGGGAACAGGCAGCCAACAACGTGCAACCAGGAAACTGGACATGGGTAAAGAAACACCAACCTGACACCTTAGAACCTAGGTGGACTGGCCCATACCAAGTTATACTTACAACACCAACTGCTGTTAAAATAGTGGGGAGGGGGCCGTGGATTCATCAGTCATAAGTAAAAAAAAAGCCCTCCATGAGCATATCCTGAAAAGATGGACACCCAGAAAGATGGAAAATCCCTTAAAATTAAGGCTTTACAGAACTTAATTGTTTTTCTCCGAGTATTGCTGACAGCACCCACTGTTTCCCCCAAGCACAAACACATGTGTGGACTGCTATTCTAACCTCCAGCAGACTCAGGTTTACACAGGCACCTCAGGGCTCCTCATGGGGCACAGCCTACCTAGAAGCTGCTGGAGAGAAAGTCACTCAGTGGGCTCCGGGATCCTGCCTTGAGGATGATGTTCCCACTCAGAGAAGACAGTCCACACAGAAGACCACATGGCCAGCCCAAGATGAGACAAGACGTCCCTCAAAGACCCATAGCCCTAGAAGGGACAACACTGGAGACACAGTGCGGGAACGGATCCTGCCACACCGAGGCATAGCACTAAGGGGGTGCAGCAGAAGAGCAAGGAAGTGGAGCAACAAGGTCCCCAGGGAATGCCAAAGGAGGACTTTGGGGGCAGGACTTGGTGCTGGCACAGACTGGACTGGAAAACACTGCTAAGGGCCAACAAACAGTCCGTGAACTAAATATGAGCTTTCCTTTCTTGAGGAGTTGTGTTTTCTTTGATGGTCATTGGATTTTGGCTGTTTTCTTTCTTTTGGTGCTTGCTTTTGCTCTGTCTTGTGTTTGTGCATGTTATTACCTCTACTGTATGTCTAAAAAGAGATGCTGGATGCACAATCTGCAGGAGAGAAAAAGGGGACCAACGCTTCGCGGGAGGGCCACGGGAAAGAGGGAGTTGCGGGGAAAGGGAGTGATGTCAAGAAACCCAGAGACAAGGGAACAACAAGTGGATGCAAATCCGTGGTGAGGGCGATGTAGGAATCCTGGTAGGGCGTGATCAAGGGTGAAGGAACCAAGAGGATTTACTGAAACCCAAATGAAGACTGAGCATGGCAGTGGGCACAAGAGGGAAATGAAAGGGAATAGCAGAGCGACCTAGGAAGCACGGGCCAGTTATAGCGGTCTAAAGAAAGGCACGCACAGATGTAAATATATTTATCTGTGAGCATGGGGAAATACACCTATGTCCATATCTTTATAGGTGTCCTATTAAGGTAGCAGATGGCCTTTGGGCCTCCACTCAAGGACTCTCTCATTGCAAGAATACCTTGTTCTATTACATTGGCATTCTATGATGCTCACCTTCCCGACACGTTCCCTGAAGTCTAAGCGGTTGCATAAGCAAATGTGGTCAAGAAAGCTGATGGTGCCCTACTATCAAAAGATATGGCGTCTGAGGTCTTAAAGGCCTGAAGGGTAAGCAAGCGGCCATGTAGCTCAGAAACAACAGAGCCCACATGGAATAAGCCTACCAGCCTGTGCGATCACGAGGTATCAAAGGGATCAGGCATCATCAGCACAAAAAAATCTCATTGCGAATGAGCAGGGAATGCTGGGTAGAGAGCCAAAGCCCATTTGCTGTACACTGGACATTCCCTTAAGTAAGGTCTTGGGGAAGATACAAGCCTACACAGGGTACTAGACAGCAATGGTGAAACACAACTTTCCTCTAGCTCCTCAATGCTTCCTCTCCCCTCACTATCAAGATCCCAATTATAACTTTCAAATCTGACTAGATCAGAGAATGTACACTTGGACAGATAGGAACTAGAAACACAGGGAATTCAAGGTGGATGAGCCCTTTAGGACCAGTGTTATGAATGGGGATGCTGGGAGGATGGAGGGATGGTAGGCTGGCACCAGGGAACCGATGACAAGGATCTACATAAAATCTCAAAAGAAAAGGGGGTGAAGGGGGACATCAGACAGTGGAAGATATGACAAAATAATAATTAGTAAATGATGAAGGATTTATGAGGAGGGGTAGTGAGAATGGGGGCGGGGGGAATGAGGGGCTGAGGCCAGGGGCTTGGGTGGGAGAAGATATTTTGAGAATAATGAGGGCAATGAATGTACAAATGTGCCTTATATCAGTGATGTTTGCACGTATTGTGGTTATTATTGTATGAGCCCCTATAAAAGGAGAGAAAAAAAAAAGACCCTGGCAGAGAGATGATGCTAGGATGATCTCAGGCTGGATTAGACCAGCAAAAGCAGGTGCTGCAGTCGCCTCACCCTGTGTCTATTCCTATGTGAGGCATGAAGCTTAGGGTCCACAGCCCCGGCAGCTGGACAGTGAGAGAGGTGGGGCTCTGAGGTCATTCCACAGGGGGAATGGCCCTCCGGTTCCTGCAGGGTCCACCCTCCTGGGTAGTCCTGCTGTCTGGGGCACCTCTTTCACGGAGCCCACACCAGGGGAGCTCTTCAACTCATGGGGGATTGGCAAGAAGCCTCTGCTCATGCACACACACCACCACCTAGCTGGAGGATCTCGGTGAACAAAGCCTGAGGCAGACAACAAGCCCACTAACTGATCCTGTGAGAGATATAATCAGGATCCAGAAACCGGCAACTGGGAGCAAAGGGCAGCATACCTGGGTCCCAGTCGCTCCCACTGCCCGCTGCAAGGGGTGACATTCCAAAGCACAGTGTTTTCCAAAAGCACTGTCAGGACTTTGGAATGGGCAGCTCATTTGTGGACATGGATACTATGTGATCCAGACATACTACCGCCTCTGATCCTGTCAGCCGAGACTAAAAACCCTTCCAAGCAGAAAGCCATGCATCTGAGCAGTATCCACCAGCCACTCACGTCCACTCCTGCTGCCTCCAAAGAGCTTTCCTGGGTTGGTCAGATCTCTCTGGGGACAGATATCCCTCGGTCTTTGGTTCTGCCTGAGAAAGAATTCACGCCAAAGCCTGGTTTGTGATCCAAGTGAGGTTGAGGAGAGTTAGGGAGGTGTGGTGGGCAACCCTGGTCGATCCTAGTGGCTGAATTGAATATAATTGGCCTAGGTTGGTCGATGCAGGTGCAGCGCCCACCCAGGTGGACCTAGCCTTCCTGGCCGGAAACCTGGACCTCTGAGCACGCACAGTGTGCCACTCCTTCCTGGGCCGCTAACTGGGCCCTCTGAGTATGTGTAATGGACACCCCAGTCCCTATGCTAGCTACCTAACATTTCCATCCTGAAGAGATGTGGACCCAAATCTTTGGGGTACTGGGCGACGACATCTCTAGCTACTTCCTGCTGGCAAAAGGGGCGAAGTGGGGCTTTGGGTCCACACCCTTCCTGCTCTGCTGGGAGGGGTTGTCCATTCAGCGCTAGGATGGATAAGGTTGAAGTGGTCCAGGAGATGGTGGTCCTGGAGCTGGCACACTTGGATTAGGGGCTTTGGAAACTTGAGAACTTCTGGAAAAACCAACAAACGCACAAAAGGGTGAACAGTTTAACTGAGACAAGGCTAGGATTGTGAGGTGGGAGTGCCCTTGAAAGTAGGTGAGTATCACAGGAAGTAAGTAAAAATCTTAGGATTATCAGGCGTGTGTGTTTGTTCATTCTAAGTACCGGCACGGGGGTAAAAGAATTCACAATTTCCCCTAGGGGGGTCCAGGGTTTGGGCACTACTGGGTGCAGTGGGATCACCGCTTCACTTATGATCCTAAGGCATTGGCCCCTCTGATAAGAACCATCCTTCTTTTTAACCCTATAACGCCTCACTTTTAAATTTTGGGGCAAAAAAAATTTCATTTTGATTCATTACTTTCATAGTTATCAATATATATACATTTATTTTCATTTCATTAAATGTTAGGGAAAGGTCATGCTCGGCGTTATAGGGTTAAATTGTAATATTGGGATGCTACAGGCGGATTCAACAGGGATCAAAAGTAGAGTAACTGCCTGTGTCATTTCTAATTTTCTCGGGTTCCATTTGAGTAAAAGGCTTGTAAGTTACCCGCGGACCAAATGCCCCTGGTGCCTCTACTAGGGGTAGAATGTTCAGGGAGGGTTCAGGGCTGGGACAATAGTGACCTGAAGTCCAGGATCCCTTAGGGCAGGGGTCCTCAAATTGTTTACACAGGTGGCCAGTTCATTGTCTCTCCGACCGTTGGAGGGCCAGACTATGGTTTTCAAAAAACCTACGGACAAATTCCTATGCACACTGCACGAGTCGGTGCTAAGCAGGACAGGCAGTGGCAGCAAAAACACCCCGAGGGTGGGATAAATGGCATTGTGCCACATGTGCCCCATGGACCACAGTTTGAGGACGCCTGCCTTAGGGGTTCCTGGGTGCACTGGGGATGAAGATCTCCTACTGCTCCTCGAGAGGAGAAATGCTCTAAGTTCTGGCATCTCCACCCACTTTCCCGGCACTCTACCGAACTGTTCCCGGTGAATCATGGTTGGAAGGGAAAGCGTACCATTCTCTGCCCACCATTCTCCTTTCTCAAAACGATACTGTGGCCAAATAGAGTTGCAAAGTGAATCTATCAGCTTTTGTTTGCCCATCCTCTCTGTATCAACTCTATCCCAATTGGACACGATTCATGCAAGGGGGCAATTCCTGAGCATCAAGCTGCTAAGTCCCATCTAGAAAGTGCAAAACAAGGAGGCGATTGACAGCTTGCTGCCTCCAGGTCAATAACCCCCACTTTGAGTGCGCACCCCTGGGTTGCCCTGAATCTCATGCCTCAGCCCGAGGGAAGGGGTCAAGGACTAATCGCCGAGGGCGACCTTTAGGTCCAACCATTTTTCTGGACAACAGGCTAGGAGGACCATTGCTTGGGATGGCCCCAAGGCCTTCCAAGACGCCTGCTGGCGGGGCTGACGCTCAAATCTCTGAAGGGAAGGGACACGTGGCAGCTGAGGGAACCTTAAGGGAAATTGGAATTTCTGGCTGGAACATCATGGCAGAGGAGCTGTGTATTAAGTAAGAGCTGTCCCCAAAAGTGCCTGAAGCAGCATCGCTGAAAGCCTAAAGGTAACAGTGACTCCGCCTAGGCTTCCGAACGCCATTGGCCTAAGCCTAGGCCCCGGAAAAACAGCCTGTAAGAAGGAACAAACCAAATCTGGAAGAACACTAGCCCTATAATGCCTCAAGTTTTAAATTTAGGAAATATGCTTTTTTTTGGTTTTTATTCTTTACTTTCATAGTTATCAATATATATGGCATTCAAAATATATTTTAAAAGCATAAAATTTTCAGTGTTTTTGAAATGTGACCAAATTGTCACATCTATAATTTGGGTACCAGATACGTTTTCATTAAGAATTATGACAATTTTGTGCTTGGCGTTATAGTGCTAGAGCAGCTTGTTTGAAAAACCAGGATAAAGGCAAAGGGAATGGAGGGGAAAAGGGAAACTTTTGGCTCCCGGGACCAGGCAGGGCTAACTCCCAGGCCTCTTCACCCAGCTCCCTAGGCAGCGCCCTTCCACATGTTTGGACTGGTGGGTGCCATCTTGGCCATGGTCACAGACCCTGTTACCTCTCGGCTACAATGGCGACTGTGTAGGATCTCTGGGAAAAGCTGAAACAGCTTTGACAAGAGTGAAGCCATTTGGGGCTGACAGAAGCCATCATGAAAGGAAATAAAGTAGCTAGGAAGTGTAAATGAACTAGCTGATATTGGGGAGGTAGGCTGTGCAGACGTCGCCCAAGGGAATGTCATGAAGGAAATGGGTGTTCACAAGGCTTGCGAGAACGACCAGAGCAGTTTTGGTTTAACTAAGAATGGCTAACCCTAATACCCTGCTTCTCACTCCCCTGGTCCTGAGGAAGTATCCAGGTACCTACTATACAAAACAGTGACATTGGAAAAATCAGTGCCTTGAAAAGCCCAAGAGAGGCGGATAAGCCACCACTAGAGGGAACGGGCCTAGTCCTCGCCTAGAAAAATCGAAGCTACCGACATAATGCTCAAAGCTGAATAAAGGTGTCCAGGCTCTGTTTCACATGACCCCAAAGAGCCCATGCTCAGTCTCCATGTAGGGAGCCAGCCAGTAAATTTCTAGGTGGACAAAGGGGTCACCTTCTTGGTTTCAGAAAAGACTACAGGTGCCTTGTCAAAAGGAAAGGCTTTCATTACAGGGGCCCCAGGGCAGACCCAAGGACACCCATGGACAACGGCCAGAATAACAGATTTAGCACAAGAGACAGTTACACGCTCCTTCCTGGTAATGTCTCAATGCCCCTTTCCCCTAATTGATCATGACTTATTATTAAAAATAGCAGCCATAATTACTTTCTCATCTGCTACAACCACCTTAACCCTTGAACTTGAAAAGCCAAAAGTTTTGCTCACCGCTCCAATGTCAGAGTGATATGTGTTTTATCAAGGAGCAGAAGAGACCTCCTCAAAGTACTTCTTGATAAATCGCTAAAAGATATTCCTTTTGTTTGGGCAGAGAACAACCTGCCAGACCTTTCTGAACTTCAGGTGCCTGGGGTTGTACAACTTCTGAGCTCAGCTACACTGGTGTGTCAAGCTAACCCTACTCCCTGGATAGCAAAAGTGGGTATTTCTGTTCCCATTTGCAGACTAAAGAGGACAGGCATTTGGGTCCTCTGCAAGTCCACATGGAAAGCCCCCCTGCTGCCCATGCAGAAGCCGGGAACTGAGGAATTCCAACCGGTGCAGGATCTCAGAGAGGCAAATGAGAGGATAGAAACTGGCCACCCCACGTGCCAAACACCGAGACCATCCTGAGTACTATCCCATCAAACTGAATTTGTTATAGTGTTTTGGACTTAAAGGATGCTTTGTTCTCCATACCCGTGTCCCCTGCACATCAACCCAGTGAAGACTTACAGGGGCACAAGGAGGAACACCCCCAAACCACCTTGCTCCAGTATGCAGATGACCTCCTCCTGGTCTCTGAAACCCTGGAGGAATGCCAACGGGCTAACAAGAACCTGATAATAGTCCTTGGCCTATTGGGGTACAGGGTATCTGCAAGGAAGGCTCAACTGTGTGTCCATAAAGCTGTATATCTAGGCTACCAACTGGAGGAGGGAAAACGGACCTTGTCCCCCAGCCGCACCGAGGCGATCCTCAAAATCCCAGTCCCTGAGACTAAGAGGCAGTTGCAAGAGTTTCTAGGAGCTGTGGGGTACTGTCCATTGTGGAATTTGGGATTTGCAAAACAACAAAACCCCTATATGCAAGTACTGGGGAAAGGAAAAAGAACTTAAATGGACTGAAGTAGAACAACAAGCGTTTGAATCCTTTAAAAAGTCGCTCATATGGGCAACCTCTCTTGCCCTACTAGACATAGTAAAGCCCTTCCAATTGTCTATGTGAGGCCAGAGGCACAGCAAAAGAAGTGCTAACTGAGAACTTGCGGCCATGGAAGAGACCTGTGGCCTATCTTTCAAAGAAATTGGACTCTGTAGCTGCAGGATGGCTGAGCTGCATGCGAGCTGAGGCTGCCACGGCCATCCTAGTCATAGAAGCTAGGAAGCTTACACTGGGACAGGATATTGCTGTGGTAGGGGGACCTATGGTTGAACCACTCCTAACCAGTCCGCCGGACCGGTGGATCTCGAATGCCAGGACTATACCACAAATCCCCAAGGTAGTGGCTGTGACCATGCCATCCCCAGTGCTACAGCCACAACCTACATACTCAGAAAATGATCTAAAGATAAGCCAAGAACTGGCCTGCCAAAAAGACTGGGAGCATCCAGGGTGGCTGCTCCATCCTGATGGAAGAAGATTCATGCCAGAAGCTCTGGGAGAGATCTGATTCAAAGACTACATGAAGGTATGCATTTGGGATCCTTTCTAAACTGTCTCAGTTGCTTCTCAGGCACTTTTACATACCCAGGCTTGGACACTGGGTGGCAGATGTCACCCACCGTTGATTGCACTGTGCTCGGGTAAACAACCCCAGAAAGAAAAGGAGCAACCCCAACCACGAGCTCGAGGTAGTAGTCCTGGAGAATTCTGGGAGGTGGAGTTTATGGATATCAAACTTAGAAAGTATGGCTACCGATATTTGCTGGTGTTCGTAGACACCTATTCTGGATGGGTGGAAGCCTTCCCAACCAAGAAGGAAACTGCTGCCACTGTGTGTAAATTATTAGTAACTAAAATTGTCCCTAGATTTGGCCTTCCCACCACCTTGGGGTCCAACAATGGCCCAACATTTATTGCTCAAATTACTAAAGTCTTAGCAATGCTTCTAAATATTAACTGGAAGTTCTTCAGGGCAAGTAAAAAAAAAAAAAACAGAACCCTAAAGGAATTGTTCGTTAAGTTGCATTTAGGACCTGGCGAGAATGGGTTAATCCTTACTTTACCTTTTGCCCTACTTCAAGTCCGATTCACTCCCTATGTGAAAAGCATGACCCCATTTGAATTTATGTTTGGCAGACCTTCCCCAAATCCTCCCAAGTTTGAAGGAAGTAGAAATAATGTAAGTCACTAATCGTTCCCTCATCGAGTGCCTGCAGGCTGTGCAACAGGTGAGAGACAAATCATCTGCTCTGACACCTTCATTTTGGGCCTAACCAAGCGAAAGGGAACAGGCAGCCAACAACGTGCAACCAGGAAACTGGACATGGGTAAAGAAACACCAACCTGACACCTGAGAACCTAGGTGGACTGGCCCATACCAAGTTATACTTACAACACCAACTGCTGTTAAAATAGTGGGGAGGGGGCCGTGGATTCATCAGTCATAAGTAAAAAAAAAAGAAGCCCTCCCTGAGCATATCCTGAAAAGATGGACACCCAGAAAGACGGAAAATCCCTCAAAATTAAGGCTTTACAGAACTTAATTGTTTTTCTCCGAGTATTGCTGACAGCACCCAGTGTTTCCCCCAAGCACAAACACATCTGTGGACTGCTGTTCTAACCTCCAGCAGTGAATATATAACCTCTTATACTGGGTATGACCCCCTGTTTTCATTTTGATTTGTTTGATTTGCTAGGAAAAATTGGCATGCTGGATCCTTTAAAGGTAAAGGGCACAATGGGACCTATACTGGAATCCCGTCCTATGGGTGCGGAATACCCTCTATAGAAAGAAGGCTCCACACAAACCATGTCTATATATGCCCGGCTTATGGACTCCCTAACTGCCAAGGGGAGGGACATTATCATTGTGCAGCTTGGGGTTGTGAAACTATCATTTTCAGGGTGGAAGCTTGTTAAAGATGACCCTATTATTTTTACAAGAATGAGACTCAAGTTGGAAGGGTTTGATCCCACTACGTGTATGGTTTCCAAATGTAACCCAATAAGAATTGGATTCAAGCGTTATTGGGTTCACTGGGAAAACATGGGTAATTCAACATTATGTAAATGATAGAGATCCCGGGACAACCTTTTCTATCCAGCAAAGTAAATATGGCAACCTGCCATCCGTACAAAGGCCCAAACCTCGGGATAAATCCTGAAGAGCCACAGCTGGTGTCATTAAGATTCCTTTGCCGCACCCTCCAGACTCTCCAGTAACTTTCCCGTTCACTGCCAGCCCAACTCACAGGGCCCTTCTCATTCAGGAGCCACCTCAAGGTTCTGTGTTTGATTCTCGGGATGCTGTATTCCAATTTATGAACTCAAATCCTCACCTCACAGCTGATTGTTGGCTTTGTCTGAACCCAGCTTCCCCGTACTATGTAGGCACAGGTACAAATAGCACTATTGGTACAGAGTGTAATCCAATTAGAAATGTTAGTGAAAAGGATTACACGAAGCAGCAGTCTATAGGTGATGTTAGTATGGACTCAAGTCTAAGCTCACTTTAAAAGATTTGCAAGGGCAAGGACTGTGTTTTTATTCATCTAAGTATCCCTTTAATATATCAAGATATCGAGATTTTTGCCTTCAAGCTGTTCCCATTGAACCAAATGTTGATCCTAATTTGTTATCTGCTCCAATGAGTACTTTCTTTACTTGTTCCACAGGACGAACACCCTGTCTCTTTTCCCCAGTATTAGTAGCGGACCCGGGTATTTGTGTGCTAGTGCATGTTAGTCCTCAAGTGTACCTGTGTTCTGGTGAAGGAGGTGTAGGGATAACTTTGGAATTTCCGGATGAGTTCAAAGAGCCCCAGTATTGGTCCCACTGGTAACAGGGCTTGGGATTATGGGATTAGCTGCAGTCGGGTCAGTTGCTTTAATACAAGGAAACTTAAACTATCAGACTCTTAGTCAGCAAATTGCTTTAGATCTACAGGGATTAAAAAACACCTGTCTCCCATTTAGAAAGATCCCTAGACTCCCTTGTAGCAGTTGTGGTGCAAACCCGCCGAGGGCTTGACTTGCTCTTTTGGAAACAAGGAATGCTGTGCACAGCATTGGGAGAAACTAATTCTATGCAAAGCATTCGGGAATCAATAAAGATAGATGAGCCCTGGTTAGGAAAGGATTAGAACAAAGAGTCAAGAAAAGAAATGGAGGAACCAATTGGTTTGAAAAGCTACTTAATTGGTCAGCCTGGCTAACTACCCTATGAACGGCCCTATACGGCCCCTAATCCTCTTCCAGCTAAGCCTCACATTTGGCCCAGTAATAACCAATAAGCTAGTGGCATTCCTTACACAGAAAGTACAAGCCACAAAACTCTTAGTGCTGAGTCCACCATACACTGGGCTGGCTACTGAAGATTCAATGATTTGAACTTGGATAAGAACAGGAGAGAATGTAGCAGCTCTGGGCAAAGCTTAAATAGCCTTGACAAGAGAAGTCATTTTGAGCTTTCAGAAGCCATTATGAATGGTAAATAAACTAGCTATGAACTGCCAATGAACTGGCTGATACTGGGGAGTTAGGCTGTGCAGACGTAGCCCAAGGGAACGTACAGATGGAAATGGATGTTCAGAAGGCTTGCGAGAAGGACCAGAGCAGTTTTGGTTCAACTAAGAATGGCTAACCACAATACCCCGCTTCTGAGCTCTGCCTGCTTGCACACCTGCACATTGCAAAAGTATAAAAACCTTTGGAAAATTAGACTGGGGGGCCGCTCAGTCTCCCCTCAAGAGAGCTGATGGTCTGGTCCCTGCGCAGGAAATGAAACTTGTTCTGCTGAACTTTCCGGCAGTCTGGGCAGTTTGCTGTCTGGGAATGGAGTGTAGCTACAACAGACACAGGTGGTGCCATTCTGCCTGAGAGTGGAGTCACGTGGCTGGGAAAATAGAGGCCACAGGTTGCAGCCTAGCCAAAAGCCAGCCTGGAGCCGGCCACCCAGCCAGAGTCCTGCCCAAACCAACAGGGTGGACGCAGGCGCCCCCAGGCCTGCTGCTTGCCGGAGCCGCGGCACAACACTGTGTCCCAGTCTTGGCACAACAGACTCCATTTTGAGTCCTGCACCTCCATCTTAGCTCTCAAGGCTGAACCCTAACCGACCTGACCTCCCCTCCCCTGCTCAACCCCAAATTCCTGGAACCAGCTCATCCCAAAGCCAGAATGTTTTCTGAAGATATGGTCACTCCATCCTTCCTTGACATATAGATAAGATTAACGACCTTCTCCCTTCTGAAGCACCTGTGTGTGCAGATCCTCCCCAGCTTTGATCCTCCCCAGCTTGCCTGCCAACAGTGGGCATAAAAACGCCGCCAGGATTCTTTCCCCCGGCGCAGCTTCAATAACTCAATATCCTGAGTTGCTGAACCCGCCCGCAAGCTTCTCAATAAAGCCTGCTTCTAAAACTTCGTTAATTGGGTCTTTCATTCTGTTTTCACATCCAAATAGACCTTGTGTTTTGGTGCCAAAAACCCGGGATAGGTGTGTGGCTCCCCCCTTCTTTTGGGGTCCCCTAAGAGCCACCCATCTTCCCCAAATCTCCAGAACCTTTAGGCGCGGCGCTTGCCTACGTTCAAAATCAGTCTATGGCTGCCCTGATGAGTCTCTCCCTCTCACTCAGACCTTGTGAAAGAAAAGACTTGTTTTTCTCTCCCAAGTTGCCTGGCCCCAGTCCCAGCTTAACAACCACGCACATTGGCTTCCGAAGGGCATTTTTGATTTCAACGTTCTACAGGACCTGGACAATTTCTGCAGGAGGACTGGTAAGGATTCTGAAGTCCCCTATGTGCAGGCTTTTTGGGACTTGCCTTCCCGCCCTGACCTCTGTAGCCATTGTTCCGCCCGCCAAATACGGTTAGCTCTATCTCCTCAGCAGAAAGAACCTGCCATTCAAACCCCAGAAGAGCCAGCCAAGCTCCTCAGCGCGCCTCTCCCGCTGCCCTATCAGTCTCCCCCGCCCGCTGCGCCACCCCATCGCTCTCTCCTGTCCTCACCGCTTGCCTTTCATACCCGCTCCCACAACCCTCCAGCTGCCCTTTGTCCATTAAGAGAGGTTGCAGGTGTATAGGGACTCGTTCAAGTCCACGTCCCTTTTTCCTTAAAGGACCTGTCACAGATAGAGACCCGCCTGGGCTCTTTCTCAGCAGACCCCTCTAAGTTTATTAAAGAATTTACCTACATTTCCCAAACGTATGATTTAACCTGGCATGGCATCCAAATTATCCTTGCTTCTACCCTTACTGCCGAGGAACGTACACAGACAAAAACCACGCTATCGACCCAAATGTCCCCTTGGGGGCGCATGCCATCCCAATAGAGGACCCCAGTTGGAGTTACCAGCCCGGCCGGGCGTCTGATCTTCCTTATAGAAACCTCATGCTCAGGTACCTCATTAGAGGTCTGGAAACAGTCTCCAACAAGGTTGTCAACTATGACAAACTGAGAGAAGTTACTGCTCTTTTTCTTAACCGCCTCCAGGAGGCACTCACAAAGTACACTCGTTTAGACCCAGGGTCTAAAAAGTGGGGCCTCTATTTTGGCCTCTCACTTCACCTTCCAGTCAGTCCCTGACATCAGAAAGAAAAGCTAAAGAAGGCTGAGGAGGGCCCTGAAACCCCTATACAGGATCTGGTAAAAATGGCATTTAAAGTTTTCAACGCTTGGGAGGAGCCAGCTGAGGCCACATGCCAGGTGAGGGTCCAACAGATGGTTAGCCTCCATTCCCAAGCCCTGGTAGCAGCCCTAAGGCCGGCAGGCAATCCCGTCCATCGCCACGCTCCCCAGGGGAGCCGGCACCTACCGCCAGGAGCCTGCTTCAAATGTGGCCGGGTAGGCCACTGGGCAAAAGTTTGCCCCAATCCCAAGCCTCCTACCAAGCCCTGCCTGCAGTGCAAACAGCCAGGCCACTGGAAGTCGAACTGCCCGACCCTGGCTCTGCCACCGGCTCTGCAAAGCCGAGGTGCCGAGATCCTGGAAACTCCAGACACATAGCTGCAAGGTATGGAGCTGCTGGGGTTCATGGACTGAAGAGGCCCTGGCTCCTCGACTCTGGTAACCCTCGCCGAGCCCAGGGTTGTGCTCCAGGTAGCGGACTACCTTCTCCATTTCGCCCTCTCACTCAGGCCCTACTTCCCCTTCCCTGGTCTCGGTTATGGGAATAGACAGGCCCCCCTCCCACTCTGCAGATCCTGTTACTGACTTAGCCCAACAACTTTCCCGCTCCTAGCTCAGTATGCTTTTTACCTCCCACTTACACTCCAGCTTACACTGATCAGGAAAACACCCAGTATTGCTCTCTTCCTCAACAAAAATGGTGGGTACACAAATAGAACTTACTCATTCTCCCAAAGTTACAAGAGGAAACAATCATCACCAATATTCACAATTCTCCACACATCGGGCCAAAAGCTCTCTACACGTTTCTAACCCCATATTTCACCCCACTGGACTATGGAGTACTATCAACACAGTACATGCAAAATGCAACATCGGTGCCCTCTCCAATAGCCAAAAAGCTCAACACCCTCATAAACAGCTCCACCAGATGTAAGGGCACCTACTGGGACAGGACTGGCAGATAAACGTTACCCACATGCCAAAGCATACGCGGTTTAAATATCTCCTCACTATGGTGAACACATTTTCAGGATGGATCAAAGCCTTTCCCACCTCCTCTGAGAGTGCAAGCATAGTCGCCACTCACCTTCTTCAAGACATCATTACTCGTTTTGGCCAGCCTGCTTCAATTCAGTTGGACAATGGTCCAGACTTCATATCTATGGTGCAGCAGGCAGTTTGTGCCTCACTGGGCATCTGCTGGAAACTCCACGCAGCCTACCACCCCCAGTCTTCTGGTAAGGTTGAACGAGCTAACGGTCTCATAAAACAACAGCTCACCAAACTCTCCCTAGAACTGCAACTTTCTTGGCCTCAACTATTACCCTTTGCTCTTATACTCGCCTTGGCGCAGCCCCTCAGGAGCCGTCCGGCCTCAGTCCTTTCAAAATACTCTATAGACAACCTTTCCTTTTCTCGCCTCTTCCTGCAACCGATTGCCCTCTGCTAGCTTTTTACCTTCCATACTTGTGCTTGCTCCACAACCTTCTTAGACAACACGCCAACTCTGCCATCCCTGAACCCTCTCTGACCTCTGCTGATCACCAAAAACCAGTGCATCCTGGAGATGCTGTGTTAATTAAATCCCTTGCACCCAAACCCTTAGCACCCCGGTGGAAAGGCCCTTACACTGTCCCTTACCACTCCCTCAGCAATCAAGGTTCTTAGACTAGATTCCTGGGTACATTTGTCCCGAGTCCAGATGGCAGTAAACCCTGACCATGGCTCCCAGTGATCTGCTCAGTCTACTGGTCCTATGTCTCTCTGCCTCACTCACCTCACCAAGCCAGCCAGCTAAACCTAGTATAATTTCCCCTTTTGCCTGGCGATTTTACTTGACTGAAAACAATACCAATTACGCCTGCACTAAGTGTTATGATTATTTGCTGGCCACCGCTAACTGCCGACCCACAGGGGGCAGAGCACACATATACTTAAATTTCACTGATTTTAAAACGCTTCCTGTATGACCAGAAGGCAACTACCCAATGTGCAAAAAAGTGAATGCAGAAAAATGTAGGGTGTCCTTGGTCTTCCTGCCAGATACATTACCTTTCCCTTCGTCCCCAGGGATGATTCTACTACCATCAATCTAAATACACTCTCACAATCCCAGACCCCTGGGATAGCCGGTGGACGTCTCCGGTTCCAGGAGCCTAGTGCACCACTCGCCGAGAGAAATTTCTGGACGCCAAACTGTATGTATGGAGGTCGCTACTCCAGGTCCAATCCACCATCCACCGTAATATTCAGATCCAAGACCTTCAACTCACTAACTAAATTTCTAAACCTTCTGAGTCTCCCTTCTCCTGGCTCACCCTCCTTCAGCAGGGACTGGCCATCGCCACTTTGCTGGACTAGGCAACCTCTCCACCTGCTTCATGTATGCGGCCCTAGAACGCCCTCCTCTGGTAGCAGTACCAGGTCCTGCCCTGTCATTTTCATCCAACGTAAAGACCACAAAAGCCATAACCATCCCCAACGTCCCTCTGTACATCCAACCAGAAAACACTCAAGTGCCCTTTTGCTACTCCAATCCATCGACACAGACATGTAATGTCACCCAAATCCCCTCCAAACCACTAACAGGGCCAGAAAAAATTTTCTTTTGGTGCAACCATACACTCACTATGCATATAAACATCAGTTCTACCTCTACCCGTCACTCTGGTTCCACAGCTCCCTATATACACTCCGGCTGAGTTCCAGGACAAATACATCCAAGTATATAGTCGTCAAACTAAAAGAGCAGTTTTTCTCCTGATAGCAGTGAGAATCTCCTTCGCCTCAGCAGCAATTGCAGTAGGACTCAGCGGCGGAGCCCTTGAACACTATCATCACAGCAGACAAGTTAACCGCATGCTTCCAGCTGGCAGTCGATGCCTCTGCCAAGTCTCTAGCCTCCCTGCAAAGACAAATAACCTCTGTTGCCCAAGTTGCCTTGCAGAACCACCGCGCTTTACACCTCATCACGGCTGAAAAAGGAGGAACCTGCCTCTTCCTCCAGGAGGAAGGCTGTTATTATATTAATAAACTGGGGATTGTGGATACTAGAGTCCAGACCCTCAACAAGCTAAACCGAGCGCTGCAAAACAACAGATTCAGAACAGATGGATCTTCCTCCTGGTGGAACTCTTCTCTGTACTCCTTCCTAGCCCCCATACTAGGACCCATAATTTTAGTTATAATTTTGCTTTTAATTGCTCCTTGTCTCATCCAGCTCCGGCAAAGTCGACTCCGCGAAATTGCCCGTATAGCAGTTCACCAGCAATACCAACTTCTCCACCCTGTGCTAGGCCGCAACTGTCAGTACTCTGCCTGAAAAGCCCCTCCCCTTGCTTTTTACCCACTACCCACAGGAAGCAGTTACAGAAACGGACTAACTCCATCCCTTTTCCCTATAGGGCACAGTCTAAAATGTCTGGTCTTGGCACAACAGACTCCATTTTGAGTCCTGCACCTCCATCTTAGCTCTCAAGGCTGACCCCTAACCGACCTCCCCTCCCCTGCTCAACCCCAAATTCCTGGAACCAGCTCGTCCCAAAGCCAGAATGTTTTCTGAAGATATGGTCACTCCACGCGTCCCTGACATATAGGTAAGATTAACGACCTTCTCCCTTCTGAAGCACCTGTGTGCGCAGATCCTCCCCAGCTTTGATCCTCCCCAGCTGTGCCTGCCAGCAGTGGGCATAAAAACGCTGCCAGGATTTTTTTTCCCCTGCGCGGCTTCAATAGCTCAATACCCTGAGTTGCTGAACCCGCCCGCAAGCTTCTCAATAAAGCCTGCTTCTAAAACTTTGTTAATTGCATCTTTGATTCTGTTTTCACGTCCAAATAAACCTTATACACTGAGCCTCGAGAAGGCTTTGGGAGTCAAAATCCTCCCAGCCTCCAGGGAGCAGCGTCCCAGCCCCCTCACAAATGCAGCCCGGGAAGGCAGAAGAGTTCCCGGGAAAGCAGGCACGTCATGTCCCGCACACCAGCAAGAAACGGCGCAAAGACGGACACCAGCAAGAAACGGCGCAAAGACGGACACCAGCAAGAAACGGCACAAAGACGGACACCAGCAAGAAACGGTGCAAAGACGGACACCAGCAAGAAACGGCGCAAAGACGGACACCGTGAATTCAACCCAACAATTCTCCCGAGGGTGGTGAGGTAAAAGGAGCCCAGAGGGGCCCCCAATCCGTGAGACCAACATGGGAGGGCCCACTCCTGGGGCTGGCTTACCTCATAGCTCCGAATCACACAGCACCGCTTCTTTTCGACCTCTCCGGGGACAGGTGTGCCTCGGTCCTCGGCTCCACGCGAGAAACAGCTCACGCTGAGGCCTGGTTTGGGATCCCCGTGAGTTTTATGAGCGGTTAGGGAGGCGTGGTCGATGACGTGGGTCGACCCCATTGGCTGAATTGTTGAATTGAATTCACCTGGCCTAGGTGAGCCAATGCAGGTACAGCCCCACCCAGGTATAGCTCCCCCTCCTGGCTGGAAACCTGAACTTCTGAGCATGCAGTGAGCCACTGCTTCATGAGCCGGTAGCTCGGACCTCTGAGCATGTGTAATAGGCCTGCCAGTCCCTATGCTAGCTCCCTAACAGGTTTTCCAGCCAAAGGTCTGCCTTCTGGAGCTGTTCTACAGAAAGCACTTAGTTCCTGACCCCTATGCATTCGGGGTAATGGATGCCCTCGCTTCCGTGCTTGCTTCTATGTCATTCTGGAATGGTCCTTGTTTCACAGGTCGGCGAGGTCAGGAATTCTGGGCTGGTTGGCTACCAAGCACAAAATAAATAGCCAACAGATTGAAATCTCAACCCCTATATTGGTTTATTATCGACCACACAAACTTGTCTTCTGGAACTTCCCTCCTAAATTTCTGAACCCTTGAACTCCTTGACACATGTACTTGGAAAACAAGGATTCCAAACTCTGATAACCATATCTGACTGCTCCCCCAGTCCCTCTGCACTGTCAACCAGCAAAGTCGGGCCTCTCCATTTCTCAGAAGCTGCAGATTGTTATGTGACATCACCCTGTGTTTAAATGTTAGTGAATATGCCATTTAAAAAACAAATGTGTGAGCCAACTGGGGGTAAACAAGACTCGTTTCAAACACCAGCTCTGTCTCCTCTAAGGGTCGGTGTACAACTGCGACAACACAACAGTGGGTCCTGCTGGGTCTCCATTAGCATCTGGGAGGAAGGTTATTTATTACAGGGAATCCTACCTTTGTCCCTTGGTGTTAATTGCAGACTCACTGGGTGACGGATTGTATCTGACACGCACCACGTTTGGCGCAGCAAACACCAACACTTTGTCAAACTCCGTTTGCTATTGCTCCATCCCTCCATTATTCTCCCTAATGACAAAAATAATTAACACATTCATATAAAAGCACAGGATGAGGAAAGCTTTAATTTATGCATCTAGTTCAGGGTCATCCCTCTTATCAATATATGACAATCTAATGAGGCTTAATTAAAAAGTAGCAGTGAAGCAATTTAGGAAACTGAGGGCTTGTCACGAGTCCTGGTTGTGACAGCATGTTTTGTGAACCATGGAAGATAACAGATTTGTCTTCTGTGGTATCTCATATCCATCATCCCCAAACTACCTTCTCTTAGGGGTAGAGAGAGTGAGCTTGTCTTTGAAAAAAGTGCCTGGGTTTGGTAGCCGTTCACAGGATGGCAGGTGTAATGTATTATGAGAACTTAACAAGGCTCTGAGAAGACAGCTATTGGAAGGTCTGGCTGGAGGGCAAGGTAATGGCCCTGAAGGATTCAGGATCCAGAAGTCAAGTCAGAACTGGATGCCAGAGACTTTCTCAATCCAGCCCTCTTTGCCCCTCCCCAAGGCCAATACATTTCTAAGGGTTATGGATTCTACTTCAGAATCTTTCTCAAACCCAGGGACCTCTTCACCATTATTGTCTAGACCTGGTCACCTCTTGCCTTATAAATAAAAATATAGGTTTATTGTAAGTCTGGGTCTGTTAGGTTTCTCGGGTGGGAAATGTCTCGGTCCTTGGCTACACACTGGAAAGAAATTCACACCAAAGTCTGGTTGGTAATCCGAGTGGGTTTATGTACATGAGAGAAGAAGGTTCCGGCGTTACACTAAACTGAACACGGGCACCCTCATGACACTGCACACTCAGCCCTGCTGAGTGGAAGGCAGAGAAGCAGCTGAAGGGAAGGGGCGGTGGTGTCCAGATTCCAGCCTTTTAAGGGCTTTCAGCTGGGAGGCGTCAAGTAAGCTCTCCTGGCTTGGGCTTAGCCCGCATTGGCTTCCAACCTCCTGTAGGGGGCCCCCTAAGCATGGAGAGGAACAACCCCTTGTCTTGCTACCTAACCGGTCTACATTCCTGCATGGCTGCATTGAGATGGAACTAGCCCCTTTAGACAGCCTGAGGGGTTCACTAGGAGACACGGGCCCCAGTGTTCCCTGTGACCACCTTAAACCTTAAACTACTGTTGGAGTTTATATTACCTGTGTGGGTCTGTGGGCATGGGACGTTTCCATGCCAGAGACCTGAAGTTACACAAATAGGCATCCAGAACAGAACTCATACAGGCTCTAATAAGATGCTCAGATGCTTCTAGCTAGGATGAGAATTTAACGAATTGTGTGTGAGCAGTTCAGATCTTGTAAGGGAGAACAGGTCAGTAGTGTATCCAGAGAAGAGAGCAAAAGTCAGGGGAAAGGGAGGGGGCCCACAGACATCTGTGCTCTGTGTTTGGCCACATGACAAGAAACCGGGTCTCCTTGCAAAAGAAAGCAGAACAGCAAGTCCCTCAGAACTACGACATTTTTAAACATGACCTATACAACACTTGGCTCTGGGAGGCACCTTGGAAAACCATAAAAGCCCTAAAAGAAGGGCAAGGAGGAAGCCCAAGTCTTTGATTTTCCCTGCTGTGCTTTCAGTGTTGAAATGTCTGTGCACGGAGCCTTTGAAATTTCAGAATCAGAGAGTGGATTCACAAGCCAAGCTCCTGCTTTATTCTTCAATGCATTTTGGCCCAGCTTCTCCTTGGTGAGACATGTAACAGAAATTTTGGACTTAGGAGCCACTTGGTCCTTGGACACTAGGAGATTTCAGTGGAATCTGAAACAGGGCTCTAACCACCAGCTGGACTGGCCTAGGAAGCCCAAGTATTCAGTCTCCCAAACACCAACCTCCCGTTGCTCTTCATCTGCCTGCACCTTGTTCAGCTTTAGTTGTCCGTGGAAGCGTTTGGCACCCATCTGATGCTTCGGAACCCAGAAAGGAGGAAAGGTAAAACTGGGATTCAAATGAAACAGACTTAAGCAGGGCCATAGCCAAGATGTGCCCAGGGCTCCTCGCAGCATTTGTCACCTTCATTTCCCTCTTTGGACTCAGACGTGGCAAGGTTCAGAAACAAGCTTTACCAGAAAGAACAGCTGTGAACCCAGCCTGCTTCCAAGTGAGAAAAAGCCCTTTACACATGAGTTCCTGAGGTCAGCCCAGCCCTGTGCGTCCCCACCCCTCCCAGAGTCCCTGGATCTCTGGCGAAACATTAAAGCAAGTGGAAGCAGAGATTTGCTCAGAATAAAAAAATCGTTTTTCACAATAGCACGGCACGTTCTGGATGGCATCACGGCTGCACAAACCATATCCGTCCTCCAGCCATAATGTTGGCGCCTCAGTGACCACGCACATACATTGTGTGGTGAGACTCAGAGCCTATTCCATTTGTGGTCAATTGTTTCCTCCCTCTCCATACTTTGCACTTAGGAGACATGCTCTCTGGAGGTGGTTGAGGCTCGTCTTGTCACCAATAATCATCTCCTACACCTTCCTTTACAGTCACTATTTGATGTGTTCACTCAAAGAAATGCCAATAATATGAGGTTTCAGAGGAGAGCTCCTAGAGCTCCCCCAGACAACAAGGAGGCCGAGTGTCACCGTCATTATCCTGAGCTGGGAGGGGGCACTAGTGTTCTGGAAGCTGGGGATCCGTCACTGCCTTCCCACCGCACAGACAGAGCAGGTGCTGGTTATAATTGTCTAGACGTCCTGCCATGCTGAGTTGAAAGTCAAACCCGTAAACGCTGCCCGACTACAATAACACTGGAGTACACAGACATTTCTAGATCATTGCTGGGTGAAAATATACTGAGTGGAGTTGGATGAGATGGCAGCAAGTGCCTAAGGAGGGGATGCTGTGGGAATACCAACAAGATGAATGTCAGTCGCCGTTTCCTCCTCTCGTCTGCTTTTTCCCCCCCTTTCTTTCAGGACCAAAAGACATGACAAATATGTAAGGAAACAAATTTGTTCATTTTTAGAGGAGTCTCCCACCCCACCCCACCCCCATCCATCTCTGGCCTCCTTTGAGCAAGCTAGTAGAACTTTTTTTTTTTTTAAACCTGGCTTCTACTATGGCAATTTCCGGAGTTGCTATGTGGCTGTGTTTAAAAGTCGCCTTTGGGATCCAGAGCACAATCCTTGTCACAAAGGCATTCTCCCAGTCCCAAATAGCAATGCGACCTCCTTTCAGAAGGTTGTTCTTGTTTCTGTAGACCCATAAAAGAGTTCAAGCTGTTGATCTTGACCGTGGTTGTCGAGTCAGCCTCTCATGGGCACCTCATGGGAAGCGGAGCAAACTATGCCAGTCTGTGCTATCACCAGGTCTGGGAGGGGAAGCCAACCGTGGCGGGCCAGAGGTCGATGTGTGGATGGAGATGATCAGGTCTTTCGTCCTTATTCTATTTCAGTCTGGAAACATCACATTTGTGAGTGGTGATACTGAGAGGGTTGTGGGAGGGTGGATTGGAAAGAGGGAACTGATTACAAGTATCTACATGTGACCTCCTCCCTGGGGGACGGACAACAGAAAAGTGGGTGAAGGGAGACATCGGAGCGGTCAAGAACCTGCCTTTTCAATTCCTCCATAGGGAGGCATGGTTGACGGTCATGGTCAACCCCAATGGCTGGATTGAATTCACCTGGCCCAGATGGGCCAATCCAGGTGTAATGCCCACCTAGGTGTACCACCCCTTCCTGGCCGGAAGTTTGAACCTGAGCATATGTAATGGATGACCCAGTCCCTATGCTAAACCACCTAATAGTATTTGCAAGATGCCAAGCACCGTTCTAAGCTTTTTGTGTATAATAATTCAATTATTCCACTAAACAAGCCTATGTGTGGACTCTATTTGGCCTCCTTTTACAGATGAAAAATCAGTGGCACAGGATGATAAAGTCATGAGCCTAGGACCACACAGTGAGGAAGTGGGAAGGAGAGATTTGGACCCAGGCTGCAGAGCCCATGCCTTGGGTGCCTACAGCTGCCATGTAGGACACAGAAAAGCATGGAGCAGACTCAGCGTAAGACATTAGGGAGTTGGGAGGAATGTAGCATGAATGTATGTGCTATGACTTCATGAGAGTAGCTGCTACACAGATCCAGAAGAGAATACAAGCCTTTTGCAAAAAATATTTTTGCCAAGAGAGGGTGGAAAACTGCATCTTGTGTGAAATCCCCCCAACCTGCACATGTGCATAGCTATTTCAGAAGGTTCCAAACAATGTGTGCTGTGCGGCAAACCAAACTGAGCTCAGGGGGAGCTGGTCTGTGGGTTATGTTAGCCAGAAAGTGAGCAGTTTGAACTCACCAGCCACCACTCCAAGGGAGAAAGAGGAGGCTTTCTGCTCCCATGGACTTACATCCTTCGAAGTGGCAGGGAGCATTTCATGCGTCCTATGATTAGGATCTCAGAGAGTGAGGGTGGAGTTGGTTGAGACCTGTCTTCAGGGCATTTCCCAGAAGGGCTTCCTGCAGTGGCTCTGCCTTCAGGAATGTCTGATGACCTTGAGGGCAGCAAAGTCCTAAACACACTCGGGCAGTGGTTCTCAACCTTCCTAATACAGGTCCTCTTGTTGTGGTGATGCCCCCCTCCCCCAACCATTAAATGATTTTCTTGCTACTTCATCACTGTAATTTTCCTACAGTTATGAATTGGGTGAGCCCTGTGAAAGGGTCATATGACTCCCAAAGGGGTCGCAACCCACAGGTTGAGAACCACTGCACTAAGGGTTCCCCTCCCGGGCAGCCCTACCAGTGTCTGGTGTGCATAGTTCTGTGAGGTGAGGGAAATGGACTTAGTGTCTGCTTCTGGTGACAGTTGATGCAGGTGGGCTTTCTCCCTATGTCAAATCCCTCTCGAGCCATTTGTCACCACAACAGAGGGAGCCATGCACAAAAAAGCAAGAAGAGGATGCAGCACAGCAGGACAGCAAGCAGAACAATGATTGAATAAGCACAATTCACTTCAATCATGAATCTGGTGCCCTTGAGATGTGAGGAAGACCCCAGTCTAGTGACATTAGATCAGGTTTAGGGATTGAGTGAAGGGACCCCTCTTGGCTCCCCTCAGCCCCTATTTTGCTTTCCCATTGACCCTGACCCTTGCATCGTGATTGGTCCTTATTCCAGCATGATGGTTGGTTTCATAACCACGGCATATGGGAATGTGTTAGTCGATAGGTTATACAGGCACAGCCTCTGGAATGGGTAAGTGAGGAAGCGATTTGGGCTCGCTCATGCAGACCTCTAGTTGTCCTTGACATGACTGGTAGAATGGATCATGTGAAGTGATTTGAGATCGGCGTTGAGATCTGATAGGTCATGCAGACTTCTAGCTGATCCTGGCAGTACCCTATTTTAAGGAAACAGAATGTTTGGCGTTTAAGTCGTATTTGAGCTTAAATTTTGAGCAATAGGCTGTGGCTCACAGTTAGAGTCTATGTGGAGACCCTACATCCATTTTGAGGGGCCACAGATTCAGCCACCATTGAGTTCTTTCCTACTGCTGACTGGCAGTGGAAAGTTTGTCCCTCAGGCAGTGTGCTTGCGTCCACTCCCCGGGCCAGACTCAACGATATATGGTAGTGTGCACATCCCAATGAAGGCCCCGCTCATGCTCTCACAGGCCCTCCTGAAACTCCATGAATTGATCTGTCTTCAGTCACAATTTTGTGACAAACTTGTTTGTTTTCTATGTCTTATTTAAGTTTTCAGGAGCCCAGGTGGTAATGCTGGATAGTGTTGGACTATTAAGAGCAAGGTCGCTGGTTCAAAGCCACTAGTCATTCCACAGGAAAAAGATGAGGTTATTGCTTCCTGTAAAGGTAGCAAGTTCAGGATCCCTACACAGAGTCACTATGAGTCAGAGTCAGCAGGACAGAATGGGTGTCATTTTATTTAAGTCACTGTGGCTGTGGGTCCTTCCGACACCATTGTGGCCTCATGCGGATGCTGTCCTTCATCCAGAAGAGCAGTTTGTGCCTTTTTCTTGTGTAAAACTTAGCAAAGGAGTTCCTAATAAAATATAGTTGAATTGGGAGTCATTTTCCCCTAAAAACAAAGTAAATACATAAATAGAAACGAGACTATGGTGCTAATAACCAGTTGGAGAGTTGAGAGAGCTGAACTCTCAATCCTGATAGAAACCCATTGTGACTGAGCACCTGCTCAAAGTCATCCACAGCCTATGAGGTTGAGCCTATGTGTTGGGGAGTACTTGTGTACATAAAGTTAACAATTTATCTTTCTAAAGATTCTGTCTAAAACTTACTTTAAATAATAAGTTTTCCCCTGGGTTAGGTAAAGTTCAGGGAGTTTAACACCCTAGCATCCACCCCCTCTCAGCAATCACCATGTTAGGCCAGAGGAGGCAAATCACACCCACTACCCAGGGAGCACTGCTTCCAAAAGCACATTGCCTGTGCCGGGGCAGAGGGGAGGTACCCGGACCAGAAATGCTGACAGAGTGGAACCAGAGAGCTCAGCCCCCAGCTTCCCGAGGGAGCAGCTGTGATGGTTCACTTCTGGATGAATATGTTTAAGCAAAGGCCAAGGGCATGACTTGGGCAGCACGAAAAGCAGATTTGCAGAGGTTGTTCACTGCATTCCAGAAGTTCACACACTCTCCGGAGGCTCCTTGGCTCAATGGCAGGAAGTCATTGGTGGCTTCCACCTTCAATCCCAAAAGGTCACTGCCGTCCAGTGGATTCCAACCACAGTGACCCTATATGGAGTTTTCAATACTGTAAATCTTCATGGGAGCCAGCAGTCTCATTGTCCCCCTTGGGACAGGGAGCTAGCAGCCCGTTTTGCCACCAGGGCTCCTTCCTCTCTAATTCTGGATCCAGTCCCTCCGAATATCCTGCCCTGCCCTTGTCTAGGCTTCTTAAATGCGTTCCACGCAGCTTATTTTAGTCTGGGTGCATTCGAGAAACAAATCCACAGAAAAACTTATGTATAAGAGAGTTGTGTGTAAAGGGTGAGTGCACATCAAGAAAACATGCTCGTATGTGCTTATGCACCCGCTTTGTCTTCAGCGATCATGTCGGGGTAGGCTGGTGTGCTTTTTCCATGTGGGCTTTGTTGTTTCTTAGCTAGATGGGCGCCTGTTTATCTTCCAGCCTTTAAGACCCCAGACGCTATATCCTTTGATAGCCGGGAACCATGGTGCTTAACTACTACACCACCAGGGTTCATTAGCATGTGACTTATCACCTGTCAAAATAGCAGGAGACCAGGTTTCTCCTTTGTGGCCACACCAGGTACTGACAGAACCAAGAACAGAGACACATTTATATATCTTGATTATCATTTGCATATTATATGCCAGGAATCCTTGGAAGTGTCTTGGAATTGTTCTACTCTGGTTCAAATTTCACACACCCTCCCAGTTTCCATACTTACTCTGCCAAACCCCTAGTAACTGATTTGCACCTCCTATCAACTTGGGGAAAAGACCCTATGCCAGATATAGAAGTGGACATACTTGGTACCCAGAAAACCTGTTCAGTGTTTTGAGGGCGGCTCAGCAAACAAAATGGGCACAGTGATTAAGCATTCAGCTGCTAACACAACGGTCAACTCTCTAGTGGTTCTGAAAGAGAAGGGTATGGTAGTTGACCCCCAAAAAAAGTTACAAACTTGGAAACCCTACGGGTATTTGTATAGGGTCGCTATGTGTTCCAATTGAGATGATTGTCATAGGTTGGGTTTGGTTTAACCCGTCTTACTGAGGAGACTCCTTCTTTACACGCGATCAGTTACTTTAGAGGAAAAAGACATGCCTGTCCCAGAACAATCCAAGGACTGGTAAAGGCAACACCCAAAAAGACACTCCCTCTGCCTGCCTAACTCTAAAATGCTGCCCATAAAACACTCTGCCTGGTAATATCTGGGCAGCACACTGGGGAGGTGCAGCAAATGTGTGTTGAATGTATGAGGCCATTTCATAGTTTGGCTGCACGATCAGGGTGTCTGTCATAAAGCCGATCTCTTTGACTCCACCTCTCAGCAGAGATGAACACAGGCTTCCCGTTTTTTTCTCGGCAGTCCTTGTCAAATAAAAGTTCCTTGTAGATCAGTAACTTGCCACAGAGCAAAAGATATGGGAAGAGGCTCATCTTTCTCCTGGCTGTGAAATAGAATGGCAAGCCCCTCCCTTCAACACACACACACACACACACACACACACACACGCACGCACGCACACACACGCGCGCACACACACCCCTGCCTTACAACTACATTCGGTTGATTAGCAAACAAAGCTCTACAACCCAACTATGTGTTTTTCTTCTCCAGAGGAATGACGGACTTACATACCCTGCATTGTCTTTTTTTAATGGAATTGCCCCAGTTCTCCTCACCTTTCCTTAGATAGTGCAGTGAACTATTAGATGACTGCAGGTATTGAAAACTAGTACTGATTTCCAGTTTGTGTCACCTTTGGCTATGAGCACCCTCCACTTCTCTAGTAAGCTTTCCATTGCTTTGGGGAAAATTTTCTCTTTCTGAATTTATTATGTGAGGGGGGAAGGGTAATAATTAATGTGCCTATGGAGGACTATCCTTCATGACCTAAACTCATTAAGGGGCAGTGCCTGATGGAGCATCAGGTTGGAGGAAGGCTTATTAACAACCTGCATTATACAGATGACACAATTTTGCTGAAAATGAGAAGGACTTGATTCACTTGCTGATGAAGATGAAGGATTAAAGCCTTCAGTTTGGATTATGACTCAATGTAAAGAAAGCCCAGACCCTCACAACTGGACCTATTGATAACATCATGATAAATGGAGGAAAGTTCGAAATTGTCAAGGATTTTGTCTTGCTTGAATCCACAATCAATTCTCATGGAAGCAGCAGAGAAGAGAACAAATGACACATTTCACTAGTCAAATCTGCTACACGAGACCTCTTTAAAGTGTTGAAAAGCAAGAGATTACTTTGAGGACTGGGGCGGGTTGACCCAGGCCATGGTATTTTCAACTGTCTCATATTTATGTGAAAGTTGAACACTGAATAAGGAAGACCAAAGAAGAATAGATATATTTGATTAATAGTGATGTAAAAGAGTAATGAATGTACCATGGACTGCCAAAAGAACAAACCCATCTAACTTGGATGAAGGACAGCCAGAATGTTCCTCAGGGCAAGGATAATGTGACTTCGCTTTAACTTTGACATGTTGTCCGGAGAGATCAGTCCCTGGAGCAGGACATCGTGTTCTGGAAAGTAGAGGGGCAATGAAAAAGAGGAAGGCCTTCAACAAATGGGATTGACACAGTGGCTGCAACAATGGGCTCAAACTTAAGAACAACTGTGAGAATGGTACAGTACCTGGCAGTGTATGATTATGTTGTATGTATGGTCACAATGAATCCAAACCCTCCCTATGACACTGAACAACAACAACAACAACCTGACTGAATCCTCTGGGAGGACTCTTGAATGTGAGAAAAATGGAACGAAGCCAGCGGAAGGATTGGAGGATGTCTTAAGTTCCTGTCTTAATCTCCTTAACCAAAAATTATCCAACAAGTCAGTAGCCTTAAAACACTTTTCCCACTGCTTTGGAGCTTACAGGTTCAAATTTGGGGTGCGACTCTAGGTCAGGGTCCTTCTTTGTGGATACCAGAAAATTCCTTGGCATTCCTCGCTATCTTTCTCCCCGTACTGTGTGTTACTGGGTCTATCCTGGCCTTTAACTCAGAAGTGTTTAGGTTTAGGCTCAAGCCTATTCTCATATGGCCACATTTTTTTTTAACATTTTATTAGGGACTCATACAACTCTTGTCACAATCCATACATATACATACATCAATTGTATAAAGCACATCTGTACATTCTTTGCCCTAATCATTTTCTTTTTTTACATTTTATTAGGGGCTCATACAACTTTTATCACAATCCATACATATTCATACATCAAATGTATAAAGCACATCCGCACATTCCCTGCCCCAATCATTCTCAAAGCATTTGCTCTCCACTTAAGCCCTTTGCATCAGGTCCTCTTTTTTTTCCCTCTCCCTCCCCGCTCCCCCCTTGCTCATGTACCCTTGGTAATTTATACATTGTTATTTTGTCATATCTTGCCCTATCCCGAGTCTCCCTTCCCCCGCTTCTCTGCTGTCCATCTCCCAGGGAGGAGTTCACATGTGGATCCTCATAATCAGTTCCCCCTTTCCAACCCACTCACCCTCCACTCTCCAGCATCGCCCCTCTGACTGACCCATCTCCTCTTCTAAACCCCTCTATGAGGGGATCTCCAGAGGCCATATGGCCTCATTTATATTACAAAAGAACTCCCTTCTTTTCAAACAGGATCATGTCCACCAAGGCTCAAATTTCTCACATATTTTGAGGGGGCTACAGATCAATCCATAATGGTTCTTTTGGGTAGCTGTAACAAATGGCTACCAATCGAGTGACTTAAACAGCAGGCATCTGTTCTCTCACTTTTCTGAAGGGCAAAGGGTTAAAATTAAGGTGTGGGCAAGATTCATTCCTTCTGAGAGCTCTGAAGGAGAATCAAATTAGCCTCTCTCTGCTTCTGGTCACTGCTGCTAATCCTTGATATTTCTTGGCTTATAGATGCACTGATCCAATCTCTGCCAGTGTCTTCACACGGGGTCTCTGTGTGCCCACTCCTCTTCTTACAAGAACACACCAATCAGTGCATGTAGCATCCATCTGAAATCTAAACCCAGAAAGATGGAGCTCTTGAAATCCTTAACTAAGCACATCTGCCAAGACCTCCTCTCCAAGTAAGGCCATAGCCTCAGGTTCCATGTGAACATGAATGTGTGTTTGTGAATGTGATTTAATGTACTACAGAGGGCACGCTTTGGCCTCATGAGGAGTGTTTCGCCAGTACCGGCTTCACAGCCCTGAGATTGCCCAGGCATTTGCCACATTTTCTTGTCTTCCCACCATTTATCCACCATTAGGCCTTTTCCCCTAAGTTAGTCAAGCATCAGTTTCTGTCACTTGTGATCATGACCCTCCCTCCCGCCCAGGTCACAAATTTAAACTGATACAGGCAGTTTCTTTAATGAGCACTATGTTATCCTGATTAGCAAGCATTGCTAAGGAGGGAGGAAGAATCAGTGAGAACCCGCTTGCTTCATCTAGCTTTGGGGGCAGTCCACAGAGGATTGATCCCTGAGCCACTAACGAATTTTGCAACTGTCACAGAACAATGCAAATAAGTAAGATCCACATCTGCTGAACACCATCATGAGGTCAAACTGTGTGTAAATAAATGCCTGTTTCAAGGAGTGAGTAAATCCTAAGGTAAGGAGTGACAGGGCTTTGTTGGCATAAACCCAGCAAGTCATTATGGGTCGGATATTAATGAACTCATGCTCCTGGGCCTCACAGAGCCCCAGCTCAACTGCTTCAGCTTGTTGACAAACAAGCACTACCCGGAGAGAGCACTACCATTTCGATGAACAGGGTTGGTTGGGGATGATGCTTCCTAACTTGCATTTTAATACAAATTTGATGCTTCATCTGAGCAATGTGGAAAGAGCATTCAGATAAAAGAGAGGGATAAACATCAAGTGCCCAGAGGATGAAACTTCTATCTAATCTGTGCCCACTGGAATTGCTTCTTGGGAAGGTATTTTTTGGTGGTGTTGGGTTGTTCCCCTACCTTGCTCCAAGCCTTCCTCCTCATGCCCACCCCCACCCCAGCATACATCCTACTGGGAGAATGTCTCTGAATAATGAAGTTTTCATAAATGAAGCTTTAATGAGCCTGATAGTCTGCCTAAGACCCCTTCAAACTGTAGTCTTTCATTTGTATTCTTCCATCCTTTTGGAAGAAATGAACCTGATGGCAGGTAGTATGTTTCCTTTCCAGGATGAGCTGATAGATCCTCTCGCTGCTGCAGTGGGAGGTGAAACATTAAAGGGCCCTCTGTGGCCATGAGATATGCCCACTCTCCAAGAGACACTGGGCAGGTTTGCTGAAGCTCCTCAGAATTGACTAGTGGCCCTGGTCCACCCATATCAACCACCAGTCTTCATTTGCACTCCATGCCCTCTCTGAGCTCCAAATGCATGCTTCATTTGAGGATGACAAAGCCTCTATTTTCTGAGAAGATGCGCAGACATGTGAACTAATCAATGCTCCCCCTGTCCCCGGGGAGTGTGAAATTCTCCCATCATGACCCACCAGCTTCCCTGGAAATTCCTGTCTTAACTCAGGCACTTAATATCATTGGTGTCTCGGCTTCCTTCCTTCTTGCACATCCCCCAGGCATTAACTGTCATCCTTCCTCTCCCTAAAATATACTTTGAATCTATTCACTTCATGCCATCCCTACTGCCCCAAGGTGTGTCTTGCATTGACTATGAAACTAGATTCTGTATCCATTTTCCAGGGCTGTCAAAACAAAGCATCATAAATCAGGTGGCTTTTAAGAACAGTCCACCACCTGTCTATCAGTTCGTGGTGCAGTGGTAGCTAGAGTGTTGCTGTGAAATTGGAAGCCTTGCCACCGATATGACAAACCCCAGAAGGGTCAGCAACGATGGGCAGGCTTCAGTTGAACCTCAAGCCCTGTGGTGCTCAACCTTCCTTTAATACAATTCCTCATGTTGTGGTGACCCCCAACCATAAAATCATTTTCCTTGCTACTTCATAACTGTAATTTTGCTACTGCCATGAATCGGGTGACTCCTGTTAAAAGGTCGCTGGACCCCAAAAGGGGTCACAACCCACAGATTGAGAACCACTGCTCTAGCCTAAGGCAGACTAGGAAGAAAGACCTGGTGATCTACTTCCAAATATTAACAAATGAAAGCCTTATGGGTCACAACAAAATATGGTCCTATAGAGTGCTGGAAGATGAGCCACTGACCTGCACACAACAGCTACAAAAATAGACTCAAACACACCAACAAAGGCCTGCTGAACTCTAAAGCCCTAACAAACCCACTGCCCTCAAGTCCATGCCAACTCATAGCGGCTCTATAGGCCAGGGGCGAACTGTGTATTAGCCTGGGTATGCTAGAGAAAACTCGAGGGAGACTCATGTGTATGACAGAGAGTTGGTGGTTTTTAAAAATCATTTCCCTATTATTTAATCATTTTATTAGGGAGTCATACAACTCTTAATCACAATCCATCCATCCATCCATTATAAAGCACATTTATACATTCATTGCCCTCATCATTGTCAAAACATTTGCTCTCCACATAAGCCCCTGGCACCTGCTCCTCGTTTTTCTCCTCCTTCCCCACTCCCCCCTCCTTATGAACCCTTGATAATTTTATTGGGGGCTCATACAACTCTTATCACAGTCATTCCATCCATCCATCCATCCATCCACCCATTGTGTGTCAAGTACATTTGTACATGTGTTGCCCTCATCATTCTCAAAACATTTGCTTTCTACTTGAGCCCTTGGTATCAGCTCCTCATTTCCCCACTTCCATCCTCCCCCCCCTCATAAATTCTTGATAATATGTAAATTATTTTGTCATCCTTTACACATCAAACATCTCACTTCCCCCACTTTTCTGTTGTCCGTCCCCCAGGGCAGAGGTTTTATGTAGATCCTTGTAATCGGTTCACCCTTTCTACCCCACCTTCCCTCCACCCTCCTGGTATTGCCACACTCACCACTGGTCCTGAAGGGATCATCTCTCGTGGATTCCCTGTGTTTCCAGCTCCTGTCTGTACCAGAGTACATGTTCTGGTCTAATTCTACCTTATAAATCAAGAGAGATAGTTTTATATCAAACAGTAATTGTACATTAAGCAAACGTCCCAGCCCAGTGCAGATCAAATCCATAAGTCAGATATTAGCCCATATGTCTGATACCAATCTATACATTCCTTTTCAGACCCATAAAACATGCGCAGTGATGCTGAATGCAGGATAATCACAGGCCAATGGGTGGAAAGTCTTGTGGATCCAGTGGCATTGTAAGCATCTCAGTGCTGGCAGCGATCTCTCTGAGGCTTCTTTGGCTTCAGAGGTCTGGTCGCATCCATTTGGCTTGCCTTGTGCAATGTCTCCCAAGGAGTAGCAGAGAGAGAGAGAGAGAGAGAGGTGTCTTCCACCTCCAATGAGGAAGTACCAGATTTCTCAGAGTTCTCAGGAGAAGGCTATGCCCACATAAAAATCTCACTGACTATCTCCAGATTGGCAGCCTAGACTCCACGCCTACACTCCTAATCCTTAACGTGAAACAAGATTAGGTGACTACCACAGGCTCCTAATCCATAACAAGTCCATTTATTTTTTCCCTGCATACCGACGCCAATCCAATACCCAAAGCTTTACCCAAAGGGTGGAGATCTACTTCTAAAACATGAATATAGAAAAATCGCTTTTGCTTGAAGGCTCTCAAGGAAATGCTCACCGAAAACTCCATTCCTATTATCTCACCTCCCCCAAATTAGTCTTCTTCTGGGCTTTTAGTCACACCAAGGTCTCTCCTGCCCCAAGGACTTTACATGCACTGTCATCTCTTCCAAGCCCTGAAGTGCCAAGTTCAAAGTTCCAGTTAATCTCCCTGATCCTGAATTTTAAGAACTGTGTGTGTGGGAGGGAAGGGGTTGGGCTGTTTGTTGAACTGCTGGGTTTTGGAGCCATTTGTTATGCAACCTCATTTTGTCAATGACTGGTTAATTAATGCAGCAATCATTTGCCCTTCTTCCACATACAGCACATGGCTTGTATCTTTGGGATCACTCTTCCACCATGCTCCATCTCCATGCTTCTGCTGGCATTGACCCAATCTGCCAGCTCCAGGCCTGGCTAGTCAGGGCATGACTTTCCTCTGTCCAAAGGGACTGGGTCAGACTCAGTATGTGACTCATGCTAGGTTAATGATATCTAACCCTAAAAAATGCCCCAGAAACAATTGCCCCATTGCCAATGAGTCCATTTTGAATCATAGAAGGTCCCTGTGGGGTTTCTCAGACTGTAAATATTTATGTGAGCAGAAAGTTCCATCTTTTTCCCTATGAGGTAGCTGGTAGGGTAGCACTGCCAACCTTGCAGTTAGCAATCCAATGCTTACCTGATAGTACCACCAATGATTAGAAAGGAAAAGAGCCTCTCTCTAATAGAATTCCTGAGCTTCTAGATAAAACTACAGCTGTCATCAGGAAGCCTGCGTGAAACTCAAAAGGAAACAGCACTGAAAGGAAAAGGTTCAAACTCTGATGGTATCAACTGAGTGCCAGAACCCAGCTATTATTGATGTTCTGTCCCCAGACCTACAAATTCCATAAACCTACCCATTAATTCCTTCTCCTGTTCCTTCCCTTCTCATGCCCCAAGGTACTTTGACTTAGCTTTGAAGGCACTCACAACTTCATGGGTTCTGCCTTGCACAGGTGTCTGCTTGCTTCCAGTTCAGTCCTGACATTGTCCCTATCTTTAGCCATGTTAGGCTTGAGTCCTAGAGCTTTCCTTTGCTTGTGTCCCCATTGCTCTTATCCTATGAAGTCTGTGGCTTTATCTTTAAGTCTAAGTCCTGCCCTTTCGCTTTCGTAGAATTCTGTCTCTGTATCTTGGCTCGTGGCAGGTTGTGTCCTTCAAAGATGACTGTCCTAATGTTTCACATCGCACATTCTCTTGTTACGAGTTTGTGTTCACTTTTCCAGAAACAGGGCCCGCTTTCCCTCTTCCTTGCATCTTGGCAGGCCTTTGACTATGGCAGAAGTGTTGCTCTGTGACTTCCACCTGGTCGTATTGGGTTGTTCACCATTGGGACCCTGTCAGGATGTTGCAAGGAAGACCAGGCCAAATGAAAATGTCACATATAGGGTTCTTCTTGAGCTCCAACCAATAGAAGTATCAGTCGTGTGAAGGAGTGAGTCTTAAGAGAGCTGCAGCCTCTGTCCTTTGAGCTACCCCAGCTAATGCTTGATGAAGCCAAAACTAGTGTTCTCACTGTGCTCTGCCCAGATTGCAGATTTGTGAGCAAAATTGATACTATCATTACTTTAAGATGTTATTTGTGGGGATACTTTCTGTTAGCAGCAGATCATCAGAATACTGCCTAATCAGACTGCATTGCAAGTTTTACTCTCTCTCTCCATATATATATATATATATATATATATATATATATATATATATATATATACAGATATATATATATATATGTATATGTATATGTATATATATCTCCTCCACTCTTCTGTCAGTTGGTTGTCCTATAATGGTTTGTGTATTGTTATGATGCTGGAAGCTCTGTTACCAGAATTTCAAATACCAGCAGGATTGCCCATGGTGGACAGGTTTCAGTGAAGCTTCTAGACTAAGACAGACAAGGAAGAGGGGCCTGCCAGTCCACTTCCAAAAATTACTGAAAGAAAACCTTATGGAGCACAAGAGAACACTGACTGACTAATGTGTTTTGGACACACTATCAGTGGACAATTGCTAGAGGAAGACATCATATTTGATGATATAGAGGGACATGGAAGATCCTTATTGAGGCAGATTGACCTAATCGCTGCAACAATGGACTTCAACATTCAGGAATGTGTGACAATGGTGCAAGATCAGACAGCACTCCATTCCATTTCATATAAGGTCTCCATGGATCACAGTAGACTTGATGGCACTCTCTATATGTTTGTCTTCAGTGACTTCCCATAGGGCTGCTCTGCCTGGCAGCCTCTATTCTTCATGCTTCCAAATGGGGAGCACAACAGGTCCATAGTCACTGATATGCCCCTCAATACCCAGGTCAAGTAAGGAGGCATGAAACTAACTATGATGTTCTCTTTGCCTTGTCTCTCTCTTCCTTTTCCCGTCCTCCAACAGGGCTAGAGGGGGTAAATACTTACCTTGCAGTCTAGAAGAGAATTTCTTCCACACCAAAATCTTCTCCTTCCTCAAAAGGCACATACATGCTTTTCTCCTTGTTTTGAATTAAAATGGCAGATGGGATGGTAGGAAAGAAAATGAACTAGTCTAACAGAATGGCCAAACAGATTTACCTTCCACATAAGAATGCAAATAACTCCTCAATCTTGTTATAGAGTCATGATATGATGAGCTCCATCAAAGCAGAGTAGAACACCACGGAGGTCAGACCAGAAAGACCATATTGAGTTGATTTTGTATGAGAGATTCTAGTTGCTAATTATACTTTTCATAACAGACAGATGGCAGGTTTAGAAGCCCAGACTTAAAATGTCTTTATCTAATTGCCTGCGTAAATATATATTTGCAATATGGTCCTCAAAGGGAATACTTTCTTTACCTTAAATTCCCTTTCTTTTTCCCCTCTTTTATGTAATTTTATTGAAGTATCATTGATGTACAATAAACCATATTGTGTTTTGCTCTTTGAGGTTTTTAAAAAGAATCATTTTATTGGGGGCTCCTACAACTCTTATCACAATCTATACATACATCCACTGTGTACATTTGTTGCCATCATCATTCTCAAAACATTTGCTTTCTACTTGAGCCCTTGGTATTAGCTCCTCATTTCCCCTCCTTCCCCCTTCCCCCTCATGGACCCTTGATAATTTATAAATTATTATTCTGTCCTATCTTACACTGTCTGACATCTACCTTCACCCACTTTTTTGTTGTCCCTCCCTCATGGAGGAGGTTATATGTAGATCCTTGTAATCAGATCCCTCTTTCTACCCCACCTTTCCTCCATCCTCCTGTTATTGCTACTCTCAGCACTGGTCCTGAAGGGGTCATCTGTCCTGTTTTCCCTGTGTTTCCAGTTCCTATATGGACCAGTGTATATTCTCTGCTCGAGCCAGGTTTGTAAGGTAGAATTGGGATCATGATAGTGGGAGCGGTAGCATTTAGGAATGAGAGGAAAGTTATATGTTTCATCGTTGCTACACTGCATCCTGACTGGCTCATCTCCTCCCAGCGACCCTTCTGTAAGGGGTTGTCCAGTTGCCTACAGATAGATCTTGGATCCCCTAACTGTATGCCCCCTCATTCACAATGATATGATTTTTTTGTTCTTTGATGCCTGATCCCTGATCCCTTCTACATCTTGTGATCACACAGGCTGGTGTGCTTCTTTCATGTGCACTTTATTGGTTCTGAGTTAGATGGCCACTTGTGAACCTTCTAGTCTTTAAAACCCTAGACTCTTTATCTTTTGATAGCTAGGCTCCATAAGCTTTCTTCACCTCATTTGTTTATACACCCACTTTTTGTCTTGAGTGATTGTGTCGGGAAGGTGACCATCATGGAATACCAGTTCCTTAAATTCCATATCTATAGGCTTAAGTCTTACCCACAGGAAACCTATTTTTATTTTATCCCTGGAACAAAATCTTGCAATAATTTTCTCTTTTTGGGTAAGTCCATCCTCAATCACTTATCCTTTAACATTTACAAGAATTTATCTGTAACCAACCCCATTTACATAGTCTCATTCATGCTATTTCCACAATATGCTAATAACCCTATTTTTTAGAATCGGCAGAAAGCATCAGCATCAATATCCCATTTCCACTGAGTTGATTTCAACTCATGGGTACCCTATAGGACAGAATAGTATTGCCTCGTAGGTTTCCAAGGCTGAAAAAAAAATCTCTTTATTGTGAGTTGGGTGAAGGTTTACAGAATACATCCGTTTTCCATTTGACAGTTCACACATATTTTGCTTCATGATATTGACTGCAATCAGCTCAACGTAATATCACTTATCGCACTTCCTCCTTGCATTTCCTGTTTCCATTCCACCTTCTTTCCTGACCCTTCTGAACTTTATCTTTGAATAAATTATATCCTTTTGATTCAAATGGGTGATTAGTGTTACTTTTTACCTTATAGATCTACCTATTGTTTGGCTGAAGATTGAGCCAAGGGAGTGAGTTCAGTTCCAGATCTGAAGGTGCCCAAGGACAACAGTCTTGTGGGTTCCAAGAATCTCTCTCTGAGCAATACCCCTGAACTTTTAAAATAAGTTTAAACTTTGTTGCACATATTTCTCCTATTCTATCCCAAAATTCCAAAGCAAACTCATTATCATTGTGTTGAAGCTGACTCATAGAGACCCTACAAGATAGAATAGAACTTCACCCTTTCATTTTCCAAGGCTTAAATCTTTACCAGAGCAGACAAACTCATATTTCTCACATGGACCAACTGATAGGTTAGAACCACTTTCTTTGTGGTTAGGAGATCAATGAGGAGTCCACTCTGCCATTAGAGCTCGTTAAGAATGCGATCCAGGATCCCCTAATGCTATCCCTCTCAAATCAGTTGGTAGTGGTAATTAATGTAAATCTTAAGGGGGTCAGACTGCCACATCGTAACTCTTCCTTGGGGAAGATGGTGGGTTTGAACTGCTGATTGATTAGCCCTTAAGTGCTTAATTACTGCCTAACCAGGGTTCTCCTTAACATCAGCACAGTGGACATTTATTGGTTTATCTTACTGGTCTCTGTTCCCTAAAAATTGCACTTCATCCACAGGGTTTTCTTCCACAACACACAGCTGCTACTGTTTTTGGTTTGTTTTTCCACATGACTTCACCTTCCTGGTCAAAGCTGATTTGTCCAGGGCTAAACACACAATGAAAACATAGCCATATTTGCACACTACAAAATTTGAAGTGAGACAGCAAGCTATTTGTTGAGTTTTTTGAATGACTGAAGTCTAAAAGGAAGTGTTATGATACAGGAAACAGTGAGTTTTGATGCCCAGGATCTATGCTGGGGACCCAGTTGGCACTCCGAATGACTATTCAAAGTGATGGTATGAATTCTCCTCTTCCATGACCTACACATATAATAGATATAACCACTAAGTCCATGATTTGAGAAATGTCTTGTGTGATTGAGTTTGGGTTCCCCATAGGATTAGATCCTGAGACAAAGGTTTTAATTAAGCCATTTTTGGGGGAGATATCAATAAGGAAATGGGAAATAGAAAAGGGAAAGAAGGCAGCCAATGAAAAGTACATTATCAAACAATTTAAAATTGTGAGCAACTGGAGGTTAATCTTACTGGAGACACTGTAGAAAATCCACTAGTTATTCTGCCCAGAATGTGAGGGAGTGTGGCTATTTGTCCAACAACTCCTATGGGTCATTGGTTAAGGGTTACTCCAGGAAGCAAGAATTAACTCCACAACCTCCTAAGCCATGCATGCTCAGGTACAGTGGTCTACAGAAACTAGAGAAAGCAAGAAGAGAGATGTGCTGCCCATTCGGAATTAGGCTAGCATGCCAAGTTGTCAGACATGTCAGGTTCTTGAACTATCATAACTTGAAAGTCATCATGATCCTGTGAGATATACCACTGGTATTTCAAACACAAGCATAGTTACCCGTGGTGGAAAATTTTCAGAAAAGCTTACAAGCTAAATAGACTAGAAAGAATAACCTGCCAATCTACATCTGAAAAAAATAGTGGTGTTTGTGGAGCACATTGATAGCAGTGGAACATTGTTTCATATAGTGCAGGATGATGAACCCCTCAAGTTGGAAGACACTCAAAATATAATTGGGGAAGAGCTGTCTCCTCAAAGTAGAGTTGACCTTAGTGATATAAAGTTTTCAGGACCTATATTTGTTGATGTGGCAATGACTCAAAATGAGAAGAAACAGCAGTACTGCAATAACCACTAACAAGAAGATGGGATGCATGAAATATGGATCTAGAAAAATTGGAAGCCATGAAAAAATGGAACACATAAAGCTCAAACACTCTAGGTGTTATTGAACTGAAATAGACTGGTATTGGCCATTTTGAATGTCACAATAATATGGTTTACATACCAGAGTAACAAATTTGAAAGGAATGGATGACTTTCATGTTAAAAAAGAGAATGTTTCAACATCGATTCCAATGTTCGCCATTGTTAGGTGTAGGATATATTACACCTACAAGGATGAATAATTAATAAAGTTATTATTCAAATTTACACACCAACCACTAATGCTAACAATAAAGCCATTGAGGATTTTTACCAACCTTTTCAGTCTGAAATTGATGAAACATGCAATCAAGATTACTGATGACTTGAATGCAAAAACTGGAAACTAAGGAGGAGGATCACTAGTTAGAAAATATGGCCATGGGGATGGAAGCCACATGGGAGATCTCATGATAGAATTTTCCAATAAGGGTGGCTTATTGATTGAAGATTTATTTTTCAGGGATGTAAACAGTAACCATAGACATGGATCATGTATATTGGATAGAAATACACAGGAATTAAATCAACTATATCTGTTGAAATAAACTACTATACATACTCGAGTATAACCCAAGGCAACTAATTTTACCCCCCAAAGCTGGGGTGCTTTTTCAGCATAAAAAATGTGCTGAAAAAAACTAGGCTTATACTCAAGTATTTACGGTATAAAGAAGTTCAATATCATCAGTCACGAGACTGGAGACCAACTGTGGAACAAACCATCAATGGCAAATTCAACTCGAATTCAAATAAAATTAAAACAAGTCCCCAAGAGTCAAAGTATGAATTTGAGTATATCTCATCTAAATTAGAGGATACTTCAAGAAGAAAGTTGACACATTGAACACAAATCACCTGAGATGATACGAGTTCTGCAATAATATCAAGAACATCATAAATAAAGAAATTCAAAGATAATTAAAAAGATAGAAACTAAAGAAAAGACAAAAAGGATGTCACCTTGAATGTGGAGTAGCTGAAGCCAATGAAAGAAATGATGAAGTACGAAAAAGAGAGAGAGAAATATAGAAATAGTTGATGAAGTAAAGACGCTGAATAAAGAAGCTGAACATAAAATTTCAAAGGGGAATTCAGAAAGATGGAATAAAGAATTATATTAAAAGGTGCAAAGACCTGGAATTAGGACAGCAAAAATGAAAAGCATGTGCATTTCACTAGCTGAAAAAATTGAAGAGATTCAAAATACAGAATTACACAGATAGCATCAAAAGAAGATGAAAGGGATTCACTGACCACATGAAGCCCAGGCTCCACAGCGCTGAGTCCAGAAGACCAAGATAGCATAGGGTTCTCACTGCAGATTGCTCTGAAAGTGCTCACAGTAGTAGGCCCTGGATCAACTGGGGAAAATGTAGAACTCAAAATAAGAAGACTAACATTAGGATATGACCTCACCTCCATGGCTCAACTTTCAGCCCCCAAATAGGAGACCTATACTGTCAACGATGTACAATTCAGAGCCCAGCATTTGTCAGGGAGTTACTCAGAAGGCAGGAAGGAATGGGAACGAAAGACCAATGGAAACGGCAAAAAAAGGGAGGGAATAGAAAAAGTAGTATTGCATTGTAGGTATTGCAATCAATATCATAAACCATTGCATGAATTGTAAGGAAAATCAATATACTCTGTAGATTTTCCCTCACATCACAATCAAAACAGTGTAAAAAGAAAATAAGTCATATGACCGAGTACACTGGTAGATCTTGCTGAAGACCAATTTCCAGTGTTAAAAGATGTCACTTTGAGGAATAAGGCACAGCTGAGCCCTAGTGGTATAGTGGTTACAAACATAATGCGTCAGAACCAACCCAGTTGGGTTGCTCAACACAAGATCAGCAGTTCTGCTCCCATAAAAAGTTCCGTAATTGGAAACCCACAGGGATATCTCTCCCCTGTCCTATAGAGTTGCTAAGGGTTGGAATCAACTTGATGGCAGTGAACTGGATGTAAGCCAGGCTGACTAGAGACACAAATCAAGTGCCACTCATATATGTGCAATAAATAGTTTTCAATCAAGAAGTCATTATAGTATTTCTATTTCAAGGAAATATCCCAGGCCAGTCCAACTCAAGTCCATAAATCCAACACTAGCCCATAAGTTCCTTTCCAACTTACACAGTTACATGCAATGATGCAGAATGCAGGGATGTCAAAGGCCAGTGATTGCAATGTCGTGTGGACCCAAGGTCGATGGAAGCATGGCAAGACTCTGGCAGCTCTCAATTTGGGCAGGAAGCAGTCAGGTGAATGCAAAAAGAAGGGGAGGTTCCCAGGGCCCTCCTTATGAGAAGGCCATGGCCACAAAGAGGCACCATCAGGCTATGGTGTGATTGACAGATTGGATACCAACCTTACACTTTTACATATCTTCAAACTGACATAAAATTATATAACTATCATACTATGGCATTTTCAATCACTTCATATGTACTTGAAAATGGACAATAATTATGAAAGATAAAATAAAAGTTGATGCCTTTGAATTATGATGCTGGTGAAGAATATTGAATATTCCATGGACTTTCAGAAGAAGGAACAAATCTTTCTTGGCGGAAGTAGAGCCAGAATGCTTCCTAGACGTGAGAATGGCAAGACTTCATACCACATACTTTGGACATGTTAACAGCTGAGCATAGTCCCTAGAGAAGGGTATCATACTTGGTAAAGTGGAGTGGTGAAAAAAAGAAGAAGGTCCTCAATGGGATGAACTGGCATACTGGCTGCAAAAATGGTCTCCAACATTAACTGTGAGGAAACAGGCTGTGGGTGCTATGAGTTAGAGCCAAATTAACAGTGTCTAACAATGACAACTCCCCTCCCGCGCCCCATCTGTCAATTTGCTGCACTGTGGTAGCTTGTGCTTTGCTGTGATGCTGGGAGTTAGTCCACTAGTACTTCAAATACCAGGCAGGATCACCCACGGTGAACAGATTTCAACACAGCTTCCAGACTAAGAACTGACAGGACGACAAAACAATCAGTCCACTTCTGAGGGATTCACCATTGAAAACTTTATGCATAGCAGTAAAATATTGTCTGATATAATGCCAGAAAATGAGCCCCTCAGTTTGCAAAACAATCAAAATATCACCGAGAAAGAGAGCTTCCTCAAAGTAGAGTCCACCTTAATGATAACTCAAAACCTCACAACAGGAGCTGGAGATAATATCATAATAAATGGAGAAAATATTGAAGTTATCAAGGATTTCGTCTTGCTTAGATTCACAACTAATGCTCATGGAAACAACAATCAAGAAACCAAATACCATATTGCATTAGGCAAATCTACTGCACATAACCACTTTAAAGTACTGAAGATCAAGAATTTCACTTAGGATTAAGTTGCGCCTTGCCCAAGGCATGGCATTTTCTGCCACACCTTATGCATGTGAAATTTGAACATTGAATGAGAACGACTGAAGGAGAACTGGTGCATTTGGATTAAGGTACTGACAAAAAAAATACTGAAAGTACCATGGGTGGAGAGAAGAACAAACAAATCTGTCTGAGAAGAAGTGCAGCTAAATGTTCCTTAGCAGATAGGATGGCGAGACTTCATCTCATGTACTTTGTAGATGTTATTAGGACAGACCAGTCCCTGGAGGACATCATACACATTACAGTGGAGGGGTTGCAAAAAGAGGAAGACACCCGATCAAATGGATCGAGACAATTCCTACAACAATGGGCTCAAACATAACAAAATTTTTGAGTATGGGGCAGGACCAGGCAATGTTTCATTCTGTTGTGTAGGCATTATTATGAGACAGAACTGACATGAAGGCATCTAGCAACAAAGTGTACTAAAGCTTTCTGGCACCTTCATTTGCTGATGGATTATAATTCAAAATGAGAAAAATCATTGCAACCATTAATTAATAATCAGAACATGAAACGTGCAAAATAAGAATCTAGGAAAATTGGAAATCATAAAAAACGGAATCTGACCTATAAAGATCAATATCCTAGGCATTGGTGAGTTGAAATAGTCCCTTTGAATCTTAAAATGATAAGAATGACTACGCTGACAATGACAAATTCAAAAGAATGTCTCTTTCATCCTCAAAAAGAGCATTTCTAGATCTATCTTGAAGTGCAATGCTGCCTGTGACAGAATAATATCTATCTTCATACACAAGGAAGGGCGGTTAATAGAACCATTATTCAAATTTTCTCACAATCCACTAAAGCCAATGAAGAATTGTACCAACTTCTTCGGTCTGAAATTGATCACACATGTACTGAAAATGCATTAATAATTGCTGACAATTGGAATGCACACATGGAAACAAAAAGGAAGGAAGAGTAATTAGAAACTATGGCTTTGGGGATCGAAAAGAAGCTGAAGACTGCATGAAAGAATTCTGCAAGAGCAATAACTTCCTCATTGCAAACACCTTTATTCAACAACAGGAGCGGCATATATACATGTGGAATACACAGGAATGGAATTGATTAAATCTGTGGGAAGACATGATAGAGAAGCTCAATATCATTGAGACAACACAAGACCGGGGGCCAACTATGTAACAGACTATCAATTACTAATATGCAAGTTCAAGTCAAACCTGAAGAAAATTAAAGTAAGAACGCAAAAGAGCCCAAATACAGCCTATATTATATCTGTGGTCGGCTGGGGTGTCTAGAGAAACAAACCAGTGATACTGATACATGTAGAAGAAGGAAATTTATATCAATAAAGAATTTTACATTAAGAAGTCCACACAACAAGACACCCCAGTCCAACTCCAGCCCATAAATCAGATGCAAACTAGAGGCCCTTCCAGACTCATGAAGCTGTTGGAGGAATAGCCCAAGAAACAGGAAAACCACAGGTTGGTGGAGGCAGAGTTGGGAGAATCCAAAGTGAACAGGCAGTTGGCAGGCCACAGACAGCTCTTAGGGTCAGCAGGTCTCATGGTGATTGCCATCCCAAGAAGCCAGATGTAGGATCCAGGGTCTTTTCATCAGGAAGAAAAAGAGTGAGCCCATTCTCCACAGTCTACTTATAGCTATGAAATAGGTCACACCCCCAAAGAGACTGTGACCTGCACCTTCTGAAGATCCTGGTCAAGCTAAATTGACACCAAACCTTACTATCACAATATCTCACCTGAATTTAGAGCCTATCTCAAGAATGGTTCGGACATATTGAACATTAATGATCAGCTACCAGAAGACTTGTGAAATAGCATCAAGGTCATCAATCTTTTTTTTTGTCATGTCACCTGTGGCTATTTATTTATTTATCATAAATCATTTTATTGGGGGCTTCTCAAAAAATCATTAATAATACAGGAAAGAAAGAAAATACTACAGTGCATATCAGAGGAGACTGTGAAACTTGCTCTTGAACCTAAAGCAGCTAAAGCAAATGGAAGAAATGATGAAATAAAAGAGTTGAACAGAAAAATTTGAAAGGCCAGCTTGAGAAGATAAAGTAAAGAATTATATTGTAACGTGTAAAGACCTGGAATTAGGAAAGCAAAAGGAATGAGTACAGTCAGCATATCATAAATTGAAAGAACAGAAGAAAAAATCCAAGCCTTGGATTAAAATGTTCAAGGATTATTTATCACACTATTGAATGATGCAGGGAGAGTCCAAAGAATATGGAAGGAGTGTACAGAGTTTCTGTTCCCAAGAATTAGTTGAGGTTCTACTAGTTCAAAAGGCCAAGAGGAAGTTGAAGCTGCCATGTAAGCATTAGTGAAAAGCAAGGAAGGGATAGGAATGGAAATATTTCAACACGCTCATGCAGTGATAGTCCATGTCAAGAAATTTGGAAGATAGCTATCTGGCCAACCAACTGGAAGTGATTAATATTTCTGTCCATTCTAAAGAAATATGACGCAACAAAATCTGCAAATTAATTTAAAATAACATTAATATGACATGCAAGTACAATTTTATTGACGATACCTTTAAAAGTAGTTATAGCAATATGTCAACAGGAAGCTGCCAGAAATCCAGGCTGTATTAAAAGAGGGCATGAGGCAAGGTATATCAATGCTGGTTTCAGATGGACCTTGGCTGAAAACAGAGGATACAAGGAAAATGCTTACTTATGTACTATTGACTATGCAGAGGATTTTACTGTGTATCATAACAAACTTTGGGTAGCATATGAATACATATGAGAACAATTGGAATTCCCGTACATTTAATTGTGCTCCTGTGGTACCTGTACATAAACCAACAGGAAGTGGTTCGAATAGAACAAGGGGATAGTGCGTGGTTTAAAATCAGGAGAGTGTGTGTTGTGGTTATATCCTTTCACCATATGTGTTAGACAGGGTTCTCTAGAGAAACAAAACCAGGACATTTATGATTTGATAGATAGATAGAACACGAAGGAATATAACAGCTAATTAGTCCACATAGCAGTACAGAGGACTCAGTTTAACTCACTTCCATGCAACAGTAAATATGGCAGTACAGCCAGGCAGCAAACTGCAGAACTAGGTAAGGCAGTCACACACTGGTCTGATCACCAGAGAGCAACTGAGAGATAGGTGTGGCTTGCTGAGCCATTTATCTCTTTGCCCACGAATCAAACTGTGAACTTATTAATCCCACATGTTCTTATTGGCCAGGTTGGCACTATAAACCTACCTATCTATCACACTGTACTTATTCAAATAATCTGAGAAGCTGCTCTGTATGAAGAAGTTGAGACATCTGGATTGGAGGAAGAATCATTAACAATCTCTGTTATGCAGATGACCCAATCTTGCTGGCTGAAAGTCAATAGGCCTTGAAGTACTTACTGATAAAGCGCATATAGTACACCTTCAGTATAAATTAGTCTTCAACAGTAAGAATACAAATGTCTTCTCAACTTGACAAATATAAACCCACAACATCATTACAAATAGAGAAATGTAGCTAAACTCTATTTTACTTGGACCCACAATCAATACTCACAGAAGCATCGTCAATAAATCAACGTATTTCATTGGAAAAATCTGTTGTAAAAGACCTCTTTAAAATGTGAAAGAGCAAATGTTTTACTCTGGGGATTAGCAAGTTATGCCTGCTTTTAGCCTTGATATTTTTAATCACCTTAGATGCATGTGAAAGGAGTCTTAATTTCAGTGTCTGGTGGGGTTGAATGACTAACAGCAAGGTTGGTGGTTCAACCCACTTGCTGCTCCACAGAAGAAAGAGGAAGCTATTTGACCCTGTAAAGATTTACAGCCTTGGAAACCCTATATGGTCACTATGAACAACAATAGACTTGATGGTAATGTGTGACATATGCATGTGAAAGATGGACCATAAATAAGGAAGACTGAAGAAAATATGATGCCTTTAAAATATGATGTGGCAAATAATATTGAATATACCATGAATGCCCAGCAGAACAAAGAGGTCTGTCCCGGAAGAACTACAGCCAGAATGTATTTTAGAAGTGAGGATGGTAAAACTCCATTTCATATACATTGAACATTGTATCAGGAGAAATTAGTCCCTAGAAAAGGACAAAATACTGGGTAGAGCATCATCAAAAAACAGGTAAACCCTGAATGAGATGGATCAACACAGTGGCTGTAACAATAGGCTAAAATATGACCATTGTGAGGATGTCACAGGACTAGAAAGGCTTTTATTCTATTGTGCATAGGGTCACTATAAGTGGCAGTGCGTGAGTTTTTGTTGATTAACAACACTGGGATATGAGCAATGTCCCCATGGCATATGCTAAACTGTCACCATGCTGGACACAGTTGATCTTTGTGGCTTTAGAGGGTAATTATTTAGAGGGTTATGATAACACTGAATTTTTTTCTGTGTATTCAAACTATTCCATCCTAAGGTTCCACAGATCTATCCAAACCAAGCTCACTGCCATTGAATCAATGCTAACTCATATCGACCCTACAGGACATGGGTAAAATTGTACCTGTGAGGTTCTGAGACTGTACCTCTTTACAGAGTAGAGTCCCATCTTTCTCCCGAAGAGCAGCCGGTGATTTCAAAATACCGACCGTGCAATTAGCAGCCCAATGTGTAACCAAGAACTATTCAGGGAAGCTAGAGGGAGAGCATGAAAAGAAATGAGTAGTTGAGGTGGTTGGATGCACATCCATCCCTTTGTTCTACTCTCTATGACTTTTTCTGAGTTCATTCAAAATGTAAATTAAGACACAAAATAGAATTCTACCCAACCCTGCTATATGCCTAAACAGTATCCATTTTTCTCATTCTTACTACTAATAGAAGCTCAATTTTGTTTAGGGTGATAATGTACCTACTTAAATCGCTCACTCCTAGGCTGCCTTGCAGCTATGCATAAGCATTTGACCCAGTTTGGGCCAAATATGTGTAGGTGAAAGATACTGAGTAGGACTCCAAAGAAAGTTTTTGTTGTTGTTTAAGGCAAAACACTTGTCTGGCATAACCCATTTCATTTTTGTCCTTGGCTCTTCTGCTGTCATGCTCCCTAGTCAGAATATTGAAAGATGGGAGAGTCACATAGGTTACATGAGTTTGGCAGACCAAAAAGCATGCATTTTCCTATATCCAAGATGAGTCCCTGAGCAAATACGCCAGACCTAGGCTACCTATTTCAAGACTTACTATTGTATAAGACAAACCCCTGTGTGGTGCAAAGGGTTAACACAATTCACTGCTACGACAAAGATGCCTTGGAAGAAAAACTTGGCAATCTACATTTAAAAATTCAGCCCTTGAAAACCTCATGCAGCACAGTTCTACCCTGAATCATATGGGGTAACTGTAAATCAGAATCAATTCAGTGGCAACTGGTTTGGTATTTTTGGTGTTAATATAAGAAAAATTAAGCTTTTGTGATTAGACCACTAGAGTCGCTTTGTTTTTTCCCATGTAGCCAGATGCAATTTGGACTGATAGAGAAATAATTAAAAGAATGTAGAGTTAAGTAAGCGTAATGATTATGGAACTAATCATTTAGCAATGGGCTGCTAACCTCAAGGTCAGTAGTTCAAATGCACCAGTCACTCAGGGGGAGAAAAGTGAAGCTCTCTGCTTCTGTAAAGATTTACAGTCTTGGAAGCCCTATATAGGGTTGCTAGAAGTTGTAATCAACTTGATAGCATTGTATTTGTTTGAGTTTGGTGACTAGTATGTAAGCTTTGAGGGGGTAGTAATAGATACTTTGAATACTATTCTTAGCACTATAGGTATTATGTCTTTTGCAAATGGGTAAACGAACAAAAGCGATATTCATTTTGTGTTTTCTGTAGTTTGCCTTATTCTTCCAAGAAGATTCCTCAAGTGTTAAGACCCAGTCTTCTCTGGCATACTTGAATAAAAGAATAACTGATAGACACAGACTTGAACCCTGGCCTGTGTGATCTTGGGTGTGTCACTGTTTTTCAATCCATTTCTCATCTGTGAACTGGGGATTACACACGTAGCCCACAGGGTTGTTTTGGAGATTCAGAGTAATGTGTGTGTCTTGGATTGAGTGCCCTTGCATGCCGAGATTATTCCTCAGGCCTGGGTGCAGGGAGTCTATTTGAGATATGATGGCAGGGAGTGGGAATAGGAAAGCAGACGCAAGACTGAGTTAGGGGGAGAAGCAATCACAATGGGAACGGGGTGTTGAGGCTTTTAATGTAGGATACAGGGGCTTGATTCCCCCAGGACTTCTGAGGAACATGGGTTCTGTCCTAGAATTGTCTACCAGACAGGAGGCTGGGCTCTTCTTCGCCTGTAGTGGTGTTGAGCATTCCTCCTAGTAAGGTGACCTCTCCTACCTTCCTGGGTTTGGCTTTCCATGCCTTTGAAAAGGCTTCGAGGCAGAAGGACATGGAGAGCTGCGTGCTGCACAGTTGTGATAAGACACCATTTCAGCAGGACCCTGCACTTACATAGAGCCGTTCGCCACTGCTATGATGGATATCAGGAGGAGCCCTGGAAGTGCAGTGGTTACAAGTTGGTTTGCTAACTTCAAGGTCAGCAGTTCAAAACTACTAGCTCCAAGGAAGAAAGATGGGGTTTTCTACTCCAATAAAGAGTTGTAGTGTTTGAAACTCGCAGGGTGCAATTGTACACTGCCCCACAGGATCGCTATGAGTCGGTATTGACTGGAAGGCAGTGAGATGGTGTCAGAGATGGGTCAAAGGAATGTGGCATGGCAACCCTAAGAATCTGCTACAGAACCATAAAGTGCCTGGGATAGATGAGTTTATTGTGTTTGACCTTTTAAAACCATCAAACGGGCAACAGTTAGAAAGACAAACATACCAAGTGTCATTGGAGATCCGGGGAAAGCAGAGAAACACTGCTAATGATGCAGGTTTGCTGCACATCAATCTGGCAGAGCTTAGTGAAAGCCCATTGAATGTACCCTAGGACCTAGTGAGCCCCTCCTGGGCGTACAACCAAAGAAGCGCAGTCACTGAGTTGACTTTCATTCCTCGTGACCATATCAAACAAAGCTGAATGGTCCCATGATGTTTTCAAGGCTTCTATTGGGAATAAGACAGCCGTGCCTTTATCCCACAGTGTGTGGAAGACGGCTTCAAACTACTGACCTTTGGGTTAGCAGCCAAGCACTTAATATCTCCCCCATCAAAGCTCTCTCCTGGATGTAGAAAAACAAACAAAACCCCAGTTGATTCTTCCTCATTAGCAACCCTACAAGCCACAGTAGAATTGCTGCTTTAGGTTTACAAAACTAAATTCTTACGACAGCAGACAGCCTCTCTTTGCTCCATGGAATAGCTGGTGGGTTGGAACTGCTCACCTTGGGGTTAGCAGCCCAACGCATAATTCCTGGGTATATAGGCCAAGCTTTTTATCCAATTCACAGGGCCCTTGAGGCATTTTTACAAGAATGGTCACCACACTGATGCCTGCAGTAGAGAAGAGTTGGAGCCGAATTGGATGCCAATCAACAGACAACTGAAGAAGGAAACAAAAGAAAGATGATGATTGCTCATGACCAAGTGGCACGCAGCAGCACATGCAATTGATATGCAGCATGGCAATAACTCTTAATGACATTGCAAGGAGTTGAAAAGGTCAGAAACTGAATGAGATTTATATTGCAGTACCATTCATGGAAGCTGAAAGCCCATTCACCAAGCAGCATGGTCTAGTGCACATGGCTGTATGCCTATAGGGACACACACACACCAAGCACCCAGCAGGGGGTATTAGTCTGAAGAGGGGAATGGAAGTGATGTGAATGTGGAAAAGGAGGGACAAAACACAAGCAGGGCCTGACATTGATTAGGGTTCACGGTGTGCTATAAAGTAGGCATGATTAATCACTTCCCTGTACCAGAAGGCTGAGCTAGATTTTTAAAGCAAATCGAGTGCCTGGAACACAATGGTTGTTAGCTGCTGTTGAGTCAGCCTCCATTCCAACTCACTGTGACAACCAGCTCCCAGTGACTCCATGAGCAATATTCTCCCTGGTCCTGCACCATCTCTTTGGTTGTGCATCAGATTGTGATTCACAGGGGTTTTCGTTAACTGGTTTTCAGAAGTAGAATACCAGGCTCTTCTTCATCGCTCATCTTAGTCTGGACACATCACAGAAACAGGTTCAGTCTCATAGCCGCACCCAACCAAGCTTCCCCATTTCAGTATCATAGCAACACAGAAATCAGTTCAGTACCACAGCGATAACCAAGCATCCCCCTGACAAATGAGTGTTGGATGCACATGAGTTGCATTGTCTTGGACTCAAACCCAGATTTCCCACATGGAAAAGGAGAATTCTACAACGGAACCACCAATTAACCCTCAGATTATAATAAGTATCCAGTAAATGTTTATTAAGAATGTGGCTGCCAGGAAAATCCAGCAATTTCCTGCCAATGCTTAACACTAATATCTTCCCCCACACACTAGAAGGCTGCAGAGGAATGACTTTCTCCATGCCAGCCCTGGTATCTAGACAAGGGACCCTAACACCGAACCACTGAGCCCCAGCAGGCTGGGGAGCAATGTCAAATTGGATGAGGGACAATCTTGGTTGAGTTAGTTCCCCTAAGCTCATAGGGCAGTTTAGCATGTCCACAGCTGTGTTCAGAATAGCCATGCGATTACCACCGAGAGAAATTCTACATGCTTTCACACCCCATGCTACTCGTTGCAGCCATCGTTGAGTACAGTTCATGCTCATCACTATCTAGAACACACGGTGATGCTGTGGGTGAGCCATTGGGCAGGTAACCTCAAGGTTGGCAGTTCAAATGCACCAGTTGTTCTCTGAGAGGAAGGTGAGATGATCTGCTCCTGTAAAGATTTAGCCTGAGGAATTTTATATAGGGTCACAGTGAGTCAGGATCAACTCAATGGTGTGGGTTTGGTTTAGTAGACCCGCCATCAGATCATATTTAATGTATTTATTAACATGTATATTTGCCACAAATCCAATGTCTTTTATTTTTCTCACTGCATTTCAATACAATTTGTGCCTTTGTGATTCTGTATTTCATTGGAGGTATTTGGAAATATTATTCTGGGGAGTGGGCAGGTGTTCCATAGCCTTTCCTAAATGCCAAAAGGATCCATGGGGTTGCAATGGTTAAGACCCTCTAATAGAGTTTATCAAAGAGCCCTGGAGGCACAATGGTTAAGTGCTCAGCTGCTATCCAAAAGGTTGAAGGTTTGAACCCACCAGCGGCTCTGTTCTTGGAAGAAAAACCAGGCAACTCATTCTTGTAAAGATTACAGCATAGAAAAGCCTAGAGCAGTGGTTCTCAAACTTCCTAATGCCACAACCCTTTCATACAGTTCCTCATATTGTAGTGACCTCCACAACCATAAAAATATTCTCATTGCTGCTTCATAACTGTAAATTTGTTACAGTCACCCTGTGCAAGGGTCCCACAGGTTGAGAACCATTGGTCTAGAGAGCTCGGCACTGATACATTGAGTCCCTATGAGTTGGACTGGACTAGAAGGTTCCTAACAAAAACGCCAACAATCATTTTTTACCATGACCTTGTTAATTCAAAAAGATTAATAAGCAAATTCACAAATGAGGACATCCAGTTGCCCCTCCAAACTGGAGAAGCATGAGTTAAATGGTGACCCTGACCCCACGGTGTCCTCCAGCTGGTGCCATGCTGCCTTTATTCCTTCTTCCTCTCAGTTCTGTGGAGAAGAAGTGGAAAGGGAGGGAAAGAAAAAGAAAGAAATGAAAAGATAATTTTTCCAGCTTCTTCACATCACTGAATTGAACTTTACTTTTAATAAAAGTATTATGAAATGGAAATGGTGCTTTCACTATTTTGCTTTTAGGTGATATTCAGAGACATGGTGCTGGTCATTATTTGAGCCGGGGAGGTTAGTGTGCAGATTTTCTGAATATGGTTGAGCCACATGCCCCCTTCCAGGCCTAGCATTTTCCCTGGGCTACCCTCTTCTTCCTCTGACTTCGCTGCAAACCATGGACACACTGGTTCTGACTTGACCTGGCTCCAGTACAGAAAAAAATATCCTCCTTGAATAATTGTAGTGCTTGCATTGGAAGGCACCCAGAAACAAATCTCTCTTCTGGTGGCATAATGGGTTATGTGTTGGGCTATTAACTGCAAGGTCAGCAGTTGGAATTCACCAGTCGCTCCTTTGGAGAAAGATGAGGCTTTCTTCTCCCATAAAGAGTTATAGCCTTAGATGAGTATAAAAACTCAAAATGCATTGGCAGAGATTCCACAGAGAATAAGCCTCCATTAAATCCCCTGGGACCATTCATCAGGGATGGGATTAAACCCTGCTCACCGTCAGTACATCAGAAAGTGTATTGTTGCAGATATGATTAGGTTAAAAATTAACATCTTATCATTTGTCTTTACCCTTAACACGTTTTTCATTTGTTCTTTTTTAAATTTTCTGCTTTCCTTTTTATTGAAAAAAGTAACTAATGTCAATAAACAAGTAGAGAATTTGTTAAATGACAATCTAATCGGTTATGTAAACTTTCACAGAAAACATAACACAATTTTATTTTTACAAAGAGTTATAGCCTTGGAAACCCAGGAGGCCGCAGTATTTTCTCTCGATAGGATTGTTATGCACCCAATGGCAATGAGTGTTGTTGGATTTTGTTTCTTTATTGTTTTCTGTAGCTATGGAGAGGTATAGGGGTTATGTGTTGGGCTGCTAAACGCAATGTCTGAAATGGCAAATTTGAAATCCCCAGCCACTCCAAGGGAGAAAGATGAGGCTTTCTACTCCCCTAAAGAGTTCCAGTCTCAGAGCAGCCAGTGCACAAAGAGAACAACATGGCTGGCCCCACTATTAGACATGATGCCCCTCAATGACCAAGGGTGATACAGGGGACAGCACTTGAGACACAGTGTGCGAATTGCACCTAACCTGATTCCACCACACCGAGGCAAAGTGTGGTGGAGTGCAGTGGAACAGCAAGGGAAGGAGTGGCAAGGTCCCCAGGGAATGCTGAAAGTGGACTTTGGGGCCAGGTTGTGGTGCCTCAACAGACTGGATTGGAAAACACTCCTAAGGTCCAACAAATGATCCTTGAACTAACTACAAGCTCTTCTTCCTTGATGTGTTTTGTTTTGTTCTTTGTCAGTGGCTTGTTTTTGTTGTCTGGTTGTATATTGTTGCTTTGTTTTCCTCTGTCTTGTTTTCATGCATGTTAGTGTCTCCCCAGGTCTGTGTAAATAAGAGAGGCTGGATGAACTATCTGCAGGAAAAACAACAGGACCGACAGTTCCGGGGGCACTTGGGATAGGGGGAGGTGCGGGTGGGTAAGGAAGTGGTGTTAACAAACACAGGGACAAGGGAACAACATGGGACTCAAAATGGTAGTGAGGGGGAAGTGGCAGGCCTGGTAGGGAATGATTAAAGGTAAGGTTACGTAAAGAAGAGGTATAGCTGTAACCCGGGTGGGGACGGAGCATGGTAGTGGGACAGGAGGAAAGTCAAGGGAGATGGAGGAAAGATCTAGGAGTCAAAGTGCATTTATAGAGGTCTAGACAAAGACATGTACATGCAAATATATATATATATATATATGTATATATATGGATGGAGAAATAGATCTATGTGTCTATATTTATAGGTTTAGTATTAAGGTGGCGGCAGGACCTTGGGCCTTAACTCAAGCACTCCCTCAATGCATGAATACTTTCTTTTATTAAATTGGCACTCTACAATGCTCATCCTCCAGTCACAACTGCTGAAGCCAAAGTTGGTGAACAAGTAAATGTGGTGAAGAAAGCTGATGGTGCCCGGCTATCAAAAGAGATAGTGTCTGGGATCTTAAAGACTTGAAGATAAACAAGCGGCCATGTAGCTCAGAAGCAACAAAGCCCACATGGAAGAGCACACAAGCCTATGTGATCACGAGGTCCCGAAGGGATCAGTTATCAGGCATCAAAGAACAAAAAAATCACAGCATTGGCTGCACACCTCCATGATACGATTGCTGAAGACAAACTTGTGCATAAGCAAATGTGGCGAAGAAAGCTGATGGTGCCCGGCTATCAAAAGAGATAGTGTCTGGGGTCTTAAAGGCTTGAAGGTGAACAAGCGGCCATCTAGCTCAGAAGCAAAAATGCCCACATGGAAGAAGCACACCAGCCTGTGCGATCACAAGGTGCCAAAGGGACCGGGTATAAGGCATTATGCAAATATATATATATACTTATATATGGTATATATATGATATATATACACATAATAGTGAATGAAGGGGGAAGTGCAGAGTGGAGACCCAAAGCCCATTTGCTGGCCACTGGAGATCCCCTCACAGAGGGGTTTAGGAAAGGAGATGTGTCAGTCAGGGTGAGATGTAGTACCGATGAAAAACACAGCTTTTCCCTAGATCCTGGATGCTTCCTCCCCACAACTACCATGATCCGTATTCTACCTTGCAGGACTGGATAGGGCAGAGGTTGTACACTGGTACATATAGGAGCTGGAGGCATAGGGAATCCAGGGTGGATGATACCTTCAGGACCAGGAGTGTGAGGGGCAATACTGGGAGAGTAGAGTGTGAGTGGGTTGGAAACGGGGAATAGATTACAAGGATCCACATGTAACCTCCTCCCTGGGAGACAGACGTCAGAGAAGGGGGGGAGGGAGACTCCGGATAGGGCAAGATATGACAAAATAACAACTGTGGAATATCAAGGGCTCATGAGGGAGTGGGGAGCGGAAGGGAGGGCAAAAAAAAGAGGACCTGATGCAAAGGGCTTACGTGGAGAGCAAATGCTTTGAGAGTGATTAGGGCAAAGAATGTACGGATATGCTTTATACAATTGATGTATGTATATGTATGGATTGTAATAAGAGTTGTATGAGCCCCTAATAAAATGTTAAAAAAAAGAGTTCCAGTCTCAGAAACTCACAGGTGCAGTTCTACCCTATCCTATCGATTTGCCATGAGTCGGCGTCGGCATCAACTGGATGGCAGGAAGGACACATAACGATTCAGACCTGGGCTTAGTTTGGGTTCTCACTGAAGCAGACCCTGGCCAAAGACTTAAAGGCAATGAGCTTATTTAGGAAACTCTGAGCATGCAGGTAATGATGTGGCTTTGTGAGCCAGTGGAGGGAAGGCCACCGATAACAAATAGATTGTGAATCCAATTACAAACCTGGGAACCTGCTGCTTAATCACTTAGGAAGTCTCCAGGGGTAGGTGTAGCACACGCCTCTCAGAGTTTTGCCATCCAAGGAGTGAGGGGCCTGGTCAGGACTGTTCCCAGGGGCATATGTTCCTCAGCACATTCAGCCAGCACCAGCAAAGGGACCTTCAGAGCTGGCCCTTGGTGACTGAGGCGAGTACACGGAATCAGGAATTTGGGAGTGAAGAGAAGGAGCACCAGGAGTGTCTGCTACAGATTGGAGACTGGAAAGTCAACTCGGTGTTCCTCAAGGGGACAGGCGCTCCCCTCTCTGGATCTCACTTTTAACATCGATACACAAAGGTCGATTCTGTGAGAGTCACAGACTGGGGACTCCCATGGCCAAATGAGGACCTGTGTGGACTCTGGTTGGCCTGCTTATTCACTGCCATTTAGAAGATTCCAACTCACAGTGACCTTGTAAGACCGAGCAGAACTGCCCCTGTGGGTTTCCGAGGCTGAAATTCTATATGGACTAGAAGGTCTCATCTCTGCATAGCCCCCCACCCAAGCTCCCCCAGTGTGACTGGTGGTTTCAAACTACTGACCTTCTAGTTAGCTGCCCAACACATAACCCACTGTGCCATCAGGGCTCTTTGGCCTACTTTTCTTCTATCCAATGTTATTGAATCGCCTTTGAAAAAATCAGGAGGTTTTTCAGAAAACAGGAATTTTGACTTTCTCTAGAAAAATCGATCTGGCATCACTGGAACCTAAACTAGCGGATCCACAATTCCACGTGGCTCTGGGAATCTCAACATTTCTTCCTCCTGCTCAAAGTAAAATGGTTTAAGGGGACCTTTCACAGCTGGTGGGCTGGTCTCCTTTCTAGAAAGTTGCCTCTGTAAAGAAAATGCATCTTTCTTCCCTTTTACCTAGTTGGGAGTGGTGAGGGTAGCAGGAGCCATTGGGTTAAGAAAAAACAGTCCAGGTCGCTTTAGTCTGCCCTGTCAGGGCTTTCGAGTCCAAGCCTTTTTTGCTCCAGCTGACTGGCCTGCTGTTTCCAATGCAGCCCCACCATCTGTTCCCAGATGCAGGGAGGGAGCCCACTTTCCTTCATCACACATGCCCCAAACTCAGGCCCAGAACTACTGTCTAAACACAGAACAACTTTTGTCTGTGGCCAAATGTGGGACCCCAAATTTCTTCCCTCTTTCCCGATACTCCTTCAGTGACTTGATGACCTGGACCAGGCTGAGATGAATTAGCTTGCTCCTCACAGCTGGCTGCTGGGTTCCAGTCAACTCCCAGAGGCCACTGGCTGTGCCCATCAGTAGAAGTCGGAGTTGAGAACCCTCAGCTCTTGGCTGAGCAGCTCTGTCAGTCTGTAGCTGTTGACTGTAGCTGCTTCTGACAGCCAGTCTAGCTGGTGCTTTAAGTCATTTCAGTCGCTCCACCTCAGCTGTGATTAGTCTAGTCTCTGTAGCCTCAGAGGGAGGGGAAAACAAAACACCTCAATGACTTTGAATCAGAGTGGGTTATCCTCTTTTAAAAGGCAGAAAGTCTGAATTGGAGGATATTTGGGGGGGTCTCTTTTATGCATTTCACATTTATGAAATAAGAACTAACAGTATTTGTTCCAGTAAGTGGATCAGAACCACCTAAGGGCCCACTCCTCCCACCAGGCCACGCCTCACTAAGAATAGAGGTCCATCACTTGTCTGGCATTTTGTGGTACTGTGGTGACTTTTGTTTTGTGAGATACTGGGAACTATGTGATTGGCATTTCATATACCAGCAGGGTCACCCAAAGAGCTTCCAGACAAAGAACAGACAATGAAGAAGGAATTGGCTGCCTGCATGGGAAGAATGAGCCATTGAAAACCCTATGGATAGCAGCAACACTGTCAGTTACTAGACCCCCCATGAACAACAGAAGAACATTGTAAGAACGTGTGCCAGAAGATGAGTTCTTCAACTTGGAAAGTACTCAAAATACGGCTGAGGAAGAGGAAGAGCTGACTTTTCATAGACAAGTTGACCATAATGATGCAAATCGAGTATAGCCATCAGGACCTTCATTTGCTGATGGGGCACAACGCAAAATGAGGAGAAACAGATCAAATCGTCATTAATAATTGAAACTTGGGATGTATGAAATATGAATCTAGGGACATTGGAAGTCATTAAAAATGAAATGGAATACATAAAGATTGATATTGTAAGCATTAGTTAGCTGAAATGGACTGATATTGACGATTTTGAAACAGAAAATCTTATGGTTTACTCTGCTGGAAATGACACAATCAAGGAAACAACATTGCATTCATCATCAAAAAGACATTTTAAGATCTATTTTAATGTACAATGCTATCTTTGATAGGATGCTATCTATGCCCCTTCAAGGAGAACCAATCAATACAACTATTGTTCAAATTTATGCACCAACCACCCAAAGCTGGTGATGCAGAAATTGAATAATTCTACCACCATATTCAGTCCCAAATTTGTCAGACTTGCTATCAAATTGCTATTGGAATGCAAAAGTTGAAAACAAAGAGGAAGGATCAGTAGTTGAAAAATATGGTCTTGGTGATAGAAACCAAGCTGGAGATCGCATGACAGAGTTTGCAAGACCAATAAATTGCTGATAGCATATACTATATTTTCCAACTTCTGTTCTTTCCTCTTTGGTTCCAACATTTGCACTCCAATCACCAATAATTACCAATTTATCTTGATTGTATGTTAGAATTTTGCATGATTAATGATTTCTTCAAACATTTGATCAACAACAAAAAAGGTGACCATAAATGTGGACTTCTCCAGATGGAATACACGGAAATCAAATTGACTACACCTGTGGGAAGAGACAATAAAAGAAGCTCAATATCAGCAACTGAAAACAGTCCAGGGGCTGATTGTGGAACCCATCAGCAATTGTTCATATGTGAGCTCAAGTTGAAGTTCAAGAAAATGCAAACAAGTACACGAGAGTCAATATACAACCTTGATAATAACCAACCAAATTTTGAGAACATCTCTGAATAAAGCACAGTGTAATTATAAAAAAAAGGAAATAAAGAAAAGATACAAGTGCTTATCAGAAGAGACTCTGAAACTTACTCTTAATCAGAGAGTAGCTAAGGCAAATGGAAGAAATGATGAAGTAAAGAGCTAAATATAAAATTTCAAAGGAAAACTCGATAATACAAAGTAAAATATTATCACAAAATGTGCAAAGGCCTAGAGTTAGAAAACCAAAACAGAACATATTCAGCATATCTTAAACTGAAAGAACTGAAGAAAAATGTCAAGTCTCGAGGTGCAATATTAAAAAATTCTATGGGCAAAATATTGAATGATGAAGGAAACATCTGAGGAAGATGGAAACCATATGGAGTCACTGTATCAAAAAGAATAGACCAACATTCAACCATTTCAGGAGGTAACATATGAGCAAGAACCAATGGTCAGGAAAGAAGAAATTCAAGATGCATGGAAAGCACTAGCCCAAAACAAGATGCCAGGAATTGCTGGAATATCTAGTGAAATGTTTCCACAAGCTGATAAGGCACTGGCAGCACTCACTCATCTATGTCAGGAAATTTGGAATGCAGCTACTTGGCTAACGGACTGGAAGAGATCCATATGTGTATACATACCAAAGAAGGGAGACCAACAGAATGGTCAAATTATGTAACACTATCATTGGCATCACATGTGAGTCAATTTGTACTGAAGCTAATACAACAACAGTTGCATTAATTCATTGACAGAAAGTTACCATATTCAGCATTCAAGAGCCATCGTGGCACAGTGGTTACAGGTTGGATTGCAAACCCCAAGGTCAGCAGTTCAAAACCACCAGTCACTCCGTGGGAGAAAGGCAAGGTTTTCTACTCCCGTAATGAGTTACAGTCTCAGAAACTCACAGGGGCAGTTAGTTCTACCCTATACTATAGGGTCAGGATGAGTTGTCATCAACTACAAGGCAGTGTGTTTGGTTTCCCAGAGATTTAAGCCAGATTCAGAAGAGGATGTGGAACAAAGGATATCAGATATCAGATGGATCTTGCCTGAAAGCAGTGAATACCCTAAAGATGTTTACTTATGTTTTATTAACACCCAAGCTATCTGACTGTGTGGATCATAAGAAAACATGGATAGTTTTGAGAAGAGAATTCCAGAACACTTTGTCTTGCTCATGTGAAACTTGTACATGGATTAAGAAGCAGTAGCACAAATAGAACAAGGGTAGATTGCATGGTTTAAGAATCAAGAAAGGTGTGCATCCAGGTTGCACCCACTTATTATACTTTTTCAATCTGTATGGTGAGCAAATAATCAGAGAAGCCAAATTATATGAAGAAGAACAAAGAATCAGATATGGAGGAAATATTATTAACAACCTGCTATATGCAGACGACACAGTTTGGCTTGCTGACAAGGATGGAGGACATGAAGCACTTGCTGGTGAAGATCAAGGATTGCGGCCTTCAATGTGGGATACAACTCAACACAAAGAAAACCAAAATCCTCACAACTGAACCAATAGATAACATGATGATAAATCAAGAAAAATTTGAAGTTGTCAAGGATTTTGTCTTGTCTGGATCCACAAGCAATGCTCCTGGAAGCAGCAGTCAAGAGATGAAAAGATACATTGCACTGGGTAGATCTGCTGCATAAGAGCTCTTTAGAATGTTGAAAAGTTAGGATGTTACTTTAAGCAGGAAGTACACCTGATCCAAACCATGGTATTTTCATTTGCTTCATCTGCATGTGAAAAGCTTGCCATTGAGTGAAGAAGACCCAGGTAAACTGTATGAATTTGAACCATGGTACTGGCAAAGAATATTGACAGTACCATGGACTGCCAAATGAACAAACAAAATCTGTCTTGGAAGTACGGCCAGAATTCCCATTAGAAGTAAGGATGGTGAGACTTTGGACATGTTGTCAGTGGAGACCAGTCCCTGGAGAGGCATCATGCTTAGAAAAATGGAAGGGCTGTGAAAAAAGGTTGAAGGCCCTTGAAGAGCTGGATTGACACAGTGACCACAACAAGAGGACTGAGGATAGGAACACTTGGGTGGATGGAGGAGGAGCTGTTAGTGTTACATTCTGCTGTGAATAGGTTTGCCATGGACCAGAACCAACTGGATGGCAAACTAACAACAACAACAACAACAGGGAGAGACATTAAAAAGCCAAACTCACTGCCATTGAGTTGACCTTGATTCAGAGCAACCCTGGAGGACAGGGTAGAACTGGCACCCCATGAGTTTCCCGAGAGTGTAACTTTTCACAGGAGGGGAAAGCCCCTTTAACCTACTACTTAGCAGCCCAGCCCAACACCAGGGCTCCACAAGGATAGAGAGAAGCACTGTTAGGGCTGGATAGGGCAGAGGCTGTACACTGGTACATATGAGGGCTGGAGGTACAGGGAATCCTTGGTGGACGATACCTTCAGGACCAAGGGTGTGAGGGGCGATGCTGGGAGAGTGGAGGGTGAGTGGGTTGGAAAGGGGGAACTGATTACAGGATCCACATATGACCTCTTCCCTGGGAGAGGGACAGCAGAGAACCGGGGAAGGGAGACTCCGGATAGGGCAAGATATGACAAAATAACGATGTATAAATTACCAAGGGCACATGAGGGAGGGGGGGAAGGAGAGGGAGGGGAAAAAAAGAGGACCTGATGCAAAGGGCTTAAGTGGAGAGCAAATGCTTTGAGAATGATTGGGGTAGGGAATGTATGGATGTGCTTTATACAATTGATGTATGAATATGTATGGAATGTGATAAGAGTTGTATGAGTCCCTAATAAAATGTAAAAAAGGAAAAGATGAGAAAAAATGATTAGGGCAAAGATTGTACAGATGTGCTTTATACAATTGATGTATGTATATGTATGAACTGTGATAAGAGTTGTATGAGCCCCTAATAAATTGTTTAAAAAAATGATCCTCAATTTTTCTGAATCCTTGCCAGGGCTGCAAGTTGCCTTAATAAACACGTGCAAAAAAAGTACCTCTGGCAACAGACCGCTCAGGTTCAAATCCAGGCTCTCTAACTTATTGACTATGTGACCTTGGGCAAACCTGGACCTCTCTGTGCTTCCAAAGACTCACTTTCCAAAAGGGAAGTCATAAGCCAACTTTTCTTATTCCTCACTGGGTTGCTTTGAAGCAGAAATGAGATATCTGTCTAAAAATGCTTCTGACCATCCCTTGGTTCTCAGAGCCCCAGAAATGTTATGGATTATTTTTATAAGATTATGAATGATTTTTTCCAAGAGTAGTGCAAAGATTAACATCAGTGCTACTTCTCTTTGACAAAATATAAATCCAAATTTCTAAATAGCAGGGTCTGAACGGATGCGCTGTTAACAGCATCTTGCTTTTCTCCCATCACTTGTCACAGTAAATCTGATAAGAAATGCTGGGCTAGGGCCTGCAGCCAAGCCCCTCACTGGCAGCGTGCAGGACCTCAGGTTGTTGGCAGGCCAAGGGGCATCACAATGGCAAGAGGAGACTCCACAAAGGGCCCCTGCTTCCTCCCCCACGCCATCCTTCCCCACATTTAGGGTGAAACGTCAAAATAAAATTTTTGTCACCTGGTGAAATAATGAGCCCCCATTCCCGTTGCCTTGGTATCATCAGAGCGCAACAGCCATGTGGGGTAATCGCTGTCTCCGTGTTAATGCTGCTCAGTTCAAACATTTTCACAGGCCCGGGCAAAATGAAACCCGTGCTTTCTACCTAGGTAGAGTTTGAGGCGATTCAGCCCATTTGCTTCTGCTGAAGAGGCTACCTCAGAAAAACAGGAAATAAAAACATAGAGGGTGCCATTGACATTAGGTTTCTTGTTTTCTTCCTTTCTTCCCTACCTTCCTTTCTTCTTCTTGCCCTTCTCTTTCTGTTTTCTTCCTTCCCTCCCTTTGCTCCCGTCTTCCTGCCTGCCTTCACCTTCCATCTTCCCTCCCACACTCCTCCATTTCTTCTTCGCTCCTCTCTCCCCACCTCCACCTTTCTCCTTTCCTTCCCTGCCTTTTCCCTTCAGCCTCCCAGTCTCCCTCCTTCACTCTCTCCCTTTGCTCCTTCCTTTCCCCACCTTGTTTTGATCCAGTGATTTGTACTCCTTTCTTCCTCTCATCCCACCCCTCCCCATTGCTGGAGAAACATCAGTTCCCTGTGGCGCTGGTTTCTTGGCGCCAGACCCTGTTCTTTGGGTGTTCACAAGTCTGTGTCCTGTGTGCAAACATAAGACAGACATATGATCAGGGTTGGACAGAAGATGGGATTTGACAGGTGTTCTGCATCCCAAATCTCCAGGAGGCAAAGGTAAAGTCAGGCTCCTGCCTTTAAGGTTATGTCTCCCATTGTAACTGCATCCCACAAAGGCTCCTGCCTCCTGGCCACCTGAGGCCTGCTGCCTGCCTTCCTCTAGCTCCTGGGGAATTGGGGCAGCAGTGGCAAGAACAACAAAAATCCCCAGGAGTTGACAAGAAGGGAAGCTGCCTTGCTCGATTGACAGCCCCCTCACCCACCTGCATGTTGTTGAGATGCAGGTTCTCATCCCTGTGGCTGGGCAAGAAACAACCCCTCCCCAAACGCAGTGGCTTCAAACAAGGACCATCATCGTGTGGTTGCTGGGAGGCCACTGGGTCGTGCTTGGAGTCTCCCATGAGTTGGCAGTCTCATGGGAGCTGGGGCACTCAGAGGGCTGGCAGCTGAAGCTGGCCGTTAGCTGGGTGCTTAGCTGGGTTGTTGGTTGGAGTGTCTCCACGTGGCCTTTCCAGGTGGCTCAGGCTTCTTTCAGCATAGTGTCCGGGTGCTGAGAAGTGTCCTGAGAGGTAGCACGTGGAGGCTGGACATTCTAAGGGTGAGCACTTAAGAAGAAGTCTTTGAAGGGATTTTTCAGAAGCTGTGAAGCACTTTGTGGGAGGGAAGGGGATTGCCCAAACTAGAAGTCACAGTGTCATCTTCTCCATAATCTATTGGTCACAGAGGTCATGAAACATCCCAATTTAAGGGCAAAGGGCATAGACTCTACCTTCCTATAGGTAGCCTTTCAAGGAATTTGGGGGTTACATACGAAGACTGGGAGACCCTGGGTGGCACAAATGGTTAAGGACTCAACGTATCAAGAGGTGGGCTGTTGCACCCCTCAGAAGAAATAACTAATGGCCTGCTTCTAGAAGCCCACAGGCTTGAGAATCCTGTGATGTGTAGTTTCTCCCTGGCACCCAGGGGGTCCTCGGGAGCCAGAACCAACATAACAGCAACAGGTTGGGTTTTTGTTGGTTTTGTTTGGGCTAATATTAAAACGACTAGTATGAAATTATATATGTATTGTGTTTATCTCTCAGGACTCTGATTATGCTGAAGTTGAATAAAACCGTCTGCCTCTTCTATGAACGCCAGCCGATGGAGGCAAAGGGTGAGGATCTAGAGGAAGAATGAATGTCACATTCCCATCCTTATGTTTCAGTTGTCCTTAAAGGGCACAGGGGGCAAACCAGACGTCTTTGATATGATTTTAGCCTAATGATGTGCTAGTATGATGATGAGCAGCCTGAAAAGTGGTTTTAACTAATGTGATCCAATATTTGAAAAGTTGACGATTTCACATCGAATTTTATATTCTCAGCATCTCAGTTACAAACAGAAAATCAGGCCTTAAAATCCTTGCATTTCCCCAAGGCAACAACAGTCTGGAGCTAGAATTTGAATGTCCCCTGTGGATGAGCTGACACGTGCCTGTTAACCACAGTCCCCATCCATCCCTCTTGCCCCCAACACAGAGGTTGACTACAAGTATCCTTTATCTATATGGCTAAATAGGTTAGTTGGTTTGGATTGGGTTGCTAGTTTTTCCTGTTTTGTTTTGCTTACTTTTGATTTTTTGGGGGGCTAGGAAATGGTGTGTATTTTGGTACCATGTCTTCCAAAGCGAGAAAACCAAACCCAGTAAGCCAAGAAGGTCAAACAGTCTAGATTAATGATGAAAGGAGGAGCCCTGTTGGTGAGGTAGATTATGAGTTGGACTTCTAACTGCAAGATCAGAAGTTCGAAACTCCCCCCACCCCCACTCCACAAGAGAAAGATGAGATTTTCTACTCCTGTAAAGATTTACAGACTTGAAAACCCACAGGGGCAGTTCTATACTCTGTACAAAGGGTTGCTGTATGTCAGAATTGATTCCAGGGTAGTGAGGTTTTCTTGATTGATATAAATAATTTTTGGTGAATATTGAAAAAACCAGTCAATATTATTTTTAATACACATCAAAGAAGGTCCACATTAATTGTTCACACAACCCTGCCACCTTCTTTCTTTATTCCCTTGCCTCCCACTCTCCTTTCTTCCTCCCTATGGTCTTTTATCTCCTTCGTTTTCTTTCAAGGGTTAGCCTAGGAGTGGGAAAGTCTGACTAATTCTTAACCAAAAGACTAAATTGGTTTTATTGTTGGTGTTATTACTTGGGTTAAATTTTTTTCTTTTCTCTTCTTCTATTGGTTTGTGTCATGTAACCCAGAAAATGGGGAAACATTTGGAACATCAAAACACTATCCTTTCTCAGTAGACTACAAGCATTAAAGGCAACAGAGATAAATACTCCAATAATAACAATAACATACAAGGATAGCTAGAGAGATAAATAGATAGATAGAAAAACCACAAAATCTGAGCAGTTGTGGGAAGGAGAATGGGACTAGCCCCATGAATAAATATAGGTTTGCCAGAGAATAGTTCTATATACATATTAGCATATACTACAAATATGACCATGAATATAATAGTGCATCCAGGAGGCATAGTTATGAAAATGTCTTAGCTAGAACAAAACCCCTTGAGGGAGCGTGTCCTAAATATGGGGGATCAGGAACATAGCTCTGAGAGACCTCAAGATCAATTTGGTACGAACTAGCTCACAAAGACAATGTTCTGTATCCATCAGGGAAGTGACTGGGGTCTTCAAAAGCTAGTGAGTAGCAAACTAAAAGTCGGTTCTTGGTCTCACCCTATGTGTTGGACAGGGTTCTCTAGAGAGACAAAACCATATTGCTAGTAATTATATATACATATATTTATAAAGCTAGATATGCAATGCAAGAAGTGAACCACTAAAATATATACGGATAGATAACACAAGAAACTAACAGTTAAATTATAAAACAGTGAGACACTAGCAGTCCTTTAAGGCTTGAGAGCAGCCAGTTGCCAGTCCCTTTCTGTAGAGAGACCTGGGCTATATATACCCAGGCAGCAAACAGCAAGGCAAGTCACCAACTGTCACCAACTGTCGGTCCCCAGCTCCAGAGATGAACATTCCAATCCTGTGGGATTAAATGGACCTCAACTTACAACGACACAGTCCACAAGCTAGGCATCCCACAGGTAGTGTACCCCTTTAAATTGAGGCACAGAACAAGCAAGGCGAGGCTCACGAAGCCATTTATCCCTCTGCCCTTCGATTAATCCTACTTGTGTTTATCGGCCAGGCTGGCACAATAAACTATTGCACCCTGTCTGGAGCAAATAACATTGAAGAAGCTCAAGATGCCTGGCAACAATTAGTCCAAATCAGTAATGGACTATGCGTATACCTCAGCCTCTATGATGCTAAGGTCAGAAGAACTAAATGGTGCCTGCCTATCACAAACAGCTGCTCTGAAAGGGATCATGGTACATGATCCTAGATAGAGTGGGGAGTAATGTGTAAGAAAACTGAAAGTCATACTACTACTACCAATAGTAATAATAATAATGATAAAAGATGAGGTTTATTGGTTAGGTAGACTAGTGAGATCCCCACTACTATGGTCCTTCATCACCCTTCAGGTCTGGAACTGAATTCAACCCCCTGAAAAATAGACAGGTTTATAAAGTGAACCTTATGAGAAAAGATTGCAGCCCTCAGTATGGATTACAGCTCAATGTCAAGAAGACACACATCCTCACAACTTGATCAATAGGTACCATGATAAATGGAGAAGTTTGTTGTTTTTTTTTTACTTGTTGTTATTTGTTGAAGTTGTCACGGATTTTTGTCTTGATGACGTCTATAATCAATGCTCTTGGAAGCTGCAATCATGAGATCAAATGACGCATTCCATATGGATACATTTGGTGCACAATACGTCTGTAGAGTGCTAAAAAGCAAGGATGTTACTTTGAGGACTAAGGTGCACCTTACCCAAGCCATAGTAATTTAAATTGCCTCATAAGTATGTGAAAGTCAGACATTGAATAAGGAAGCCTGAAGAAGAATTGATATGTCTGAATTGTGGTGCTGGTGAAGAATATTGAAAGTAACATGGACTGCCAAGGGAACAAACAGATCTGTCTTAGAAGAAGTATGGTCAGAGGGCTCCTTAAAGGCAAGGATGGTGAGACTTCCTCTCACATACTTTGGTCATGTTATTAAGAGAGACTAGTCCCTGGAGAAGGACATCATGCCAGGTGAAGTAGAGGGACAGTGAAAGAGAGGAATCCCCTTAAGGAGATGGATTGACAGTGACTGAAACAAGGGGCTCAAGCTTGGGAACAATTAGGAGAATAATTCAGGGCTAGGTAGTGTTTCTTTCTGTTTGGCATAGGGTCAATGTGGGTTGCAACTGGCTCAATGGCACCTGATAAGAACAACTACACCAAAATGAATCATAGCACTGAGGAGCACACATTCCTCAGAACCATCAACCATTCAAAAGCAAATAGGCAGTATTTGCCCAAGGCCAAATTCAAAAGGCAGGCAAGGTTAGGGGAGAAGGGTGAATGAAAACAGGAAGCAGAGTTTCAATGGCATGTGTGATATTACATTGCAGGAGATTGTCATCAATGTCACATAACAAAACGTGTATAAATTGTTACGTGCAAAGCTGATTTTCTCTGTAAATCTTAACCCACCTTACAATAAAAAGTTTCTTTTTTAAAAACAAAGACACCATAGTTCATATAATAGACACAGCCAAAGATCTCCTGGACAATCCTAAAATGATCTCCCAAATGATTTGGGTAGTTAGCCCTCCCCAGGGAGTTCTACCCATTGAAACGCTGGGAGTTATGGCTGCAATTATAATTCAGGCCAGAAGAGGCAGCAGAGGCCTGGTTGTTCAAATGCTGCAAAACTACCAGACAATGGGCAAACAGTTTCTTTCCACGGACGACTAGCGGCTCTGTCATATCCATGTCTGGTGTTCAACACTTGGCGACAGAATCCAGCCCGCTGGGTTTGGGTGGGGTGTGTTTCTCAGTCATGCTTGGCTTGGGATTGTTCTATGGCATCCACAAAGTGGAGTCCTTTTCTTTCTGATGTCCCGAGAAAGCTGTTTTCTCCTTTTTCTCTCTCTGGCCCTCTTCCCAAGAACCCTGGGGTTCACTCTGCTTTCCTCTGGTTGATGTTTCTAAGGCAGTTACTTGACCTTGGTTCATCTACTGCAGGGTACCATTAGCAAGTAACTGTACTGTCCTTGGATGGTATTGTTCATGAGCTAGGCTGCAAACTACGGGTTAAAGGTTTGAGTTAACCCAGAGGTGCCTTCCAAGAAGGGCCTGGTGATATGCCTCTGGAAAAAAACCCACCCCAGCCATGGAAAATTCTAGGGACCGGACTTCTCTAACACAGTTGGGCTCTCCATGAATCCGAGTTGACTCAATGGCAATTGGTTGCTGGTATTCCTGTAAGTAGAAGACAACAATCTTTAAGCAGTCCCTCTTGGATTCATGGGAGGAGGATGGCTTCCTCTGAGAGAACTTCTCATGGCTCCAATGGCTCAATGATCTTACAAAAAATGAGAGAAACGATGAGCCTGATGACAGATGATATTGCTATGCAGGCCCCGTTTCAGGATGCTCAAGTTTCCAGGTCTTCCCTGACTCACAGTGGAGCCCTGTGAGGTTCCAACTAGAAGGGCACCCTTACTCCCAGGACCTGGAGCCTTGTAGCTGAGCAGAGCAGTCATGATGAGAAAGAGGACCCAAAGAGAAGTCCGGGGGCTGCTACACTTATCTCAGTGTCAAGCAAACAAATGTTTGGCAGGAAATTTCTCTTCAAGACTGATTTCTTGAAGGAAATCTTTTTCTGAACCATTTCCTCAGGGGAAAACCACTCAACTACCTCGGGAAGGAAGATTTTTCTCCTTCCAAGCTTACAAGGCTGTGCTAACTCACAGAGGAGGTGTGACTAGCAGGCAATGAAACTGATTTCCAGACTCCTATGAAAATCAGCAAGTGCTCGGCTGCTAAGTGAAAGGTCGGCAGTTGGAAAACCCCAGCTGCTCTGCAGGAGAAAGTGGTGGCTGACTGTGTCTGACAAGATGACAGCTTTGGAAACCCAATGGGGCAGTTCTCCTCTGTGTTCTACAGTTGCTTTGAGTTGGAGTGGACTTGACAGTGATAGAGCTGATCTTTTTCCCCATGAAAATCGGCTTTCACGAATACATGTGCATTCATGGATGTCTGTGTCTGCTTTGCTATGCATGTGCACATATGTGCCTATTTGCACGTGGATGGATACGTCTGTGAATGTGGGCGTCTCTATTTACTTTGCCATGTGTGTGCACATGTCTGCCTTTGTCAGTATGCATGCGGGCTCAGGCAGCATAAAGAGATCACAGAGAACCTTGGAGAGAAAGAGAAAAGTAACCTATTTTCTCATGGGTCTCCCATACCTGACGGTCTACTGGCATCCACCGCCACGAAGACCAGAGGTCACTTCATGCCATGTGTCCAGCTGCCCATTGCTGGTTGAGGTCAGTCACCAGGGAGGCAAGTCAGACTGGCCTCGCCAACCTACCACCCACCTGCAGGAGTGATTCCCACCATCTGTCCTGGAGCCCCTCCTACCTTACTCAGCCTCCCTAGACCTTGAGTGAAAGGCATTTCCAACGTTTTTACATAAAGATTTCTGAGATTGACTGAAGAAATGATTTCATTTGACAAAACATGAAGCTTTGAATTTAAAGATTTGAGGAAAGTGCCCTCCAGAGAGGGGGACACAGGACGGGGCCATGCTCCCTTCCGGTATGCAGGGGTGTTGCTATGAGTTGGAACCAATTTGATGAGCACCTGCCAGCAACAACAACAACCAGAAGTTGTCTAAACTTCTGTGGCCTCAACTCGGAAATGAGAATATTAATATTGCCTTCTAGAAAGAACTCAAGGTATGTACAATTGGTTAATAGGCGTTTGGAAAGTGAGTACATTAAGTGGACTGATGACATTGATAAGGCAATAAGAAACTGAGAAGGCTTCACTAACAGGTGCTTTCACATCTGTAACCAGTAGATTCCTTCCTTCTTCATCTCTTTCCATCTTAATCAGCTCCCACACTTTCCAGGCAGCTTGAGGGATTAAATGTTCAGTCTGCTCCTATTATAAGCCTCAGCCTCAGAATCAGAGGCTTTACCTGAGGTTTGAGGAGCTATACTGGGAATGAGGGAGAGTAACCTGTCTTTTCTATTGCTCTCCTATCGCTCCCTCTTCCTTAGACCTTCCCTGTCTCTGGGCCTGCCTTTCCTCCCTAGAGCATTGGCTTCCGGGAGAAGGGGATGGAAACAATGAGCACAATGAGCACATTCCTGACCAGGCCTCTTACCATGCTATCTTCCAACCCTCTATTGGAAGGGCCTCCACGAAGTCCTCTTATGTCATCTCACAATAACTTGTTAGATACCATTGAGTGAGCTCCTGACTCATAGCAAAAGTACACACAAGGGATTGAAGCACCACCTGGTCCAGCACCGTCCTCACAATGGTCCTTGTGTGTGAGCCCATGATTGCAGCAGTGTTGAGGAGATCCTGTCCAAGAAGGCTGCCAGTGGGTGGGAGGGGCTGCAGCTTTCAGAGACTTTGGAGGATGCCAAGGTGGATAGTTCACGGTGTATCATATGAGGTCAGCCAGCGGGCCTTGGGGGCCCTTCCCATTATCCATAGATATATGAAATAAATGGAGGCCCTCAGCAAGATGGGCTGCAGACACCTCCAGGACTCACTTGATCCTTGGCAAGCTCCCTTAGCCTTAGGACCACACCTGCTGGAACTGTGGCTTTGCTGCCTCTCCTGGCTCTCAACTTCCCTCCTAGAGGACTCCAGCCACCCTTCTCCTTCCAGATCCTTCCAGCAGGAGGCAGATATTGGTCTCTATGCTTTTGCATGTGGCCAGTTTTCTAGGGACAGATCAGCCTCTCCCAAGAATTTGGGTTCACCAGAGTGAGCGTGCCCACAAATCTGCAGAGCGTACGGCCGGGCCTCTGAAGAGAGAACTGCTGGAAGATTTGCCCCTTTTCAAAAGCGCTAATTCCACAGTTGAGAGCTCGTCTCCTGGGGACTCAGCTTGAGTCTCAAGGAGCACATCCCCTTTGGCACTGCTGGCAACTCGAGGTGCTGTGGGTCATTTTCTTGCCTTTGAGGAGTGCAAGGGAAATGCTACAATATGTCCCTTCACATGAACCATCAATCCTTATCTGGAGAACTCTCCGAGATGACAGGGATGGGAGGGAGATGTTCTTGGGGCACGCTTTCACCTGCACATCTCTCAGGTGAGTCAAACATTTGACCCCCAAAAGTTGAGTATGATGGTGAGAGTTCAGGCTGGGAGATAGAGTGTCTGGGTTCAAATCAAGAGACTGCACATCTCAACTCCCATGGTTCTCCTGCATAAAACCCAAGCCAAGCAGTTTATCACTTCCCTGCTGAGCATCCTACTGAGGCCAGCTAAACGCATTCTTTGCTGATGACAACGTTGCTTGTACCAAATGGCTTTGCCATGTAGCCCTTAGCAATGGCCAGAAGGGCTGCTCATCAAACCGCAGAGCAGGGCTTCTGGCGCACACGTTAAGAAGGGGGCTATTCACAACAAGGTCAGTAGGTCAGAACCCACTAGCTGTTTCTCTGGAGAAAAACTGTGGCTGTGTGCTTCCATAAAGATGCCCAGCCATGGAACCCCCCTGGAGAGGGCCATGATGAGCTGGAGTGAGCTCTACAGGAGTGGGATTTTTTACTGTGGATGTAATCCCACCTGGGCAGAGATTTTCTTTGTGACATTAAAGAGGCTGTACCTTACACCAATCACTTGGCTGATACAAAAGGATTCAATTCACACTGAAGCAAACCAACTCCAAGGGAAGAAGGCAGCTGCCATGCAGAGAGCTCCAAGGACCACCAACCATGGAGGTTATTGAAGCCAAAACAAGAATACCGCCCACCAGCCCTCAGCCCCCAGGGATGGACAAAGAGAGCCTGCCCATCAAGCTGGTGCACTGGCATGATGCTGTCAGCCTCCGGTGCTGTGAGAACATTGACTTTGGTGTGTTAACGGCACCCACTTGTGGTATGTTTGTGATGTCAGCGTGTGGAAACTATGGCAAGCCCCCCTCCCTGCCTCACAGCAGCAAAGTCTCGGCATTAAAACCCTGTGCCTTCTGTGGCACTTGCCAGCTGTGAGAGGGCAGGAAATGCCGTTGGCTTTTCTGCTCCTTGTTGCGACCTCCCTCTGAGGCAGGGAGCAGAGGATGTGAGGTTGGAATCTGTTTTGTTTCATCACTACACTTTGTCATCTCTCTGAACACTGTCATGTGCTCCTCACCAGTGCTTCGTCCTCTCTATCACCAAGCCATGTGCTCTTTAAAACATGCACACACACACACACACACACACACGCACCTAATGTTCACATTTTGAGGCACATTTGTCTTTAATTCACTAATAATAACAATAATTATTCAAAGCCACTTTACCATCTGAAAAGAAATCTCTATGCATACCCTTAGATCATGGATGCCAACTGCCTTCTAAACAACATTTCCCAATGAAATATTCAGCAGCGATTATATTAAGCCTGAAGCTGTTCATCCAGTTTGTGTTAATCAAAACAAAAACAAGAGACGAAGGGATCCAAAAGGACATGTAAGATCATAGACTGAAAGTAGCCCCATCGAGCACCAAAGGCTTGTCCTGAAGGGCAGAGCCACAGGTAAAAGCTATATCTCTCTGGAGTTGCTGGCATTTAACTAGATGCAAAATGTCAGCGCAGGAAATGGCTTGCCCAATGCAAATACTAACAAGGGAGGCATGTGTTCCTGTGTAAATGGAGCTTCAGCCAATCCGGGCCTTCAGGATCCAGCTCCCATAGCAGCATCCACGGGAAGCACCAGGGGAATGTTCCGTTTGCTTATTTTCCCTCTCTTTGCTAAGAAGAAAAAGAGCCTTTGTGGCCTAGTGGCTACAAGTTGGGCTGCTAATTGCTATATCAGCAGTTTGAAACTACCAGCTGCTTTGTGGGAGAAAGATAAGGCATTCTGCTCCCATAAAGAGTTCGAGTCTCAGACACTCACAGGGGCAGTTCTACGCTGCCCTATAAGTTGACTGTGAGTCAGCATGGATTCGATGGCAGTGAGTTTTCTAAGAGTAAGAAGTATCTAGGGGTGTAAACAGTTAATGAGCTCTGCTATTAAGGGAAAAGTTGTCATTCCCAACCCACTTAGAGGAGCTGTGAAAGAGAAGCCTGGCAATCTTCTTCAGAATCCTCGGCCATTGAAAATTTTATAGAATGTATTGACCTTGGTTGTTAAATAGATCCAGGTATATGGTGGAGCATACAGGGACCAATGTCATAAAACGGGGTGGGGGTGAAAAAAATCTCTGAGACAGATGCAAAAACTGTGAGGGAATGAGTTGTTGAGGCTGTGGGATCAGGACCATCATCTCTGGGATTTTCAAAGTTCCTGAGCAATCAGGAAAGGGGCAACAGTTGGTCTCTCCCCATCCAGAGGACAGCAGAAGAGGAGAACTGATTGGGCACAATGAATCAATGACTAGTGACTCAAGCAACGATCACCCTCCACCACTGGAGACCAGAAGAACTAGATGGTGCCTAGCTCTCACTATCGACTGCTATGAAAGAGATCACATTAGAAGGGCTTGATTAGAGTAGAAGGGAAATGTGGGGCAAAACTCAAAATCATGATTGTCGCGCGCCAGATCTCGCCAGCAAGAAAAGACACACCACAACAGGATTCTTCCACAAGCATTTAATTTTTCATAATGCGGTAAAAGACCCCGAAACCCCAAACTACTGCTGCTTATATATGCTCTCTATGGGGACGTGCTGTGCCCTGATTGGTGCATTTGCCAAAACCTCATGCATTGATTGGTGAGTTCGCCAGAACCTTCGTTTGCATACTCCAGGGTAGAGTTATGACTACGTCATCTCAGCATCGCGCATGCGCTAAGTGGTTGTTTATCACTTAGTTGGACCACCGCCCTGAATGCCCGGCGCCATCTAGTAATGGCGGCGAGAGCTGCGGCTACCCACATCACGAGAGCTGTGGCTTCCCACATCTCGCGAGAGCTACGGCTTCCCACACATGATAAAACACCAAGCTTACTGTTTGGATAAAGGCTGGTGAAATTGCAAGACTATGGTGCTTAGTTACCCTGCAGGTCTGGAACTGAACTCATCATGGCTCAATGTTCAACCAAACAATAGACAGGTCTATAATGGGAACAATGACATTAGAGACATACAAATACCGTAGAATAATAGATCACATGAGATCAAAAGACAGCATTCCCCCAAGAACGAAGTTCAAAAAAGTTGAGAATGAAGGAAGCTTGGAGACAAGAAACAAGAAGATGTGGGGGAAGTGATGGTACATTGTGGGAATTGCTATCAATGACATGAAACAAAATGTGTATGCGTTGCTCAATGGACAGCTGAGCTGCTCTTTAACCTTCACCCAAATCACAATAAAAATGTTTTTAATCAAAGAAAACTTCATGGTTCACTTCTATTCTGACACACATGGGGTGATGAGGAAATAGCGTCAACCGGGTTTTCTGTGGTCCAACCACCAGACATGTGCTTATGGGAGAAAGGCATGCTGACGCTGGCAATACCGAGCAGGACCAAGATGGTTTTATTTGCCTGCATCATGAAGATGGTAGCCCTGGTGGTGAGATGATTCAGAGCTCAAGTGCTAACCAAGAAGCCACCCAGTTTAAACTCACCCAGCCCTACTGAAGGAAATTTCCCTCCTCAAAGGTGTTGTTGGTTGTTATGTGCAATTGAGGCGATTCTGACTCCCTGTGACGGGAAGGAAAGGCACACTGTGCTATAGTGTAAGGGTTTTCAGCGGCTACTTCCTCTGAAGTGGGCAGTGGAACCCTTCTTTGTATTCTGTTCATAGCCTGGAAGTTTCCCTGACACCTCTTCACTTGAGGTAACCCTGCTGGCATTTGAAATACCAGTCACGTGGCTTCCAGCATCACAGTAACACACAACTCACCACAGCACCACAAATGGACAGACAACAACAGGATAGGAGTCTTCATGGGAGCAGGCAGTCATGTCTTCACTCTCTCAATGGGGATCAGTGAGTTCAAACTGCCAGTCTCTCTGTTACAGCCGCACATGCAACCACTGTGCTGCTAGGTACATTTCCTTAAAATTCTGCCTAGAAAAATCTGTGGAACAGTTGTTCTCTGTCACAGAGGGTCACTGTGAGCCAGGATGGGCTCTGAGACACACAAATTCAACACCATGAAGCCACCTTACTCTGTCCTGCTCTTATTTAACTCTATTCTTTTCTGAGCTATCTTTTCCATATATTCAGAAGAGACTAGCACTGAGCAGTGTTAATTCCACCAAGGCCAGGAAGGAGGTCAAAGAGTCACAAAGGACTATCTCTTTGCTCTCATGCCACTGCACTAAGGAGGCTTGGGTGGCAGCTGGAAGCTGCACATTTCACTCCCTGTCCCTACACTCCTGGCTGAGTCTCCTCAGAGTGAGACTGCCCCTTTACCCAGATCACTGCATTGGCTGTCTTGCTCTGAAAAGAGAATTCGCACATATGAGTCTGACTGGGTGACAGATGGGAATCTTAATGCTGCTCTTTGGAATATGAAAGGCCTCGGATCAGAGTGCTGCAGGGGAGTGATGTCTGCAGAAGACCTGCTGGTCTCCCAGTTAGAAAGAAGCCTTCCCCTTTGCCTCAGAGGTGCGTTCACTGTGGGTGGCAAGTCAGATCCTTGGGCTGGCACTCTCAGTAAACAGATCATATGGGCACCTTGAGAAGCGCTTGCTCACTGACCCAGCTCCCCAAGGATGTAAATATACCAACCAGGATGACTAAGGACACCAGTGCCAAGAATGATCACATTCTTTGCATGTGTACAAATGAGGTGGGCAGCCACCTTCGCTGATGGTGGCTGCACAGTGTCTGGAATCACACCTGGCTAGGTGGACCATTGAAAGAGTTGGTGACATGATAATAAGGAGTACACCCCCTTGCCAGTAAAGCTGATGAAATGGCATTTGAGGAAGCAGGGGCAGCCGGGTCGCCAGCATGAAGTCAGCGAGAATGTTGCTTGTGCCTCCTTTGTTCACTAGTGGCTGCTGGCATCTGGGTAGTGAGGACACCATGGCTACTGCCAGAATTCTCCACGGTCCCTGGTTTCACTCTCAAGTCGCTGGCTTCATCACTACCACTGCCATCGAGTCGATTCTGACTCACAGCAACCCGAAAGGACAGAGTAGAACTGCGGCTGGTGGGTCTGGGGGGCTGTGGATCATTATGAGAGCATTTCTATCTCGCAGTAGCTAAAGGGTCCAAAATGCTGACCTTATGGTTAGCAGCCCAACATAACCCACTTGGTCATGAACCCTTGCCAGCTGATTCATGGAGTCCATTCCCAAGTGCATATCTAAAAGAATGAAAGACGAGTACCCAGATGGATGCTGCACTAATCACTATGGGCAAAAGGTAAACAATAAGCCAACAATACCCATCAGTAGAAGAATAGAGAAAATGTGATCTACACAGAGTGGGATATACATATAGTCTGCCACAAGAAAACTAAGGCCTTTGATTCGGACAGACTCTGTAACACAGGTGAACGCAAGACATGAAGTGAAAGACGCCAAACACCAAATGCCATGTATTGTGAGTCCATTTAGAGCAAATATGCTGGACAGGTAAATCCCGTAGAGCCATAGAGTAGATTGGTGGTTTCCCAGGGTGGGGTGGGAGGGGCAATGGGGAATGACTGCTTAATGGCTGCAGGGTCTATGAAAATGTTCTGGAACTGGATGGTGGGAAGCTTTCACAGTGTCCTTAAAACTACTCTTAAAAAGGGGAGAGAAAGAATCTGCAGAAATCACAGTTCTGATTGACTCACATGAATGCGGTCACCAAGAATTGGAATCCACTAGAATTGGAATGGCAGCTAGACTATTGTTTCCTTGGGAGGTGCCTCCAGGAAGGACCAGTAGAGAAGGGTAATATTGATAGAGCAAAGGGAAGGGGCCGATAAAGAAATGTCATTGAGTAGGTTCCCAGAGACAGTATAAATCCTCTTGTAGTTGTCCCACCCAAAGGCTGAGGGAACTGGAGTGTGGCTCCACCTATCCCCATGTGTCATTGGTTAAAGTGGCATTAGGTCCTGGAGGATGTCAACTCCCCTGTCTGCTCAATGACTGTTCCCTGTGTGGGGAGTTACATGTGCTTCCTGTGAGACCATTGGCATTTATGGGAGTGGTGGGTGCCAAGTGCTAATACATGGGCACATTAGCAGCTGCTACAGCAAGTGTTGTACATTTTTAGCTGCTTGAGTGACAGGTGGGCCCTACCTCCTGCCTATATTCAGTAGTAGGGTGTTCGGATGGGGGCATCCGAAAAATAATAAGGCCCTATTCTTTGAAAATAGACATTATTATTATTTTAATCTGTCCCAACCCCCTTTCTTATCTGGCCCTGTGAACTACCACACTGGCTGAAACATCAGTTCTCTGGGGAAGACACCACATTTCAATACGGTCACAAGGCTGTTTTCATTGGCCCAGTGGAGACACTTACATAAGATGTGTCAACTAGACGCTTTTTCTGGAGCATTTCCAACCAAAAAATGAAAAAGAAAGTCCCGCTTTTGCAAGTGGCCTGGCATCTAAGAAGCATAATTCAGAAGCACATGTCCCGCCATGTGGATTAGGCGGTCTATGTTGCGAGATTACAGCATGTGCCCTGAGAGACAGACACAAAGAACACAGGAACATGCCAGTGGTGGTCAGGAACCGTCAACAGAGCCAGCTGTCCTCTTGTTCTCCCCACCTTTCCATTTTCCTAGGATTCTCTCTTCCAAGTATTGGTCTCTTTGCCTGTTTACAACCAAATGAGCCCCAAATAAGATCCAGATCATAGAAATAGAAGGAGGAAGTTGGATGGAGACTGCAGTTCATACTCCCCGGAAGCCATTCAGACTCCCTGGAAGAAGGAGACACTGTGATGGAATTAGCTCTGGATTCCTGACATTTATTGAGGAATGCGCAGGGAATAAGCACCTGTGGGGGGAATCAAGGAAGGGCACAAGAGGGAAATCTCAACAGAGGTCTCAGCCCTGCCTATGGAGAGTGTCATAGTCAGTGTTCCCTAGAGAAACCAAACCAGTTATATAGCTGTAACTGGAGATATCGATATATCCACCAGGGCTCCTATGGTTAACCACTGCACCGGCCACTCATTGCCATCAAGGTGGACTCAAAGTGACTGTGTAAAACAGTATAGAACTGATCTTTTGGGCGTTGGAGACTGTAACTCTTCAGGAGATTACGAAGCTTCATCTTTCCCTCAAGGAGCCCTTGGTGTTTTCAAACTGATGTCCTTGCTGTTGGATGCCCAATGGGCCACCCACTACGACACCAGAGCCCCAGAGAGTGAGGCTTATTTCTAGGAATTGGCTCACATAGGGGAATGGCAAGTTCCAAATTCATAGGTCAGGCAACAGCCTAAAGAGCTCTGTAGATGTTCATCCTAAAATCCATAGGTTAGGTGATGGGAAAAGACAAGAATAAGAATGGTCAGAACACACCCTAGGGTGCGCTGAAGGCCTTTGGCTGATAGGTTTACCCCTTCCCACATTATGGAAGTTATTCTATTTTGCTTGAGACCAACTCCTTCATAAGAGCAAATAGATGAGGTGAACAAGCGGCCATCTAGCTCAGAAGCAATAAAGCCCACCTGGAAGAAGCACACCAGCCGGTGCGATCATGAGGTGCCAAAGGGACCAGGTATAAGGCATCATGCAAAAAAAAAAGGAATATATATATCTCTGTGTGTGTATATGGATATATATACCATAGAGAATGAAGGGGGAAGTGCAGAGTGGGGCCAGAGGCCCAAATGTCGACCACTGGAGATCCCCTCATAGAGGGCTTCAGGAGAGGAGATGGGTCAGTCAGGGTGCGATGTAGTACCAATGAAGAACACAGCTTTCCCCCAGATCCTGGATGCTTCCTCTCCCCAACTACCAGGATCCAAATTCTACCTTGCAGGACTGGATAGGGCAGAGGCTGTACACTGGTGAATATGGGAGCTGGAGGCACAGGGAATCCAGGGTGGATGATACCTTCAGGACCAGGGGTGTGAGGGGTGATACTGGGAGAGTAGAGGGTGAGTGGGTTGGAAAGGGGGAACTGATTACAAGGATCCACATGTGACCTCCTCCCTGGGAGATGGACGGCAGAGAAGGGGGGAAGGGAGACTCCGGAAAGGGCAAGAGATGACAAAATAACAATCTGTGGATTATCAAGAGCTCATGAGGGAGGGGGAGCAGGGAGGGAAGGGACAAAAAAAAAGGACCTGATGCGGAGGGCTTAAGTGGAGATCAAATGCTTTGAGAGTGATTAGGGCAAAGAATGTACAGATGTGCTTTATAAAATTGATGTATGTATATGTATGGATTGTGATAAGAGTTGTATGAGCCCCTAATAAAATGTTTAAAAAACAAGAGCAAATAGATGAATGCTTGTTTGACCAAAAAACTGGGCACCATAGCCTCGCCACATTGATATGCAAAAGGAGCCATCACAGGGAGCTCTGTAACTGGGACCTGGCCAAGTGGTGACCAGTAGCCTGGGACTTTGTAGCCTAATACGTTGCAGCGAATTGCTTACTAGTTCTCCTCTAGCTATAGTCTTTGTAACTCCTACCAATGACAGGGTGGAACTATGCCACCGAGGGAAGTAGATAGCATGCTAATAATATCAGTAAAGTGCATGGCATCCTCGAAGAGGTGAGACCATTCAAATAAGACCTGTAGACCCCTAATGTGGGGATTGGTCGGTATGGTCATCCTGGGTGAGTTAACTCAGAAACAGAAAGTGGAGTTTCAAGAGCACCGAGAAAGACGAGCCAGCAGTGGAGTGTGCTCTTTGGACCCAGGATCATTACTCTGAGCACCACCTCTGTCCAGGAGACAGAGATCCCTGACACTGGATGCATCAGGAGACACTGAAAAACAGTGGCAGATAAATAGGTCATGGAAGCAGAGGCAGCAGCACCAAGACCCCAGAACAGGGAGCTCGCCAGCACACAGAATGAGAAAGCTGGGTGTCTTTGGGCCAAGGCTTCCAGACAAAGCGTGCTGCCTCAACGCACTTATCAGCAGAGCTGAAAGAACTTTGCACACGGTCCCAAGCAGAGCAGAGGTCAAGGAGCTGCAGGGCAGAGGCCAAGGACCAGAAAAAGTTCTGCCTCTGGACACCACTGGGAAGAGACTGTCCTGACTGAAGAACTATATCCCCAGTCATTTCTGATCCTGAATTGTCACCTGCTAGGTCCCCAATTAACCCCAGAAACATAAGTATTGTTTGCGAGTTCTGTGTGGCCATTGCCACTTAAGGATTATCAAACCCAGCAGAGAAGAAGAGAGTGTCATGGTAGGGATGGTTGGTGTCAGAAACTGTGAAAAGAAACGAGGGTGGAGGCATTTTGATCTCTGTCTCATAGGAATCAGCCTTGGGCTGTTTATCTTGATTTTCCTCCATTGCCTTTTGTGAAGTTACAGGGGGGTCAAATGTCTCCACTATGCCATTTATACCCCTACATTGACAAGTCGTTGGATGAAGGTTAGTTTGGGGAAGGAACAGACCTTGGATGAGCTCTCATCAGCTGAGGCAATCCTAAAAGGGGCCAGACAGCTGGGACCTTTTCTATCAGTGGCTCTCTCAGCAGCTGGGGAAATCAGTCTCTTCGCCCTGAGAGGAATCTGGGTGACACACTCATCTATGACAATACCCTGAAGAACAAGCTCCCACAAAAACCTGGCTGAGAACTCTCGCCTAGAAAACAGGAGTGCATGCCTAGCTAATAATAGCCATTTACTGAAGGCCCTATGATTGGAACTGTGCCTCATTTACAGATGGAAAACTAGAGGAAGGGATTTAAGGTGGCTAAGTTAATAAGTGACAGAGACAAGATTCAAATACAAGTTTGAAGCTGGTACTGTTAGCCTTTTTTCCAGGGCTGGGTTTTAGATTATGCAAATGAGACACTTGTCAGGCACACAAGGTAAAGAGGCCTTCCCTCTCCAGTGTGACTTTCCCCATAAGTCTGAATCATGGGCCTGGTGTGTCTTATTTGCCTTCCTTGAGTCTCAGAACCTGGTCTAGTCTGATTTGCTATTTGGAGGAATAAGCCAGAATGCTCAAGTACTCTGAGTCAAGACCCAATCTCCCCTGGAATTGTTCAGTGGGACTTACCAGCATCTTCCTTCATGTTTCACTTTTCTAGAAACCTCCATGGAGGACTAACTCTCATGAAGAGAGCTTCAAAAAGCTCATGGCAAAATTCCATTATTTTTTCGTATCACTTTTCCACACGCTTTTGGAAGCTCCCTCTTCATCCCTTTCCACAGTCTTTCTCAATGAAAGAGACTGTTGCTGGTTGATGTCAGATGCCCCTGAGTCTGTTTTCTACTCAGAATGCTCTCCACAAACTCTATCAACAAATGACGTAGAGTCAAACGTGCTGTGTGTCTTTAAGTTGATGTCAGCTCATAGTGACCCTACAGGACAGAGTAGAACTGCCCCCAAAGGTGTCCTAGGCTGAGATCGTTATGGGACCAGCTCATCAGGTCTTTTCCCCTTTAGAGCCCATGGGTAGGTTCAAACTACCAGCCTTTTGTTTAGCCACCCAGTCCTTAGCCATTGTACCACCAGGGCTCTTTAAAACAGGGATTAGGTTGATTAATTGTATAATCTCAAGGCACATTTGAAAGCTGCTTCCCAGAACACCCTTCCCCAGATTGTTGATTAAGACGGGCATTTGGGGACTCATTTCTTTCTCATTTGTGTAAGTGCACTCTATGAGAGGGGTTTCCCTTCATAGATAGGTGATCACATACTATTTTTCCAAATTGAACCACTCTTGGTGGTATAATGGGTTAAGAGTTGGGCTGCTGTTAATGGCAAAGTTAATGGTTCAAACCCACCAGCTACTCCTTGGGAGAAAGATGAGGGTTTTCTGCTCCCGTAAAGACGTGCAGTTCTGAAAATCAGCAGAACCAGTCTATTGTGCCATATATGAGGTCAACCCCATGGCAGTGGATTTGGTTTTGGTTTGGGTCTGTGGGGGAAGTCCTTAAGTCATTCTTTAGTCACATGGAGGAGTCCCTGGGTGGTGCAGTTGGTTAACATACTGGGCTACTAACTCATAGGTTGGAGCTTCAAGCCCAGCCAGAAGTGTCTCTGAAGAAAGGCCTGGTGCTGCATTTCAAACAACAACAACAAAATCAGTTATAGAAAAAAAACAACAGAATGTCGTTCTACTCTGGCCCAAAGGAGTCCCTATGAATCAGAGTTAACTTCATGGCAACTGGCATGGGTTTGGTCCATGGGAAAAAAGAACCCTTCATAATTGCCTCCATGCCCAATAGTTCCTTTCCTGTATCCCTAGACCACCCCAGCACCCTCAGCATCTTGCCTTATAATTGCCATGGGTCCGTCTCTCTTCCCAATGGGCCAGGCTGTGATGCAGCCGCTGCCAACACAGAGGGATTGTGCAGTCCCTGCATGATCTACAGTCCTCATGACATATATCTTGAATGAAGATTAAGTGATCCTCTCTAGAGCTTAGCTCAGGGGAATCCACTACCTCAGCTGGAACCGAAGTGGTGCCAGACCAATATCTGTTTTGAAAAGATAAAGGGCATTCCTAATCTTTGTGGAGAAACAGAGAGGATTTAGTGAATTGTTTCTGCAGTTGAGGCTACAGATGATCTGTTGACATGGTCTAAAAGGTTGTAGGTGGTTTAATGTCTCTCGATACCATCAATTTTGCATTTTGTCCTGACTTAGCAAATTGGTTGGGATTTCGGCTTACTGCCAAGGACCTTCAGAAAGAATGTGGTTGCAGGAGCAAGTTTAAGAAAGGAAGGAGCTTTGAAGCAGCCCTCACTGAGTGCCAATCCAAAACTCTGTAACCCAGCACCTCAGAGGGCTTGACCTGGGATGGACTATGGCAGCAGCACCATGAGCCACTTCCTCCAGTGGCCCTGCCTGAAGGCTCAGAACCTGCCTCTGATTGGCAGCTGAGAGATACTAGGACCGTCACCTGCCACATCGCCTGTATTTCTCCTGGCAGTAAGAAATCCACAAAGTACACTGAGTTCGGGCAATCTTTCCAGCCTACAAGCAGTTGTTGCTTATCTCTGTTAGCTTTGTGCAGGGGAACAATCAGGCTTTGAAATTGAAAGACTTGCATGTGACTCATGAGGTTAAGAGCCCAACGCATAACCACTATATTACCAGGGTTCGTTCCTCTTGAAGGATAGGTAAACAACAAAAGGACCATTTCTCTTAAACCCTCTGATCTAGAGTGGCACACAACTCCTTCCACTTTTATTCTATTGGCCAAGCCCTTCGCTGGCAGGGCAGGGAAGTTTACTCTTTCCTTGGATGACTAGGAAGTGAGTGAAATTTTGTCATCTCATACAAAGGGAAAAGGGAAACATGCTCTATGATCAAATAAGTTTAAAAAAAAGTCAAAATATTCATAGAATCTGCCGAGTGTGGCAAAAGCATGAGCACTCCCACTGTAGAAGAAACACTGCTCTCAGAAACCACACTGTGCCTGGCAAGGGAGGCTGGGAGGATTTATGCTTGCTCACTTTGGCCAAGTCATTAAGCATGGCTGATCAGTAGAAAAGGAAATCGGGTTTGGTGCAGGGATGTGTCATTGGATATGCAGGCGATTCTCCTTGAGATGTATTGGCCCACAACTTTGGACTCACATACAGCAGTGACCATGAAGATGGCATCGGACCTGGCAACATTTCATTTTCGTATATAGAAAGTTGACACAAGCATCTCCAGGTGGTGTAGTGGTCTACACATTGTGTCCCTAACCTTAAACTCAGCAGTTCCAAAACAGCAGCACTCAGTGAGGGAAAGATGAGGCTTTCTACTCCTGTCAAGAGTTACAGGCTCAGAAACTCATGGGGGCAATTCTCTCCTGTCCTACAAGGTCGCTATGCATCATCAGTGACTCGATGGCAGGGAGATTAAGTTGATATTACCTATTTTAGAAAACGGTTCTGGTTATTCAATTAAGTAAGGCAGGTGCAGCCCTGTCACACAGGGTTTGTTTAGATAGCACATTAGTGTCCACTCACTCATTAGCTCAATGTGTCTGGAACCCCAATGTGTATTTCCACATGGGACAAGTCAGGTTGAAGACACTGGGGATTCGTGCTTTGTTGAGCAAGCCCTGGAAATGCAAGAGTTCTAAAAAGAGGTCAAAGTTCCTGTTTTTATAACTCTCTCTCTCTCTCTCTCACACACACACACACACACACACGGAGAAAGTGGTGAACTTCACAGAACGTAGTGGGGACTTCACAGAAAGGGGGTTTGATAGCCGTGAACAGGGTTGGGATGGGTCTTGTTCTATCCATTTGAAAGTCTCTAGGCTAAACAGAAATGTCCTGGTGGTATAGTAGGTTCGGTGTTGGCCTGCTAACCACAAGGTCAGCAGTTCTGAATCCACCAGTTCCTCCATGGAAAAAAGATGAGGCTTTCTATTTGAGTAAAGAATTATAGTCTCAGAGACTCATTGGGGCATGTTTATTCTTCCCTATAGGGGCGCTGCCAGTCAGAATGAACTCAGTACAGTATGCAAGTAACAAGCTGTGCTAATACCATTCCAGAGAGACAGTGGTGTTCCAGGGACATTGGTTTTGCCTGGCCCCTGACCCTGAGGAAGCATGAGGTCTTCAGGTCCTCTCCTGCTGCTCTTCTTTACCATCCTCCCATATCCTCCTCTGCACTCCCAAGTGGTGGGCATGATTTATAAACACAGAAATCCATTTACTCCTTTGAAAAAGTGGTTTACTTCACCCCAAAATTCGGAGAACTGTGTCGTCTCCCTTTCAAAGTAAATTATACAATGAACATACAATAATGATTGCAGGCATGTGGATTCTTAATCCTCAAGTTCCCATGAAACCCTGCTTTCCATGGCAAATCAGCCCGCCATTTCAGCACGCCAGTATTGCCAGGAGAAAGGAGCCTCAGCAGCCACCACTGCTCCGCAGCCTCCTTTTCACGGTCACGCGGGGATGTCAGAGTGCCCCACACCTCGTGCATTGACTCAGTGCTTGCTTGCAGGGGTTGCATTTCGTTAGAGCCCAACAACTTCCGAGCATTGGCAAATTCCCTCAACCAAAGGTGGGCAGTGGCCTCATAATGTCACCAGTCATTAACCACCAGCAGGGTTGCGTTATGCTCGTCAGTGCCGTCATGTGCAAGGGGAAAGACAATTCCCACAGGCTGCCAGCTGTGTTTGGGGAGGGAATGCCAAGTGGGGAAGCTGGGGGTCCTCACCCCAGCAGCCACAGTTCCTGGCTCCAGGCCCTGCCCCAGGCTGTGCCAGGACGAAGAGCCTGGACTCTCAGAGACTCCATAGCTCGATTTCCACTCAGGTTGTGTTGTGTTGATCATTCCTTCCCTAGGCTGCCACCCATCTGTCAGTTTGTCATCATGTTGTCATTTGTCTATAGCTTTGATTGCTGTAAGCGGTGTCACCAGCTACAATTATAACCAGAGCAAGCCACTCTGGACACGCTTCACCAGAGCATCCAAGCTAGGACACACTGGGAAGAAAGACCTGATGATGTACTACTGAAAATGAGTCCATGGAACCCTATGGATCAAAAGAGAATACCGTCCAAACAAGTACTGGAAGAGGAGCACCCTAGGTGGGAATACACTCACACGATTCAGTGGGAGGACTCCCTGGGTAGTGTTTGACTAGCACCCAGGAGGTCGGCAGTTAAATCCCACCCAGAATCCAAGAGGTGCCTAAGGAAGGTAGGCCTGAATATCTGCTTCCAAAAGGTCATAGCCTTAAAAACCCTATGGAACAGTTCTACTCTGAAATGCATGGGGGTCGCTATGAGTCAAAATGGACCGAAAAGCAGCTAATAACAACAACACTGTATAAAGAACAACACTGCAAGTCCTTAGGACAAAATACACAGCAGGCACAATAGCCTCGACCCCACAGGATAGGGCAACTTATTTTCCTTTGTAGCAGAGACCGGAACTGTACAACGGAATGAAACCCTGCCTGCTCTTGTGTCATCACCACAGTCGTTGGTCCATGTTGAGCCCATTGCTGTAGCCACTGTGGACATCCATCTTATCAAGGGTCTTCTTCCCTCTTGCTGCCCCTGTACTTTAACAAGCATTATGTCCTTTCTTAAGAACCAGTCTCTCCTGATAGCATGTCCAATGGATGTGAGATGAAGACTTGCCATCCTCACTTCTAAGGGGCATTCTGGCCGTGCTTCCTCCAAGAGGGATTTGCTTGTTCTTCTGACAGCCCAGACGACTTTCGGTATTGTTTGCACATCATTCACATGCATTGATTCTTCTTCAGTTTTCCTTACTCACTGTCCAGCTCTCACATGCAATTGACCATTGAAACTACTTACCTTGAATTCAGAGCTTAGGGTACACTACCCAAAGCCACATACCTTGTGAGCGGCTGAAACATGTCTGCTGCCAGGATCTGTCCAATTTATTTTATTGAAACATCATACTCAAAAGGTGCTTTAGGCAAACATATTTTGTCTTTTGACTACATGTCCCAATAATATAACCAGGCTCAGACCCTCACATTGTAATGATTCAGCTATATGTCTGAGAGGTAAAAAGACCGCCAACCATATAACTGATGGGAGAATAGGTACTGACTGTCACCTGCAATGCCATTCCTTCAATACATATTTATTGAGTGTTATTTAAATGACAACATTTTGCAAAGCTTTAAGAAGACCCAGATGTAGAGAACACAGTCCCTGCTCACAGGAGACTCACAGATACTGCATCAGGGCATTCAGATCAGGGACACCACAGATAAATGCTGAAAGAAAAATCATAAAAAAAAAAATAGAAACCACGCACGGAATCCAGGACAGATAAAGTCCTCAGGAACAGCAATGGGAGTAGTGATACTGTGGTAGCTTTTTAATCTCCCATCAGCTTACATAGGGGTGGAGTCCAGACTGTCACTCAGGCCATAGCCAGTGAGGTCTCAATGTGGGCATGGCCTTCTCTTGAGGATTCTGGCAACTCCTGTATTCTTTCCTGGGGGTGAGAGACACCCATGACTTGATATACCTGCTGACAAGATACATGGATCTACATTGACGGCAGCCATAGCCTTGAACGGGGAGGAGTCCTGTGGAGACCCATGCCACTTTCCACCTCCACTGGGTCCATAAGACATTCCACCGACTGCCCTGTGATCTTCCAGCACTTGGTGTCATTGCATGTGTTGCATAAGTCTGAAAAAAATTTACACACTGTTGTTGGATATATGGGTTAATTTCGTACTTATGGACGTGGTCTGGACTGGGCTGGGATGTTTTCTTAATATACAATTATTCTTCTATATAAAGCTTTTTTAAGACACATGAGTGTTTATGAATGTGCTTCTCTAGTCAACTCGAACTGACCCAGATACCATGAGGGCACAGGGTGGCTGTGTAGGGAAGGGGAGGAAAAGGGAACTGATAACAATGGAACACACACACACACACACACACACAACTTAGGGGCCAAATAACAGAAATATGGGTAAAGGGACACAGAAGACGGTGTGTATAAAGATATTAATTTATATATAATTTAGTAAGGGTGTGAGGGTTGAGGAAAGAGGGAAAAAACAGTAGCTGATATCAAAGGGGTCAAGTAGAATGATAGTGTTTAGAAAATGATGGTGGCAGCATATGTACAAACTCGCTTGATCTAATTGATTTATGGATTGTTATATTATCTGTCAGAGCCCCCATTAAAATGTGTTCTTTTTTCGATAACAACATAAACTCACTGCCATGGAGTCAATTTTGACTCAGTATAGAACACCCCCTGTGGTTTCCTCGCTTGCTATTCTTTAAGGAAACAGAAAGCCTTTGCTTTCCCCTGCAGAGTGGCTGGTGGTTTCAACTATTGACTTTGAGGTTAGCAGGCACCATAGCACCATGATTCCTAAGGATGCTGGTAGAAAGGGAGAACCTTGTGGAACATAATTTAAAATTCTTTAATTATCTGGACTTACTTAACTGGAAGAGTCCCAGAGACTATAACCCTGAGTTACTCTTCAAACCTTGAATTGAAACTGTCCCCTGAAGTCATCTTTAAACTAAATAACAATTTAGCTCTTAAAGGATTGCATCCTTGAGTATTGCAGTCTTTAAAAAATCAGCACAAAACTAAATGGGCTACAGATAAGTCAAAATATATGTGAGAGGGTTGTGGCAGAGAGATTAAGTAAAAAGAAAGGAAACACCTAGAATAGAAAGAAAAAGAATGTTAATTCAATATGAAGAGTGTGACCAATGTCACTGAACATTGTGTCCAGAAAGGGTTGAAATGGAACAGATTTTGCTTTGTATGTTTTCACATAACAAAATTAAATACTAGTAGAAAAAGAGAGAGACTCGCATCTGTTTGAGGCAGACTACCAAATACTGGGTTATATATAATGCTAAGTATTGAAATATTATCCCATTTTCATATGGCAAGTATGGAAAGCCAAGGATGGAGTGAGGCATTCACAGGTGAGATGGCATTTGAATGATCCAGGAAAATGGCTAAAGAAGATGCTCATTCCCGAGTGTTTCCACTGGGTTCGCAAACACATCAGCAAATGAATGTCAAATAACCCGTCTCACCCTCTAACTCAGAGCTGTGCAACCGAACTCTCTTCTATGATGAAAAAGTTCCAGAGCAGTGATTCTCAACCTGTGGGTCGCGACCCCCTTGGGGGCGGGGGTCGAACAATGCTTTCACAGGGGTCATCCGATTCATCACAGTAGCAATATTATAGTTATGAAGTAGCAACAAAAATAATTTTATAGTTGGGGGGAGCACCACACATGAGGAATTATATGAAAGTGTCACAACATTAGGAAGGTTGAGAACCACTGTTCTAAAGGCATGACATCCAATCTGGTAGCTAATACATTTTATCAGGAAAGACCAGTCCATGGAAAGGGACATCATGCTCGGTAAAACTGAAGGTCCACAAGAAAAGAGACTGATCATCAAGGAGATGGGCTGACACCATGGCTGCAACAATGGACTCCAACCTAACAACCATGGCGAGATTTGGCACAAGATCAGGCAGTGTCCTCAAAGTAACATCCTTGATCTTCAGTCTTTTTAAGAGATCTGTTGTAGCACATTTAGCCAATGCAACGTGTCGTTTGATGTCTTGACTGATGCTTCCTTGAGCATTGATCTGGCTTAGGGTTTAAAAATTCCCCTTGGCTTCTCAATCATACAGGAGGCCCACACAGTGATCATCTTTCCTCATTACACAGAGTGTCATGCCCCACTCACATTGGTCTCCTTGCTGTACCAGGAAGAAGCTTGGAGAACCCAATCACAAGGCCTTTTGCACTGACTGTCTCCTACCTGGAACACTTTCCCTACCGCCAGATGGCCACTCCTGTGTCTTCCTGCCTTATTCAAGTACTGCACTGTCAATGAGATCTTCCTTGGCTGAGATGCACTACTTGCCCCAAGATTCCCATCCAGCGCATTTTAGTGAGAAAAATCTCACTGCTACCTGCAGGGGGGGAGCCTCGGCACTGGCATCTCAGAAAATGGAGCATAATCAGAACAGAAATGTGACCCTACCTCTCATGCTAAAAGGCTGCTAACTGCAAGATCTAAACCACCACACAACCAGCCACTTCTCAGGAGAAAGGCTGAAAGTTAGTCTCAGAAACCTACAGTGGAAGTTCTACCCTGCCTTATAGTGTCATTATGAATCAGTATCAACTCTATGGCAGTAAATTTGCATTTGGGGGGGGGCGCGTTCTAAGGAGCTCTGGGTCACATACCCTGATCAATCCAACTGGCAGCTGCATCAGCTGGCTAAGGCTTCAAAAGACTGAGTAGGTAACCCAGAGCTCATTGCTGTTGGCAGAAACTTGTGGGGGGTCAAAAGGACTTGAGGTGATGGTGTCCTTCTCAGTGGCCTCAGATAATCTTCTCCCCGGTCTGGGCATCAGCACCTTCTTTGCAAAATGGGATGATTGCATTAGAGAACCACTAAACTCCTATATACCTGAGCAACCAGGAAGCAATTGTGAATCCTGGAGAGGAGCAAAGACTATGCTGGTGGCTCTGGAAATCTTGGGAAGCCTGGATCCGATGTGGCTGGAACTGTCCACTGCGAGGCACCAAGAATCCCGAGAACTGTAGTTCAGGTCTCCCCCTTGCCTGTGTACCATGGAAGATTTAATAAATGTTCTCCTCATGCTACGTTTAGGATCCTTGGTGGCAAAGTGGCAAAATCCCTTCACAGTGACCTGTTAACTGCAGGGTTGGCAGTTCAAACGCACCTGCTGCATTCCTGTAGAAAGGGCAGTTTCAACTCACACAAAGAATTGTTGTTTCAGAAATCCACAAGGACAGTTGTATCCTGTAACTATGGGTCAGAACTGGCACAATAGCAGTGCGTGAGTGAGCTTTAAACTACATTTGAGACTGGGGTCTATTTTGAATTCCCCTACCTGTCCATTGGGTGTCATGGGAAGAAAGTAGATAGGAGAAAAAAGGGTAGGAGGCAGTGAGGGAGGAGGGTAGAATGTACTGCAGTAACACATTCTGGCAGAAAATTGTGTGTATGTGTGTGTGTGCGTATTCTACTGTAATTCACACAGATTATGGGTGGGGGAGGGAACTGAAAAAGTACATATCCATGAAAAAGAAAAATTTTTTTCATTGGTGATTTTCCTTTTGTTGAGCTAAGAGATGGAGAATGTACTGCATGGGCGTGACCAGCCACTGGACCGGTGTGCTGTTAACACACCCTCCTGCCTTTGCATGCTGGGGGCCTCTCTGTAAACAGAAGTGACTTGTGACTTCTGATTTCCTGGGGCTCTAAAGAGAACCCGAGAATAGAAGTTCTAAATCGTGAACAAAGGAGAGACAAAGGGTTAATGACAGGACAGAATTTTGAAGTTTCATTGGATGAACACAGCGCCAGCATCCAACAAGCATGCCAAAGTCTGAACTCTGCCCGGAAGTAATGAATGAGCACTGCCTTTAGCCCGTGTCCTCACTCTCCCCGTTTCCTGCACTCCAAGCCAGCCTCACTAAGAGTAGTCAAAGGTGACATGGTGGTCCTTTCATCTCTCTCTGACCCCTCACGCTGTCTTCACCTCTATCCAAGTTGCTTCATCCTTCCCCCTTCTCCCTGATCTTCCTCGTGGAAAGATCTAATTCATACTAACTGGTAAAAGTCAGTTAGCACACAAGAAAGAAGACATCTCCTTCCTCAGCCTATGCTGCAGAAAAGGAAACTCGGGCTTGAACTCATTTGCCCAACTGTCAAAGGTCCCATCACGGGCAGGGCCATGATGTGAAAATTCAAGCAAGCAGCCCCAGAGCCAGAGCTCCCAACCCTCATCCACTGCAGTTCACGTTCATGGGGTGAAGTGGTGAAAAGCTAACCAGAAACTGAGAGTCAATGTAGATACCCAAGGCTTACTTGCCAGGGCACTCACTCACTGCCATTGAGTCAATGCTGACTCATAACAACCCTATAGGACAGGGTAGAATTCCCCTGTGAGTTACTGAGGATGTATCTCTTTATAGGAATAGAAAGCCCCATCTTTCCCTTGTGGAGTGGCTAGTGGTTTTAAACTGTTGCACAAAGCATAACCATGACACCATCAGGACTCCAAAACATGCCAAGGCAATCAATGGTTCTGTGAGATCTCTCAGGATAGAGATATACCTTGCTCCTTGGCTACACACGAGAAAGCATTCACCTCCAAGCCTAGTTTGTGATCCAAGTGAGTTTTATGAGAATTAGAAGAAGTTTCAGGTTTATAAAGGCACCTGCAGGGCTCTTCAGAAATGTGCATCTCCTTAGAAGCTTCCCTGAAAGTCACGAGGTTTGATCTGTGCTCCTGCCTTTTAAATCACTCCCAGAGGTGGGGCGTGCTGGTGACCCTGGTTGAACTCATTGGCTGAACTGAATTCACCTGGCCTTGTTGGGCCAATTCAGGTGCAGAACACAGCCAGGTGTACCTCCCCTTCCTGGCTGGGAACCTGAGCCTTTGAGCATGCGCAGTGTACCACTCGTTCATGGGACAAAGGCTCAGACTGCTGACCATGCGTAATGGATGCCTCAGTCCCTAAGGTAAACTACCTAGCAGTTCCAAAACCCCACTGCTGTGTAGTGTTCATGAACTTTGGCAGGAACACATCCTTACCACGAAGAATCCTGGTGGCCCAATGGCTAAGCACTTGGGCTTTAGACCGCGGTCAGTAGCAACACATGAGAAAAAGGTCTTGCCATTGTAAACATTCCACCCCACTGCCATCAAACGCAAAGGACCTCTGGTGACATAGCGGGCTACTCACAGAGCTAGTAAATGCAAAGTCAACAGTTCTAACCCACCAGCTTCACTGTGGGAGAAAGATGAAGCTATCTATTCCTATAGAGACATAATATCTCAGAAACCTATAGGGAAAATTCTACCCTGCCATGGACTACTAAACGAACAACCTAATCTGTCTTGGAAGAAGTCAGGCCAGAGTGCCCTTGACAGCATATATGGCAAGATTTTGCCTCCCAAATATGTTGGACATATTGCCTGGAGAAGGACATCCTGCTTGGTAAAGTGGAGGGGCAGCACAAAAGAGGAAGGCCCTCAACGAGCTGCATTGACACCGTGGCTGCATCAATGAACTCAGGCAGAGAACAAATGTGATGATGGTGCAGGACCTGGAAGTGTTTGGTTCTGTTGTGCATAGGGTCACTTTGGGTCAGAAACCACTCAATGGCACCCGACAGCAACAACAACAAGTATATAAGATCACCATGAGTTGGAATCAACTCGACAGAAAGTAGGCTTTGGGTCTGTCATGGAACCAACCCTGGCTCATAGCGACCAAATCATGGGATTCTGAGGCTGTAAATCTTCATGGGAGCAGAGGGCCTCATCTGTCTCCTGCGGAGCAGCTGGTAGGTGTGAACCCCTGACTTTGCAGTTGACAGTCTAACACTTCCCTTAAAGTACCCCCCGGGGCTCCTTTGGTAACGATGACAGACTAGGAAACCCAATGGGGACATTTCTACTCTGTCACATGAAGGCATCCTGTGCAGAATGGGCTCAACGGGAACTAACACCAACCCCACCACTTTTAACACCATCTCAACCTTACAGACTATGCTAGGCTCTTGAAGGAATTGACTTTTTGCACTCCCACTGAGCGAGCTATGAACATGCATGCATGCCAACACGTAACTTCCGGTCCTGAACTAGGGATCAGCTGCACATGTAAGGATGTGCTTCTAATGTGGAAGGAAGTAAAGAGAGGGGATCTGGAAGCAGGAAAAGCCAGGAAGCAGGAGTCACTTAGGCAGACCCCTTTCCTAAACCAGCTTAATTAGCATATCACAGATCCTGGCTCAGAGGTGATGTTCAAAGAAGAATTGTTGACTGAATACACAAGGGAAGGAACAGAATAAGTGAACACAGAAATGTGCTAATTATCAAATTGACTCACAGTTCCCACCCTGCTCTTCTTCTTCCAGGTTCTTCTCTAGTTGCTAATGGTATTTGCTCGACCTCTCACAAGCACAAAAGGAGCCCTGGTGGCCTAGCGGTTAGGCAGTGGGCTGCTAACCACCAAACTAGCAGTTCTAAATTAGCAGGCATTCTGAAGGAGAACAACAAGCTGTCTGCTCCTTTAAAGAATTACAGTCTTGGGAATGCACAGTGGTAGCTCTACCCTGGCCCATAGGGCTGCTCTGAGTCTGACTCGACTGGACAGCAGTGAGTATGGGTTTGGTTTGGTTTTCACAGGTACCCCGATCCGTTGGTGGTATTGGTAAATTGCACAAGCTGGTTCAGTGGACCTTGTGTAGGGCTTGAGAATTTGCACTTCTAACAAGCTCCTGATGTTGCTAGTCTGTGACCATATTTGGGGTGGCAAGGCTCTGGACTCCCGGGGTCTTCCTGGTGGCTGCTGTCACAGCGCAAGTTCCCAAGAGTGCACCGCTACTCATTTCTTTGGAATGATTTGGACTGAGTTTTCCCAGCCATTTCATCAAGGTTTTTGGCTATTTGTTCCATGACACTGAAAAGTTTGGACCTGACATACGCAGCTCAGGCTGTATTATCTATCTTCTCTGCCCTCTTGGATTGGAGATGGATCTCCTATGAATCGATGAGGGTAAGAAGGGTTGGGTGTCCCCGGGTAATGTGAACAGTTAGCACACTCAACCACTGCTGATTAAAAGGTTTGCGGTTCAAATCCAAGGCCCCTCAGAAGAAAGGCCTGCTGATTGACTTCTGAACGACCAGCCTTTGAAAGCTCTGTGGGGTCCCGTGGTGCTGACCCACACGGCGTCACCGTGAGTTGGAATGGACTCCTCAGAAACGGGTTTAGTAAGCAGCACAAAGAGGAAACTCCTTGGTGAACTGGAGGACACGGTAGCTGAAACCATGGGCTCCAACATACTACCTCTGAGGCTGGCAAAGGACCGGGCAGTGCTGCCTTGTGTTGCAAAGAAGGTCCCTGTGACGTCAGAATGATTGAACAGCACTAACAGCAACAAAGGATGTCAGGGCCCTTCACTTCCCCAGACCACTGACCAGGTTCAAAGACCCGCATGCGAGTATAGTTTCACAGTTAGACGTGTTTAGAAAAAATAATGTTTGCAAAAGTAAAATCTTGGTTTACATTTTACAGAGCATGCACAATGAGTAGAACTCTTAAGGTCCACCGGAACCTGTTTAGGGTCCCCTCCACTTGCTCACCACCGATAAGTCGATTCTGACTCATATTGATCCTACAGGAGAGGTTAAAATTTCCCCTGTGGGTATTTCAGAAACTGTAGCTCCTTATGAGAATAGAAAGCCTCCTCTTTCTCTGCAGCTGGTGGGTTCAAACTGCCAACCTTGTCTTTAGCAGCTCAGGACTGACTTGTATCTCTATGAAACCAAAATCTACCTCACTGCCAGGGAGGTGATGCTGACTCATAGTGACCCTGTGAGGCAGAGTAGATCTGTCCCTGTGAGTTTCTGAGACTGTAACTCTTTATAGGAGTAGACAGACTCTTCTTCCCACGGAGTGGCTGGTGGTTTCAAAGTGCTGACTTTGGTGTTAGCAGCCCAACATGCAAACACTATGCCACCAAAGCTCCTTTTGTACTCCTATAAGTAGATAAATATTTCTCTTATATCTGTGTTTCAACCAAAGGCATGGCTATAAAGGAAAAAAGGCCATGAGTGTCAAGAATGATTTGAAAATGTGGAGTTCTTTTGGGAAAGGATATATATATATATATATATATACTTGTGTATATAAATAGAATTCTGACGGCGGCAAGAGTGGTCAGGAGTTGGACTGTTAATCTCAAGGTCAGCAGTTTGAATGACCAACCGCTCCTCTGGAGAAAGAGGAGATTTTCTACTCCTCTAAAGAATCACAGTCTCAGAAACCCACGGGGGCCATTTTACTCAGTCCCATGGGCCTGTGAGTTGGAATGGACTTGATGGCAGTGAGGGCATGTAAATATGCAGACACCCACCTCGGACTTAGGATTTGACCTGCTCCCTCAGCCCTGTGAGCATCTGCATCTGAAGCCATGGACTTGGCCTTCTGTGAAGAACCCATTAGTGCACCGCCACAAAGAGAATGAGTTTCCTCTGTGTCAGTCCATTACCTGCCAACGTTCAGGATGGAGCCAACACCCTTGGTTTCCCAGAGAAATTGGCTCAACATCCCCCTGATGTGGTTGCATGACATAGGCCACTCATGCAATGCACTGCATGTGCTCTATTTAATGCACTATCACCAACAAGTCTACATGGGTGGTAACTCTGAAAACCTTGCCCAAACAGCTGGCTTCACCAAAGTATATGGAACCATGTGGAGTCGTCGACCATTTCGACTCTGCACTGGCTGTACGTTGGCATTGCCAAGGGGGCTTTCTCACTGACCGTGACCTGAATCCTGCTTCCACTAAGCCTTGCTTCATTGGTCTGGGATGGGGCCAGGCCAATGGGAGGCTTGAAAACTCCTAAGGGATTCCAAAGTATGACCAAGGGTGAACACTACTGTTTTTGGCCATCACATCCGGGAAGGCCCTTGGGACTTTGCCACTCAAAGTATGATAGGTCAAGGAAACAGCAACATCAGCATTAGCTTCTCCCATGCTAATGCCATCGAGTTGATGCTGACTCATATAGACCCTACAGGACAGGTCAGAACTGCCCTTGTGGGTTTCCCAGACTGTCACTCTTGCCCGGAGTCTACAGCCTCATATTTCTCCCAAGGAGTGGCTGGTGGTTTAGGACTACTCTCCTTGTGGTTAACAGCCCAAGAGTACCAGGGCCTCTAGAACTGCTGGATCCTAGACCCCACCCTGAACCCACAAAATCAGAATCTGCCCCCCAGCCCGATTTCCAGGAACCTGGGTAAGTGCATGCATGTGAAAGTTTAAGAAATACTTCCTTAGAAACCATTACTTTCCAGAACAAACTCCTCCTGCCAGAGGTGCAGAAATGGAAGCCCATTAGGCCATGCTCGCCTAGAAGCAATTTGAGGTCTCAGTGCTCCTATATCCTGGCTGTCATCCAGATTTCCTTATTCTCACCTGGACTGTTGTCACTGCAGCAGGTATTGGTGAGTCCTCAGCACGAACAGCCCCAAATTCGGTCTAGAGACACAGCTCCCATTTCAGAGTAGTACAATCCACAGTTTCCTGTAGAGTTTCTGGCTTTTACTGGCTTGGGGTAGGGTCTAGTGGGAAACGCATCTTAGCAAGAGCCATTATGTATTCTTGATGTGCACAATGAGTTTGTCTTGAGGCATATTTATGTCTGATGTTGTTATGTATTCTCTTTCTATCCCATGCAACGTTATTTTTTTTGAAAATTTATATTTGCTTTTAATTCCCAGACATATAAGTGATTTATAGCTAGGTCTGATCGATTGGAATCAGATGACCACGCCTGGATTAACCATGGGTCCTGGTGACCATTAGGCACTTCTTTCCATGAATGATATTTTCACCTGAGTGAATGCATTCACGACTTTTCTTCTCTTAAGATAAATAAGCAGGTGGGTATCATTTTGCTCTGCTGGCACTTCCTTGTGCTGTTTTAAGTTCACCCAGCAATTTTTAAAAAGAGAAACATATTACAACTGTCACACACTTTATAATTCATGTGGAAAAATTTGGGGGAGAGCTAAATAGAGGTGACCCGTGGTGCAGTCTTACTTACTGCTTGTTAGAAGGTACTGAAATCTTATATACATAAACACTAGAAACCAGGAGAGAGGAAATGGTGGTTCCATGGCAGAATTCTCACTAGCCATGCAGGAAATTTGGGTTTGATTCTTGGCCAGTGCGCCTCCTGTTACAGCTACCACCTAACTGCTTGTGGAGGCTGGCATATTGCTATGATGCTGAACAGATTTTAGCGATGTTTTCTGCCTACAGACAGACTAGGAGGAAAGGCCTGGTGAACTCCTTCAAGCCATCAGCCACTGAAAACCCCCCAGCTGACAAGGGGTCAAATCTACAACCCATTGAAGGAATGGGGTAGGACCAGTGGGCATTGAGTTCTGTAGCGCATGGAGTCCGCATGAGTCAGCTGGCTGACTTGAAGGCAATTGTCCACAGCACTCTCTAGGAAGGCAGTGGTTGGAGCACATAGGCGTCCTTCATGTGGCCCCATGATCATCAGGCCTTAAGTCATGCAACCAACTCTGGGAAATGAGAGATGCCCGGGGTACCAGGAATATTTGAAAGACCTGGTGTAAATTGGTTCAGCCCAGGGGAGTTCTGGAAACCACCGAGGTAAGCTTCCTGCTGAAACCACTAACTTAGCTCCAGTGCGAGTGGATGGGTGTCTGCACATGTACCCAGCCACCATTAGTGCGTTTTTTGTTGTTGTTGTTGCCGTTCACGTCCGTAGAGTCGATGCCGATTCACAGTGACCCTATATGACAGGGTAGAATTCCCCCTGTGACTTTCTGACACTGTGACTCTTTACAGGAGTAAAAAAGCCTCATCTTTCTCTTGAGGAGTGGCTGGTGGTTTTGAATGGTTGATCTTGCCATTAGTCCATTGCGTAACCAGGTGCTGTCAATTTGGTTCCAATTCATGGCCACTCTATGTACAGCAGAACAAAACAACACGCTGCCCTGCGCATTTCTCACAGCCATTCCTACATTTGAGCCACTGTGTCAACTCATCTTGTGGAGGTTTGTCCTCCTTTTGTCTTGACCAAGCATGCTGTCCAACTCCAGGGACTGGTCCCTCCTGATAACACCCAAAGTACATGAAGCCAAATGTCACCATCCTCGCTTCTAAGAATCAATCTGGCTGTAGTTCTTTCAACATGGATTTGTTTGTTCTCCTAGAAGTTCCTTGGTGTATTCAATATTCCTCACCAGGACCATATTTCAAATGCATCAATTCTTCTCATGGGACTTCCTTATGCATTTTCCAGCTTCCACATGAAAATAATCATGCCTTGGGATAGGATACTCCTGAGTTTTTAAGGTGACAAAGTCACCTTGGTTCAAAAAAAATGTTTAAAAGGCCTTTTGCAGCAAATTCACTGAAAGCAATTTATCCAGTGATTTCTTTACAGATATTTCTATGAGCGTTGGTTGTGGATGGGTCCAAGTAAGATGAAATGCTTCATCATTTAAATCTTTTCTCTGTTTATCATGTTGCTTATTGGTTCAGTGGTGAGGATTCTTGTTCTTTTAACCTCGAGTTGTAATCCATACTGAAGACTATCATCTTTGAACTTCATCAGTAAGTGCTTCAACTCCTCTTCCCTTGCAGCAAGCAAAGCTGGTCGCCTGCATATTTCGGGCTGTTCTCAAATCTTCCTGCAATCCTGAAGTCTCCAATTCAGCCATTCAAAACTCAAAACAGCTCAATGCCATGGAAGTCAAGTCAATTCTGACTCGAGCAACCCTGTAGGCCAGGAAAGAACCTCCCGGAAGGTTTCCAAGGCTGTAATCTTTGTGGCAGCACATGGTCACATCTTTCTCACTCGGGATAGCTGGTGAATTCCAAGTGTTGCTCTTTCGGTTAACAGTGAAGTGCTTAAACATTGCCCTACCTGGATTCCAAGTGTGAGCTAGCAGCCACAATTTTCTTCTGAGACCAAAGCGGTTGTTAGCTGTGAATTCTCGACCAAGGGTGGTCCAGCAGACCTGCTCAGTATTCGCCCAGGTGCAAAATCCATCAAGAGGATGCATTGTCATTATTTTTAATCACATAACACACCCAGGTGTAGCAGCAACCCAGCTTTGTAATATCACCCTGGTTTTGATAAATATGTACCATTCCTTGATAACGCTTCCAAATCCTTTAATATCCTGCAGCTCAGTCCCTGATGTCTGGCTGTAACAAAAGGTGTGAAGGGAGACCATATGTCAATAAACTCTCCCCGTCTGCCACAACTCAGCGCATAATCAGCTCCACGGTAAAATGCATGGTAAGTCAGTTATGCGCTGGCGGGAAGGGCAAGGGGCCCCTTTCAGGTTTGTCTTCTGATGAAGTTGACCAAAATGACTTCTTATTTCAGCCTATTAGGAGAGTGAGAGTTGCCCCCCCTCCCTCGCCATTTTTCTTTTCCCTTTTTGTCCCTTTCCCCTTGGAGGGACAGCCTGCTCTGCTATTCTGAAAGGGTTGTCTGTTTTATGCTGCGCTCTCCACTCCATTAAATCACCTTTCCTCACATTAAATACAGGTCTTCAGGGTGGTCAGAGAGCTTTGCTGTGAGGGATAATGATATAATTAGGATGACATGCATGAAAAATCATTTTTCAGCTCAATCCCAGGCAGACCACGGGGAAGCATGAAATGGGAAGGGGGAGAGGTGTACCTCACTTTAGACAAGAGCCAGGCTTCTGAGGGGGCCACTCTTGACCTGGAAGGCTGCTGAAGGCTTCTTTACCTCACTCACTCATTCACTCATTCATTCAACCAGCTTGCTACTTACTTATTAAAAGCCAGACCTTGGGGCTCTCTCACTGAACAAAAGAGACAAAAATCCCCCTTCTGTCAAGAAGCTTCCACAAACAGAGGCATTCAAACACTTCCTAGAGAATGTGTTTAAAGTCCAATTTACACAAAAGCAGAAGAAGAGACTGATGCGAGGGGTTTCACACACACACACATGTTCATATATGACTCCCATTGCAGCGACAAAGTGTAGGACTCTTCCAGGAGACACTCTTCATTGGAGTTAAATTGCTCCCCCCAACCCCCTGAGCTCTCTCTCTCTCTCTTTTTTTTCTTTCTTTCTGAGAGCAATTGCCCTTGGAAGGGATTAGCTGTTATCACTCTCTAGCACCTTAGTGTGAACTTATTTATTGGCTCCTTTTCCTGCCTAGATAGGAGGGGCCTCCAGGGCTGCTAAAAGCCAGAAAAATCCCAAAAAAGGCAGCAGCAAGAGAGGCAGGGGACAATTGGCGCCAGTGTTTCTCATTTGATAGGGGGGGGGGGGGGCATTTGTTAAAGATGCAGATTACACACGCATACAGCACACACACACTTCCCTGCCGCCCCACCCAATATGGCCCTACTAAATAAGGATCCTACCCCACCATCTGTCCGGGAGCCCCTGAACTGGCCCTTCCCATGAAACAAGCCAGGGCCATTGAAAGTGACTCTTTAGGCAAAAGACCAGTGACTTAGGTTTTCCAAACCAGGATAAAGCCCATTTGTTAAGCACTTGCATATTAACCAAAAGGTTGATGCTTCAAACCCACCCACAGGTTCCTAGGAAAGCAGGCCTGGTGATCTGTTTCTGAAAGGGCACAGTCTTGAAAAGGATCCCTGGTAACATATTGTCCTGCTAGCCATAAGGTCAGCAGTTCAATACTACCAGCTGCTCTGAGAGAGAAAGCTGAAGCTTTCTACTGTATAGATGTATAGTCTCAGAAACCTACCAGGGCAAGTATACTCTGCTGCCATGAGTCAGAATTGACTCAATGGCAGCAAGTGAGTGGATGGGCAGGGATTGATTGGGCACCAACTAACACTAAGAGCAACTATTTTGGGTGGCAGTGACATTCTTCTGCTTTATCTAGAATCTGAACTCTCAGCGTCATTAACAATGGAGGCAACAGACAAATAATTATAAACTACAGAAGGGTAAAGAAAAGCTAAAGAAGTTACTTCTGTTTGGGGTTTAGTTGTGTGCTTTTTTTAGCAGAAAATATGAACTATGAAGGAGCAGGGACTTGCTGGACTTAAATATGAACTGTAAGATCTCTCTCCGGGCTAGAGTTACATCTCAGTTCTTGGCTCTGCATGAGAAAGAATTCACGCCAAAGCCTGGCTCGTGATCCAAGTGAGTTTAATGAAAGTTAAAAGAAGTTTCAGGTTTTACGCGCCACCCCTAGGATTGCTCCCCACCATGCAGCCTGGCAGAGACTGCTCGAGGTCACGCAAAGATCTCTCTCCTAAGTTTTCCTCCAAAAAAAGACCTGTCTCATGTTCTTTCTCAAGTTCTCTCCCCAGTTCCTGTCCCCAGTTTTTCCTTTCTCCCCCTCGCTCCTGCCTTTTCAAGGATTCCCGGGGGGAGGCATGGTGAATGACCCAGGTCGATCCCATTGGCTGAATTGCAATCACCTGGCCCAGGTGGGCTGATCCAGGTTTAACGCCCATCCGTACCCACCAGCGGGAAAACCTAGGCTTTTGTTCTATGCCTGGTTCTCCTGGGCATGCGTCAATGGACATCTCATTCCTGCCTATCTGCCTAACAAAACCTATTTTTCAACCCCAAGTCTTTCTTGCCAAAAAATAATGTCCCATAATAGGAATGGCATGAGCAGGGCTTCTGCGTTGGATCAGATCAAGAAGATAGCTTTCATGCCCTGTACTAAGATCACAAAAGAATGTAATCCAGTGCCTTGTAGACAGTCTCGTGTACACAAAAGTTTTTCTAAGAGTCTCCAGAAGGCTGTGCTACTGCCTAAATAGGCTGAATTGCAACCTAAAACAGAGAGGGACCCATTTCAAAGAGATGTGGGGACATGGCTTTCATAAAATTGAATGCATCATGTAATCCAGTGCAAGGGAAACCCAGTAACTTTGGGAAGGAACTGCATTGGCTTGGACTAAACAGCCAGAGATAGTGCTACATAAAAAGAAAGAAGATGATTGATAAAGCAACCCAGACATTATTGTGGAAAAGGAAAAGGGACTTAGAAGACAATCAAAAGCTACAAGGAACCTCTCTTAGGGAGAAGTCTTGTGGTTTCAACTTGTGTGCTCTGGGGGATATTTGGCAGTCACGTATTAAATTATGCATTCAATTTAATCCCTTTAAGGGATTTTGTCACTGGGCCTACAGCCCAACTATCCTGACAAAAAAATCTATCTTGAAAATCACCCTGCTGTGAGGAAGCTAAAGGCAAGCACATGATACGATCACATGGAGGGAAATTGGGGAGCCAATGCAACAGCAAGAACCCAGGCCCTAGACCTATGAACCAAAGCAAACCCATCTTGCCGGGTCTCGCTGCTTGAGCTGGTTTGGCCAATGCCACGTGGAGTGGAGATGTGCTGCCCCAGCCAAACCTTCCTCAAATTACAAAATTATGAGCAAATAATACACTGAGTGGGATTGAAAGTCACTATGCAGCAATAGGTAAGTAAAACATATGGGCCTACCATTACCTATCTGTAAAGAGTCTTTGGCAATGGTTTATGGAAGACGCAGGCCCTGATTACCTCCCATAACACGTATTCTTCATCATAGCCACGGACACTCATGGAAACATTAAAGTTGTGCTTGAGAGAGGAAAAGGTGAGTTAAGAACTGAGAAAGATGGTCATGTGGCCTGGATATTGCTCAAACACTCCATTCTCCTTGGTCTCTTGGAAGAAGGAGAGGGATGAGAACCCAAAGCTGTAAACATTGTGTGGACTAGAAACGTGTTAAGTTTGGCGTGAGGGCTGAAGGCCCAGGTTGGTAAAATTATTTCTGTGGGATTTTCTAGAACCAGAGCTGCTCTGAGGCCCACACTGGAGAGAATGCCATTGTCATTACCCTTGTATGCTTTATTTTGGCTGAGTCCCTCCACCACCATGTGTCAGGGCTTACTCAGTGCCCCTTCTCAGCCCTGATACACGGTGTTGCCAAAAGGGCTCAGAGATGTTAAGCAATCTGATCAAGGTCATGAGGCTTAAGGTCAGGTACAGAGCCAGACACTGAAATGCAAGAAGACTGACTCCTATGCCCAGACCTGGGACAAATCTCTCTGACAGAGCTGGGTAGATGCCCCTAAACATCCGTCTTGTGTGTGTGTATTTGTGTGTGTGTGTATGTGTGTATCCACATATATATGTTTGGTTTATTTGTCATCAACATAATTAGAGTATTTCTATCCAATTAAAAAGTGAATTAAGCCAAGGTTGGTGGTTTACAATTTACACAAGTGCCTTTATGAACTATCATGGTTTACTTTCTTTCATTGGGAGGCAGCTCCAAGCTTCAGACCTCTTCACTCCCCAGGTGAGGTGCTACATTCAGACCAGAGTCAGAGGAAAGGATTGACCAGAAAGAGTCAGTTCACTGAATGAGGTTCCTTTTAAAAGGAAGCCAAAATTGCCCTCTAAACTCATGGCCATCAAGTCAATACTAGCTCATACTGAGGGACCCTGTTGAACAGGATCCTATGGTACAGGGTAGCTCTGTCCCTGTGACTCTCCAAGACTAACTCCATGGAAGCAGAAAGCACCAGGTTTCTGCCACAGGGCTGATGGTGGTATCAAATTACTGGCCTTTGTGATGTCAGCTCAACTTGTAACCACTATGCCAAAAGGGCACTTAGTCAATCTAACAGGTCTGGCAAAATGTACAGCCAGACATTATATACTGAAAAGGGCTCACCACCACCACCACCACCACCAAAGGCTGGCTTTCTGGTGGGGTCTTCTGAAGGGTAAGGGTAAGGGTAAGGGTAAGGGTTAGGGTAGGGTTAGGGTTAGGGTTAGGGTTAGATAAAATTGATGTGTGACTTGATAGGGCCACTAGTAAGCCAGCATATATAAATGACTTACTCCCTCCCCCAACAGAATGGGTTCTTTTCTCCAAGATTTCACGAAACATGGCATGACCAGGAAAGACAACCGGTCCAAATTCCTAAAGCCACCAAAGTGGAGGCCGTCCCTCTCCTCCCCTCCCCATCCCCGTCCTCTTTATCCCACTTTGCAGGACGACTCAGGAGCGGGAGAGCTGGCTTAAGACCCATTGTGACCGCTGCCTGCCTATCAGTTCATGGGGGAAAAAGGAAGAGAAATACCACTTCTTTTAAAGTCACCCCCCAACACGTGCACTAGGGCTGGCATGTCCTCTCCAACCCCAAGAAGGATCACTGGTCAGCAGCATTCTCTGCTTAAGGCAAGCAGCCCAAACACCTGGGGAAACCCCAAGAGTCCCTCTTTGGGTCTATGTCCCATTTTCCCCCCCAGGATTGCATAATTGGAATAAACAAAACCCCCTGTCTGAGAAACCACAAGGTCTGATTTCTTTGCTAGACTAGCTTTTCCACATGCAGCAGCCCACCTCAGACAAGTGCCAGCCACTTCTGCAGGTGCTGTTCACATCAGAGGAAGGGGAGCCCTTCCAGAGAGAGGCCCAGAAAGCAGTCAATAGAACTGATGGTCAGCCAGCGGGCACTCCCCAGTGGAGAGAAACTCTTTTTACCACTCCACGAATAATGTGGGACCCAAACTCCCAGTAAGGCCCCGAGGGCTTAGCCAGGTATCACCAGTCTCTCTTGCAGGGCCTCCGCGGGACAACTAGGAAACCTATGCATTTATCTAAGGTCAGTGAGAATTTTCAGGCGCCTACAAGCGAATGTCTGTCGGCCTGCCTGCCTGCCTTTTTAGAGTGGCTGATGGAAGCCTGCGTTCTTTGTACCCCCAATGACCCAGAGGCCCCCGAAAACAAGAGGGAAATAAGTATTGCCTTTATTACTCAGCCCGCCTCAGACATGAAAAAGAAATTGGAAGCATTTGAAGGGAACAATCTTCGTGATTTGGTAGAAGTGTCTTATTGGGTGTATCATAACACAGATGACCCTACCACGACAGAGACAAAGAAATAGCTAAAATACTAGGAATTGCCATGAGACACAACAGAGACTCAGAAAAAGAGATCATGGCCCACTCATGGAGAGACTGGCCTGTGGCACCGCCAAGCCCTGAGGAAGGAAGGATCCAGGTGCCTACTACAGAAGAGACACATTGGATAAAACATTGCATTGAAAACTCCAGGAGAGACGGACAAAACTCCACTAGAGAGGACGGGCCTCGTCCTCACCTAGAAAAACCCAAGTGAGAGACAATAACGCTTGAGGAAACTGAAGGAATGTCTCAGGGCTCTGTTTCACTGGCCCCCAGGTTCCCGTGCTAACTGTCCAAGTTGGGGGCCAGCCAGGAAATATCTTGGAGGACACAGGGGCCATCTTCTCAGGTTCAAAAAAGAGAACGGACACATGGTCAAAGGAAAGATTGGAAGTACTGTCAGCCTATGATTGCTTCCAAAGTACTCACACCATAAGGTTTGCATGGAGATTGGGGGGCTTCCCAAGCCATCAAGGTAAAAAATGTCTCTCTGCCCTATGTCCCAGTTAGCCACATGGTTTTCATGGCACTGGCTCCCGGCTCGGCTGTTGAGCCAGTGAAACTCTTGTAGCAGGAGTTGAAGTGGCCATCAGCGGAAGGACAAAACCTCCACAGTGGGCTTCCCGTTTCAATACAAAGCCACCTATATCACCTCTTGGACATTATCATTGTCCTGGACTCTGAATCGCCACCCCAGATCTAGAATGGGCCTGACATGTCCACATGGTTTGAATCAGGTTCGGGTTAAGCCCTCTCGATCACTTAGTGACATGGGACACTAGACCCTGGAATACCTTTACTTTCCAGATGAGAAAACTCACTCAAAAAGACACAGGTACTGACCAACAGGAACACAACTGGTTAACAACAAAGCCACATTCCCAACCAGTGTCTGGAGCCAGAGCTCAGAGCCCCATATGCCTGTGCCCAGCTGAGCAGTCACCCTCTCCTGGACCCTCGAAAAATCTGAGCAGATCCTCCCCCACCAGGCCCCCCTCCCACGACCAAATATGTTTTTTCATAGGATGGCACTGAATCTGCAGCTCCGGGAGAGGGACATATCTGATGGAGAATACGGAGCAGACAAAGGGGGAGGAGGGGAGAGTGGAGCACATCCTGGCCCACCAGGCTTGAGGATGATGTTCCCACTCAGAGAAGACAGTCCACACAGAAGACCACATGGCCAGCCCAAGATGAGACACGACGTCCCTCAAAGACCCATAGCCCTAGAAGGGACAACACTGGAGAGACAATGCAGGAACGGATCCCGCCACACCGAGGCATAGCACTAAGGGGGTGCAGCAGAAGAGCAAGGAGGTGGAGCAACAAGGTGCCCAGGGAATACCAAAGGAGGACTTTGGGGGCAGGACTTGGTGCCCGCACAGACTGGACTGGAACACACTGCTAAGGGCCAACAAACAGTTCGTGAACTAACAACGAGCTTTCCTTTCTTGAGGAGTTGTGTTTTCTTTGATGGTCATTGGATTTGGGCTGTTTTCTTTCTTTTGGTGCTTGCTTTCGCTCTGTCTTGTGTTTGTGCATGTTATTACCTCTACTGTATGTCTAAAAAGAGATGCTGGATGCACAATCTGCAGGAGAGAAAAAGGGGACCAACGCTTCGGGGGAGGGCCACGGGAAAGAGGGAGTTGGGGGGAAAGGGAGTGATGTCAAGAAACCCAGAGACAAGGGAACAACAAGTGGATGCAAATCCGTGGTGAGGTCGATGTAGGTATCCTGGTAGGGCGTGATCAAGGGTGAAGGAACCAAGAGGATTTACTGAAACCCAAATGAAGACTGAGCATGGCAGTGGGCACAAGAGGGAAATGAAAGGGAATAGCAGAGCGACCTAGGAAGCACGGGCCAGTTATAGAGGTCTAAAGAAAGGCACGCACAGAGGTAAATATATTTATCTGTGAGCATGGGGAAATACACCTATGTCCATATCTTTATAGGTGTCCTATTAAGGTAGCAGATGGCCTTTGGGCCTCCACTCAAGGACTCTCTCATTGCAAGAATACCTTGTTCTATTACATTGGCATTCTATGATGCTCACCTTCCCGACACGTTCCCTGAAGTCTAAGCGGTTGCATAAGCAAATGTGGTCAAGAAAGCTGATGGTGCCCTGCTATCAAAAGATATGGCGTCTGAGGTCTTAAAGGCCTGAAGGGTAAGCAAGCGGCCATGTAGCTCAGAAACAACAGAGCCCACATGGAATAAGCCTACCAGCCTGTGCGATCACGAGGTATCAAAGGGATCAGGCATCATCAGCACAAAAAAATCTCATTGCGAATGAGCAGGGAATGCTGGGTAGAGAGCCAAAGCCCATTTGCAGTACACTGGACATTCCCTTAAGTAAGGTCTTGGGGAAGAGACAAGCCTACACAGGGTACTAGACAGCAACGGTGAAACACAACTTTCCTCTAGCTCCTCAATGCTTCCTCTCCCCTCACTATCAAGATCCCAATTATAACTTACAAATCTGACTAGACCAGAGAATGTACACTGGGACAGGTAGGAACTAGAAACACAGGGAATTCAAGGTGGATGAGCCCTTTAGGACCAGTGTTATGAATGGGGATGCTGGGAGGGTGGAGGGAGGGTAGGCTGGCACCAGGGAACCGATGACAAGGATCTACATAAAACCTCAAAAGAAAAGGGGGTGAAGGGGGACATCAGACAGTGCAAGTTATGACAAAATAATAATTAGTAAATGATGAAGGATTTATGAGGAGGGGTAGTGAGAATGGGGGTGGGGGGAATGAGGAGCTGAGGCCAGGGGCTTGGGTGAAGAGAAGATATTTTGAGAATAATGAGGGCAATGAATGTACAAATGTGCCTTATATCAGAGGTGTTTGCACATATTGTGGTTTTTGTTGTATGAGCCCCTATAAAAGGAGAGGGAAAAAAAGACCCTGGCAGAGGGCTGATGCTAGGAATATCTCAGGCTGGATTAGACCAGCAAAAGCAGGTGCTGCAGTCGCCTCACCCTTTGTCTATTCCTATGTGAGGCATGAAGCTTAGGGTCCACAGCCCCGGCAGCTGGACAGTGAGAGAGGCGGGGCTCTGAGGTCATTCCACAGGGGGAATGGCCCTCCGGTTCCTGCAGGGCCCACCCTCCTGGGTAGTCCTGCTGTCTGGGGCACCTCTTTCACGGAGCCCACACCAGGGGAGCTCTTCAACTCATGGGGGATTGGCAGGAAGCCTCTGCTCATGCACACACACCACCACCTAGCTGGAGGACCTTGGTGAACAAAGCCTGAGGCCGACAACAAGCCCACTAACTGATCCTGTGAGAGATATAATCAGGATCCAGAAACCGGCAACTGGGAGTAAGGGGCAGCATACCTGGGTCCCAGCCCCTCCCACTGCCCTCTGCAAGGAGTGACATTCCAAAGCACAGTGTTTTCCAAAGGCACTGTCAGGACTTTAGAATGGGCAGCTCATTTGTGGAAATGGATACTATGTGATCCAGACCTACTACCTCCTCTGATCCTGTCAGCCGAGACTAAAACCCCTTCCAAGCAGAAAGCCATGCATCTGAACAGTATCCACCAGCCACTCACGTCCACTCCTGCTGCCTCCAAAGAGCTTTCCTGGGTTGGTCAGATCTCCCTGGGGACAGATATCCCTCGGTCCTTGGTTCTGCGTGAAAAAGAATCACGCCAAAGCCTGGTTTGTGATCCAAGTGAGGTTTAGGAGAGTTAGGGAGGTGTGGTGGGCAACCCTGGTCGATCCTAGTGGCTGAATTGAATATACTTGGCCTAGGTGGGTCGATGCAGGTGCAGCGCCCACCCAGGTGGACCTGCCCTTCCTGGCCGGAAACCTGGACCTCTGAGCACGCACAGTGTGCCACTCCTCCTGGGCCGCTAACTGGGCCCTCTGAGCATGTGTAATGGACACCCCAGTCCCTATGCCAGCTACCTAACATTTCCACCCTGAAGAGATGTGGACTCAAATCTTTGGGGTACTGGGCGACGACATCTCTAGCTACTTCCTGCTGGCAAAAGGGGCGAGGTGGGGCTTTGGGTCCACACCCTTCCTGCTCTGCTGGGAGGGGTTGTCCATTCAGCGCTAGGATGGATAAGGTTGAAGTGGTCCAGGAGATGGTGGTCCTGGAGCTGGCACACTTGGATTAGGGGCTTTGGTAACTTGAGAACTTCTGGAAAAACCAACAAACGCACAAAAGGGTGAACAGTTTAACTGAGACAAGGCTAGGATTGTGAGGTGGGAGTGCCCTTGAAAGTAGGTGAGTATCACAGGAAGTAAGTAAAAATCTTAGGATTATCAGGCGTGTGTGTTTGTTCATTCTAAGTACCGGCACGGGGGTAAAAGCATTCACAATTTCCCCTAGGGGGGTCCAGGGTTTGGGCACTACTGGGTGCAGTGGGATCACCGCTTCACTTATGATCCTAAGGCATTGGCCCCTCTGATAAGAACCATCCTTCTTTTTAACCCTATAACGCTTCACTTTTAAATTTTGGGGCAAAAAAAATTTCGTTTTGATTCATTACATTCATAGTTATCAATATGTATACATTTATATTCATTTCATTAAATGTTAGGGAAAGGTTATGATCGGCGTTTTAGGGTTAAATTGTAATATTGGGATGCTACAGGCGGAGTCAACAGGGATCAAAAGTAGAGTAACTGCCTGTGTCATTTTTAATTTTCTCGGGTTCCATTTGAGTAAAAGGCTTGTAAGTTACCCGCGGACCAAATGCCCCTGGTGCCTCTACTAGGGGTAGAATGTTCAGGGAGGGTTCAGGGCTGGGACAATAGTGACCTGAAGTCCAGGATCCCTTAGGGCAGGGGTGCTCAAATTGTTTACACAGGGGGCCAGTTCATTGTCTCTCCGACCGTTGGAGGGCCAGACTATGGTTTTCAAAAAACCTACGGACAAATTCCTATGCACACTGCACGAGTCGGCTGCTAAGCAGGACAGGCAGTGGCAGGAAAAACACCCCGAGGGTGGGATAAATGGCATCGCGCCACATGTGCCCCATGGACCACAGTTTGAGGACGCCTGCCTTAGGGGTTCCTGGGTGCACTGGGGATGAAGGTCTCCTACTGCTCCTCGAGAGGAGAAGTGCTCTAAGTTCTGGCATCTCCGCCCACTTTCCCGGCACTCTACCGAACTGTTCCCGGTGAATCACGGTTGGATGGGAAAGCGTACCATTCTCTGCCCATCATTCTCCTTTCTCAAAACGATACTGTGGCCAAATAGAGTTGCAAGGTGAATCAATCAGCTTTTGTTTGCCCAGCCTCTCTGTATCAACTCTATCCCAATTGGACACGATTCATGCAAGGGGGCAATTCCTGAGCATCAAGCTGCTAAGTCCCATCTAGAAAGCACAAAACAAGGAGGCGATTGACAGCTTGCTGCCTCCAGGTCAATAACCCCCACTTGAGAGCGCACCCCTGGGTTGCCCTGAATCTCATGCCTCAGTCCGTGGGAAGGGGTCAAGGACTAGGCGCCGAGGGCAAACTTTTGGTCCAACCATTTTTCTGGACAACAGGCTAGGAAGACAACTGCTTGGGATGGCCCCAAGGCCCTCCAAGACGCCTGCTGGCGGGGCTGATGCTCAAATCTCTAAAGGGAACCTTAAGGGAAATTGGAATTTCTGGCTGGAACATCATGGCAGAGGAGCTGTGTATTAAGTAAGAGCTGTCCCCAAAAGTGCCTGAAGCAGCATCGCTGAAAGCCTAAAGGTAACAGTGACCCCGCCTAGGCTTCCGAACGCCATTGGCCTAAGCCTGGGCCACGGAAAACCAGCCTGTAAGAAGGAACAAACCAAATCTGGAAGAACACTAGCCCTATAACGCCTCAAGTTTTAAATTTAGGAAATATTTTTTTTTGTTTTTATTCTTTACTTTGATAGTTATCAATATATATGACATTCAAAATATATTTTAAAAGCATAAAATTTTCAGTGTTTTTGAAATGTGACCAAATTGTCACATTTATAATTTGGGTACCAGATACGTTTTCATTAAGAATTATGACAATTTTGTGCTTGGCGTTATAGGGCTAGAGCAGCTTGTTTGAAAAACCAGGAGAAAGGCAAAGGGAATGGAGGGGAAAAGGGAAACTTTTGGCTCCCGGGAACAGGCAGGGCTAACTCCCAGGCCTCTTCACCCAGCTCCCTAGGCAGCGCCCTTCCACATGTTTGGACTGGTGGGTGTCATCTTGGTCATGGTCAGAGATCCTGTTACCTCTCGGCTACAATGGCGACTGTGTAGGATCTCTGGGAAAAGCTGAAACAGCTTTGACAAGAGTGAAGCCATTTGGGGCTGACAGAAGCCACCATGAAAAGAAAATAAAGTAGCTAGGAAGTGTAAATGAACTAGCTGATATTGGGGAGGTAGGCTGTGCAGACGTCGCCCAAGGGAATGTCATGAAGGAAATGGGTGTTCAGAAGGCTTGCGAGAACGACCAGAGCAGTTTTGGTTCAACTAAGAATGGCTAACCCTAATACCCCGCTTCTCACTCGCCTAGTCCTGAGGAAGTATCCAGGTACCTACTATACAAAACAGTGACATTGGAAAAATCAGTGCCTTGAAAAGCCCAGGAGAGGCGGACGAGCCACCACTAGAGAGAACAGGCCTAGTCCTCGCCTAGAAAAATCGAAGCTACAGACAATAATGCTCGAAGCTGAATAAAGGTGTCCAGGCTCTGTTTCACTTGACCCCAATGAGCCCATGTTCACTCTCCATGTAGGGAGCCAGCCAGTAAATTTCTAGGTGGACAAAGGGGTCACCTTCTTGGTTTCAGAAAAGACTACAGGTGCCTTGTCAAAAGGAAAGGCTTTCATTACAGGGGATCCAGGGCAGACCCAAGCACACACATGGACAACGGCCAGAATAACAGATTTAGCACAAGAGACAGTTACACGCTCCTTCCTGGTAATGCCTCAATGTCCCTTTCCCCTAATTGATCGTGACTTATTATGAAAAATGGCAGCCATAATTACATTCTCATCTGCTACAACCACCTTAACCCTTGAACTTGAAAAGCCCAAAGTTTTGCTCACCGCTCCAATGTCAGAGTGATATGTGTTTTATCAAGGAGCAGAAGAGACCGCCTCAAAGGAACTTCTTGATAAATCGCTAAAAGATATTCCTTTTGTTTGGGCAGAGAACAACCTGCCAGACCTTTCTGAACTTCAGGTGCCTGGGGTTGTACAACTTCTGAGCTCAGCTACACCGGTGTGTCAAGCTAACCCTACTCCCTGGATAGCAAAGGTGGGTATTTCTGTTCCCACTTGCAGATTAAAGAGGACAGGCATTTGGGTCCTCTGCAAGTCCACATGGAATGCTCCCCTGCTGCCCATGCAGAAGCCGGGAACTGAGGACTTCCAACCGGTGCAGGATCTCAGAGAGGCAAATGAGAGGATAGAAACTGGCCACCCCACGTGCCAAAACCCGAGACCCTCCTGAGTACTATCCCGTCAAACTGGATTTGTTATACTGTTTTGGACTTAAAGGATGCTTTGTTCTCCATACCCGTGTCCCCTGCACATCAACCCAGTGAAGACTTACAGGGACACAAAGAGGAACACCCCCAAACCACCTTGCTCCAGTATGCAGATGACCTCCTCCTGGCCTCCGAAACCCTGGAGGAATGCCAACGGGCTACCAAGGACCTGATAATAGTCCTTGGCCCATTGGGGTACAGGGTATCTGCAAGAAAGGCTCAACTGTGTGTCCATAAAGATGTATACCTAGGCTACCAACTGGAGGAGGGAAAACGGACCTTGTCCCCCAGCCGCACTGAGGCGATCCTCAAAATCCCAGTCCCTGAGACTAAGAGGCAGTTGCAAGAGTTTCTAGGAGCTGTGGGGTACTGTCCATTGTGGAATTTGGGATTTGCAAAAACCATGAAACCCCTATATGCAAGTACTGGGGAAAGGAAAAAGAACTTAAATGGTCTGAAGTAGAACAACAAGCGTTTGAATCCTTTAAAAAGTCGCTCATATGGGCAACCTCTCTTGCCCTACTAGACATAGTAAAGCCCTTCCAATTGTCTATGTGAGGCCAGAGGCACAGCAAAAGAAGTGCTAACTGAGAACTTGCGGCCATGGAAGAGACCTGTGGCCTATCTTTCAAAGAAACTGGACTCTGTAGCTGCAGGATGGCTGAGCTGCATGCGAGCTGAGGCTGCCACGGCCATCCTAGTCATAGAAGCTAGGAAGCTTACCTTGGGACAGGATATTGCTGTGGTAGGGGGACCTATGTTTGAACCACTCCTAACCAGTCCCCCAGACCGGTGGATCTCGAATGCCAGGACTATACCACAAATCCCCAAGGTAGTGGCTGTGACCATGCCATCCCCAGTGTTACAGCCACAACCTACAGACTCAGAAAATGATCTAAAGATAAGCCAAGAGCTGGCCTGCCAAAAAGACTAGGAGCATCCAGGGTGGCTGCTCCATCCTGATGGAAGAAGATTCATGCCAGAAGCTCTGGGAGAGATCTGATTCAAGGACTACATGAAGGTATGCATTTGGGATCCTCTCTAAACTGTCTCAGTTGCTTCTCAGGCCCTTTTACATACCCAGGCTTGGACACTGGGTGGCAGATGTCACCCACCGTTGTTTGCACTGTGCTCGCGTAAACAACCCCAGAAAGAAAAGGAGCAATCCCAACCATGAGCTCGAGGTAGTAGTCCTGGAGAATTCTGGGAGGTGGACTTTATGGATATCAAACTTAGAAAGTATGGCTACCGATATATGCTGGTGTTCGTAGACACCTGTTCTGGATGGGTGGAAGCCTTCCCAACAAAGAAGGAAACTGCTGCCACTGTGTGTAAATTATTAGTAACTAAAATTGTCCCTAGATTTGGCCTTCCCACCACCTTGGGGTCCAACAATGGCCCAACATTTATTGCTCAAATTACTAAAGTCTTAGCAATGCTTCTAAATATTAACTGGAAACTCTTCAGGGCAAGTAGAAAAAATAAACAGAACCCTAAAGGAATTGTTCGTTAAGTTGCACTTAGGACCTGGCGAGAACTGGGTTGATCCTTACTTTACCTTTTGCCCTACTTCAAGTCTGATGCGCTCCCTTTGTGAAAAGTATGACCCCATTTGAATTTATGTTTGGCAGACCTTCCCCAAATCCTCCCAAGATTGAAGGAAATAGAAATAATGGAAGTCACTAATCGTTCCCTCGAGTGCCTGCAGCCTGTGCAACAGGTGAGAGACAAATCATCTGCTCTGACACCTTCATTTTGGGCCTAACCAAGGGAAAGGGAACAGGCAGCCAACAACGTGCAACCAGGAAACTGGACATGGGTAAAGAAGCACCAACCTGACACCTTAGAACCTAGGTGGACTGGCCCATACCAAGTGATACTTACAACACCAACTGCTGTTAAAATAGTGGGGGAGGGCCGTGGATTCATCAGTCATAAGTAAAAAAAAAAAAAAAAAAGCCCTCCCTGCGCATATCCTGAAAAGATGGACACCCAGAAAGACGGAAAATCCCTCAAAATTAAGGCTTTACAGAACTTAATTTTTTTTCTCCGAGTATTGCTGACAGCACCCACTGTTTCCCCCAAGCACAAACACATCTGTGGACTGCTATTCTAACCTCCAGCAGACTCAGGTTTACACAGGCCCCTCAGGGCCCCTCATGTGGCACAGCCTACCTAGAAGCTGCTGGAGAGAAAGTCACTCAGTTTGCTCCGGGGTCCTGCCTTGAGGATGATGTTTCCACTCAGAGAAGACAGTCCACACAGAAGACCACATGGCCAGCCCAAGATGAGACACGACGTCCCTCAAAGACCCATAGCCCTAGAAGGGACAACACTGGAGACACAGTGCGAGAACGGATCCCACCACACCGAGGCATAGCACTAAGGGGGTGCAGCAGAAGAGCAAGGAAGTGGAGCAATAAGGTCCCCAGGGATTGCCAAAGGAGGAGTTTGAGGGCAGGACTTGGTGACCGCACAGAATGGACTGGAAAACATTGCTAAGGGCCAAGAAACAGTTCGTGAACTAACTACGAGCTTTCCTTTCTTGAGGAGTTGTGTTTTCTTTGATGGTCATTGGATTTTGGCTGTTTTCTTTCTTTTGGTGCTTGCTTTCGCTCTGTCTTGTGTTTGTGCATGTTATTACCTCTACTGTATGTCTAAAAAGAGATGCTGGATGCACAATCTGCTGGAGAGAAAAAGGGGACCAACGCTTCGGGGGAGGGCCACGGGAAAGAGGGAGTTGGGGGGAAAGGGAGTGATGTCAAGAAACCCAGAGACAAGGGAACAACAAGTGGATGCAAATCCGTGGTGAGGTCGATGTAGGAATCCTGGTAGGGCGTGATCAAGGGTGAAGGAACCAAGAGGATTTACTGAAACCCAAATGAAGACTGAGCATGGCAGTGGGCACAAGAGGGAAATGAAAGGGAATAGCAGAGCGACCTAGGAAGCACGGGCCAGTTATAGAGGTCTAAAGAAAGGCACGCACAGATGTAAATATATTTATCTGTGAGCATGGGGAAATACACCTATGTCCATATCTTTATAGGTGTCCTATTAAGGTAGCAGATGGCCTTTGGGCCTCCACTCAAGGACTCTCTCATTGCAAGAATACCTTGTTCTATTACATTGGCATTCTATGATGCTCACCTTCCCGACACGTTCCCTGAAGTCTAAGCGGTTGCATAAGCAAATGTGGTCAAGAAAGCTGATGGTGCCCTGCTATCAAAAAATATGGCGTCTGAGGTCTTAAAGGCCTGAAGGGTAAGCAAGCGGCCATGTAGCTCAGAAACAACAGAGCCCACATGGAATAAGCATACCAGCCTGTGCGATCACGAGGTATCAAAGGGATCAGGCAACACCAGCACAAAAAAAATCTCATTGTGAATGAACAGGGAATGCTGGGTAGAGAGCCAAAGCCCATTTCCAGTACACTGGACATTCCCTTAAGTAAGGTCTTGGGGAAGAGACAAGCCTGCACAGGGTACTAGAGAGCAACGGTGAAACACAACTTTCCTCTAGCTCCTCAATGCTTCCTCTCCCCTCACTATCAAGATCCCAATTTTTTTTTAACCTCTGGCAAAGACTTATGGTTCCTGAACACACAAAAGCACTGATGCGCATCTATTTCACAGCCCAGCTGTCTTCCCAGAGTTGGTCTAATCCCAAATAAGATCACCCCATTTTGGTGGCTCAAAGCAAGTGGGCTTACAAACTTTCATTTTTCCCACTTCCCATTGTTTCCCCAGAAAACAACCGAGTAAAGGGTGGCTTTGTCTGACCTCTTGACAGACAAGGAAGAAGAATTACCATGAGGGCAAGTCAAACAAACAGCTACTCTCCATCTTAAGATGAGTTTTTCCATGACCCCACTGCTAGGTATCCTATTTGTGACTCTTTCTCTCATAGACAAACAGGGGCACAGAAACTCATGTCTAAGTGAGACTCATAAATATAGGTTAAGTGTTCATCAAGCAGACATCCAAGAGCAGTGTGGTCCAAACCCACAAGTCCGACATTAACCCATTAACCCACATGTCTAACACCAATTCCAATATCCTCCTCCATCTTTCAAAATAGACCACATGTTGCTGGCTGAAGGAGGAGAGCCGAGGCAGTGAATGTGTAAGCAGAGCAGCGTGGGCAGTGGATATGTCAGCATATCTCTGCACGGCTACTCCAAAGCCCGGGTTTCCTCTGGGTAGGTTCGTGTGTCTTCGGCTTAGGGACTTATTGCAGGAAAGGAGCCTTGACAGCTAACGCAGGGAACAAGCTGAGGCAGCTGCACCCTGCTCCCAAGTTCAGAAATGAAGAGACCCAACTAGAATGGCAATGCTAAAGAAGCCATTGATCCCTCCGCCCTTCATTTTACTGCACGTGTGTATCACCCAGGTTGGCACAATCCACGAACTAAATCCACATTTGCGAACGGCGCACCCGTTTAGAATTCTTTAAACCCAACATGGAATTAAGTTACATCAGACCTTAATTCTAAAACTTATCGAATGTTCCCCTACTCAGAAAGTTTGTAAGCCAACTACTCTGTGTCATTATACGCCAAATTTTAGCTATTCAATTTATCTATGGCCCAAAATATAAAACAAGTGCTCAGAGGAAACAATTATTGCTCGCCATGAAGAAATCTTCATTCTAAGAGGAACCTTTCAATGTCTGTGTCAATCGGCAAAATCAAAGCCGGACATGCCGTGCATAAAGTCAGCACCCTTAGGCACCAGTTCATAGTCTCCTATATCGTACCCTGGGGTTCTTCGGGTCGACCCGTGCCAGGGAACTCGCTCAGCCTTCACGGGGTATCCACCGTTCACCTTGCTGTAGACCATGGGTTCTCGTCACTGTTCAATAAGTCTGGGGTACTGATGCGACATGATGAACTTTAGTCGAATCACCCCCGTTTCTCCTTTTCAGGTAAACCAAATCCACAGGTATCCATGCCCATACGCAAGCAGTCCTTTTATTGCTGCATTTCTCCGACCTCCACACCATATGTAGATCCACGTGGACACCCAGCAAGCAATTCAGCCTGCTCACAGGCTCTCTTTAACACACAGTCCCTGGGAGATGTTTTGTCCCTATTCCCAGATTTTTTTTTTAACTTCTGTGAAAGACTTATGGTTCCTGAGTACACGAAAGCAGTGTTGGGCATCTATTTCACTGCATAGCTTTTTTCCCAGAGGTGGTCTAAACCCAGCTAAAGATCACCCCATTTTGGTGGCTCAAAGCAAGTGGGCATACAAACTTTCATTTTTCCCCCTTCCCATAGTTTCACCAGAAAACAACCGAGTAAAGGGTGGCTTGGTCTGACCTCTGGATAGACAAGGAAGAAGAATTACCATGAGGGCAAGGTCAAACATATAGCTACTCTCCATCTTAAGATGAGATTTCCCATTGCCCCACTGCTAGGTATCCTATTTGTGACTCTGGCTCTCGTAGACAAACAGGGGCACAGAAACTCATGTCTAAGTGAGAATCATATATAAAGGTTAAGTGTTCATCAAGCAGACATCCGAAAGCAGTGTGGTCCATACCCACAAGTCCGACATTGACCAATTAACCCACATGTCTAACACCAATTGCAGTGTCCTCCTCCATCTTTCAAAACAGATGACATGTTGCTGGCTGAAGGAGGAGAGCCGAGGCAGTGAATGTGTAAGCAGAGCAGCGTGGGCAGTGGATATGTCATCATATCTCTACACGGCTACTCCAACAGCCCGTGCTTCCTCTGGGTAGTTCCATTTGTCTTCGGCTCAGGGACGTCTTGCCGGAAAGGACCCTTGACAGCTAAAGCAGGGATCAAGCTGAGGCAGTTGCACCCTGCTCCCAAGTTCAGAAATGAAGAGACCCAACTATAATGGCAATGCTCAAGGAGCCATTGATCACTCCGCCCTTCATTTAACCGCACGTGTGTATACTCAGGTTGGCACAATCCACGAACTAAATCCACATTTGCGAACCTGGCACCCGTTCAAAATTCTTTAACCCCAACATGGAATTAAGTAACATCAGGACCTTAATTCTAAAACTTATGGAATGTTCCCCCACTCAGAAAGTTTGTAAGCCAACTACTCAGTGCCATAATACGCCAAATTTTAGCTATTCACTTTATCTATGGCCCAAAATATAAATCAAGTGCTCAGAGGAAACAATCATTGCTCGCCATGAAGAAATCTTCATTCCAATAGGAACCATTCAACGTCTGTGTTAATCGGCAAAATCAAAGCCGGACTGGCTGTGCATAAAGTCAGCACTCTTAGGCACCAGTTCACAGTCCCCAATATCGACCTCAGGTGGGCTTCTGGTCGACCCGTGCCGGTACCTCACTCAGCCTTCATGGGGTGTCCACTGGTCACCTTGCTTTTAGACCATGGGCTCTCACCACTATTCAACAAGATGGGCTCCTGATGCGACGTGGTGAACTTTACTCGAGTCACCCTCGTGTTCTCCTTCTCAGGTAAACAAAATCCACAGGTATCCTTGCCCATACGCAAGCAGTCCTTTTATTGCTGCATTTCTCCGACCTCCACACCATACGTAGATCCACGTGGACACCCAGCAAGCAATTCGGCCTGCTCACAGGCTCTCTTTAACACACCGTCCCAGGGAGATGTTTTCTCCCTACTCCCAGATATTTTTTAACTTCTGGCAAAGACTTATGGTTCCAGAGTACAGGAAAGCACTGGTGGGCATCAATTTCTCTGCATAGCTGTCTTCCCAGAGGTAGTCTAAACCCAGCTAAAGATCACCCCATTTTAGTAGCTCAAAGCAAGTCGGCTTACAAATTTTCATTATTCCCACTTCCCATAGTTTCCCCAGAAAAAAACCGAGTAAAGGGTGGCTTGGTCTGACCTCTGGATAGACAAGGAAGAAGAATTACCATGAGGACAAGGTCAAACATATAGCTACTCTCCATCTTAAGATGAGTTTTACCATTGCCCCACTGCTAGGTATCCTATTTGTGACTCTGGCTCACATAGACAAACAGGGGCACAGAAACTCATGTCTAAGTGAGAATCATATATAACGGTTAAGTGTTCATTAAGCAGACATCCAAAAGCAAGTGGTCCAAACCCACAAGTCCGACATTAACGCATTAACCCACATGTCTAACACCAATTGCAACGTCCTCCTCCATCTTTCAAAACAGACGACATGTTGCTGGCTGAAGGAGGAGAGCCGGGGCAGTGAATGTTTAAGCAGAGCAGCGTGGGCAGTGGATATGTCAGCATAACTCTGCACGGCTACTCAACAGACCCGAATTCCTCTGGGTAGGTCCATGTGTCTCGGCTTAGGGACGTATTGCAGGAAAGGAGCCTTGACAGCTAACGTAGGGATCAAGCTGAGGCAGCTGCAACCTGCTCCCAAGTACAGAAATGAAGAGACCCAACTAGACTGGCAATGATCAAGAAGCCGTAAATCCCTCCGCCCTTCATTTTACCGCACGTGTGTATCACCCAGGTTGGCACAATCCACGAACAAAATCCACATTTGTGAACCTGGCACCCGTTTAGAATTCTTTAATCCCACCATGGAATTAAGTTACATCAGACCTTAATTCTAAAACTAATGGAATGTTCCCCCACTCGGAAAGTTTGTAAGCCAACTGCTCAGTGTCTTTATACGCCAAATTTTAGCTATTCACTTTATCTATGGCCCAAAATATAAAACAAGTGCTCAGAGGTAATATCATTGCTCACCATGAAGAAATCTTCATTCCAATAGGAACCTTTCAAAGTCTGTGTCAATCGGCAAAATCAAAGCCGGACAGGCCGTGCATAATGTCTGCACTCTTAGGCACAAGTTCACAGTCTCCAATATCGTCCTCTTGTGTGCTTCCTGTAGACCCGTGCCGAGGACATCGCTCATCCTTCACGGGGTACCCACCGGTCACAAGGCTGTAGACCATGGGCTCTCGCCACTATTCAACAAGCCTGGGCTCCTGATGCGACGTGGTGAACTTTAGTCGAATCACCCTCGTTTCTCCTTTTCAGGTAAACCAAATCCACAGGTATCCATGCCCATACGCAAGCAGTCCTTTTATTGCTGCATTTCTCCGACCTCCACATCATATGTAGATCCACGTGGACACCCAGCAAGCAATTCAGCCTGCTCACAGGCTCTCTTTAACACATAGTCCCAGGGAGATGTTTTCTCCCTATTCCCAGATTTTTTTTTTTAACTTCTGGCAAAGACTTATGGTTCCTGATTACACGAAAGCTCTGGTGGGCATCTATTTCACTGCATAGCTGTCATCCCAGAGGTGGTCTAAACTCAGCTAAAGATCACCCCATTTTGGTGGCTCAAAGCAAGTGGGCTTATAAACTTTCATTATTCCCACTTCCCATAATTTCCCTAGAAAACAACCGCGTAAAGGGTGGCTTGGTCTGACCTCTGGATAGACAAGGAAGAAGAATTACCACAATGGCAAGGTCAAACAAATAGCTACTCTCCATCTTAAGATGAGTTTTTCCATTGCCCCACTGCTAGGTATCCTATTTGTGACTCTGGCTCTCGTAGACAAACAGGGGCACAGAAACTCATGTCTAAGTCAGACTCATATATAAAGGTTAAGTTTTCATCAAGCAGACATCTGAAAGCAGTGTGGTCCAAACCCACAAGTCCGACATTAACCCACATGTCCAACACCAATTGCAATGTCCTCCTCCTTCTTTCAAAACAAACGACATGTTGCCGATTGAAGGAGGAGAGCCGAGGCAGTGAATGTGTAAGCAGAGCAGCATCGGCAGTGGATATGTCAGCATATCTCTGCACGGCTACTCCAACAACCCGGGCTTCCTTTGGGTAAGTACATGTGTCTTCGCCTCAGGGACGTCTTGCCAAAAAGGAACCTTGACAGCTAAAGCAGGGAACAAGGTGAGGCAGCTGCACCCTGCTACCAAGTCCTGAAAAGAAGAGACCCAACTAGAATGGCAATGCTCAAGGAGCCATTGATCCCTCTGCGCTTCATTTAACCGCACATGTGTATCGCCCAGGTTGGCAAATCCACGAACTAAATCCACATTTGCGAACCTGGCACCCGTTCAAAATTCTTTAACCCTAACATGAAATTAAGTAACATCAGGACCTTAATTCTAAAACTTATGGAATGTTCCCCACTAGGAAAGTTTGTAAGCCAATTACTCTGTGCCTTTATACGCCAAATTTTAGCTATTCACTTTATGTATGGCCCACTAATATAAAACCTGTGCTCAGAGGAAACAATCATTGCTCGCTATGAAGAAATCTTCATTCCAATAGGAACCTTGAAAAGTCTGTGTCCATCAGCAAAATCAAAGCTGGACAGGCCGTGCATAAAGTCAGCACTCTTAGGCACCAGTTCACAGCCCCCAATATCGCCCTCTGGTGGGCTTCTGGTCGACCCGTGCCGGCTACCTTACTCAGCCTTCACGGGGTGTCCACTGGTCACCTTGCTTGTAGACCATGGGCTCTCGCCACTATTCAACAAGTTGGGCTCCTGATGCGACGTGGTGAACTTTACTCGAGTCACCCTTGTGTTCTCCTTTTCAGGTAAACCAAATCCACAGGTATCCGTGCCCATACGCAAGCAGTCCTGTTATTGCTGAATTTCTCCGACCTCCACACCATATGTAGATCCACGTGGACACCCAGCATGCAATTCAGCCTGCTCACCGGCTCTCTTTAACACACAGTCCCAGGGAGATGTTTTCTCCCTATTCCCAGATTTTTTTTTTTAACTTCTGGCAAAGACTTATGGTTCCTGAGTACACGAAAGCTCTGGTGAGCATCTATTTCACTGCATAGCTGTCATCCCAGAGGTGGTCTAAACTCAGCTAAAGATCACCCCATTTTGGTGGCTCAAAGCAAGTGGGCTTATAAACTTTCATTATTCCCACTTCCCATAGTTTCCCTAGAAAACAACCGCGTAAAGGGTGGCTTGGTCTGACCTCTGGATAGACAAGGAAGAAGAATTACCACAATGGCAAGGTCAAACAAATAGCTACTCTCCATCTTAAGATGAGTTTTTCCATTGCCCCACTGCTAGGTATCCTATTTGTGACTCTGGCTCTCGTAGACAAACAGGGGCACAGAAACTCATGTCTAAGTGAGACTCATATATAAAGGTTAAGTGTACATCAAGCAGACATCTGAAAGCAGTGTGGTCCAAACCCACAAGTCCGACATTAACCCACATGTCCAACACCAATTGCAATGTCCTCCTCCTTCTTTCAAAACAAACGACATGTTGCCGACTGAAGGAGGAGAGCCGAGGCAGTGAATGTGTAAGCAGAGCAGCATCGGCACTGGATATTTCAGCATATCTCTGCACGGCCACTCCAACAACCCGGGCTTCCTTTGGGTAAGTACATGTGTCTTCGCCTCAGGGACGTCTTGCCAAAAAGGAACCTTGACAGCTAAAGCAGGGAACAAGGTGAGGCAGCTGCACCCTGCTACCCAGTCCTGAAAAGAAGAGACCCAACTAGAATGGCAATGCTCAAGGAGCCATTGATCCCTCTGCGCTTCATTTAACCGCACATGTGTATCGCCCAGGTTGGCAAATCCACGAACTAAATCCACATTTGCGAACCTGGCACCCGTTCAAAATTCTTTAACCATAACATGAAATTAAGTAACATCAGGACCTTAATTCTAAAACTTATGGAATGTTCCCCCACTCAGAAAGTTTGTAAGCCAATTACTCTGTACCTTTATACGCCAAATTTTAGCTATTCACTTTATGTATGACCCACTAATATAAAACCTGTGCTCAGAGGAAACAATCATTGCTCGCTATGAAGAAATCTTCATTCCAATAGGAACCTTTCAAAGTCTGTGTCCATAGGCAAAATCAAAGCCGGACAGGCCGTGCATAAAGTCAGCACTCTTAGGCACCAGTTCACAGCCCCCAATATCGCCCTCTGGTGGGCTTCTGGTCGACCCGTGCCGGCTACCTTACTCAGCCTTCAGGGGTGTCCACTGGTCACCTTGCTTGTAGACCATGGTCTCGCCACTATTCAACAAGTTGGGCTCTTGATGCGACGTGGTGAACTTTACTCGAGTCACCCTTGTGTTCGCCTTTTCAGGTAAACCAAATCCACAGGTATCCGTGCCCATACGCAAGCAGTCCTGTTATTGCTGCATTTCTCTGACCTCCACACCATATGTAGATCCACGTGGACACCCAGCAAGCAATTCAGCCTGCTCACCGGGTCTCTTTAACACACAGTCCCAGGGAGATGTTTTCTCCCTAATCGCAGATTTTTTTTTTTAACTTCTGGCCAAGTCTTAAGGTTCCTGATTACACGAAAGCACTGGTGGGCATCTATTGCAATGCATACCTGTCTTCCCAGAGGTGGTGTAAACCCAGCTAAAGATCACCCATTTTGGTGGCTCAAAGCAAGTGGGCTTACAAACTTTCATTATTCCCACTTCCCATAGTTTCCCCAGAAAACAATCGAGTAAAGGGTGGCTTGGTCTGACATCTGGATAGACAAGAAAGAAGAATTACCATGAGGGCAAGGTCAAACAAATAGCTACTCTCCATCTTAAGATGAGTTTTTCCATTGCTCCACTGCTAGGTATCCTATTTGTGACTCTGGCTCTCGTAGACAAACAGGGGCACAAAACTCATGTCTAAGTGAGACTCACATATAAAGGTTAAGTGTTCATCAAGCAGACATCTGAAAGCAGTGTGGTCCAAACCCACAAGTCCGACATTAACCCATTAACCCACATGTCTAACACCAATTGGAATGTCCTCCTCCATCTTTCAAATCAGACGACATGTTGCCGACTGAAGGAGGAGAGCCGAGGCAGTGAATGTGTAAGCAGAGCAGTGTGGGCAGTGAATATGTCAGTATATCTCTGCACGGCTACTCCAACAGCCCGGGCTTTCTCTGGGTAGGTCCATGTGTCTTCGGCTTAGGGACGTATTGCAGGAAAGAGCCTTGACAGCTAACGCAGGGAACAAGGTGAGGCAGCTTCACCCTGCTCCCACGTTCAGAAATGAAGAGACCCAACTAGAATGGCAATGCTCAAGAAGCCATTGATCCCTCCGCCCTTCATTTAACCGCACGTGTGTATTGCCCAGGTTCGCACAATCTATGAACTAAATCCACATTTGCGAACCTGGCACCCGTTCAAAATTCTCTAACCCCAACATGGAATTAAGTAACATCAGGACCTTAATTCTAAAACTTATGGAATGTTCCCCCACTCAGAAAGTTTCTAAGCCAACAACTCTGTGCCATTATACGCCAAATTTTAGCTATTCACTTTATCTATGGATCAAAATATAAAACAAGTGCTCAGAGGAAACAATCATTGCTCGCCATGAAGAAATCTTCATTCCAATAGGAACCATTCAAAGTCTGTGTCCATGGGCAAAATCAAAGCCGGACAGGCCGTGCATAAACTCAGCACTCTTAGGCACCAGTTCACAGTCTCCAATATCGTCCTCGGGTGGGCTTCGGGTCGACCCGTGCCAGCTACCTCGCTCAGACTTCACGGGGTATCCACCGGTCACCTTGCTTGTAGACCATGGGCTCTCGCCACTATTCAACAAGTTGGGCTCCTGATGCGACCTGGTGAACTTTACTCGAGTCACCCTCGTGTTCTCCTTTTCAGGTAAACCAAATCCACAGGTATCCATGCCCATACACAAGCAGTCCTTTTATTGCTGCATTTCTCTGACCTCCACACCACATGTAGATCCACGTGGACACCCAGGAAGCAATTCAGCCTGCTCACAGGCTCTCTTTAACACACAGTCCCAGGGAGATGTTTTCTCCCTACTCCCAGATTTTTTTTAACTTCTGGCAAAGACATATGGTTCCAAGTACAGGAACTCAAGTGTGGGCATCAATTTCACTGCATAGCTGTCTTCCCAGAGGTGGTCTAAAGCCAGCTAAAGATCACCCCATTTTGGTGGCTCAAAGAAAGTAGGCTTACAAACTTTCATTATTCCCACTTCCCATAGTTTCCCCAGAAAACAACCGAGTAAAGGGTGTCTTGGTCTGACCTCTGGATAGACAAGAAAGAAGAATTACCATGAGGGCAAGGTCTAACAAATAGTTACTCTCCATCTTAAGATGAGTTTTTCCATTGCCCCACTGCTAGGTATCCTATTTGTGACACTGGCTCTCGTAGAGAAACAGGGGCACAGAAACTCATGTCTAAGTGAGACTCATATATAAAGGTTAAGTGTTCATCAAGCAGACATCTGAAAGCAGTGTGGTCCAAACCCACAAGTCCGACATTAACCCATTAACCCGCATGTCTAACACCAATTGCAATGTCCTCTTCCATCTTTCAAAACAGATGATATGTTGCCGGCTGAAGGAGGAGAGCTGAGGCATTGAATGTGTAAGCAGAGCAGCATCGGCAGTGGATATGTCAGCATATCTCTGCACGGCTACTCCAACAGCCCGGGCTTTCTCTGGGTAGGTCCATGTGTCTTCGGCTTAGGGACGTATTGCAGGAAAGGGCCTTGACAGCTAACGCAGGGAACAAGCTGAGGCATCTGGACCCTGCTCCCACGTACAGAAATGAAGAGACCCAACTAGAATGGCAATGCTCAAGAAGCCATTGATCCCTCTGCCCTTCATTTTACCGCACGTGTGTTTCACCCAGGTTGGCACAATCCACGAACAAAATCCACATTTGTGAACCTGACACCCGTTTAGAATTCTTTAATCCCACCATGGAATTAAGTTACATCAGACCTTAATTCTAAAACTAATGGAATGTTCCCCCACTCGGAAAGTTTGTAAGCCAACTGCTCAGTGTCTTTATACGCCAAATTTTAGCTATTCACTTTATCTATGGCCCAAAATATAAAACAAGTGCTCAGAGGAAATATCATTGCTCACCATGAAGAAATCTTCATTCCATTAGGAACCTTTCAAAGTCTGTGTCAATCGGCAAAATCAAAGCCGGACAGGCCGTGCATAAAGTCTCCACTCTTAGGCACCAGTTCATAGTCTCCAATATCGTCCTCTTGTGAGCTTCTTGTAGACCCGTGCCGAGGGCATCGCTCATCCTTCACGGGGTATCCACCGGTCACAAGGCTGTAGACCATGGGCTCTCGCCACTATTCAACTAGCCTGGGCTCCTGATGCGACGTGGTGAACTTTAGTCGAATCACCCTCGTTTCTCCTTTTCAGGTAAACCAAATCCACAGGTATCCATGCCCATACGCAGTCCTTTTATTGCTGCATTTCTCCGACCTCCACACCATATGTAGATCCACGTGGACACCCAGCAAGCAATTCAGCCTGCTCACAGGCTCTCTTTAACACACCGTCCCAGGGAGATGTTTTCTCCCTATTCCCAGATTTTTTTTTTAACTTCTGGCAAAGACTTATGGTTCCTGAGTACACGAAAGCTCTGGTGGGCATCTATTTCACTGCATAGCTGTCATCCCAGAGGTGGTCTAAACTCAGCTAAAGATCACCCCATTTTGGTGGCTCAAAGCAAGTGGGCTTACAAACTTTCATTATTCCCAATTCCCATAGTTTCCCCAGTAAACAACCGAGTAAAGGGTGGCTTGGTCTGACCTCTGGATAGACAATGAAGAAGAATTACCATGAGGGCAAGGTCAAACATATAGCTACTCTCCATCTTAAGATGAGTTTTTCCATTGCTCCACTGCTCGGTATCCTATTTGTGACTCTGGCTCTCGTACATAAACAGGGGCACAGAAACTCATGTCTAAGTGAGACTCATATATAAAGGTTAAGTGTTCATCAAGCAGACATCTGAAAGCAGTGTGGTCCAAACCCACAAGTCCGACATTAACCCATTAACCCGCATGTATAACACCAATTGCAATGTCCTCCTCCATCTATCAAAACAGAAGACATGTTGCCGGATGAAGGAGGAGAGCCGAGGCAGTGAATGTGTAAGCAGAGCAGCATCGGCAGTGGATATGTCAGCATATCTCTGCACAGCTACTCCAACAACCCGGGCTTCCTTTGGGTAAGTACATGTGTCTTCGGCTCAGGGAAGGGTTGCCAAAAAGGAACCTAGACAGCTAAAGCAGGGAAGAAGGGGAGGCAGCTGCACCATGCTCCCACTTTCAGAAATGAAGACACCCAACTAGAATGGCAATGCTCAAGGAGCCATTGATCCCTCCGCCCCTCATTTAACCGCACATGTGTATCGCCCAGGTTGGTAAATCCACGAATTAAATCCACATTTGCGAACCTGGCACCCGTTCAAAATTATTTAACCCCAACATGGAATTAAGTAACATCAGGACCTTAATTCTAAAACTTATGGAATGTTCCCCCACTCGGAGAGTTAGTAAGCTAACTACTCTGTACCTTTATACGCCAAATTTTAGCTATTCACTTTATGTATGGCCCACTAATATAAAACCAGTGCTCAGAGGAAACAATCATTGCTCGCTATGAAGAAATCTTCATTCCAATAGGAACCTTTCAAAGTCTGTGTCCATCGGCAAAATCAAAGACGGACAGGCCGTGCATAAAGTCAGCACTCTTAGGCACGAGTTCACAGTCCCCAATATCGCCCTCTGGTGGGCTTCTGGTCGACCCATACAGGCTACCTCACTCAGGCTTCACGGGGTGTCCACTGTTCCCTTGGTTGTAGACCATGGGCTCTCGCCACTATTCAACATATTGGGCTCCTGATGAGATGGGGTGAACTTTACTCGAGTCACCCTTGTGTTCTCCTTTTCAGGTAAACCAAATCCACAGGTATCCGTGCCCATACGCAAGCAGACCTTTTATTGCTGCATTTCTCCGACCTCCACACCATATGTAGATCCACGTGGACACCCAGCAAAGAATTCAGCCTGCTCATAGGCTCTCTTTAACACACAGTCCCAGGGAGATGTTTTCTCCCTATTCCCAGATTTTTTTTTTTACTTCTGGCCAAGTCTTATGGTTCCTGAGTACACCAAAGCACTGGTGGGCATCTATTTCACTGCATAGCTGTCTTCCCAGAGGTGGTCAAAACCCAGCTAAAGATCAACCCATTTTGGTGGCTCAAGCAAATGGGCTTACAAACTTTCATTTTTCCCCCTTACCCTAGTTTCCCCAGAAAACAACCGAGTAAAGGGTGGCTTTGTCTGACCTCTGGATAGACAAGGAAGAAGAATTACCATGAGGGCAAGGTCAAACATAGAGTTACTCTCCATCTTAAGATGAGTTTTTCCATTGCCCCACTGCTAGGTATCCTATTTGTGACTCTGGCTCTCGTAGAGAAACGGGAGCACAGAAACTCATGTCTAAGTGAGACTCATATATAAAAGTTAAGTGTTCATCAAGCAGACATCCGAAAGCAGTGTGGTCCAAACCCACAAGTCCGACATTAACGCATTAACCCACATGTCTAACAATTGCAGTGTCCTCCTCAATCTTTCAAAACAGGTGACATGTTGCTGGCTGAAGGAGGCGAGATGAGGCAGTGAATGTGTAAGCAGAGCAGTGTGGGCAGTGGATATGTCAGCATATCTCTACACGGCTACTCCAACAGCCTGGTTTTCCTCTGGGTAGGTCCATGGGTCTTCGGCTCAGGGACGTCTTGCCGGGAAGGAGCCTTGACAGCTAAAGCAGGGAACAAGGTGAGGCAGCTGCACCATGCTCCCACTTTCAGAAATGAAGAGACCCAACTAGAATGGCAATGCTCAAGGAGCCATTGATCACTCCGCCCTTCATTTAACCGCACGTGTGTATCGCCCAGGTTCGCACAATCTACGAACCAAATCCACATTTGCGAACCTGGCACCCGTTCAAAACACTTTAACCCCAACATGGAATTAAGTAACATCAGGACCTTAATTCAAAGCCTTATGGAATGTTCCCCCACTCAGAAAGTTTGTAAGCCAACTACTCTGTGCCATTATACGCCAAAATTTAGCTATTCACTTTATCTATGGCCCAAAATATAAAACAAGTGCTCAGAGGAAACAATCATTGCTCGCCATGAAGAAATCTTCATTCCAATTGGAACCATTCAAAGTCTGTGTACATCGGCAAAGTCAAAGCAGGACAGGCCGTGCATAAATTCAGCACTTAGGCACCAGTTCACAGTCTCCAATATCGTCCTGTGGTGGGCTTTTGTCGACCCGTACCGGCGACCTCCCTCAGCCTTCACGGGGTATCCACCGGTCACCTTGCTTGTACACCATGGGCTCTCGCCACTATTCAACAAGTTGGGCTCCTGATGCGACGTGGTGAACTTTATTCGAGTCACCCTTGTGTTCTCCATTTCAGGTAAACCAAATCCACAGGTATCCATGCCCATATGCAAGCAGTCCTTTTATTGCTGCATTTCTCCGACGTCCACACCACATGTAGATACACGTGGACACTCAAGAAGCAATTCATCCTGCTCACAGGCTCTCTTTAACACACAGTCCCAGGGAGATGTTTTCTCCCTACTCCCAGATTTTTTTTAACTTCTGGCAAAGACATATGGTTCCAGAGTACAGGAAAGCACTGGTGGGCATCAATTTCACTGCATAGCTGTCTTCCCAGAGGTGGTCTAAACCCAACTAAAGATCACCCCATTTTGGTGGCTCCAAGCAAGTAGGCTAACAAACTTTCATTTTCACCACTTCCCATAGTTTCCCCAGAAAACAACCGAGTAAAGGGTGGCTTTGTCTGACCTCTCGATAGACAAGAAAGAAGAATTATCATGAGGGCAAGGTCAAACAAATAGCTACACTCCATCTTAAGATGAGGATTTCCATTGCCCCACTGCTAGGTATCCTATTTGTGACTCTGGCGATCATAGAGAAACAAGGGCACAGAAACTCATGTCTAAGTGACACTCATATATAAAGGTTAAGTGTTCATCAAGCAGACATCCGAAAGCAGTGTGGTCCAAACCCACAAGTCCGACATTTACCCATTAACCCGCATGTATAACACCAATTGCAATGTCCTCCTCCATCTTTCAAATCAGACGACATGTTGCAGGCTGAAGGAGGGGGGCCGAGACAGTGAATATCTAAGCAGAGCCGCGTGGTCTGTGGATATATCAGCATATCTCTGCAGGGCTACTCCAACAACCCTGGCTTCCTTTGGGTAAGTACATGTGTCTTCGGCTCAGGGACGTCATGCCGGAAAGGACCCTTGACAGCTAAAGCAGGGAACAAGCTGAGGCAGCTGCACCCTGCTCCCACGTTCAGAAATGAAGAGACCCTACTAGAATGGCAATGCTCAAGGAGCCATTGTAACTCCGCCCTTCATTTAACCGCACGTGTGTATCGCCCAGGTTGGGCAATCCACGAACTAAATCCACATTTGCGAACCTGGCACCCGTTCAAAATTCTTTAACCCCAACATGGAATTAAGTAACATCAGGACCTTAATTCTAAAACTTATGGAATGTTCCCCCAAACGGAAAGTTTGTAAGCCAACTACTCTGTGCCTATATACGCCAAATTTTAGCTATTCACTTTATTTTTGGCCCACGAATATAAAACCAGTGCTCAGAGGAAACAATCATTGCTCGCCATGAAGAAATCTTCATTCTAATAGGAACCTTTCAAAGTCTGTGTTAATCGGCAAAATCAAAGCCGGACTGGCTATGCATAAAGTCAGCAATCTTAGGCACCAGTTCACAGTCCCCAATATCGCCCTCTGGTGGGCTTCTGGTCGACCCGTGCCGGTACCTCACTCAGCCTTCATGGGGTGTCCACTGGTCACCTTGCTTTTAGACCTTGGGCTCTCGCCACTATTCAACAAGTTGGGCTCCTGATGCGACGTGGTGAACTTTACTCGAGTCACCCTCGTGTTCTGCTTTTCAGGTAAACAAATCCACAGGTATCCGTGCACATACGCAAGCAGTCCTTTTATTGCTGCATTTCTCCGACCTCCACACCATATGTAGATACACGTGGACACCCAGCAAGCAATTCAGCCTGCTCACAGGCTCTCTTTAACACACACTCCCAGGGAGATGTTTTCTCCCTAATCCCAGATATTTTTTTAACTTCTGGCAAAAACTTATGGTTCCTGAGTAAAACAAAGCACTGGTGGGCATCTATTATACTGCATAGCTGTCTTCCCAGAGGTGGTCAAAACCCGGCTAAAGATCACCCCATTGTGGTGGCTCAAGGCAAGTGGGCTTACAAACTTTCATTTTTCCCACTTCCCATATTTTCCCTAGAAAACAACCGCGTAAAGGGTGGCTTTGTCTGACATCTGGATAGACAAGGAAGAAGAATTACCATGAGGGAAAGGTCAAACATATAGTTACTCTCCATCTTAAGATGAGTTTTTCCATTGCCCCACTGCTAGGTATCCTATTTGTGACTCTGGCTCTCGTAGAATAACGGGGGCACAGAAACTCATGTCTAAGTGAGACTCATATATAAAGGTTAAGTGTTCATCAAGCAGACATCTGAAAGCAGTGTGGTCCAAATCCACAAGTCCGACATTAACCCATTAACCCACATGTCCAAGACCAATTGCAATGTCCTCCTCCATCTTTCAAAACAGACGACATGTTGCAGGCTAAAGGAGGGGGGCCGAGACAGTGAATGTGTAAGCAGAGCCGCGTGGTCTGTGGATATATCAGCATATCTCTGCACGGCTACTCCAACAACCCGAGCTTCCTTTGGGTAAGTACATGTGTCTTCGGCTCAGGGACGTCTTGCCGGAAAGGAGCCTTGACAGCTAAAGCAGGGAACAAGCTGAGGCAGCTGTACCCTGCTCCCACGTTCAGAAATGAAGAGACCCAACTAGAATGGCAATGCTCATGGAGCCATTGTCACTCCGCCCTTCATTTAACCGCACGTGTGTATCGCCCAGGTTGGCACAATCCACGAACTAAATCCACATTTGCGAACCTGGCACCCGTTTAAAATTCTTTAACCCCAACATGGAATTAAGTAACATCAGGACCTTAATTCTAAAACTTATGGAATGTTCCCCCAAACGGAAAGTTTGTAAGCCAACTACTCTGTGCCTATATACGCCAAATTTTAGCTATTCACTTTATGTATGGCCCACTAATATAAAACCAGTGCTCAGAGGAAACAATCATTGCTCGCCATGAAGAAATCTTCATTCTAATAGGAACCTTTCACAGTCTGTGTGCATCGGCAAATTCAAAGCCAGACAGGCCGTGCATAAATTCAGCACTCTTAGGCACCAGTTCACAGTCTCCAATATCGCCCTCTGGTGGGCTACTAGTTGACCCGTGCCGGCTACCTCACTCAGCCTCCACGGGGTGTCCACTGGTCACCTTGCTTGTAGACCATAGGCTCTCGCCACTATTCAACAAGTTGGGCTCCTGATGTGACGTGGTGAACATTCCTCGAGTCACCCTTTTGTTCCCCTTTACAGGTAAACAAATCCACAGGTATCCGTGCCCATACGCAAGCAATCCTGTTATTGCTGCATTTCTCCGACCTCCACACCATATGTAGATCCACGTGGACACCCAGCAAGCAATTCAGCCTGCTCACAGGCTCTCTTTAACACACAGTCCCAGGGAGATATTTTCTCCATACTCGCAGATTTTTTTTTTTTTACTTATGGCCAAGTCTTATGATTCCTGAGTACACCAAAGAACTGGTGGGCATCTATTTCACTGCATACCTGTCTTACCAGAGGTGGTCAACACCCAGCTAAAGATCACCCCATTTTGGTGGCTCAAGCAAATGGGCTTACAAACTTTCATTTTTCCCCCTTACCCTAGTTTCCCCAGAAAACAACCGAGTAAAAGGTGGCTTTGCTGACCTCTGGATCGACAAGGAAGAAGAATTACCATGACGGCAAGGTCAAACATATAGTTACTCTCCATCTTAAGATGAGTTTTTCCATTGCCCCACTGCTAGGTATCCTATTTGTGACTCTGGCTCTCGTAGAGAAACAGGGGCACAGAAACTCATGTCTAAGTGAGACTCATATATAAAGGTTAAGTGTTCATCAAGCAGACATCCGAAAGCAGTGTGGTCCAAACCCCCAAATCCGACATTAACCCATTAACCCACATGTCTAACAACAATTGCAGTGTCCTCCTCCATCTTTCAAAACAGATGACATGTTGCTGGCTGAAGGAGGAGAGACGAGGCAGTGAATGTGTAAGCAGAGCAGCGTGGGCAGTGGATATGTCAACATATCTCTACACGGCTACTCCAACAGCCCGGGCTTCCTCTGGGTAGGTCCATGTGTCTTCGGCTCAGGGACGTCTTGCCGGAAAGGAACCTTGTCAGCTAAAGCAGGGAACAAGGTGAGGCAGCTGCACCCTGCTCCCATGTTCAGAAATCAAGAAACCCAACAAGAATGGCAATGCTCATGGAGCCATTGATCCCTCCGCCCTTGATTTAACTGCACGTGTGTATCGCCCAGGTTGGCACAATCCACGAATTAAATCCACATTTGCGAACCTGGCACCCGTTCAAAATTCTTTAACCACAACATGGAAGTAAGTAACACCAGGACCTTAATTCTAAAACTTATGGAATGTTTCCCCACTCAGAAAGATTGTAAGCCAACTACTCTGTGCCATCATACGCCAAATTTTAGCTATTCATTTTATCTATGGCCCAAAATATAAAACAAGTGCTCAGAGGAAATATCATTGCTCGCCATGAAGAAATCTTCATTCCAATAGGAACCATTCAAAGTCTGTGTCCATTGGCAAAATCAAAGCCGGACACGCCGTGCATAAAGTCAGCACTCTTAGGCACCAGTTCACAGTCTCCAATATCGTCCTCTGGTGTGCTTGTCGACCCGTACCGGGGACCTCGCTCAGCCTTCATGGGTATCCACCGGTCACCTTGCTTGTAGACCATGGGCTCTCGCCACTATTCAACAAGCCTGGGGTCCTGATGCACATGGTGAACTTTACTCGAGTCACCCTCGTGTTCTCCTTTTCAGGTAAACCTAATCCACAGGTATCCGTGCCCATACGCAAGCAGTCCTTTTATTGCTGCATCTCCGACCTCCACTCCATATGTAGATGCCCGAGTTCACCCAGAAAGCAATTCAGCCTGCTCACAGTCTCTCTTTAACACACAGTCCCTGGGAGATGTTTTCTCCCTACTCCCAGATGTTTTTTTAACTTCTGGCAAAGGCTTATGGTTCCTGAGTTCACGAAAGCGCTGGTGGGCATCTATTTCACTGCATAGCTGTCTACCCAGAGGTGGTCTAAACCCAGCTAAAGATAACCCCATTTTAGTGGTTCAAAGCAATTGGGCTAACAAAGTTTCATTTTTCCACCTTTCCATTGTTTCCCCAGAAAACAACCGAGTACAGGGTAGCTTTGTCTGACTTCTGGATAGACAAGGAAGTAGAATTACCATGAGGCAAGGTCAAACAAATAGCTACTCTCCATCTTAAGATGAGTTTTTCCATTGCCCCACTGCTAGGTATCCTATTTGTGACTCTGGCTCTCGTAGAGAAACAGGGACACAGAAACTCATGTCTAAGTGAGACTCATATATCAAGGTTAAGTGTTCATCAAGCAGACATCCGAAAGCAGTGTGGTCCAAACCCACAAGTCCGACAATAACCCATTAACCCACATGTCCAACACCAATTGCAATAACCTCCTCCATCTTTCAAAACATTCGACATGTTGCTGGCTGAAGGAGGAGAGCCCAGGCAGTGAATGTGTAAGCGGAGCAGCCTGGGCAGTGGATATGTCAGCATATCTCTGTATGGCTAATCCAGCAGCCCGGGTTTCCTCTTGGTAGGTCCATGTGTCTTTGGCTCTGGGACGTCTTGCCAGAAAGGAGCCTTGACAGGTAAAGCAGGGAACAAGGTGAGTCAGCTGCACCCTGCTCCCACATTCAGAAATGAAGAGACCCAACTAGAATGGCAATGATCAAGGAGCCAAGGATCACTCCACCCTTCATTTAACCGCACGTGTGTATCGCCCAGGTTGGTACAATCCACGAACTAAATTCACATTTGCGAACCAGGCACCCGTTCAAAATTCTTTAAACCCAACATGGAATTAAGTACATCAGACCTTAATTCTAAAACTTATGGAATGTTCCCCCACTCGGAAAGTTTGTAAGCCAACTACTCTGTGCCTTTATACACCAAATTTTAGCTATCCACTTTGTCTATGGCCCACTAATATAAAACCAGTGCTCAGAAGAAACAATCATTGCTCGCTATGAAGAAATCTTCATTCCAATAGGAACCTTTCAAAGTCTGTGTCCATCGGCAAAATCAAAGCCGGAGAGGCTGTGCATAAAGTCAGCACTCTTAGGCACTAATTCACAGTCTCCAATATCGCCCTATGGTGGGCTTCTGGTCGACCCGTGCCAGCTACCTCACTCAGCCTCCACGGGGTGTCCACCGGTCTCCTTGCTTGTAGACCATGGGCTCTCGCTAATGTTCAACAAGCCTGGGCTCCTGATGCGACGTGGTGAACTTTAGTCGAATCACCCTCTTTTTCTCCTTTTCAGGTAAACCAAATCCACAGGTATCTGGGCCCATACACAAGCAGTCCTTTTATTGCTGCAGTTCTCCGACCTCCACTCCATATGAAGATCCACGTGGTCACCCAGCAAGCAATTCAGCCTGCTCACAGACTCTCTTTAACACACACTCCAGGGAGATGTTTTCTCCCTACTCTCAGATTTTATTTTAACTTCTGGCAAAGACATATGGTTCCTGAGTACACGAAAGCACTGGTGGGCATCTAATTCACTGCACAGCAGTCTTCCCAGAGGTAACTTAACCCAGCTAAAGATCACCCAATTTTGGTGGCTCTAAGCATGTGGGCTTACAAACTTTCATTTTTCCCACTTCCCATATTTTCCCCAGAAAACAACCGAGTAAAGGGTGGCATTTTCTGACCTCTGGATAGACAAGGAAGAAGAATTACCATGAGGGCAAAGTAAAACAAACAGCTACTCTCCATCTTAAGATGAGTTTTTCCATTGCCCCACTGCTAGGTATCCTATTTGTGACTCTGGCTGTCGTAGAGAAACAGGGGCACAGAAACTCATGTCTAAGTGAGACTCATATATAAAGGTTAAGTGTTCATCAAGCAGACATCTGAAAGCAGTGTGGTCCAAACCCACAAGTCCTACATTAACCCATTTACCCACATGTCGAAACCAATTGCAATGTCCTCCTCCATCTTTCAAAACAGACGACATGTTGCAGGCTGAAGGAGGTGGACCGAGACAGTGAATGTGTAAGCAGAGCCGCGTGGTCTGTGGATATATCAGCATATCTCTGCACGGCTACTCCAACAACCCGGGCTTCCTTTGGGTAAGTACATGTGTCTTCGGCTCAGGGACGTCTTGCCGGAAAGGAGCCTTGACAGCTAAAGCAGGGAACAAGCTGAGGCAGCTGCACCCTGCTCCCACGTTCAGAAATGAAGAGACCCAACTAGAATGGCAATGCTCAAGGAGCCATTGATCCCTCCGCCCTTCATTTAACTGCACGTGTGTATCACCCAGGTTGGCACAATCCACGAACTAAATCCACATTTGTGAACCTGGCACCCGTTCAAAATTCTTTAACCCCAACATGGAATTAAGTAACATCAGGACCTTAATTCAAAGCCTTATGGAATGTTCCCCCACTCAGAAAGTTTGTAAGGCAACTGCTCTGTGCCTTTATACCCCTAATTTTAGCTATTCACTTTATGTATGGCCCACTAATATAAAACCAGTGCTCAGCGGAAACAATGATTGCTCGCCATGAAGAAATCTTCATTCTAATAGGAACCTTTCACAGTCTGTGTCCATCGGCAAAATCAAACCCGGACAGGCCGTGCATAAAGTCAGCACGCTTAGGCACCAGTTCACAGTCTCCAATATCGTCCTCTGGTGTGCTTGTCGACCCGTACCGGGGACCTCGCTCAGCCTTCATGGGGTATCCACCGGTCACCTTGCTTGTAGACCATGGGCTCTCGCCCCTATTCAACAAGCCTGGGGTCCTGATGCACATGGTGAACTTTACTCGAGTCACCTTAGTGTTCTCCTTTTCAGGTAAACCAAATCCACAGGTATCCGTGCCCATACGCAAGCAGTCCTTTTATTGCTGCATTTCTCCGACCTCCACTCCATATGTAGATCCCCGAGGTCACCCAGGAAGCAATTCAGCCTGCTCACAGTCTCTCTTTAACACACAGTCCCTGGGAGATGTTTTCCCCCTACTCCCAGATTTTTTTTTAACTTCTGGCAAAGACTTATGGTTCCTGAGTTCACGAAAGCACTGATGCGCACCTATTTCACAGCACAGCTGTCTTCCAAGAGGTGTTCTAAACCCAGCGAAAGATAACCCCATTTTGGTGACTCAAAGCAAGTGGGCTCACAATCATTCATTTTTCCCACTACCCATAGTTTCCCCAGAAAACAACCGAGTAAAGGGTGGCTTTGTCTGACCTCTGGATAGACAAGGAAGAAGAATTACCACAAGGGCAAGGTCAAACAAATAGCTACTCTCCATCTTAAAATGAGTTTTTCCATTGCCCCACTGCTAGGTATCCTATTTGTGACTCTGGCTCTCATAGAGAAACAGGGGCACAGAAACTCATGTCTTCATGAGACTCATATATAAAGGTTAAGTGTTCATCAAGCAGACATCCGAAAGCAGTGTGGTCCAAACCCACAAGTCTGACAATAACCCATTAACCCACATGTCCAAAACCAATTGCATTATCCTCCTCCATCTTTCAAAACAGACGACATGTTGCTGGTGAAGGAGGAGATCCAAGACAGAGGATGAGTAAGCAGAGTAACGTGGGCAGTGCATATGTCAGCATATCTCTTCCCGGCTACTCCAACAACCCGGGATTCCTCTGGGTAGGTCCACGTGTCTTCGGGTCAGGGATGTCTTGCCGGAAAGGAGCCTTGACAGGTAAAGCAGGGAACAAGCTGAGGCAGCTGCACCCTGCTCCCACGTTCAGAAATGATGATACCCAACTAGAATGGCAATGCTCAAGGAGCCATTGATCCCTCCGCCCTTCATTTAACTGCACGTGTGTATCACCCAGGTTGGCACAATCCACGAACTAAATCCACATTTGTGAACCTGGTACTCGTTCATAATTCTTTAACCCCAACATGGAATTAAGTAACATCAGGACCTTAATTCTAAACCTTATGGAATGTTCCCCCACTCAGAAAGTTTGTAAGCCAACTGCTCTGTGCCTTTATACCCTTAATTTTAGCTATTCACTTTATCTATGGCCCACTAATATAAACCCAGTGCTCAGAGGAAACAATCATTGCTCGCCATGAAGAAATCTTCATTCCAATAGGAACCTTTCAATGTCTGTGTCCATCGGCAAAATCAAAGCCAGACAGGCCGTGCATAAAGTCAGCACTCTTAGGCAGCAGTTCACAGACTCCAATATCGTCCTTTGGTGGGCTTCAGGTCGACCCGTGCCAGCTACCTCACTCAGCCTTCTCAGGGGTGTCCACCAGTCACCTTGCTTGTAGACCATGGGCTCTCGCCAATGTTCAACAAGACTGGGCTCCTGATGCGGCCTGGTGAACTTTAATCGAGTTACCCTCGTGTTCTCCTCCTTGTTAGGTAAACCAAATCCACAGGTATCCAGGCCCATACACAAGCAGTCCTTTTATTGCTGCATTTCTCCGACCTCCACTCCATATGTAGATCCCCGTGGTCACCCAGAAAGCAATTCAGCTTGCTCACAGGCTCTCTTTAACACACCGTCCTAGGAAGATGTTTTCTCCCTACTCTCAGATTTTTTTTAACTTCTGGCAAAGACTTATGGTTCCTGAGTACACGAAAGCACTGGTGGGCATCTATTTCACTGCATAGCTGTCTACCCAGAGGTGGTCTAAACCCAGCTAAAGATAACCCCATTTTAGTGGTTCAAAGCAAGTGGGCTTACATACTTTCATTTTTCCACCTTTCCATAGTTTCCCCAGAAAACAACCGAGTACAGGGTGGCTTTGTCTGACTTCTGGACAGACAAGGAAGTAGAATTACCATGAGGCAAGGTCAAACAAATAGCTACTCTCCATCTTAAGATGAGTTTTTCCATTGCCCAACTGCTAGGTATCCTATTTGTGACTCTGGCTCTCATAGAGAAACAGGGACACAGAAACTCATGTCTAAGTGAGACTCATATATCAAGGTTAAGTGTTCATCAAGCAGACAACCGAAAGCAGTGTGGTCCAAACCCACAATTCCGACAATAACCCATTAACCCACATGCCCAACACCAATTGCAATGTCCTCCTCCATCTTTCAAAACATTCGACATGTTGCTGGCTGAAGGAGGAGAGTCCAGGCAGTGAATGTGTAAGCAGAGCAGCATGGGCAGTGGATATGTCAGCAAATCTCTGCATGGCTACTCCAGCAGCCCGGGTTTCCTCTTGGTAGGTCCATGTGTCTTTGGCTCTGGGACGTCTTGCCAGAAAGGAGCCTTGACAGCTAAAGCAGGGAACAAGCTGAGTCAGCTGCACCCTGCTCCCACATTCAGAAATGAAGAGACCCAACTAGAATGGCAATGCTCAAGGAGCCATTGATCCCTCCGCCCTTCATTTAACCGCACGTGTGTATCGCCCAGGTTGGCACAGTCCACGAACTAAATCCACATTTGTGAACCAGGCACCCGTCCAAAATTCTTTAACCGCAACATGGAATTAAGTTATATCAGACCTTAATTCTAAAACTTATAGAATGTTCCCCCACTCGGAAAGTTTGTAAGCCAACTACTCTGTGCCTTTAAACGCCAAATTTTAGCTATCCACTTTATCTATGGCCCACTAATATAAAACCAGTGCTCAGAGGAAACAATCATTGCTCGCTATGAAGAAATCTTCATTCCAATAGGAACCTTGCAAAGTCTGTGTCAATCGGCAAAATGAAAGCCGGACAGGCCGTGCATAAAGGCAGCACTCTTAGGCACCAGTTCACAGTCTCCAATATCGCCCTGTGTTGCGCTTCTGGTCGACCCGTGCCAGCTACCTCACTCAGCCTCCACGGGGTGTCCACCGGTCTCCTTGCTTGTAGACCATGGGCTCTCGCCAATGTTCAACAAGTCTGGGCTCCTGATGCGACGTGGTGAACTTTACTCGAGTCACCCTCGTGTTCTCCTTTTCAGGTAAACCAAATCCCCAGGTATCTGGGCCCATGAACAAGCAGTACTTTTATTGCTGCAGTTCTCCGACGTCCACTCCATCTGAAGATCCATGTGGTCACCCAGCAAGCAATTCAGCCTGCCACAGGCTCTCTTTAACACACCGTCCTAGGAAGATGTTTTCTCCCTACTCTCAGATTTTTTTTAACTTCTGGCAAAGACTTATGGTTCCTGAGTACACGAAAGCACTGGTGGGCATCTATTTCACTGCATAGCTGTCTACCCAGAGGTGGTCTAAACCCAGCTAAAGATAACCCCATTTTAGTGGTTCAAAGCAAGTGGGCTTACATACTTTCATTTTTCCACCTTTCCATAGTTTCCCCAGAAAACAACCGAGTACAGGGTGGCTTTGTCTGACTTCTGGACAGACAAGGAAGTAGAATTACCATGAGGCAAGGTCAAACAAATAGCTACTCTCCATCTTAAGATGAGTTTTTCCATTGCCCAACTGCTAGGTATCCTATTTGTGACTCTGGCTCTCATAGAGAAACAGGGACACAGAAACTCATGTCTAAGTGAGACTCATATATCAAGGTTAAGTGTTCATCAAGCAGACAACCGAAAGCAGTGTGGTCCAAACCCACAATTCCGACAATAACCCATTAACCCACATGCCCAACACCAATTGCAATGTCCTCCTCCATCTTTCAAAACATTCGACATGTTGCTGGCTGAAGGAGGAGAGTCCAGGCAGTGAATGTGTAAGCAGAGCAGCATGGGCAGTGGATATGTCAGCAAATCTCTGCATGGCTACTCCAGCAGCCCGGGTTTCCTCTTGGTAGGTCCATGTGTCTTTGGCTCTGGGACGTCTTGCCAGAAAGGAGCCTTGACAGCTAAAGCAGGGAACAAGCTGAGTCAGCTGCACCCTGCTCCCACATTCAGAAATGAAGAGACCCAACTAGAATGGCAATGCTCAAGGAGCCATTGATCCCTCCGCCCTTCATTTAACCGCACGTGTGTATCTCCCAGGTTGGCACAGTCCACGAACTAAATCCACATTTGTGAACCAGGCACCCGTCCAAAATTCTTTAACCGCAACATGGAATTAAGTTATATCAGACCTTAATTCTAAAACTTATAGAATGTTCCCCCACTCGGAAAGTTTGTAAGCCAACTACTCTGTGCCTTTAAACGCCAAATTTTAGCTATCCACTTTATCTATGGCCCACTAATATAAAACCAGTGCTCAGAGGAAACAATCATTGCTCGCTATGAAGAAATCTTCATTCCAATAGGAACCTTTCAAAGTCTGTGTCAATCGGCAAAATGAAAGCCGGACAGGCCGTGCATAAAGGCAGCACTCTTAGGCACCAGTTCACAGTCTCCAATATCGCCCTGTGTTGCGCTTCTGGTCGACCCGTGCCAGCTACCTCACTCAGCCTCCACGGGGTGTCCACCGGTCTCCTTGCTTGTAGACCATGGGCTCTCGCCAATGTTCAACAAGTCTGGGCTCCTGATGCGACGTGGTGAACTTTACTCGAGTCACCCTCGTGTTCTCCTTTTCAGGTAAACCAAATCCACAGGTATCAGGGCCCATGAACAAGCAGTACTTTTATTGCTGCAGTTCTCCGACGTCCACTCCATCTGAAGATCCATGTGGTCACCCAGCAAGCAATTCAGCCTGCCACAGGCTCTCTTTAACACACACTCCAGGGAGATGTTTTCTCCCTACTCTCAGATTTTATTTTAACTTCTGGCAAAGACATATGGTTCCTGAGTACACGAAAGCACTGGTGGGCATCTAATTCACTGCACAGCAGTCTTCCCAGAGGTAACTTAACCCAGCTAAAGATCACCCAATTTTGGTGGCTCTAAGCATGTGGGCTTACAAACTTTCATTTTTCCCACTTCCCATATTTTCCCCAGAAAACAACCGAGTAAAGGGTGGCATTTTCTGACCTCTGGATAGACAAGGAAGAAGAATTACCATGAGGGCAAAGTAAAACAAACAGCTACTCTCCATCTTAAGATGAGTTTTTCCATTGCCCCACTGCTAGGTATCCTATTTGTGACTCTGGCTGTCGTAGAGAAACAGGGGCACAGAAACTCATGTCTAAGTGAGACTCATATATAAAGGTTAAGTGTTCATCAAGCAGACATCTGAAAGCAGTGTGGTCCAAACCCACAAGTCCTACATTAACCCATTTACCCACATGTCGAAACCAATTGCAATGTCCTCCTCCATCTTTCAAAACAGACGACATGTTGCAGGCTGAAGGAGGGGGACCGAGACAGTGAATGTGTAAGCAGAGCCGCGTGGTCTGTGGATATATCAGCATATCTCTGCACGGCTACTCCAACAACCCGGGCTTCCTTTGGGTAAGTACATGTGTCTTCGGCTCAGGGACGTCTTGCCGGAAAGGAGCCTTGACAGCTAAAGCAGGGAACAAGCTGAGGCAGCTGCACCCTGCTCCCACGTTCAGAAATGAAGAGACCCAACTAGAATGGCAATGCTCAAGGAGCCATTGATCCCTCCGCCCTTCATTTAACTGCACGTGTGTATCACCCAGGTTGGCACAATCCACGAACTAAATCCACATTTGTGAACCTGGCACCCGTTCAAAATTCTTTAACCCCAACATGGAATTAAGTAACATCAGGACCTTAATTCAAAGCCTTATGGAATGTTCCCCCACTCAGAAAGTTTGTAAGCCAACTGCTCTGTGCCTTTATACCCCTAATTTTAGCTATTCACTTTATGTATGGCCCACTAATATAAAACCAGTGCTCAGCGGAAACAATGATTGCTCGCCATGAAGAAATCTTCATTCTAATAGGAACCTTTCACAGTCTGTGTCCATCGGCAAAATCAAACCCGGACAGGCCGTGCATAAAGTCAGCACGCTTAGGCACCAGTTCACAGTCTCCAATATCGTCCTCTGGTGTGCTTGTCGACCCGTACCGGGGACCTCGCTCAGCCTTCATGGGGTATCCACCGGTCACCTTGCTTGTAGACCATGGGCTCTCGCCCCTATTCAACAAGCCTGGGGTCCTGATGCACATGGTGAACTTTACTCGAGTCACCTTAGTGTTCTCCTTTTCAGGTAAACCAAATCCACAGGTATCCGTGCCCATACGCAAGCAGTCCTTTTATTGCTGCATTTCTCCGACCTCCACTCCATATGTAGATCCCCGAGGTCACCCAGGAAGCAATTCAGCCTGCTCACAGTCTCTCTTTAACACACAGTCCCTGGGAGATGTTTTCCCCCTACTCCCAGATTTTTTTTTAACTTCTGGCAAAGACTTATGGTTCCTGAGTTCACGAAAGCACTGATGCGCACCTATTTCACAGCACAGCTGTCTTCCAAGAGGTGTTCTAAACCCAGCGAAAGATAACCCCATTTTGGTGACTCAAAGCAAGTGGGCTCACAATCATTCATTTTTCCCACTACCCATAGTTTCCCCAGAAAACAACCGAGTAAAGGGTGGCTTTGTCTGACCTCTGGATAGACAAGGAAGAAGAATTACCACAAGGGCAAGGTCAAACAAATAGCTACTCTCCATCTTAAAATGAGTTTTTCCATTGCCCCACTGCTAGGTATCCTATTTGTGACTCTGGCTCTCATAGAGAAACAGGGGCACAGAAACTCATGTCTTCATGAGACTCATATATAAAGGTTAAGTGTTCATCAAGCAGACATCCGAAAGCAGTGTGGTCCAAACCCACAAGTCTGACAATAACCCATTAACCCACATGTCCAAAACCAATTGCATTATCCTCCTCCATCTTTCAAAACAGACGACATGTTGCTGGTGAAGGAGGAGATCCAAGACAGAGGATGAGTAAGCAGAGTAACGTGGGCAGTGCATATGTCAGCATATCTCTTCCCGGCTACTCCAACAACCCGGGATTCCTCTGGGTAGGTCCACGTGTCTTCGGGTCAGGGATGTCTTGCCGGAAAGGAGCCTTGACAGGTAAAGCAGGGAACAAGCTGAGGCAGCTGCACCCTGCTCCCACGTTCAGAAATGATGATACCCAACTAGAATGGCAATGCTCAAGGAGCCATTGATCCCTCCGCCCTTCATTTAACTGCACGTGTGTATCACCCAGGTTGGCACAATCCACGAACTAAATCCACATTTGTGAACCTGGTACTCGTTCATAATTCTTTAACCCCAACATGGAATTAAGTAACATCAGGACCTTAATTCTAAACCTTATGGAATGTTCCCCCACTCAGAAAGTTTGTAAGCCAACTGCTCTGTGCCTTTATACCCTTAATTTTAGCTATTCACTTTATCTATGGCCCACTAATATAAACCCAGTGCTCAGAGGAAACAATCATTGCTCGCCATGAAGAAATCTTCATTCCAATAGGAACCTTTCAATGTCTGTGTCCATCGGCAAAATCAAAGCCAGACAGGCCGTGCATAAAGTCAGCACTCTTAGGCAGCAGTTCACAGACTCCAATATCGTCCTTTGGTGGGCTTCAGGTCGACCCGTGCCAGCTACCTCACTCAGCCTTCTCAGGGGTGTCCACCAGTCACCTTGCTTGTAGACCATGGGCTCTCGCCAATGTTCAACAAGACTGGGCTCCTGATGCGGCCTGGTGAACTTTAATCGAGTTACCCTCGTGTTCTCCTCCTTGTTAGGTAAACCAAATCCACAGGTATCCAGGCCCATACACAAGCAGTCCTTTTATTGCTGCATTTCTCCGACCTCCACTCCATATGTAGATCCCCGTGGTCACCAAGAAAGCAATTCAGCTTGCTCACAGGCTCTCTTTAACACACCGTCCTAGGAAGATGTTTTCTCCCTACTCTCAGATTTTTTTTAACTTCTGGCAAAGACTTATGGTTCCTGAGTACACGAAAGCACTGGTGGGCATCTATTTCACTGCATAGCTGTCTACCCAGAGGTGGTCTAAACCCAGCTAAAGATAACCCCATTTTAGTGGTTCAAAGCAAGTGGGCTTACATACTTTCATTTTTCCACCTTTCCATAGTTTCCCCAGAAAACAACCGAGTACAGGGTGGCTTTGTCTGACTTCTGGACAGACAAGGAAGTAGAATTACCATGAGGCAAGGTCAAACAAATAGCTACTCTCCATCTTAAGATGAGTTTTTCCATTGCCCAACTGCTAGGTATCCTATTTGTGACTCTGGCTCTCATAGAGAAACAGGGACACAGAAACTCATGTCTAAGTGAGACTCATATATCAAGGTTAAGTGTTCATCAAGCAGACAACCGAAAGCAGTGTGGTCCAAACCCACAATTCCGACAATAACCCATTAACCCACATGCCCAACACCAATTGCAATGTCCTCCTCCATCTTTCAAAACATTCGACATGTTGCTGGCTGAAGGAGGAGAGTCCAGGCAGTGAATGTGTAAGCAGAGCAGCATGGGCAGTGGATATGTCAGCAAATCTCTGCATGGCTACTCCAGCAGCCCGGGTTTCCTCTTGGTAGGTCCATGTGTCTTTGGCTCTGGGACGTCTTGCCAGAAAGGAGCCTTGACAGCTAAAGCAGGGAACAAGCTGAGTCAGCTGCACCCTGCTCCCACATTCAGAAATGAAGAGACCCAACTAGAATGGCAATGCTCAAGGAGCCATTGATCCCTCCGCCCTTCATTTAACCGCACGTGTGTATCGCCCAGGTTGGCACAGTCCACGAACTAAATCCACATTTGTGAACCAGGCACCCGTCCAAAATTCTTTAACCGCAACATGGAATTAAGTTATATCAGACCTTAATTCTAAAACTTATAGAATGTTCCCCCACTCGGAAAGTTTGTAAGCCAACTACTCTGTGCCTTTAAACGCCAAATTTTAGCTATCCACTTTATCTATGGCCCACTAATATAAAACCAGTGCTCAGAGGAAACAATCATTGCTCGCTATGAAGAAATCTTCATTCCAATAGGAACCTTTCAAAGTCTGTGTCAATCGGCAAAATGAAAGCCGGACAGGCCGTGCATAAAGGCAGCACTCTTAGGCACCAGTTCACAGTCTCCAATATCGCCCTGTGTTGCGCTTCTGGTCGACCCGTGCCAGCTACCTCACTCAGCCTCCACGGGGTGTCCACCGGTCTCCTTGCTTGTAGACCATGGGCTCTCGCCAATGTTCAACAAGTCTGGGCTCCTGATGCGACGTGGTGAACTTTACTCGAGTCACCCTCGTGTTCTCCTTTTCAGGTAAACCAAATCCCCAGGTATCTGGGCCCATGAACAAGCAGTACTTTTATTGCTGCAGTTCTCCGACGTCCACTCCATCTGAAGATCCATGTGGTCACCCAGCAAGCAATTCAGCCTGCCACAGGCTCTCTTTAACACACCGTCCTAGGAAGATGTTTTCTCCCTACTCTCAGATTTTTTTTAACTTCTGGCAAAGACTTATGGTTCCTGAGTACACGAAAGCACTGGTGGGCATCTATTTCACTGCATACCTGTCTACCCAGAGGTGGTCTAAACCCAGCTAAAGATAACCCCATTTTAGTGGTTCAAAGCAAGTGGGCTTACATACTTTCATTTTTCCACCTTTCCATAGTTTCCCCAGAAAACAACCGAGTACAGGGTGGCTTTGTCTGACTTCTGGACAGACAAGGAAGTAGAATTACCATGAGGCAAGGTCAAACAAATAGCTACTCTCCATCTTAAGATGAGTTTTTCCATTGCCCAACTGCTAGGTATCCTATTTGTGACTCTGGCTCTCATAGAGAAACAGGGACACAGAAACTCATGTCTAAGTGAGACTCATATATCAAGGTTAAGTGTTCATCAAGCAGACAACCGAAAGCAGTGTGGTCCAAACCCACAATTCCGACAATAACCCATTAACCCACATGCCCAACACCAATTGCAATGTCCTCCTCCATCTTTCAAAACATTCGACATGTTGCTGGCTGAAGGAGGAGAGTCCAGGCAGTGAATGTGTAAGCAGAGCAGCATGGGCAGTGGATATGTCAGCAAATCTCTGCATGGCTACTCCAGCAGCCCGGGTTTCCTCTTGGTAGGTCCATGTGTCTTTGGCTCTGGGACGTCTTGCCAGAAAGGAGCCTTGACAGCTAAAGCAGGGAACAAGCTGAGTCAGCTGCACCCTGCTCCCACATTCAGAAATGAAGAGACCCAACTAGAATGGCAATGCTCAAGGAGCCATTGATCCCTCCGCCCTTCATTTAACCGCACGTGTGTATCGCCCAGGTTGACACAGTCCACGAACTAAATCCACATTTGTGAACCAGGCACCCGTCCAAAATTCTTTAACCGCAACATGGAATTAAGTTATATCAGACCTTAATTCTAAAACTTATAGAATGTTCCCCCACTCGGAAAGTTTGTAAGCCAACTACTCTGTGCCTTTAAACGCCAAATTTTAGCTATCCACTTTATCTATGGCCCACTAATATAAAACCAGTGCTCAGAGGAAACAATCATTGCTTGCTATGAAGAAATCTTCATTCCAATAGGAACCTTTCAAAGTCTGTGTCAATCGGCAAAATGAAAGCCGGACAGGCCGTGCATAAAGGCAGCACTCTTAGGCACCAGTTCACAGTCTCCAATATCGCCCTGTGTTGCGCTTCTGGTCGACCCGTGCCAGCTACCTCACTCAGCCTCCACGGGGTGTCCACCGGTCTCCTTGCTTGTAGACCATGGGCTCTCGCCAATGTTCAACAAGTCTGGGCTCCTGATGCGACGTGGTGAACTTTACTCGAGTCACCCTCGTGTTCTCCTTTTCAGGTAAACCAAATCCACAGGTATCTGGGCCCATGAACAAGCAGTACTTTTATTGCTGCAGTTCTCCGACGTCCACTCCATCTGAAGATCCATGTGGTCACCCAGCAAGCAATTCAGCCTGCCACAGGCTCTCTTTAACACACAGTCCAAGGAGATGTTTTCTCTCTACAATCAGATTTTATTTTAACTTCTGGCAAAGGCTTTTGGTTCCTGAGTACACGAAAGCACTGGTGGGCATCTAATTCACTGCACAGCAGTCTTCCCAGAGGAAGCTTAACACAGCTAAAGATCACCCAATTTTGGTGGCTCTAAGCATGTGGGCTTACAAACTTTCATTTTTCCCACTTCCCATAATTTCCCCAGAAAACAACCGAGTAAAGGGTGGCTTTGTCTGACCTCTGGATAGACAAGGAAGAAGAATTACCATGAGGGCAAAGTCAAACAAGTAGCTACTCTCCATCTTAAGATGAGTTTTTCCATTGCCCCACTGCTAGGTATCCTATTTGTGACTCTGGCTGTCGTAGAGAAACAGGGGCACAGAAACTCATGTCTAAGTGAGACTCATATATAAAGGTTAAGTGTTCATCAAGCAGACATCTGAAAGCAGTGTGGTCCAAACCCACAAGTCCGACATTAACCCATTAACCCACATGTCGAAACCAATTGCAATGTCCTCCTCCATCTTTCAAAACAGACATGTTGCAGGCTGAAGGAGGGGGGCCGAGACAGTGAATGTGAAAGCAGAGCCGCGTGGTCTGTGGATATATCAGCATATCTCTGCACGGCTACTCCAACAACCCGGGCTTCCTTTGGGTAAGTACATGTGTCTACGGCTCAGGGACGACTTGCCGGAAAGGAGCCTTGACAGCTAAAGCAGGGAACAAGCTGAGGCAGCTGCACCCTGCTCCCACGTTCAGAAAAGAAGAGACCCAACTAGAATAGCAATGCTCAAGGAGCCTTTGATCCCTCCGCCTTTCATTTAACTGCACGTGTGTATCACCCAGGTGGGCACAATCCACGAACTAAATCCACATTTGTGAACCTGGCACCCGTTCAAAATTCTTTAACCCCAACATGGAATTAAGTAACATCAGGACCTTAATTCAAAGCCTTATGGAATGTTCCCCCATTCCGAAAGATTGTAAGCCAACTGCTCTGTGCCTTTATACCCCTAATTTTAGCTATTTACTTTATGTATGGCCCACTAATATAAAACCAGTGCTCAGAGGAAACAATCAGTGCTCGCCATGAAGAAATGTTCATTCTAATAGGAACCTTTCACAGTCTGTGTCCATCGGCAAAATCAAAGCCGGACAGGCCGTGCATAAAGTCAGCACTCTTAGGCACCAGTTCACAGTCTCCAATATCGCCCTCTGGTGGGCTTCTGGTCGACCCGTGCCGGCTACCTCACTCAGCCTCCACGGGGTGTCCACCGGTCACCTTGCTTGTAGACCACGGGCTCTCGCCACTATTCAACAAGTTGTGCTCCTGATGCGACGTGGTGAACATTCCTCGAGTCACCCTTGTGTTCCCCTTTACAGGTAAACAAATCCACAGGTATCCGTGCCCATACGCAAGCAATCCTGTTATTGCTGCATTTCTCCGACCTCCACACCATATGTAGATCCACGGGGACACCCAGCAAGCAATTCAGCGTGCTCACAGGCTCTCTTTAACACACACTCCCAGGGAGATGTTTTCTCCCTACTCCCAGATTTTTTTTTTTTTTACTTCTGGCCAAGTCTTATGATTCCTGAGTACACCAAAGAACTGGTTGGCATCTATTTCACTGCATACCTGTCTTCCCAGAGGTGGTCAAAACCCAGCTAAAGATCACGCCATTTTGGTGGCTCAAGCAAATGGGCTTACAAACTTTCATTTTTCCCCCTTACCCTAGTTTCCCCAGAAAACAACCGAGTAAAGGGTGGCTTTGTCTCACCTCAGGATCGACAAGGAAGAAGAATTACCATGAGGGCAAGGTCAAACATATAGTTACTCTCCATCTTAAGATGAGTTTTTCCATTGCCCCACTGCTAGGTATCCTATTTGTGACTCTGGCTCTCATAGAGAAACAGGGGCACAGAAACTCATGTCTAAGTGAGACTCATATATAAAGGTTAAGTGTTCATCAAGCAGACATCGGAAAGCAGTGTGGTCCAAACCCCCAAGTCCGACTTTAACCCATTAACCCACATGTCTAACAACAATTGCAGTGTCCTCCTCCATCTTTCAAAACAGATGACATGTTGCTGGCTGAAGGAGGAGAGACGAGGCAGTGAATGTGAAAGCAGAGCAGCGTGGGCAGTGAATATGTCAGCATATCTCTACACGGCTACTCCAAAGCCCGGGCTTCCTCTGGGTAGGTCCATGTGTCTTCGGCTCAGGGACGTCTTGCCGGAAAGGAGCCTTGTCAGCTAAAGCAGGGAACAAGGTGAGGCAGCTGCACCCTGCTCCCATGTTCAGAAATCAAGAGACCCAACAAGAATGGCAATGCTCAAGGAGCCATTGATCCCTCCGCCCTTGATTTAACCGCACATGTGTATCGCCCAGGTTGGCACAATCCACGAACTAAATCCACATTTGCGAACCTGGCACCCGTTCAAAATTCTTTAACCACAACATGGAAGTAAGTAACACCAGGACCTTAATTCTAAAACTTATGGAATGTTTCCCCACTCAGAAAGATTGTAAGCCAACTACTCTGTGCCATCATACGCCAAATTTTAGCTATTCACTTTATCTATGGCCCAAAATATAAAACAAGTGCTCAGAGGAAATATCATTGCTCGCCATGAAGAAATCTTCATTCCTATAGGAACCATTCAAAGTCTGTGTCCATCGGCAAAATCAAAGCCGGACACGCCGTGCATAAAGTCAGCACTCTTAGGCACCAGTTCACAGTCTCCAATATCGTCCTCTGGTGTGCTTCTTGTCGACCCGTACCGGGGACCTCGCTCAGCCTTCATGGGGTATCCACCGGTCACCTTGCTTGTAGACCATGGGCTCTCGCCACTATTCAACAAGCCTGGGGTCCTGATGCACATGGTGAACTTTACTCGAGTCAGCCTCGTGTTCTCCTTTTCAGGTAAACCAAATCCACAGGTATCCGTGCCCATACGCAAGCAGTCCTTTTATTGCTGCATTTCTCCGACCTCCACTCCATATGTAGATCCCCGAGGTCACCCAGGAAGCAATTCAGCCTGCTCACATTCTCTCTTTAACACACAGTCCCTGGGAGATGTTTTCTCCCTACTCCCAGATTTTTTTTTTAACTTCTGGCAAAGACTTATGGTTCCTGAGTTCACGAAAGCACTGATGCGCATCTATTTCACAGCACAGCTGTCTTCCAAGACGTGTTCTAAACCCAGCGAAAGATAACCCCATTTTGGTGACTCAAAGCACGTGGGCTCACAATCATTCATTTTTCCCACTACCCATAGTTTCCCCAGAAAACAACCGAGTAAAGGGTGACTTTGTCTGACCTCTGGATAGACAAGGAAGAAGAATTACCACAAGGGCAAGGTCAAACAAATAGCTACTCTCCATCTTAAAATGAGTTTTTCCATTGCCCCACTGCTAGGTATCCTATTTGTGATTCTGGCTCTCATAGAGAAACAGGGGCACAGAAACTCATGTCTTCATGAGACTCATATATAAAGGTTAAGTGTTCATCAAGCAGACATCCGAAAGCAGTGTGGTCCAAACCCACAAGTCCGACAATAACCCATTAACCCACATGTCCAAAACCAATTGCATTATCCTCCTCCATCTTTCAAAACAGACGACATGTTGCTGTTGAAGGAGGAGATCCAAGACAGAGGATGAGTAAACAGAGTAACGTGGCCAGTGCATATGTCAGCATATCTCTTCCCGGCTACTCCAACAACCCGGGATTCCTCTGGGTAGGTCCACGTGTCTTCGGGTCAGGGATGTCTTGCCGGAAAGGAGCCTTGACAGGTAAAGCAGGGAACAAGCTGAGGCAGCTGCACCCTGCTCCCACGTTCAGAAATGATGATACCCAACTAGAATGGCAATGCTCAAGGAGCCATTGATCCCTCCGCCTTTCATTTAACTGCATGTGTGTATCACCCAGGTTGGCACAATCCACGAACTAAATCCACATTTGTGAAACTGGCACCCGTTCAAAATTCTTTAACCCCAACATGGAATTAAGTAACATCAGGACCTTAATTCAAAGCCTTATGGAATGTTCCCCCACTCCGAAAGTTTGTAAGCCAACTGCTCTGTGCCTTTATACCCCTAATTTTAGCTATTCAATTTATGTATGCCCCACTAATATAAAACCAGTGCTAAGAGGAAACAATCATTGCTCGCCATGAAGAAATCTTCATTCTAATAGGAACCTTTCACAGTCTGTGTCCATCGGCAAAATCAAAGCCGGACAGGCCGTGCATAAAGTCAGCACTCTTAGGCACCAGTTCACAGTCTCCAATATCGCCCTCTGGTGGGCTTCTGGTCGACCCGTGCCGGCTACCTCACTCAGCCTCCACGGGGTGTCCACCGGTCACATTGCTTGTAGACCATGGGCTCTCGCCACTTTTCAACAAGTTGGGCTCCTGATGCGACGTGGTGAACATTCCTCGAGTCACCCTTGTGTTCCCCTTTACAGGTAAACAAATCCACAGGTATCCGTGCCCATACGCAAGCAATCCTGTTATTGCTGCATTTCTCCGACCTCCACACCATATGTAGATCCACGTGGACACCCAGCAAGCAATTCAGCCTGCTCACAGGCTCTCTTTAAGACACACTCCCAGGGAGATGTTTTCTCCCTACTCCCAGATTTTTTTTTTTACTTCTGGCCAAGTCTTATGATTCCTGAGTACACCAAAGAACTGGTGGGCATCTATTTCACTGCATACCTGTCTTCCCAGAGGTGGTCAAAACCCAGCTAAAGATCACCCCATTTTGGTGGCTCAAGCAAATGGGCTTACAAACTTTCATTTTCCCCCCTTACCCTAGTTTCCCCAGAAAACAACCGAGTAAAGGGTGGCTTTGTCTGACTTCTGGATCGACAAGGAAGAAGAATTACCATGAGGGCAAGGTCAAACATATAGTTACTCTCCATCTTAAGATGAGTTTTTCCATTGCCCCACTCCTAGGTATCCTATTTGTGACTCTGGCTCTCGTAGAGAAACAGGGGCACAGAAACTCATGTCTAAGTGAGACTCATATATAAAGGTTAAGTGTTCATCAAGCGGACATCCGAAAGCAGTGTGGTCCAAACCCCCAAGTCCGACATTAACCCATTAACCCACATGTCTAACAACAATTGCAGTGTCCTCCTCCATCTTTCAAAACAGATGACATGTTGCTGGCTGGAGGAGGAGAGACGAGGCAGTGAATGTGTAAGCAGAGCAGCGTGGGCAGTGGATATGTCAGCATATCTCTACACGGCTACTCCAACAGCCCGGGCTTCCTCTAGGTAGGTGCATGTGTCTTCGGCTCAGGGACGTCTTGCCGGAAAGGAGCCTTGTCAGCTAAAGCAGGGAACAAGCTGAGTCAGCTGCACCCTGCTCCCACATTCAGAAATGAAGAGTCCCAACTAGAATGGCAATGATCAAGGAGCAATTGATCACTCCACCCTTAATTTAACCGCACGTGTGTATCAAGCAGGTTGGCACAATCCACGAACTAAATTCACATTTGCGAACCAGGCACCCGTTCAAAATTCTTTAAACCCAACATGGAATTAAGTTACATCAGACCTTAATTCTAAAACTTATGGAATGTTCCCCCACTCAGAAAGTTTGTAAGCCAACTACTCTGTGCCTTTATACACCAAATTTTAGCTATCTACTTTGTCTATGGCCCACTAATATAAAACCAGTGCTCAGAAGAAACAATCATTGCTCGCTATGAATAAATCTTCATTCCAATAGGAACCTTTCAAAGTCTGTGTCCATCGGCAAAATCAAAGCCAGAGAGGCCGTGCATAAAGGCAGCACTCTTAGGCACCAGTTCACAGTCTCCAATATCGCCCTATGGTGGGCTTCGGGTCGACCCGTGCCAGCTACCTCACTCAGCCTCCACGGGGAGTCCACCGGTCTCCTTGCTTGTAGACCATGGCCTCTCGCTAATGTTCAACAAGACTGGGCTCCTGATGAGACGTGGTGAACTTTAGTCAAATCACCCTCTTTTTCTCCTTTTCAGGTAAACCAAATCCACAGGTATCTGGGCCCATACACAAGCAGTCCTTTTATTGCTGCAGTTCTCCGACCTCCACTTCATATGAAGATCCATGTGGTCACCCAGCAAGCAATTCAGCCTGCCACAGGCTCTCTTTAACACACAGTCCAGGGAGATGTTTTCTCCCTACTCTCTGATTTTATTTTAACTTCTGGCAAAGGCTTTTGGTTCCTGAGTACACGAAAGCACTGGTGGGCATCTAATTCACTGCACAGCAGTCTTCCCAGAGGTAGCTTAACCCAGCTAAAGATCACCCAATTTTGGTGGCTCTAAGCGTGTGGGCTTACAAACTTTCATTTTTCCCACTTCCCATAATTTCCCCAGAAAACAACCGAGTAAAGGGTGGCTTTGTCTGACCTCTGGATAGACAAGGAAGAAGAATTACCATGAGGGCAAAGTAAAACAAACAGCTACTCTCCATCTTAAGATGAGTTTTTCCATTGCCCCACTGCTAGGTATCCTATTTGTGACTCTGGCTCTTGTAGAGAAACAGGGGCACAGAAACTCATGTCTAAGTGAGACTCATATATAAAGGTTAAGTGTTCATCAAGCAGACATCTGAAAGCAGTGTGGTCCAAACCCACAAGTCCGACATTAACCCATTAACCCACATGTCGAAACCAATTGCAATGTCCTACTCCACCTTTCAAAACAGACGACATGTTGCAGGCTGAAGGAGGGGGACCGAGACAGTGAATGTGTAAGCAGAGCCGCGTGGTCTGTGGATATATCAGCATATCTCTGCACGGCTACTCCAACAACCCGGGCTTCCTTTGGGTAAGTATATGTGTCTTCGGCTCAGGGACGTCATGCCGGAAAGGAGCCTTGACAGCTAAAGCAGGGAACAAGCTGAGGCAGCTGCACCCTGCTCCCACGTTCAGAAAAGAAGAGACCCAACTAGAATGGCAATGCTCAAGGAGCCGTTGATCCCTCCGCCCTTTATTTAACTGCACGTGTGTATCACCCAGGTTGGCACAATCCACGAACTAAATCCACATTTGTGAACCTGGCACCCGTTCAAAATACTTATACCCCAACATGGAATTAAGTAACATCAGGACCTTAATTCAAAGCCTTATGGAATGTTCCCCCACTCAGAAAGTTTGTAAGCCAACTGCTCTGTGCCTTTATACCCCTAATTTTAGCTATTCACTTTATGTATGGCCCACTAATATAAAACCAGTGCTCAGAGGAAACAATCATTGCTCGCCATGAAGAAATCTACATTCTAATAGGAACCTTTCACAGTCTGTGTCCATCGGCAAAATCAAAGCCGGACAGGCCGTGCATAAAGTCAGCACGCTTAGGCACCAGTTCACAGTCTCCAATATCGTCCTCTGGTGTGCTTCTTGTCGACCCGTACCGGGGACCTCGCTCAGGCTTCATGGGGTATCCACCGGTCCCCTTGCTTGTAGACCATGGGCTCTCGCCACTACTCAACAAGCCTGGGGTCCTGATGCACATGGTGAACTTTACTCGAGTCACCCTCGTGTTCTCCTTTTCAGGTAAACCAAATCCACAGGTATCCGTGCCCATACGCAAGCAGTCCTTTTATTGCTGCATTTCTCCGACCTCCACTCCATATGTAGATCTCCGAGGTCACCCAGGAAGCAATTCAGCCTGCTCACATTCTCTCTTTAACACACAGTCCCTGGGAGCTGTTTTCTCCCTACTCCCAGATTTTTTTTTAACTTCTGGCAAAGACTTATGGTTCCTGAGTTCACGAAAGCACTGATGCGCATCTATTTCACAGCACAGCTGTCTTCCTAGAGGTGTTCTAAACCCAGCGAAAGATAACCCCATTTTGGTGACTCAAAGCAAGTGGGCTCACAATCATTCTTTTTTCCCACTACCCATAGTTTCCCCAGAAAACAACCGAGTAAAGGGTGGCTTTGTCTGACCTCTGGATAGACAAGGAAGAAGAATTACCACAAGGGCAAGGTCAAACAAATAGCTACTCTCCATCTTAAAATGAGTTTTTCCATTGCCCCACTGCTAGGTATCCTATTTGTGACTCTGGCTCTCATAGAGAAACAGGGGCACAGAAACTCATGTCTTCATGAGACTCATATATAAAGGTTAAGTGTTCATCAAGCAGACATCCGAAAGCAGTGTGGTCCAAACCCACAAGTCCGACAATAACCCATTAACCCACATGTCCAAAACCAATTGCATTATCCTCCTCCATCTTTCAAAACAGACGACATGTTGCTGTTGAAGGAGGAGATCCAAGACAGAGGATGAGTAAACAGAGTAACGTGGCCAGTGCATATGTCAGCATATCTCTTCCCGGCTACTCCAACAACCCGGGATTCCTCTGGGTAGGTCCACGTGTCTTCGGGTCAGGGATGTCTTGCCGGAAAGGAGCCTTGACAGGTAAAGCAGGGAACAAGCTGAGGCAGCTGCACCCTGCTCCCACGTTCAGAAATGATGATACCCAACTAGAATGGCAATGCTCAAGGAGCCATTGATCCCTCCGCCCTTCATTTAACTGCACGTGTGTATCACCCAGGTTGGCACAATGCACGAACTAAATCCACATTTGTGAACCTGGTACTCGTTCATAATTCTTTAACCCCAACATGAAATTAAGTAACATCAGGACCTTAATTCTAAACCTTATGGAATGTTCCCCCACTCAGAAAGTTTGTAAGCCAACTGCTCTGTGCCTTTATACCCTTAATTTTAGCTATTCACTTTATCTATGGCCCACTAATATAAACCCAGTGCTCAGAGGAAACAATCATTGCTCGCCATGAAGAAATCTTCATTCCAATAGGAACCTTTCAATGTCTGTGTCCATCGGCAAAATCAAAGCCAGACAGGCCGTGCATAAAGTCAGCACTCTTAGGCACCAGTTCACAGTCTCCAATATCGTCCTTTGGTGGGCTTCAGGTCGACCCGTGCCAGCTACCTCACTCAGCCTTCTCAGGGGTGTCCACCAGTCACCTTGCTTGTAGACCATGGGCTCTCGCCAATGTTCAACAAGACTGGGCTCCTGATGCGGCCTGGTGAATTTTAATCGAGTTACCCTCGTGTTCTCCTCCTTGTTAGGTAAACCAAATCCACAGGTATCCAGGCCCATACACAAGCAGTCCTTTTATTGCTGCATTTCTCCGACCTCCACTCCATATGTAGATCCCCGTGGTCACCCAGAAAGCAATTCAGCTTGCTCACAGGCTCTCTTTAACACACCGTCCTAGGAAGATGTTTTCTCCCTACTCTCAGATTTTTTTTAACTTCTGGCAAAGACTTATGGTTCCTGAGTACACGAAAGCACTGGTGGGCATCTATTTCACTGCATACCTGTCTACCCAGAGGTGGTCTAAACCCAGCTAAAGATAACCCCATTTTAGTGGTTCAAAGCAAGTGGGCTTACATACTTTCATTTTTCCACCTTTCCATAGTTTCCCCAGAAAACAACCGAGTACAGGGTGGCTTTGTCTGACTTCTGGACAGACAAGGAAGTAGAATTACCATGAGGCAAGGTCAAACAAATAGCTACTCTCCATCTTAAGATGAGTTTTTCCATTGCCCAACTGCTAGGTATCCTATTTGTGACTCTGGCTCTCATAGAGAAACAGGGACACAGAAACTCATGTCTAAGTGAGACTCATATATCAAGGTTAAGTGTTCATCAAGCAGACAACCGAAAGCAGTGTGGTCCAAACCCACAATTCCGACAATAACCCATTAACCCACATGCCCAACACCAATTGCAATGTCCTCCTCCATCTTTCAAAACATTCGACATGTTGCTGGCTGAAGGAGGAGAGTCCAGGCAGTGAATGTGTAAGCAGAGCAGCATGGGCAGTGGATATGTCAGCAAATCTCTGCATGGCTACTCCAGCAGCCCGGGTTTCCTCTTGGTAGGTCCATGTGTCTTTGGCTCTGGGACGTCTTGCCAGAAAGGAGTCTTGACAGCTAAAGCAGGGAACAAGCTGAGTCAGCTGCACCCTGCTCCCACATTCAGAAATGAAGAGACCCAACTAGAATGGCAATGCTCAAGGAGCCATTGATCCCTCCGCCCTTCATTTAACCGCACGTGTGTATCGCCCAGGTTGGCACAGTCCACGAACTAAATCCACATTTGTGAACCAGGCACCCGTCCAAAATTCTTTAACCGCAACATGGAATTAAGTTATATCAGACCTTAATTCTAAAACTTATGGAATGTTCCCCCACTCGGAAAGTTTGTAAGCCAACTACTCTGTGCCTTTAAACGCCAAATTTTAGCTATCCACTTTATCTATGGCCCACTAATATAAAACCAGTGCTCAGAGGAAACAATCATTGCTCGCTATGAAGAAATCTTCATTCCAATAGGAACCTTTCAAAGTCTGTGTCAATCGGCAAAATGAAAGCCGGACAGGCCGTGCATAAAGGCAGCACTCTTAGGCACCAGTTCACAGTCTCCAATATCGCCCTGTGTTGCGCTTCTGGTCGACCCGTGCCAGCTACCTCACTCAGCCTCCACGGGGTGTCCACCGGTCTCCTTGCTTGTAGACCATGGGCTCTCGCCAATGTTCAACAAGTCTGGGCTCCTGATGCGACGTGGTGAACTTTACTCGAGTCACCCTCGTGTTCTCCTTTTCAGGTAAACCAAATCCACAGGTATCTGGGCCCATGAACAAGCAGTACTTTTATTGCTGCAGTTCTCCGACGTCCACTCCATCTGAAGATCCATGTGGTCACCCAGCAAGCAATTCAGCTTGCTCACAGGCTCTCTTTAACACACCGTCCTAGGAAGATGTTTTCTCCCTACTCTCAGATTTTTTTTAACTTCTGGCAAAGACTTATGGTTCCTGAGTACACGAAAGCACTGGTGGGCATCTATTTCACTGCATAGCTGTCTACCCAGAGGTGGTCTAAACCCAGCTAAAGATAACCCCATTTTAGTGGTTCAAAGCAAGTGGGCTTACATACTTTCATTTTTCCACCTTTCCATAGTTTCCCCAGAAAACAACCGAGTACAGGGTGGCTTTGTCTGACTTCTGGACAGACAAGGAAGTAGAATTACCATGAGGCAAGGTCAAACAAATAGCTACTCTCCATCTTAAGATGAGTTTTTCCATTGCCCAACTGCTAGGTATCCTATTTGTGACTCTGGCTCTCATAGAGAAACAGGGACACAGAAACTCATGTCTAAGTGAGACTCATATATCAAGGTTAAGTGTTCATCAAGCAGACAACCGAAAGCAGTGTGGTCCAAACCCACAATTCCGACAATAACCCATTAACCCACATGCCCAACACCAATTGCAATGTCCTCCTCCATCTTTCAAAACATTCGACATGTTGCTGGCTGAAGGAGGAGAGTCCAGGCAGTGAATGTGTAAGCAGAGCAGCATGGGCAGTGGATATGTCAGCAAATCTCTGCATGGCTACTCCAGCAGCCCGGGTTTCCTCTTGGTAGGTCCATGTGTCTTTGGCTCTGGGACGTCTTGCCAGAAAGGAGCCTTGACAGCTAAAGCAGGGAACAAGCTGAGTCAGCTGCACCCTGCTCCCACATTCAGAAATGAAGAGACCCAACTAGAATGGCAATGCTCAAGGAGCCATTGATCCCTCCGCCCTTCATTTAACCGCACGTGTGTATCGCCCAGGTTGGCACAGTCCACGAACTAAATCCACATTTGTGAACCAGGCACCCGTCCAAAATTCTTTAACCGCAACATGGAATTAAGTTATATCAGACCTTAATTCTAAAACTTATAGAATGTTCCCCCACTCGGAAAGTTTGTAAGCCAACTACTCTGTGCCTTTAAACGCCAAATTATAGCTATCCACTTTATCTATGGCCCACTAATATAAAACCAGTGCTCAGAGGAAACAATCATTGCTCGCTATGAAGAAATCTTCATTCCAATAGGAACCTTTCAAAGTCTGTGTCAATCGGCAAAATGAAAGCCGGACAGGCCGTGCATAAAGGCAGCACTCTTAGGCACCAGTTCACAGTCTCCAATATCGCCCTGTGTTGCGCTTCTGGTCGACCCGTGCCAGCTACCTCACTCAGCCTCCACGGGGTGTCCACCGGTCTCCTTGCTTGTAGACCATGGGCTCTCGCCAATGTTCAACAAGTCTGGGCTCCTGATGCGACGTGGTGAACTTTACTCGAGTCACCCTCGTGTTCTCCTTTTCAGGTAAACCAAATCCACAGGTATCTGGGCCCATGAACAAGCAGTACTTTTATTGCTGCAGTTCTCCGACGTCCACTCCATCTGAAGATCCATGTGGTCACCCAGCAAGCAATTCAGCCTGCCACAGGCTCTCTTTAACACACAGTCCAAGGAGATGTTTTCTCCCTACACTCAGATTTTATTTTAACTTCTGGCAAAGGCTTTTGGTTCCTGAGTACACGAAAGCACTGGTGGGCATCTAATTCACTGCACAGCAGTCTTCCCAGAGGAAGCTTAACACAGCTAAAGATCACCCAATTTTGGTGGCTCTAAGCATGTGGGCTTACAAACTTTCATTTTTCCCACTTCCCATAATTTCCCCAGAAAACAACCGAGTAAAGGGTGGCTTTGTCTGACCTCTGGATAGACAAGGAAGAAGAATTACCATGAGGGCAAAGTCAAACAAGTAGCTACTCTCCATCTTAAGATGAGTTTTTCCATTGCCCCACTGCTAGGTATCCTATTTGTGACTCTGGCTGTCGTAGAGAAACAGGGGCACAGAAACTCATGTCTAAGTGAGACTCATATATAAAGGTTAAGTGTTCATCAAGCAGACATCTGAAAGCAGTGTGGTCCAAACCCACAAGTCCGACATTAACCCATTAACCCACATGTCGAAACCAATTGCAATGTCCTCCTCCATCTTTCAAAACAGACATGTTGCAGGCTGAAGGAGGGGGGCCGAGACAGTGAATGTGTAAGCAGAGCCACGTGGTCTGTGGATATATCAGCATATCTCTGCACGGCTACTCCAACAACCCGGGCTTCCTTTGGGTAAGTACATGTGTCTACGGCGCAGGGACGACTTGCCGGAAAGGAGCCTTGACAGCTAAAGCAGGGAACAAGCTGAGGCAGCTGCACCCTGCTCCCACGTTCAGAAAAGAAGAGACCCAACTAGAAATGGCAATGCTCAAGGAGCCATTGATCCCTCCGCCCTTCATTTAACTGCACGTGTGTATCACCCAGGTGGGCACAATCCACGAACTAAATCCACATTTGTGAACCTGGCACCCGTTCAAAATTCTTTAACCCCAACATGGAATTAAGTAACATCAGGACCTTAATTCAAAGCCTTATGGAATGTTCCCCCACTCCGAAAGATTGTAAGCCAACTGCTCTGTGCCTTTATACCCCTAATTTTAGCTATTCACTTTATGTATGGCCCATTAATATAAAACCAGTGCTCAGAGGAAACAATCATTGCTCGCCATGAAGAAATCTTCATTCTAATAGGAACCTTTCACAGTCTGTGTCCATCGGCAAAATCAAAGCCGGACAGGCCGTGCATAAAGTCAGCACTCTTAGGCACCAGTTAACAGTCTCCAATATCGCCCTCTGGTGGGATTCTGGTCGACCCGTGCCGGCTACCTCACTCAGCCTCCACGGGGTGTCCAACGGTCACCTTGCTTGTAGACCATGGGCTCTCGCCACTAATCAACAAGTTGGGCTCCTGATGCGACGTGGTGAACATTCCTCGAGTCACCTTTGTGTTCCCCTTTACAGGTAAACAAATCCACAGGTATCCGTGCCCATACGCAAGCAATCCTGTTATTGCTGCATTTCTCCGACCTCCACACCATATGTAGATCCACGTGGACACCCAGCAAGCAATTCAGCCTGCTCACATTCTCTCTTTAACACACAGTCCCTGGGAGATGTTTTCTCCCTACTCCCAGATTTTTTTTTAACTTCTGGCAAAGACTTATGGTTCCTGAGTTCACGAAAGCACTGATGCGCATCTATTTCACAGCACAGCTGTCTTCCAAGAGGTGTTCTAAACCCAGCGAAAGATAACCCCATTTTGGTGACTCAAAGCAAGTGGGCTCACAATCATTCATTTTTCCCACTACCCATAGTTTCCCCAGAAAACAACCAAGTAAAGGGTGGCTTTGTCTGACCTCTGGATAGACAAGGAAGAAGAATTACCACAAGGGCAAGGTCGAACAAATAGCTACTCTCCATCTTAAAATGAGTTTTTCCATTGCGCCAATGCTAGGTATCCTATTTGTGACTCTGGCTCTCATAGAGAAACAGGGGCACAGAAACTCATGTCTAAGTGAGACTCATATATAAAGGTTAAGTGTTCATCAAGCAGACATCCGAAAGCAGTGTGGTCCAAACCCACAAGTCCGACAATAACCCATTAACCCACATGTCCAAAACCAATTGCATTATCCTCCTCCATCTTTCAAAACAGACGACATGTTGCTGGTGAAGGAGGAGATCCAAAACAGAGGATGAGTAAGCAGAGTAACGTGGGCAGTGCATATGTCAGCATATCTCTTCCCGGCTACTCCAACAACCCGGGATTCCTCTGGGTAGGTCCACGTGTCTTCGGGTCAGGGATGTCTTGCCGGAAAGGAGCCTTGACAGGTAAAGCAGGGAACAAGCTGAGGCAGCTGCACCCTGCTCCCACGTTCAGAAATGATGATACCCAACTAGAATGGCAATGCTCAAGGAGCCATTGATCCCTCCGCCCTTCATTTAACTGCACGTGTGTATCACGCAGGTTGGCACAATCCACGAACTATATCCACATTTGTGAACCTGGTACTCGTTCATAATTCTTTAACCCCAACATGGAATTAAGTAACATCAGGACCTTACTTCTAAACCTTATGGAATGTTCCCCCACTCAGAAAGTTTGTAAGCCAACTGCTCTGTGCCTTTATACCCTTAATTTTAGCTATTCACTTTATCTATGGCCCTCTAATATAAACCCAGTGCTCAGAGGAAACAATCATTGCTTGCCATGAAAAAATCTTCATTCCAATAGGAACCTTTCAATGTCTGTGTCCATCGGCAAAATCACACCCGTACAGGCCGTGCATAAAGTCAGCACTCTTAGGCACCAGTTCACAGTCTCCAATATTGTCCTTTGGTGGGCTTCAGGTCGACCCGTGCCAGCTACCTCACTCAGCCTTCTCAGGGGTGTCCACCAGTCACCTTGCTTGTAGACCATGGGCTCTCGCCAATATTCAACAAGACTGGGCTCCTGATGCGGCCTGGTGAACTTTAATCGAGTTACCCTCGTGTTCTCCTCCTTGTTAGGTAAACCAAATCCACAGGTATCCGGGCCCATACACAAGCAGTTCTTTTATTGCTGCATTTCTCCGACCTCCACTCCATATGTAGATCCCTGTGGTCACCCAGAAAGCAATTCAGCCTGCTCACAGGCTCTCTTTAACACACCGTCCTAGGAAGGTGTTTTCTCCTTACTCCCAGATTTTTTTTAAATTCTTGCAAAGACTTATGGTTCCTAAGTACACGAAAGCACTGGTGGGCATTTATTTCACTGCATACCTGTCTACCCAGAGGTGGTCTAAACCCAGCTAAAGATAACCCCATTTTAGTGGTTCAAAGCAAGTGGGCTTACATACTTTCATTTTTCCACCTTTCCATAGTTTCCCCAGAAAACAACCGAGTACAGGGTGGCTTTGTCTGACTTCTGGACAGACAAGGAAGTAGAATTACCATGAGGCAAGGTCAAACAAATAGCTACTCTCCATCTTAAGATGAGTTTTTCCATTGCCCAACTGCTAGGTATCCTATTTGTGACTCTGGCTCTCATAGAGAAACAGGGACACAGAAACTCATGTCTAAGTGAGACTCATATATCAAGGTTAAGTGTTCATCAATCAGACAACCGAAAGCAGTGTGGTCCAAACCCACAATTCCGACAATAACCCATTAACCCACATGCCCAACACCAATTGCAATGTCCTCCTCCATCTTTCAAAACATTCCACATGTTGCTGGCTGAAGGAGGAGAGTCCAGGCAGTGAATGTGTAAGCAGAGCAGCATGGGCAGTGGATATGTCAGCAAATCTCTGCATGGCTACTCCAGCAGACCGGGTTTCCTCTTGGTAGGTCCATGTGTCTTCGGCTCATGGACGTCTTGCCAGAAAGGAGCCTTGACAGCTAAAGCAGGGAACAAGCTGAGTCAGCTGCACCCTGCTCTCACATTCAGAAATGAAGAGACCCAACTAGAATGGCAATGATCAAGGAGCCATTGATCTCTCCGCCCTTCATTTAACCGCACGTGTGTATCGCCCAGGTTGGCAAATCCACGAACTAAATCCACATTTGTGAACCAGGCACCGTCCAAAATTCTTTAACCCCAACATGGAATTAAGTTATATCAGACCTTAATTCTAAAACTTATGGAATGTTCCCCCACTCGGAATGTTTGTAAGCCAACTACTCTGTGCCTTTAAACGCCATGTTTTAGCTATCCACTTTATCTATGGCCCACTAATATAAAACCAGTGCTCAGAGGAAACAATCATTGCTCGCTATGAAGAAATCTTCATTCCAATAGGAACCTTTCAAAGTCTGTGTCAATCGGCAAAATCAAAGCCGGACAGGCCGTGCATAAAGTCAGCACTCTTAGGCACCAGTTCACAGTCTCCAATATCGCCCTGTGTTGCGCTTCTGGTCGACCCGTGCCAGCTACCTCACTCAGCCTCCACGGGGTGTCCACCAGTCTCCTTGCTTGTAGACCATGGGCTCTCGCCATTGTTCAACAAGTTGGGCTCCTGATGCGACCTGGTGAACTATACTCGAGTCACCCTCGTGTTCTCCTTTTCAGGTAAACCAAATCCACAGGTATCTGGGCCCATACACAAGCAGTCCTTTTATTGCTGCAGTTCTCCCACCTCCACTCCATATGAAGATCCATGTGGTCACCCAGCAAGCAATTCAGCCTGCCACAGGCTCTCTTTAACACACAGTCCAGGGAGATGTTTTCTCCCTACTCTGATTTTATTTTAACTTCTGGCAAAGGCTTTTGGTTCCTGAGTACACGAAAGCACTGGTGGGCATCTAATTCACTGCACAGCAGTCTTCCCAGAGGAAGCTTAACCCAGCTAAAGATCACCCAAATTTGGTGGCTCTAAGCATGTGGGCTTACAAACTTTCATTTTTCCCACTTCCCATAATTTCCCCAGAAAACAACCGAGTAAAGGGTGGCTTTGTCTGACCTCTGGATAGACAAGGAAGAAGAATTACCATGAGGGCAAAGTCAAACAAATAGCTACTCTCCATCTTAAGATGAGTTTTTCCATTGCCCCACTGCTAGGTATCCTATTTGTGACTCTGGCTCTCGTAGAGAAACAGGGGCACAGAAACTCATGTCTAAGTGAGACTCATATATAAAGGTTAAGTGTTCATCAAGCAGACATCTGAATGCTGTGTGGTCCAAACCCACAAGTCCGACATTAACCCATTAACCCACATGTCGAAACCAATTGCAATGTCCTCCTCCATCTTTCAAAACAGACGACATGTTGCAGGCTGAAGGAGGGGGGCCGAGACAGTGAATGTGTAAGCAGAGCCGCGTGGTCTGTGGATATATCAGCATATCTCTGCACGGCTACTCCAACAACCCGGGCTTCCTTTGGGTAAGTACATGTGTCTTCGGCTCAGGGACGTCTTGCCGGAAAGGAGCCTTGACAGCTAAAGCAGGGAACAAGCTGAGGCAGCTGCACCCTGCTCCCACGTTCAGAAATAAAGAGACCCAACTAGAAATGGCAATGCTCAAGGAGCCATTGATCCCTCCGCCTTTCATTTAACTGCACGTGTGTATCACCCAGGTTGGCACAATCAACGAACTAAATCCACATTTGTGAACCTGGCACCCGTTCAAAATTCTTTAACCCCAACATGGAATTAAGTAACATCAGGACCTTAATTCAAAGCCTTATGGAATGTTCCCCCACTCCGAAAGTTTGTAAGCCAACTGCTCTGTGCCTTTATACCCCTAATTTTAGCTATTCACTTTATGTATGGCCCACTAATATAAAACCAGTGCTCAGAGGAAACAATCATTGCTCGCCATGAAGAAATCTTCATTCTAATAGGAACCTTTCACAGTCTGTGTCCATCGGCAAAATCAAAGCCGGACAGGCCGTGCATAAAGTCAGCACTCTTAGGCACCAGTTCACAGTCTCAAATATCGCCCTCTGGTGGGCTTCTGGTCGACCCGTGCCGGCTACCTCACTCAGCCTCCACGGGGTGTCCACTGGTCACCTTGCTTGTAGACTTTGGGCTCTCGCCACTATTCAACAAGTTGGGCTCCTGATGCGACGTGGTGAACATTCCTCGAGTCACCCTTGTGTTCCCCTTTACAGGTAAACAAATCCACAGGTATCCGTGCCCATACGCAAGCAATCCTGTTATTGCTGCATTTCTCCGACCTCCACACCATATGTAGATCCACGTGGACACCCAGCAAGCAATTCAGCCTGCTCACATGCTCTCTTTAACACACACTCCCAGGGAGATGTTTTCTCCCTAATCCCAGATTTTTTTTTTTTACTTCTGTCCAAGTCTTATGATTCCTGAGTACACCAAAGAACTGGTGGGCATCTATTTCACTGCATACCTGTCTTCCCAGAGGTGGCCAAAACCCAGCTAAAGATCACCCCATTTTGGTGGCTCAAGCAAATGGGCTTACAAACTTTCATTTTTCCCCCTTACCCTAGTTTCCCCAGAAAACAACCGAGTAAAGGGTGGCTTTGTCTGACCTCTGGATCGACAAGGAAGAAGAATTACCGTGACGGCAAGGTCAAAAATATAGTTACTCTCCATCTTAAGATGAGTTTTTCCATTGCCCCACTGCTAGGTATCCTATTTGTGACTCTGGCTCTCGTAGAGAAACAGGGGCACAGAAACTCATGTCTAAGTGAGACTCATATATCAAGGTTAAGTGTTCATCAAGCAGACATCCGAAAGCAGTGTGGTCCAAACCCCCAAATCCGACATTAACCCATTAACCCACATGTCTAACAACAATTGCAGTGTCCTCCTCCATCTTTCAAAACAGATGACATGTTGCTGGCTGAAGGAGGAGAGACGAGGCAGTGAATGTGTAAGCAGAGCAGCGTGGACAGTGGATATGTCAACATATCTCTACACGGCTACTCCAACAGCCCGGGCTTCCTCTGGGTAGGTCCATGTGTCTTCGGCTCAGGGACGTCTTGCCGGAAAGGAGCCTTGTCAGCTAAAGCAGGGAACAAGGTGAGGCAGCTGCACCCTGCTCCCATGTTCAGAAATGAAGAGAACCAACAAGAATGGCAATGCTCAAGGAGCCATTGATCCCTCCGCCCTTCATTTAACCGCACGTGTGTATCGCCCAGGTTGGCACAATCCACGAACTAAATCCACATTTGCGAACCTGGCACCCGTTCAAAATTCTTTAACCACAACATGGAATTAAGTAACACCAGGACCTTAATTCTAAAATTTATGGAATGTTTCCCCACTCAGAAAAATTGTAAGCCAACTACTCTGTGCCATCATACGCCAAATTTTAGCTATTCACTTTATCTATGGCCCAAAATATAAAACAACTGCTCAGAGGAAATATCATTTCTCGCCATGAAGAAATCTTCATTCCAATAGGAATCATTCAAAGTCTGTGTCCATCGTCAAAATCAAATCCGGACAGGCCGTGCATAAAGTCAGCAATCTTAGGCACCAGTTCACAGACTCCAATATCGTCCTCTGGTGTGCTTCTTTTCGACCCGTACCGGGGACCTCGCTCAGCCTTCATGGGGTATCCACCGGTCACCTTGCTTGTAGAACATGGGCTCTCGCCACTATTCAACAAGCCTGGGGTCCTGATGCACATGGTGAACTTTACTGGAGTCACCCTCGTGTTCTCCTTTTCAGGTAAACCAAATCCACAGGTATCCGTGCCCATACGCAAGCAGTCCTTTTATTGCTGCATCTCCGACCTCCACTCCATATGAAGATCCCCGAGGTCACCCAGAAAGCAATTCAGCCTGCTCACAGTCTCTCTTTAACACACAGTCCTTGGGAGATGTTTTCTCTCTACTCCCAGATGTTTTTTTAACTTCTGGCAAAGGCTTATGGTTCCTGAGTTCAAGAAAACACTGGTGGGCATCTATTTCACTGCATAGCTGTCTACCCAGAGGTGGTCTAAACCCAGCTAAAGATAACCCCATTTTAGTGGTTCAAAGCCAGTGGGCTTACAAACTTTCATTTTTCCACCTTTCCATAGTTTCCCCGGAAAACAACCGAGTACAGGGTAGCTTTGTCTGACTTCTGGATAGACAAGGAAGTAGAATTACCATGAGGCAAGGTCAAACAAATAGCTACTCTCCATCTTAAGATGAGTTTTTCCATTGCCCCACTGCTAGGTATCCTATTTGTGACTCTGGCTCTCATAGAGAAACAGGGGCACAGAAACTGATGTCTAAGTGAGACTCATATATCAAGGTTAAGTGTTCATCAAGCAGACATCCGAAAGCAGTGTGGTCCAAACTCACAAGTCCGACAATAACCCATTAACCCACATGTCCAACACCAATTGCAATGTCCTCCTCCATCTTTCAAAACATTGGACATGTTGCTGGCTGAAGGAGGAGAGCCCAGGCAGTGAATGTGTAAGCAGAGCAGCCTGGGCAGTGGATATGTCAGCATATCTCTGCATGGCTACTCCAGCAGCCCGGGTTTCCTCTTTGTAGGTCCATGTGTCTTCGGCTCTGGGACGTCTTGCCAGAAAGGAGCCTTGACAGCTAAAGCAGGGAACAAGCTGAATCAGCTGCACCCTGCTCCCACATTCAGAAATGAAGAGACCCAACTAGAATGGCAATGATCAAGGAGCCATTGATCACTCCGCCCTTCATTTAACCGCACGTGTGTATCGCCCAGGTTGGCACAATCCACGAACTAAATTTACATTTGCGAACCAGGCACCCGTTCCAAATTCTTTAACCCCAACATGGAATTAAGTTACATCAGACCTTAATTCTAAAACTTATAGAATGTTCCCCCACTCGGAAAGTTTGTAAGCCAACTACTCTGTGCCTTTATACGCCAAATTTTAGCTATCCACTTTATCTATGGCCCACTAATATAAAACCAGTGCTCAGAGGAAATAATCATTGCTCGCTATGAAGAAATCTTCATTCCAATAGGAACCTTTCAAAGTCTGTGTCCATCGGCAAAATGAAAGCCGGACAGGCCGTGCATAAAGGCAGCACTCTTAGGCACCAGTTCACAGTCTCCAATATCGCCCTATGGTGGGCTTCTAGTCGACCCGTGCCAGCTACCTCACTCAGCCTCCACGGGGTGTCCACCGGTCTCCTTGCTTGTAGACCATGGGCTCTCGCTAATGTTCAACAAGCCTGGGCTCCTGATGCGACGTGGTGAACTTTAGTCAAATCACCCTCTTTTTCTCCTTTTCAGGTAAACCAAATCCACAGGTATCTGGGCCCATACACAAGCAGTCCTTTTATTGCTGCAGTTCTCCGACCTCCACTCCATATGAAGATCCATATGGTCACCCAGCTAGCAATTCAGCCTGCTCACAGGTTCTCTTTAACACACAGTCCAGGGAGATGTTTTCTCCCTACTCTCAGATTTCATTTTAATTTCTGGCAAAGGCTTATGGTTCCTGAGTACACGAAAGCACTGGTGGGCATCTAATTCACTGCACAGCAGTCTTCCCAGAGGTAGCTTAACCCAGCTAAAGATCACCCAATTTTGGTGGCTCTATGCATGTGGGCTTACAAACTTTCATTTTTCCCACTTCCCATATTTTCCCCAGAAAACAACCGAGTAAAGGGTAGCTTTGTCTGACCTCTACATAGACAAGGAAGAAGAATTACCATGAGGGCAAGGTCAAACAAATAGCTACTCTCCATCTTAAGATGAGTTTTTCCATTGCCCCACTGCTAGGTATCCTATTTGTGACTCTGGCTCTCGTAGAGAAACAGGGGCACAGAAACTCATGTCTAAGTGAGACTCATATATCAAGGTTAAGTGTTCATCAAGCAGACATCCGAAAGCAGTGTGGTCCAAACCCACATGTCCGACAATAACTCATTAACCCACATGTCCAACACCAATTGCAATGTCCTCCTCCATCTTTCAAAACAGACGACATGTTGCTGGCTGAGGGAGGAGAGCTGAGGCATTGAATGTGTAAGCAGAGCAGCGTGGGCATTGGATATGTCAGCATATCTGCACGGCTACTCCAACAGCCCGGGCTTCCTCTGGGTAGGTCCATGTGTCTTCAGCTCAGGGACGTCTTGCCGGAAAGGAGCCTTGACAGCTAAAGCAGGTAAGAAGCTGAGGCAGCTGCACCCTGCTCCCACATTCAGAAATGAAGAGACCCAACTAGAATGGCAATGCTCAAGGAGCCATTGATCCCTCCGCCCTTCATTTAACCGCACGTGTGTATCGCCCAGGTTGGCACAATCCACGAACTATATCCAAACTTGCCATCCTGGCACCCATTCAGAATTGAAATTACGTGACACCAATAACTTAATTATATAAGCCTCTGATTATGTTCCTCCCTCTGGAATGTTTTTAAGCCATCTACTCCGTGCACTTGTACCTCATATTTTCGCTGTTTTCTTAATCTACGGCCCTCTTAGATCAAACCTTTTCTCAGAGGAAAAAATCATTTTCGACCTGAATAAATCTTCATTCCAATAGGAACCTTTTGAATTTTGCGTCCATCAACAAAGTCAAAACCGAACAAGCCATTCATAAAGTCAGCCATGATCCACACCAGTTCACAGCCTCGAAAATCCGCCATCTGTTAGGGTTCTGGTCAACCCATGCCTTCCTCAGCTCTACGGTGTCCACCGATCACCTTGCTTGTAGACCATGAGCTCTCTCCAATATTCATGAAGCTTGGGTTACTCATGCTAGATCATGAATTTTTGTTGATTCACTCTCATATTCTCCATTTCTCCTGTAAACCAAATACACAAGTGTCAGAGGCCAAACTCAATTAGTGTTTTTATTACTACATTTCTCCAACTTCTACTGAGCAAGTAGATTCACGTGGTCACCTTGCAAACCGTCAGCCTGCTCATAAGCTCCCTTTTACACCCATTCCCTGGGAGGTATTTTCTTTGTACTCCCAGATTTTTTTAGTGTTGGCAAAGACTTGTGGTTCCTGAGAACAGGAAAGCACTGTTTCGCATATAAATCAATTCTCTGCATAGCTGTCTTCTAAGGTGTTTCCTAAGCCCATGTAAAGATCAAATTTTGTTGGCTCAAAGCAAGTGGGCTTACAAACTTTCTGCTCTCATACTTCCCATAGTTTCCCCAGTAATCTATTGAATATAGGGTGGCTTTGTCTGACCACTGGCTAGACAGAGAAGGAAAACTACCATGAGGGAGAGGTCAGACGTACATCTACTCTCCATCTTATGGCTAGTTTCTCCAGTACACCACTGCTAAGGTACCACAATGTGTTAGTCAGGGTACTTTAGGGAAAGAACTACAGTGAAACTCATGTCTAAGGGAGAGTTTTATATAGTTTATATAAAGTGCTTTATATAGTTTATATATAGTGTGCATCAAGCAAAAATCCCAAACCTGTCCTGCCAAAACCCACAAGTCCAAAATTAATCCCTCAACCCCTTTATCCAGTATCAAACCACAAAGTCCTCCTCCATCTCACAAACCAGACACCATGATGTTGACTGGAGGAGGAAAGCCGATTCAGTGAATGTGTAAGCATCTCTGCACCAGCATCGTGTCTACTAGGTCCATGTGGCTTCTCCTCAGGGATGTCTTTCAGGAAATTATTCTTGGGAGCTAAAGCAGGGAACTGGCTAAGGGAGCTGCATCCGGATCTGACCATCATAAAGCAAGGCACCCCAGCATTAGAAAGGCGTGGATCCCTGAACCACTTATCCCTCTCCCTTTCAATTCGCCCCACATGTGTTTATCGGCCAGCTTGTCACAGCAAACTAACTACCTCACAGCTCTTCTAACAGTCCATGACATCAATTGTATCAAGCTCATTTATACCACTATCATTTGTTGCCATCATTTTCTAAACAGTTACTTTCTTTTTGAACTCTTGGTTCAATTCTTCTCTTTTCCTACACTCCCACTCTCGTGACCCCTTGATTTCCTATCTTATACTGAGTGCTGTGTCCCTTCACCACATTTATGTTGTTTACCCCCCTGGGGAGCAGTATTATACAGCAATCATTGTGATCGGTTTCCCCTTTCTACCCCTACCTTCCATCTACCCTCCTGGTACCCTTCGGTTTCTGTTCCTGAGGGGTTGGTCTGACCTTGATTCTGTGTGTCATGATCCTTTATCTGTACCTGTATACATGCTCTTGCCTACGCACAACTGATTGGCAGAACTGGGATCATGATAGAGGGGGGTGAGAAAGCCTTAAAGATACAGAGGTATGTTGTACATTTCATTAGTGTTATACTGTGCTCTGGTTGCCTCATCCTTTTGTTGTGACCCTTCTGTGAGGGTATGTCCTCCCGTCTACAGATGGGTTTTGGGGCTCTGCTCCAACCCCTTTATCCTAAACAATATGGGGGTTTTTGTTTGTTTGCAGTCTTCTGGTGCCTACCTGATTCTGTCAACACCTCATGATCTTACAGGCTAGGGCCCTTTCATATGGGATTTGTTGCTTCTTTGCTAGATGGCTGCAAGTTTACCATCAGTTTTTTTTAAGAACCCAGATGTTTTATCTTTTTATAGCTGGGCATCATCAGCTTTCTTTACCTCATTTGCTTATGCATTCATTTTGCCTTCAGCTATTATGCTGGGAGGGTGAGCATCACTGAATGCTGGGTTGTTAGAACAAAGTGTTCTTGTGTTGAGGGAGGGCTTAAGCAGAGGCCCAAAGTCCATCCACTTCCTTATCGCTATGTAAATATATGTACATAGGCCAATACCTCGATTTTTATTAATATATTTTCATAAGTGCACACCTATGTTTATTCCTGTATCCTTAGATTTGCTTCCTAGATCGTTCCTGTTTTCTTTTTACCTTCCTCCTTTCCCAACATCATGCGTGCCCTTCTTCTCTCAGCTAGATTGCCGTTGCTCCACCACCACCACCAGGATCTCTATGTCCTCCTTGTTGTTCCTTTTAATTCCCTAGTTGTTTCCTGTCTATGGCATCGTTTGCTCACCACTCCTTTCCTCCCACTGTCTCCTCTCCCAAGTGCCTCCAGAAATGCCGGTCCCTTTACTTTCTCCTTGGGCTTTCTTCCCAAACCTATCTTATATTGGTAGGCAAAGCAATAAAAGAGACAAAGCAAAAAGAAAACAAAAGACTGAATAAAAAGGGAAAACAAAAAAAGGGGGGAAACCTAGAAAACCCCCCTGAAAACACATACAAAATTCCAAATCTGTCTGCTGACCTTTATGATTATCTCCCCACCAGTCTAGAGGGGTTCTGAGAACTGCCCCTCCTAGCCTGAAATCTATTGTGGGGACACTTCAAGGGCTTCGTGGCTTGGCAATGCTCCCATTGCTGATCTGTTCTGTTTCCTTCCTGGTTCATCCCATTGTGGGGATGGTCAGGCCCGACTCACTCCCTGCTGGGTGTCCCGAGTATTGTCCTCATTCACAATATGTTCCAGTGAGGGGACACCATGTCTCAAGCTGTTGTCAGCCCTACAGTCCTCTCTGTGCCTTAGCAGCAGCATGCAGGGCCATCCTCCTCAGGACTTGGTGTGCCAGTATCCAGTCTAAACCCTCACTCCCTTTTTCCTTTGGGTTTACACTTCCATATGGGCATGGCGGGCCAGCCCCTCTCCCCAACCTGTAGGCTAAGTGTTGTCCTCTGTAGCGCATACTTCTAGGGGAAATGGAGGCGGGGTTGTCAGTTTGGCTTTGATTGGGGATGGCCCCGTAGACCCCTCAGTGATCTACATATAACCTCCTCCCTGGAGGATGGGCAACAGGAAAGTGGGTGAAAACTTGGATCTCCATCTGCAGAAGAATGAAACAGGACCCATACCTCACTCCATGTACAAAAACAAACTTAAACTGGATTACAGACCTAAATGTAAACCCCAGAGCTATCAGGATCATCAATTAGAAACTTAAGGGGTCTATTGCAGGGCATACATGGACTAGCAAATCTAATAAAGGAAGCACACAGAGCAAAAGACAACACAGATGCCTGGGACCTACTAAAATAAAACACTTATGCACCTCAAAAAATTTCATCAAAATAGTAAAATGAGAACTCACAGATTGGGGTGGTGGGGTAACAATGACACAACTAACAAGAGACTTGTTACCAAAATCTATGGAATTTTTCTAAGAAAAAAATTAGTCCAATTGAAAGGTGGGCAAAGGACATAAAATAGACATTCACCAAAGCTGGCTTGTGAATGACTAACACATACATGAAGATATGCTCACCATTTCCTAGCCACCCAGGAAATGCAAATCAAAACAACAATGAGTTATTACCGTACACTCCTCACAATAGCAATTGAAACACACTACAGAGAATGACAAATGCTAGAGAGGGCGTGGAGCATTTGAAACTCTTATACATGGCTGGTAGTCTTGTAAACATTTACAACCAGTGGGGAACGCTATGAGACTACCTGAAGCAAGTAGCATTAGACCCAGCAACACCTCTGCTTGTCATATACCCCAAAGAAGTAAGAGACAGACCCCAGACATGTGTTCTCCTACATTCACCGTAGCACTGTTCACAATAGCAAGAGGCTGGAAAGAGCCCAAATGCCCATCAGTAAAAGAATGGAGGAAGAAACTCTGGTACACATGGAAATTATGTGCCCCTGAAAAACAGTGATGAAACCATGAAACACCCCATTACATAGATGGGCCTGGAAATGATTATGCTTCGTAAAGTTAGTCAATCACAAAAGGACTGGCACACTACTATAAGGATAAACACCAAGATAAAGGCAGAATTCTGCTCTTGGGTCATGTAATCATCTTTTTGTCATGAAATCTGGCCTCCCAAACAAGGTAGGGAGCCAGTATAGTACCCGTGCACTATATATTGCCCTCTTTACAATTGCATCTTACAAACCACTTCAACGGAAGACACGTCCCCTCCACTGGGATCAATTTCTCAAGATTGGAAGGGAGGAAGGAGGGAGACAACCAATCAGTTGCTGCCATACAACATTGTCCTACGGTCACCCAAATTCAACAGATACTCCTACGAGAGTGATTAGCAAACCATCCTGGAAACTCAAGTCAAGACATGAGGGGGAGACGGGTCTGTCTTGGAAAAGGCAATTACACTTTCGTTGATGGGTAAACTGGGTAGAGCAAGATGCCATCTGGGGGGAAACATGCTTAACGGTACTTATAGAACCCAAGGAGAGAATACGCCTGGTATTACATTCCTAACTGGACACTTTTGACCTGGTTTCTATCCAGTCCTTGGTGATCCAGACTGGATGCTGTAGTCATCTAGGATTTTAGACTCTGTTCTTTCCAGGCTCACAACATCCTCCATGGGCCACATCAGAAGGATCCGATTTGGAAAGTCACTAAGGAGCTGATAAGATAAAGCCCACTAGACCTTATTAGCTCCTTAGTGGCTTTCCAAATCAGTGGGATTTACCTTAGATTCGCCTGAAACAGGTTTAAGAAAGTGCTTTAAAACATACTCCCTTGGACTTAGGGCAAAGTGCTCTAGTGTCCAAAGATGCAGATGACTGCTATCTTAATACTCTGGAATTTGAGTTTGTTGGATTTCAGTCTGGATCTCTTGCTTTGGGAATACCCTGTGAATGGTGTCCCAGGACTACCATATAGTTACTGTTTGTATTCTCTCTTTGCTTTTTTGTCACATATGTTAATCTGGAAGGTATAGTCCTGGCTTTGTGAATGAATGTTATTGAAAATTTTATCCTATTCCCAGTGTATGTGTAGTGACCAGTCACTTAATCTTTTTTTTAATCATTTTACTGGGAGCTCATACAATTCTTATCACAATCTATACATCCATCCATTGTGTCAAGCACATATGTACATTTGTTGCCATCATCATTCTCAAAAAATTTGCCTTCTACTTCAGTCCTTAATATTGGCTCCTCCTTTTGTGCCCCTCCTGCCTCCTTCCCCTCCCTCATGAATCCTTCATAATTCATAAATTATTATGTCATATGTTACACTGTCTGACATCTCCCCCTGCCCACTTCTCTGCTGTCCATCCCCAAGGGAGGAGGCTATTCGTAGATTCTTGTAGTCGGTTCCCCCTTTCCACCCCACATTCCTTCTACCCTCCAGGCATCGCCACTCTCACCATTGGTCCTGAAGGGGTCATCTACCCTGGATTCCCTGTGTTTCCAGTTTCTATCTGTACCAATGTACATCCTCTGGTCTAGCCAGCTTTGTAAGGTGGGATTGGGATTATGATATTGTGGGAAGGAAGCATTAAGAACTAGAGGAAAGTTATATGTTTCATCGTTGCTACCCTGAACCCAGACTGGCTCATCTACTTTCCACAACCCTTCAGTAAGGGGGTGTCCAGGAGGCAAAGGGCACTTACAGAGGTCTAAATACAGGCATGGACATATGTAAATATATTTATATATGACAATGGGAAAATAGATCTATGTGCACATATTATAGGTTTAGTATTAAGTTAGCAAATGGACATTGGGCTTCCACTCAAGTACTCCCTCAATGCAAGAACATTTTGTTCTGTTAAATTGGCATTCCATGATGCTCACCTTCCTGACATGATCACTGAAGAAAAATGTGTGCATAAGCAAATGTGGTGAAGAAAGCTGATAGTGCTCGACTATCAAAAGATATAGCATCTGAAGTCATAAAGTCTTGAAGGTATACAAGTGGCCCTGTAGCTCAGAAACAACAAAGCCCACATGGAAAAAGCACAGCAGCCTGTGTGATCAGGTTTAAGGTATCAAAGAACAAAAAATCAAATCATTGTGAATGAGGCGGAGTACAGATTGGGAACGCCTTACAGAAGGGTCACAGGGAGGAGAAGAGCCAGTCAACGATGAAACATACAACTTTCCTCTAGTTCTTAAATGCTTCCTCTCCCCGACCCCCACCCCCACTATCATGATTCCAATTCTACCTTACAAATCCAACTAGACCCACAGGATATACACTGATACAGACAGGAACTGGAAACACAGGGAATCCCTTCAGGACCAGTGATGAGAGTGGCAAAACCAGGAGGGTAGAAGGAAGATGGGGTAAAAAGGGGGAACCAGTAACAAGAATCTACATATAACACCCCTCCCTGCAGGATGGACAAGAGAAAAGTCAGTGAAGGCAGATAGATGTTGGACAGTGCTAAATTATCAAGTGTTCATGAGGGAGGGTGTGGCGGGAGGGAGGGAAAACATGTGGAGCAGATACCATAGGCTCAAGTAGAAAGAACATGTTTTGAGATTGATGAAGGAAACAAACATAAAAATGTGCTTGAAACAATAGATTTATGTATGGATTGTGATAAGAGTTGTATGAGCCCCCAATAAAATCATTTAAATAAAGATGGAAAGAATACACAGAGTTATGGTATCAAAAGAATAGGTTGACATTCAACCATTTCCAGAGGTGGCATCGGACCAAGAACCAATAGTACTGAAGGAAGAAGCCCAAGCTGCATTAAAGGCACTAGAGAAACACCAGGCTCTGGGAACTGACAAAATACAGGAAACACTCACTCACCAAGAAATCTGGAAGACAGCTGCCCGGTCAACCCACTGGAAGAAATCCATACTTCTGGCCATTCCAAAGAAAAATGAAGTGATGCAACAGAATGGAAATGATAAAATTTTCACTGATAACACATGCCGGTAAAATTTTGATGAAAATATTTCAAAAATGGTTACAACAGGACATCAACGGTGAGCTGCCAGAAATTCAAGCTGGATTCAGAAGCAGATATGATACAAAGAGAATTCTTGCTGACATGAGATAGATGGTCGATGAAACTATAAAATGGCAGAGAGATGCTTATTTGTGTTTTATTGACTACGCAAAAGCACCAGAAAAGAGAGAGCCTAACAATGTGCTGGTTTTCAAATAATCCTCAGCAAGTACAGAAGAATTCACCAAATTCTGGGAGATTTGCTCAAGCAGGGAGCTTTTCTGAAGTTGAGTTTTGGTCTGTTTCTGAGACCCTCAATGCTAATCTTTCTTTATATGTTGTAAGATACTCCCTAGTATTGGTTTATTAAGCCTTAGGAACCACCAAAACACATACATAACACAAAGCAAAACTGACCCGCTGGAGCTTTTATGTAAACTGAACTAAACAAGCATCAACAGCAACAGAGAACGGTCAGATAAAGGGGCAAGGAAGTTTAAAAATAAAAACACGGCATGATTAAGAAAGCCTGGGTATTATGTAGCAACACATGGAAGTGAACGTGTTGGGCAATAATGGAGATGCAAGGAGAACACTGTGGTCATTCTGGGAGATCTGCTGTGAAGCACCAGATCACCAGCACGTGAAGATGATCCAGCCTTTTATTGCTTTCCCACCACAGAAGAGGACGCAGCAAGAACGAGGGAGGGAGGCAGAACCCTTGGCAAATAGCAGGTGGAAAAACGGTGAAAAGTGAGGCCAAACAGGATCCCAGTGGTGAGGATTGGTCCAACCCTGGGAACCAGGTAGACTGTATCTGGGAGCTCATGCTGGGACCCTGGACTCCTCCTCATGAGTGGAATGTTGGGGATACTGTTGTGGATATTACTCACAATTTAGGCACAGATCTGGGTGTGTAAACTATTAGATCCAGTAGCTGGAAGCTAGAAATAACAAACTGCACGGAAATGAAGTAGTCAATGACACCACTCATAAACTGAGTAAATATGCAAATGATGGGCTCAAAAACAGGCCTCAGGAGAAAGGAAAAATATAATTCTGGAAGTGGAAGAGGAAAGGTTGATGAGAAACAAAAGGTCTCCTGGAGAATGAATGACCAGGTATCCTAAAGAGAGTCTTCATTAAGGGTAATGCCAGCAATTTTACTGACTAAGATAAAATTGAGAGATCTTGTTCTACCCCATTGCCATTGAGTCAAATCCAAGCAAGTCTTGATAAATTTTTAAAAATTGAAATCATATGAAGTATTTTCTCTGATCACAAGTGAGTGAAACCAGAAATCAGTAACAGAAAAAACCCTGGAAATATGGAAATTAATTAACATACTATGAAACTAATAGTGGGTCACGGTAAATATCAAAAGAGAAATCACACATTTTAAAAATCTGATGAAAATGAAAGCACAACATACAATATTCAGAGAAGACAGTGTGCAGAGGGAAACTTACAGCAATAAACAGGAAGGAGAGGGTGAAGGGATCTCCAATTAACAGCCTAACTTGATAATTCTAGAAACTAGAAAGAGGAGACCAAAAAGAAGCCTTAATGTACCAGAAAAAGGGAAATAGCAAAGATCACCCAGAAATAAAATTAAAAACAGAAAGATAATAGAACCAATAAAATCAGAAGTTGTTTCTTTGAAACAATCATTAAGAATAACAAAACTCTAGCTAGTGACAAAGAAAACAACCAAAAATAGAGAACTAACTGTCATAGTTAGGTTTTGTATCACCTTGACCAGATCAGAATTCTCAGGGGGTTGGTAACTGAGGCCTAGTAATCCCTATGATGTTGTATAACACAATGTATCCCATAATGGGATCTGCTGTGATCAGCTAATCAGATTAAGGTGGAGTACAATCCTCTTACTCAGGTAACAGCACCAATACACCTGAGAGGAAGTTTACTCAGAGTGGGGCCTAATTCATATTTAAGCGGAGGTTGAGGAGACACTTGCTGGCTTTTTTGCGTCTGAGTCCTGTATCTGACTTGTCTGTCTCTTATTCTTTGTACTTGAACCAGCGGCCTGCCATAATGGCTGCCGATCCATAGAGCAATCAGCAACCTGCTATCTGAACTGCCAACCTTGACTTCGTTTCTCTCTCCTGTCACAGCCTGATTTGCTGACCCGAGATTCATCTACTTCTACAGCCTGTGGTATAGAAGCTGAAGCTACTCAAGTCAGGAGAAGCTTCCAGTTTAAAATCTGACTGGCTGACTTAAAGCCACACTGTCCTTACCTACTTCTACAGCTGTATGAGCTCTGTTATGTATGTACACACACACACACACACACACACACACACACACACAGATTTATATCAAGAACGTGCTGTGTATGTATATATACACATATAAATGCATGCATATATATATAGAACCCCCATAAAGAAACAAAAATTTTCCAAAGCTGTGTACTTAATTTTTTGACAAGACACCTATCACTTTCAAAGTACTTTCCATTATACTTAATACATTTGACAAATCTGCCATTCCTTCCTTGGAAACCCTTTTCAAACTCCTATTTGGGTGGCTGACAGCACTTCCTTAGTTTTTTCTTCATTTCTTCTACATCATCAAATTGCTGGCCTTTCATGCCCCTTTTCATTCGTGGAAATGAAAAGAAGTCGCTCAGAGTGAGGTCAGGTGAGCCAGGTGCATGGGGCGAGAGAGGCATGCTCTTTTAGCTAAAAACTGGTGCACTGAGATGGCTGCATGAGCAGGTACATTATCGTGGTGGCAAAACCCATCCCCCATCTGCCACAAGTCAGGCCTTTTTTGTTGCACACTGTTATGCAATCTTTTCAGAACCTCTAAATAGAAAGCTTAGTCAACAGTGTGAGCTGGTGAAACGAACACCAAATGCCCCACAATTTGGCATTTTTGTCTCTTTCAGAAGTTGATGGACATGCAGAACAAGGTTTGTCATCAGTCAACATTTCACCTTTTTTGAAACGAGCAAACCACTTGTACACGAGTTTTTCCCATAGTGCTCTCCGTATAAGCTGTGTGCAACATCACAACAGTGTCTGCCGCATTTTTCCCCAAGGAGGAAACAAATTTCACAGCCACACACTGTTCTCTTAAACCAGCCATCACACAAAAAAAGGAAAGAAAACGAGATTAGAGCAAAACAGCTTTATGAAAAAAATTCACTGTGATCAGAGAGAAGCTTCCCAAGAGATGCTACTGGGTGCACTAACTCAGAACAAGTAGATGCTGTCCTAGCAGGGGGAAAAGCCTACTACGAAAGGTCTGCCCAGAGGAGCTTTTTCCTGTGATGTACTTTTTGTACCCCCTCATACAGGAATACTACTCAGCCTTTAGGAGAAGTCTTAATACATGCTACGTATGCGTGGAACTTGAGGAACTAAGCTGAGCAAAATAAGCCAATTACAGGATAAATACTGTATGACTTCACTTACAAGAAAGAAAAGGCAAATATATAAACACCAAAGTTTACTAGTGGCTACCAGAGGCAGGAAGGAGGGGGGAAGGATTGAATAAAACAATAGAATTGATTACGGGTACGTTGCACACCCAATTATTGTAATTGCTGTCAATGATTTATATAGCTGTAAAAGTAGAATTGGCAAACGTTGTACAAGAAGTATGTTTACAATAACAAGTTAAATAAGAGTAGCTGCTGACCCTGCTTATATTAAATCAAAACTGATATTTGGTTCCTTAGTTTGGAGGTTTAGGGACATGGTTTCATGGAACATCCCAGTAGTTGTTGTTGTTGTTGTTGTTCATTTTGCCTGGTAAAGTGTGCAGAGCTACTGATTTACTTCCTGCTTCACTGAATACCCTCTGGACTCTTTAAAGCTTGCAAGCAGTCATCCAAGGCACGATAATGTAGCTCTATTGACCCAGAGAAACAGAGGGAGAGAAAGAACTGGACGTAGGCGGATATGAAGGGTCTGGCTAATTACCTCTCTAAACAACTGCCTCCCTTTGAGGCCAGAAACTGGGCTGGTGCCCCCCTCTCATTACTGCACAATTTGGTCATGGATTTTATAGAAGAATCCTGTCCTACAACTCAATAAAACAAAACAAAAACCAAGCAGAATTTCAAACTCTCCTAGAGTCTAGTCTTTCTGGAGCCAAGAAGAGGGATAAAGCTCTGGAACCATTGCCCTGAGATAATTTTAAAGACTGAAACCAAAGTATCCCCGAGCACCATCTTAAAATCTCCTTGTAGTGAGCTTCATGAACTTGAGCATGATGCTCTTTAGAGAACGACCTATATGGAATCACATTGCGAACAGTAACTACAAAGATTAAGTAGAAAAGTTCGAGGGGAGTGGGTGTGTATTACTAAGGAAGGAACAACTCAGAAAAGAAGGGTGCTAATGCTCCCACAGCTGGAAGCATGTCATCAGTTTCTCTACATGTAGAGGCTCTCATACATGTAGAAACTGTCATACATGTAGAAACCCAACAGTATATGGTTTGCTGTGTGTCTTCTCAAGAACCACAAAACCATAAACACAATTTAGAAGGAAAAAGCGCAGGCACTGTTACAGACATTGTCTAGGCATCTCCACACACCTTTCAGAATTGAACAAATCCTTGGTTAAATTGTTCAGTTAAAAACTACGGGACAGATTACAAGGATCTACATGTGACCTCCTCCCTGGGGGATGGACAACAGAAAAGTGGGTGAACTTGGGAGACGTCGGACAGGGCAAGATATAACAAAATAATAATTTATAAATTATCAAGGGTTCATGAGGGAGGGGGAGGGGAAGCAGGGAGGGAGGGGGAAAATGAGGACCTGATGCCAGGAGCTTAAGTAGAGATCACATGTTTTGAGAATGATGAGGGCAATGAATATACAGATGTGTTTTACAAAACTGATGTATGTGTGGATTATGATAAGAGTTGTATGAGCCCCTAATAAAGCGATTTAAAAAAACTATGGGACCATAGTTCTGTGGGACAACTTAGTCAATTGACATACATAGTTCTTGAAGTTAATTGTCTCCCTCCTAGTTTGGTGAGTAGCACCTGTCCTTTAAAAGCTTCCAAGAATCCAACTCAGACACCAGAGAATTAAAGAAACCAAAGACTCAAAGAAGAAACTAGTCCACAGTCTAATTGTCCACAGGAACCATCACTTCATTTATCCTGAGCTCAGAACTAAATGATGCCTTATACTGACCTACCGTTCCATCCAAGTAGATGTCATATAAAACGGGAGAAAAAGGAAGAACAAAATTCAAATTCCTTTATTGGACTGATCGCCTAAAGGAACTCCATTTGACCTTGAAGCAGAAGTCACTCCTGGAGGCCACGTTTCATCAATCAATACATTCTCTAATAACAAACAATCTCACCCCTGAGTGCTGAGCTCCCGTACGTAATCAACCAAATGATAAACATTTACCCTAAAGCAAAAATCAGATGGTAGGAAGACGCAAGGAAGTTCAATTAATTGAAAAAGAACAAACAGAATAGAAATAACAAAAATGTTGATATTTTGTGAAAAATATAACCAATGTTATGGAACAATTTGCATTAAAAATATTAACTGGGAACCTAATTTACTTTGTAAACTTTCACATAAACCCAATAAAGTATTATTTCACTAAACAAATTTCAAAGAAATCTGAGAGGTTCAGATTATTTCCACATTAATACATGGACACACAATAAGAACCAATTTCAGAACAATAAACCAATGCAATTGATAGGCCCCTGTGTACTGTTTCCCGATTTGAGGTGTGGGGCCTGAGGAGTGGGGAGAGACAGCCTGGTGCTTTGGTAAAGGAGTGGCACCTGGTGGGGAATAAGCTGCCGACCGCGGAGGTGCAGAAGCAGAGTGGCATGACATTTAACACAGGTAGTAGACACCGTTTGCCATCCCACAAGAATAACAGCTCCACTACAAACAGAAAAGGTGAATTTCTCCCTTTTTTGTTTCCATATCTTACACCATCCACTGTATCCCCTTCACCCGCATTTCCATTATTTGCCCCCATCCGAGGTGGGGTGGAAACATCCATCGTTGCTATCAGTTCCCCTCAAAAATTTCTTGAGAATACAAAATCATTTGGATAAAAATATTCTGGTAACTTTTTGGGATACGAATATATTTTCAGATAACAATCATATACTTTGTCAGGGAATTTCATAACTGAGTTTTATAATCCCTATTTTTAGACAAGTATGCAAATTATAAGTAAAACCTATGAGTTATTGACTGAAGGAAATGATTTTCAGTATAAATCAGAGAATCAAAATCATCTAGACATAACCCCTTACTTTAGGGAGCTTTAATATGGTGATATAATCTATCCACTGACATAGTTTAATATAGACTATTAATGTTCACAGTGCACCTGAGGCAGGAGTTCTCAGTTCACAGGACAACCACAAGTCCTAGTTAACTGACCTCTGACCCAAATGATTCAGATTCACTGCTCAGGATTGAGTTAACAATCTGCATTCTTATGAAGCACACTAAATTGTTCTAGTGTAGGTGGTCTCTTGATAGGCTTGAGAACCAATGGGAAGCACAGAAAACTGTCCCCGGAACTGGTGCTGTCAAGCAAGCACTGGGCTACTAACCACAAGGTCAACTCCGTGTGGCTGCCTCACTCCGCCTCCACAGGGGGCCCATATGGTCATTCTGTCTTTAAGACCATAGGCTCTCACCAATACTCAGCAAGCCTAGCCCCCTCGTGCTAGGTCATGAACTTTAGACCAGTCAACCCGTTCTCTTCTCCCCTTTTTCCTGTAAACCGAGTCCACAGGTGTCAGTGGTCAAACTCAACCCGTCTCTTTATTGCTGCCTTTCTCCCACTTCCACTCAACTAGTAGATTCAGCTGGTCCCCTAGCAAGCCTTTCGGCCTTCTCTCAGGCTCCCTTTAACATTCTGTCCCAGAGAGGAGTTTTCTTCATGGCTCCAGATTTTATCCAGCTTCTAACAAAAACCATTGGTTCCTGAATCCTCCAAAGCACTGGGTGGGGCATATATTTTCAAAGTTTTCTTTACAGGCATGGGCTAAATCTACCTAAAGATCAAATTTTAATGGCTCAAATCAAGTGGACTTACAAACTTTCTATTTTCATACTTCCCATATTTTCCCCAGAAAACAACCGAGTAAAGGGTGGCTTTGTCTGGCCTCTGGCTAGACAAGGAAGAAGAACTACCATGAGGGAGAGGTCAAACATCTACTCTCTATCTTAGGATTTGTTTCTCCAGTACCCCACTCCCAAGGTACCATTATGTGTTAATCTGGGCACATTAGAGAAACAAATCCAGAGAGAGGGGGAGTTTTATATAAAGGATATAAGAGAGAGTTTTATATAAAGGGTAAGTGCACATCAAGAAAACAATCCCAACTCAGTGCTGCCCAAGCCTGTAAGTTCAACATTAACCCATATGTCCAACAACAATCCACAAAGTCCTCCTCGATTTCACAAAACACACCTATGTGGCCGACTGCAGGAGGAAAGTTGAATCAGTGAGCGTGTAAGCATCTCAGCGCTGGCAGGGGTCACCACGCGGCTGCTCCAGCACCCAGGGCTGCATCGGGGTAGGTCCATACGGCTTCTCCTCAGCAATGTCTTGAAGGAAGTGAGCCCGGCTAGGTGAACAGGGAGCTAGTTAAGGCAGCTGCACCCTGCTCCAACCATCAGAAAGCAAGAGACCCGAGAACTAGAAACGCCAGGCTCACGGAACTATTTATCCCTCTGCTCTTCAATTAACCGCACATGTGTTAATCAGCCAGGTCGGCACAATAAATGTTAACTATCTCAGGCACCATAAGTTGGTGATGACGAGGGGCAATTAACAACAACAACATGACAGACACTGTTCTAGGTCCTTGGATGAAACAGTAGACCGAACAAAGAGCTTCGATTTCAGTGGGAAAAGACAAGTAGACTAATTTCAAATGTTGATGAGAATTCTGAAGAAGACAGCCTAAGAGGATTGATGGCGGACCATGTGAAAATCATCTGAGCTGAGGCCTGAATGTTGGAGGCAAGATCTCGGGGAAGGACATTTCAGGATGCAGCAAACTAAAAGAGGCTCGGAAATTAGTTGCCTTCCTTCCCAGTGAGAGCTGGAAGGAGTCTAAGCACTTTGAAGTAGCTGGCCTCCCTGAGGGCCTTGATCAATAGAATACAGCAGAGTTGACACAGTGCCCGTATCCAGTCTGTAAGAAACTGGCTGCTTCCACTTCCTGACTCTGAAGAGTCCTCACTCAGAACTTTTAGCTGCCAGGTAAGAAGCCTGTGTGCCCTGCTGCAGAGCCCATGTGGAGAAGCCTTGAGAACACACAGACAAGGAGAGGCGCCCAGCTGAGCCCAACCTTCTCATCATCTTTGGCAATGAGGAACATTTAGCAAAACCGTCGTAGACCCTCCAGACTAGCTGTCAAGTGCATACCAGCATGTGACCCTAGTCAATGCCATTTGGAACAAAAGATGTATAGTTGAGTTCTGCCTGACTTAGTCTTCCAGGGCTGTGATAACAAGATAGCACAGAAATGTATTCCTCACAGTTCTGGAAGCTAAAAGTACAATTCAGAGTGTCTGCCATGCTGTCTCCTGAGACGTTTGAGAGAAGAGTTGTTTCCTGTGTCTCCCTTAGTTCCTGGTGACTCTGAGCAACCATCGGCATCCCTTGGCTTTAGAAGGATGTGCCATGCTGTCCTCACGCGGAGTGTGACTTTCTGTTCGTCCTCTTCTTTTTATAAGATGCTCATCATGAAGCAAATCCCACCCAACTTTGATAGGATCTCATTTGACTTAGCTGTTTAGCCAAAGAAACCCCCACTTTCAAAACAGGATCACAATCACGGGCTCAGGGACTTCGACTTCAACATATCTTTAGGGAGAACACAAGCAATCCATCACACTGACCTACAACACTGACGGATGGTAAAAGGGTTGCTGTTTGAAGCCATTCAATGTTAAGGCATTGAATGATGTGCAACCATGGAATACTAGAAAACAGTCCAAGAAAAGGATCGGTGCAAAATGAGATAGGAAATGAGTGTAGAGTGTTCAAGAGACCAAAATTGGGTCATCATTAAAAGCTGGTGCTTTGATAAATGAGCAGAGAAGAGAGGAGATGAACGAAGAGAGTTGAGTAAGGGTCTGTTGTGTGGTGCTGGGGGGCCCATGCAGAGAATGGCCAGTGAAACCTTCTAAATCGATAGTGGATATTATCTGAACTTTGAAAGGTCTTCCAGCAGCCGTGTGGCAAGCGCACTGTCATGGGGCAAGAGTGGAAAAGGAACAACCAAGTAAGAGACTGTTGCAATCGGTGGTTTTTCCTGATTGGGAATTTAGCCTACTAGGAGAAACTTACCTTGCACCACTGTCATTAACTTCCTGTCTTTTGTTCCAGTTCCCGTAACTGGACCTCCTGCTTGTCTCCTTGCTTACCCCTAACTGTGCTTCTTGGTCTCAGCAATTTTCTCTCCACCTTGTGCCCCAGTGTCCTGTGTTATCAGGAGCAGGAAGAAGGAAAGTTTCCGCCTCATTTCTGCTGCTCGTCGTATGTGGACAAGCTCCACTTTAGGGACGTGGGTAACTTCTTTGGGGATAATATACCTCTGAACCTACCTACCTCAGCTCTCTGTCAGTTCTTGGGAGCCCCCTGCCTGAAGACAATAGGATTTCTGCTCCACTTTCTTACTTACACCAAACTGTCCCTCTCCCCCTGGAAGAGGCCGATGGTGGCCCAGGACTGCTATGACTACGGGGTACACCTGCCTTATTCTAGGTTTCACTATTAGAAAGCTTCATCTGCAGAGCGAAGGCTTATTCTTCTATCTCTATTAAACTATATTTTAAACTATCTGCCTGATTTCTATCTGTCTCACAAGGAAATTCAAGCTCAGGTGGGAAATAAGGAATTAGTTTGGGGCTTCACATCCATAACAACTGAAATTTAGTGTCAATAATCTGCCTGTCAGTCTAGTTCTTCTAAGGGCTTTTGCTTTGCTCATAGGTCTTTCCAGACCTCTCTGTTGGTGGTCCATGTGGATTTTCACATATGGCCTTTTCCTTGACTTTTCCTTTGTCATATGACAGCATCTCTGAGTGGACTTCCCTAGGTGGCCTAACTCTGAAACTAGGAATTGGCCTTCCATTCACATCCTTCCTTCCATTACCTTTAGTCTGTCCCCTCCTGGGCTGAAGTAAGTGTTTTCAATCTACATGGCTAAGTCCCTCCCACTGACCAGCCCCAGAGGCTATTGAGCTATGAACGGCCTTCCTTGGAATGCAGAAAGAAAGAGCAACATGGCATGGTGGTTTCTAGAGTCCTACTTGGTCTCAACCATGCATCCTTTATCTGGTTCTAGTTTCTCAGCCTCTCTGTGCTTCTGTTTCCTCACATACCAAATGAGGGTAGAGGCAACAGCGCCTACCTCAGGTTTACATGGGAATGAAAATAATACCTAAACAACACTCAGCACAGTACCTCACATATAATTGAAAGCTCGATAAATATTAGGTAACATTGGACAGGCCCTGTCCTCATGCACTTTCAGAGTTGAATTTGAATGTGGGTGGAAAGCGGTAGCAGGAGAGCAAGGAGGTCAAGAACTCCTCAAGAAGAAAGCCCATTTGTAGGCCACTGGACATCCCCTTACAGAAGGATCTTGGGGAGGAGATGAGCCAGTCAGGGTGTCGTGTAGCAATGATGGAACATACAACTTTCCTCTAGTTCCTAAATGCTTCCTCCCTCTTCCTCCCACTATCATGATCCCAATTCTGCCTTACAAATCTGGCTAGACCAGAGGATGTACACTGGCACAGATAGGAACTGGAAACACAGGGAATCCAGGGCAGATGATCCCTTCAGGACCAGTGGTGTGAGTGGCGATACTGGGAGAGTGGAGGGAGGGTGGGGTGGAAAGGAGGAACCGATTACAAGCATCTACATATAACCTCCTCCCTGGGGGATGGACAACAGGAAATTAGGTGAAGGGAGGTGTTGGACAGGGCAAGATATGACAAAATAATAATTTCTAAATTATCAAGGGTTCATGAAGGAGGGGAAAAAATGAGGAGCTGATGCCAGGGGCTTAGGTGGAGGGCAGATTTTAAACCAGAATGAATACATTTTTCTTTGTCTTGCTCATTAAAAACTTTTCCCCAGAGGTGAGGTGCTGTTTTCACAGACCTGCTTGGAAGCACAATGCAGCTGTTCCATGTGTGCCCCTAATTCCAGGCGCAACTCAGAAAGGCTTTCCTCCGGCATGTCTTTGATGACCGCTTCTATTTCAGCTCGAGCTTCAGGGGCTCCTGTGCACCTTGGCACACCCAGGGCACTGTCTCTCAACATCCCTCATGGCTGTCTTCTCCTTGACACGTTTCAAGAACGTCTCGGTTTTTTCGATTATGCGTTGTGCTGGCTCCCTCCTTCACAGCTCCAATTTTAATTTTGCAACTGTTATAATTATCTTTCTTCTGCTAAACTGTCACTGAAGACAGTGAACAGAAAACTCGGCTCAACTCAATGGAGACAATAAGGATAGCTATCATATCACATCAGCAAGGATTTCTCAGGGGCTATTAGCACAAGGTGTAAGGCCACTGACCCAACCTCCGCCATCTAAAAGAGTGATTCTCGACCTTCCTAATGCTGCGGCCCTTTCCTAGTTCCTCCTGTTGTGGTGACCCCGCAACCATACAATTATTTTCATTGCTACTTCATCACAACCCACAGGTTGAGAGCCGCTGCTCAAAAACTGGGTCATCTACTCTGTCTTTGCTGGGCGTTGGATTTATTTCCCATCTTCCCCTCCATCCTTTTTGATTGAATTAGTCATGGAAATACATGAAAAAATATAAGCTGGGGTCTTGTCACTAGGGTTCTGACTGTCTCCATACTCTAGCGAAGGTATTTCACTTTTGGAGACTGCTAGTACTTTCCAGGGAGCAATGTAGTTCTCCCCACCTGCACTCGTTCAGGAGCCCCGGCCGCATACTGGTTACACCCTGGGCTGCTAGCAGTATGGTCGATAGTTCAAAACCACCAATGGCCCCAGAGCAGAAAGGCAGTGCTTCCTTCTCCTGCTCCCCGGAGCTAGCATGGACTTGATGGCAGTGAGGTTGGGTGTTCTGCTCTCCCCGCATGCACCCACTCTCTGTCCCTGTCCCCGTCCCTGTCACCGTCCCTGTCCCTCACACGTGCACATCTCTGGGAGCTGCAGTCATTCCGTAGATGAGGGTGCTTCAGGACGTTCACAGACACACGAAATTGAAAGACCAAAGAAATTGTCCACCAACTCTTGGAAGGCTGCTCATATGTACGAATAGCAGGTGAAAGGTGAGGGGATGGAATAAATGGTGGGTGCCCTGCAGTGGTGACACGGAGTAGCTGTCCCTGGGAAGGCACAACCATAAAGCTTAAAACATTTCTGGGTTGAGGGACCAAGCTTAGAAGCTCCTGGAAAACATACAGGAGGAGACAGCCATGAGGAATAATGAGCAGGAGAGACAGGGGTGATGGCTTGTCAAGCTTTACCAGGCTTCTAAAGAGCTGGAACTGAAATAGAAGTCGCCAGCGAAGACAAACCAGAGGAAAGACAGTTTCACTATCGTTTGGTTGATTCAAATCTTGAGCTTTTAATCCAGGGGAAGGACTTGGAGCAGCAGTTCTCAACCTGTGGGTCGTGACCCCTTTGGGGGTCAAACAACCCTTTCACAGAGGTCGCTCAAGACCATCAGAAAACACATGGTTATAGGAACTGAGACACAGCTCTGTCTCCAGGCAGGTCCGCCCGCATAGACTGTTACCCATGCTACACCATGCTTCACGACAAAGTTCCATTTAATTGTTATTAGAAATAAATATTTCACAATCTATAATTACATATTGTTTTGTGATTATCACTATGATTTAATTATATTCAAATTTTACCCATGAAAATATATCCTGCATATCAGATATTTACATTATGATTCATAACAGAAGAAAAATAAGTGATGAAGTAGCAACGAAAATAATGTTGTGGTTGGAGATCACCACAACATGAGGACCTGTATTAAAGGGTCGCGGCATGAGGAAGGCTGAGAACCACTACCTCAGAGGCATTCCACTGAATTCCAACCTGGCCTCGCACTGAGCACGTTGCTTACATATTCAGTGTAAGTCCAGTGGTCTTACTTGTAGCAGAAATTTCTGACAAATCCAGACGATTTACTAACTGCCAGTACCAGTTTATGGTATGCTACAGGCGGATTCAACAGGGATCAAAAGTAGAGTAACTGCCTGTGTCGTTTTTAATTTTCTCGGGTTCCATTTGAGTAAAAGGCTTGTAAGTTACCCGGGGACCAAATGCCCCTGGTGCCTCTACTAGGGGTAGAATGTTCAGGGAGGGTTCAGGGCTGGGACAATAGTGACCTGAAGTCCAGGATCCCTTAGGGCAGGGGTCCTCAAATTGTTTACACAGGGGGCCAGTTCATTGTCTCTCCGACCGTTGGAGGGCCAGAATATGGTTTTCAAAAAACCTATGGTCAAATTCCTATGCACACTGCACGAGTCGGCTGCTAAGCAGGACAGGCAGTGGCAGGAAAAACACCCCGAGGGTGGGATAAATGGCATTGCGCCACATGTGCCCCATGGACCACAGTTTGAGGACGCCTGCCTTAGGGGTTCCTGGGTGCACTGGGGATGAAGGTCACCTACTGCTCCTCGAGAGGAGAAATGCTCTAAGTCCTGGCATCTCCGCCCACTTTCCCGGCACTCTACCGAACTGTTCCCGGTGAATCACGGTTGGAAGGGAAAGCGTACCATTCTCTGCCCACCATTCTCCTTTCTCAAAATGATACTGTGGCCAAATAGAGTTGCAAAGTGAATCAATCAGCTTTTGTTTGCCCAGCCTCTCTGTATCAACTCTATCCCAATTGCACACGATTCATGCAAGGGGGCAATTCCGGAGCATCAAGCTGCTAAGTCCCATCTAGAAAGCACAAAACAAGGAGGCGAATGACAGCTTGCTGCCTCCAGGTTAATAACCCCCACTTGAGAGCGCACCCCTGGGTTGCCCTGAATCTCATGCCTCAGCCCGAGGGAAGGCGTCAAGGACTAGTCGCCGAGGGCGACCTTTAGGTCCAACCATTTTTCTGGACAACAGGCTAGGAGGACCACTGCTTGGGATGGCCCCAAGGCCCTCCAAGACGCCTGCTGACGGGGCTGACGCTCAAATCTCTGAAGGGAAGGGACACGTGGCAGCTGAGGGAACCTTAAGGGAAATTGGAATTTCTGGCTGGAACATCATGGCAGAGGAGCTGTGTATTAAGTAAGAGCTGTCCCCAAAAGTGCCTGAAGCAGCATAGCTGAAAGCCTAAAGGTAACAGTGACTCCACCTAGGCTTCCGAATGCCATTGGCCTAAGCCTGGGCCACGGAAAACCAGCCTGTAAGAAGGAACAAACCAAATCTGGAAGAACACTAGCCCAATAACGCCTCAAGTTTTAAATTTAGGAAGTAATTATTTTTTGGTTTTTATTCTTTACTTTCATAGTTATCAATATATATGGCATTCAAAATATATTTTAAAAGCATAAAATTTTCAGTGTTTTTGAAATGTGACCAAATTGTCACATTTATAATTTGGGTACCAGATACGTTTTCATTAAGAATTATGACAATTTTGTGCTTGGCGTTATAGGGCTAGAGCAGCTTGTTTGAAAAACCAGGAGAAAGGCAAAGGGAATGGAGGGGAAAAGGGAAACTTTTGGCTCCCGGGACCAGGCAGGGCTAACTCCCAGGCCTCTTCACCCAGCTCCCTAGGCAGCGCCCTTCCACATGTTTGGACTGGTGGGTGCCATCTTGGCCATGGTCACAGATCCTGTTACCTCTCGGCTACAATGGCGACTGTGTAGGATCTCTGGGAAAAGCTGAAACAGCTTTGACAAGAGTGAAGCCATTTGGGGCTGACAGAAGCCACCATGAAAAGAAAATAAAGTAGCTAGGAGGTGTAAATGAACTAGCTGATATTGGGGAGGTAGGCTGTGCAGACGTCGCCCAAGGGAATGTCATGAAGGAAATGGGTGTTCAGAAGGCTTGCGAGAACGACCAGAGCAGTTTTGGTTCAACTAAGAATGGCTAACCCTAATATCCTGCTTCTCACTCGCCTAGTCCTGAGGAAGTATCCAGGTACCTACTGTACAAAACAGTGACATTGGAAAAATCAGTGCCTTGAGAAGCCCAGGAGAGGCAGACGAGCCACCACTAGAGAGAACGGGCCTAGTCCTTGCCTAGAAAAATCGAAGCTACAGACAATAATGCTCGAAGCTGAATAAAGGTGTCCAGGCTCTGTTTCACTTGACCCCAAAGAGCCCATGCTCACTCTCCATGTAGGGAGCCAGCCAGTAAATTTCTAGGTGGACAAAGGGGTCACCTTCTTGGTTTCAGAAAAGACTACAGGTGCCTTGTCAAAAGGAAAGGCCATTACAGGGGCCCCAGGGCAGACCCAAGCACACCCATGGACAACGGCCAGAATAACAGATTTAACACAAGAGACAGTTACACACACTCTCCTTCCTGGTAATGCCTCAATGCCCCTTTCCCCTAATTGATCGTTACTTATTATGAAAAATGGCAGCCATAATTACTTTCTCATCTGCTACAACCACCTTACCACTTGAACTTGAAAAGCCAAAAGTTTTGCTCACCGCTCCAATGTCAGAGTGATATGTGTTTTATCAAGGAGCAGAAGAGACCGCCTCAAAGGAACTTCTTGATAAATCGCTAAAAGATATTCCTTTTATTTGGGCAGAGAACAACCTGCCAGACCTTTCTGAACTTCAGGTGCCTGGGGTCGTACAACTTCTGAGCTCAGCTACACTGGTGTGTCAAGCTAACCCTACTCCCTGTATAGCAAAGGTGGGTATTTCTGTTCCCATTTGCAGACTAAAGAGGACAGGCATTTGGGTCCTCTGCAAGTCCACATGGAATGCTCCCCTGCTGCCCATGCAGAAGCCAGGAACTGAGGACTTCCAACCGGTGCAGGTTCTCAGAGAGGCAAATGAGAGGATAGAAACTGGCCACCCCACGTGCCAAAACCCGAGACCCTCCTGAGTACTATTCCGTCAAACTGAATTTGTTATACTGTTTTGGACTTAAAGGATGCTTTGTTCTCCATACCCGTGTCCCCTGCACATCAACCCAGTGAAGACTTACAGGGACACAAGGAGATACACCCCCAAGCCACCTTGCTCCAGTATGCAGATGACCTCCTCCTGGCCTCCGAACCCTGGAGGAATGCCAACGGGCTACCAAGGACCTGATAATAGTCCTTGGCCCATTGGGGTACAGGGTATCTGCAAGAAAGGCTCAACTGTGTGTCCATAAAGCTGTATACCTAGGCTACCAACTGGAGGAGGGAAAACGGACCTTGTCCCCCAGCCGCACTGAGGCGATCCTCAAAATCCCAGTCCCTGAGACTAAGAGGCAGTTGCAAGAGTTTCTAGGAGCTGTGGGGTACTGTCCATTGTGGAATTTGGGATTTGCAAAAACAACGAAACCCCTATATGCAAGTACTGGGGAAAGGAAAAAGAACTTAAATGGACTGAAGTAGAACAACAAGCGTTTGAATCCTTTAAAAAGTCGCTCATATGGGCAACCTCTCTTGCCCTACTAGACATAGTAAAGACCTTCCAATTGTCTATGTGAGGCCAGAGGCACAGCAAAAGAAGTGCTAACTGAGAACTTGCGGCCATGGAAGAGACCTGTGGCCTATCTTTCAAAGAAACTGGACTCTGTAGCTGCAGGATGGCTGAGCTGCATGCGAGCTGAGGCTGCCACGGCCATCCTAGTCATAGAAGCTAGGAAGCTTACACTGGGACAGGATATTGCTGTGGTAGGGGGACCTATGGTTGAACCACTCCTAACCAGTCCCCCGGACCGGTGGATCTCGAATGCCAGGACTATACCACAAATCCCCAAGGTAGTGGCTGTGACCATGCCATCCCCAGTGTTACAGCCACAACCTATATACTCAGAAAATGATCTAAAGATAAGCCAAGAGCTGGCCTGCCAAAAAGACTGGGAGCATCCAGGGTGGCTGCTCCATCCTGATGGAAGAAGATTCATGCCAGAAGCTCTGGGAGAGATCTGATTCAAGGACTACATGAAGGTATGCATTTGGGATCCTCTCTAAACTGTCTCAGTTGCTTCTCAGGCACTTTTACATACCCAGGCTTGGACACTGGGTGGCAGATGTCACCCACCGTTGATTGCACTGTGCTCGGGTAAACAATCCCAGAAAGAAAAGGAACAACCCCAACCACGAGCTCGAGGTAGTAGTCCTGGAGAATTCTGGGAGGTGGAGTTTATGGATATCAAACTTAGAAAGTATGGCTACCGATATTTGCTGGTGTTCGTAGACACCTGTTCTGGATGGGTGGAAGCCTTCCCAACCAAGAAGGAAACTGCTGCCACTGTGTGTAAATTATTAGTAACTAAAATCGTCCCTAGATTTGGCCTTCCCACCACCTTGGGGTCCAACAATGGCCCAACATTTATTGCTCAAATTACTAAAGTCTTAGCAATGCTCTTCAGGGCAAGTAGAAAAAATAAACAGAACCCTAAAGGAATTGTTCGGTAAGTTGCATTTAGGACCTGGCGAGAACTGGGTTGATCCTTACTTTACCTTTTGCCCTACTTCAAGTCCGATGCACTCCCTATGTGAAAAGCATGTCCCCATTTGAATTTATGTTTGGCAGACCTTCCCCAAATCCTCCCAACATTGAAGGAAGTAGAAATAATGGAAGTCACTAATCGTTCCCTCATCGAGTGCCTGCAGGCTGTGCAACAGGTGAGAGACAAATCATCTGCTCTGACACCTTCATTTTGGGCCTAACCAAGGGAAAGGGAACAGGCAGCCAACAACGTGCAACCAGGAAACTGGGCATGGGTAAAGAAGCACCAACCTGACACCTTAGAACCTAGGTGGACTGGCCCATACCAGGTGATACTTACAACACCAACTGCTGTTAAAATAGTGGGGAGGGGGCCGTGGATTCATCAGTCATAAGTTAAAAAAAAAAAAAGCCCTCCCTGAGCATATCCTGAAAAGATGGACACCCAGAAAGACGGAAAATCCCTCAAAATTAAGGCTTTACAGAACTTAATTGTTTTTCTCCGAGTATTGCTGATAGCACCCAGTGTTTCCCCCAAGTACAAACACATCTGTGGACTGCTATTCTAACCTCCAGCAGTGAATATGTAACCTCTTATACTGGGTATGACCCCCTGTTTTCATTTTGATTTGTTTGATTTGCTAGGAAAGAATAGGCATTCTGGATCCTTTAAAGGTAAAGGGCACAATGGGACCTATACTGGAATCCCGTCCTATGGGTGCGGAATACCCTCTATAGAAAGAAGGCTCCAAACAAACCATGTCTATATATGCCCGGCTCATGGACTCCCTAACTGCCAAGGGGAGGGACATTACCATTGTGCAGCTTGGGGTTGTGAAACTATCATTTTCAGGGTGGAAACTTGTTAAAGATGACCCTATTATTTTTACAAGAATGAGACTCAAGTCGGAAGGGTTTGATCCCACTACGTGTATGGTTTCCAAATGTAGCCCAATAAGAATTGGATTCAAGCGTTATTGGGTTCACTGGGAAAACATGGGGAATTCAACATTATGTAAATGACAGAGATCCCGGGACAACCTTTTCTATCCAGCAAAGTAAAATATGGCAACCTGCCATCCGTACAAAGGCCCAAACCTCGGGATAAATCCTGAAGAGCCACAGCTGGTGTCATTAAGATTCCTTTGCCGCACCCTCCAGACTCTCCAGTAACTTTCCCGTTTACTGCCAGCCCAACTCACAGGGCCCTTCTCATTCAGGAGCCACCTCAAGGTTCTGTGTTTGATTCTCGGGATGCTATATTCCAATTTATGAACTCAAATCCTCACCTCACAGCTGATTGTTGGCTTTGTCTGAACCCAGCTTCCCCGTACTATGTAGGCACAGGTACAAATAGCACTATTGGTACAGAGTGTAATCCAATTAGAAATGTTAGTGAAAAGGATTACACGAAGCAGCAGTCTATAGGTGATGTTAGTATGGACTCAAGTCTAAGCTCACTTTAAAAGATTTGCAAGGGCAAGGACTGTGTTTTTATTCATCTAAGTATCCCTTTAATATATCAAGATATCGAGATTTTTGCCTTCAAGCTGTTCCCATTGAACCAAATGTTGATCCTAATTTGTTATCTGCTCCAATGAGTACTTTCTTTACTTGTTCCACAGGACGAACACCCTGTCTCTTTTCCCCAGTATTAGTAGCGGACCCGGGTATTTGTGTGCTAGTGCATGTTAGTCCTCAAGTGTACCTGTGTTCTGGTGAAGGAGGTGTAGGGATAACTTTGGAATTTCCGGATGAGTTCAAAGAGCCCCAGTATTGGTCCCACTGGTAACAGGGCTTGGGATTATGGGATTAGCTGCAGTCGGGTCAGTTGCTTTAATACAAGGAAACTTAAACTATCAGACTCTTAGTCAGCAAATTGCTTTAGATCTACAGGGATTAAAAAACACCTGTCTCCCATTTAGAAAGATCCCTAGACTCCCTTGTAGCAGTTGTGTTGCAAACCCGGCGAGGGCTTGACTTGCTCTTTTGGAAACAAGGAATGCTGTGCACAGCATTGGGAGAAACTAATTCTATGCAAAGCATTCGGGAATCAATAAAGATAGATGAGCCCTGGTTAGGAAAGGATTAGAACAAAGAGTCAAGAAAAGAAATGGAGGAACCCATTGGTTTGAAAAGCTACTTAATTGGTCAGCCTGGCTAACTACCCTATGAACGGCCCTATACGGCCCCTAATCCTCTTCCAGCTAAGCCTCACATTTGGCCCAGTAATAACCAATAAGCTAGTGGCATTCCTTACACAGAAAGTACACGCCACAAAACTCTTACTGCTGAGCCCACCATACACTGGGCTGGCTACCGAAGATTCAATGATTTGAACTTGGCTAAGAACAGGAGAGAATATAGCAGCTCTGGGAAAAGCTTAAATAGCCTTGACAAGAGAAGTCATTTTGAGCTTTCAGAAGCCATTATGAATGGTAAATAAACTAGCTATGAACTGCCAATGAACTAGCTGATACTGGGGAGTTAGGCTGTGCAGACGTAGCCCAAGGGAACGTACAGAAGGAAATGGATGTTCAGAAGGCTTGCGAGAAGGACCAGAGCAGTTTTGGTTCAACTAAGAATGGCTAACCACAATACCTCGCTTCTGAGCTCTGCCTGCTTGCACACCTGCACATTGCAAAAGTATAAAAACCTTTGGAAAATTAGACTGGGGGGGCCGCTCAGTCTCCCCTCAAGAGAGCAGATGGTCTGGTCCCTGCGCAGGAAATGAAACTTGTTCTGCTGAACTTTCCGGCAGTCTGGGCGGTTTGCTGTCTGGGAATGGAGTGTAGCTACAACAGACACAGGTGGTGCCATTCTGCCTGAGAGTGGAGTCACGTGGCTGGGAAAATGGAGGCCGCAGGTTGCGGCCTAGCCGAAAGCCAGCCTGGAGCCGGCCACCCAGCCAGAGTCCTGCCCGAACCAACAGGGTGGACGCAGGCGCCCCCAGGCCTGCTGCTTGCCGGAGCCGCGGCACAACGCTGTGTCCCAGTCTTGGCACAACAGACTCCATTTTGAGTCCTGCACCTCCATCTTAGCTCTCAAGGCTGAACCCTAACCGACCTCCCCTCCCCTGCTCAACCCCAAATTCCTGGAACCAGCTCGTCCCAAAGCCAGAATGTTTTCTGAAGATATGGTCACTCCATCCTTTCTTGACATATAGATAAGATTAACGACCTTCTCCCTTCTGAAGCACCTGTGCGTGCAGAACCTCCCCAGCTATGATCCTCCCCAGCTGTGCCTGCCAACAGTGGGCATAAAAACGCCGCCAGGATTTTTTCCCCCGGCGCAGCTTCAATAGCTCAATATCCTGAGTTGCTGAACCCGCCCGCAAGCTTCTCAATAAAGCCTGCTTCTAAAACTTCGTTAATTGGGTCTTTCATTCTGTTTTCACATCCAAATAGACCTTGTGTTTTGGTGCCAAAAACCCGGGATAGGTGTGTGGCTCCCCCCTTCTTTTGGGGTCCCCTAAGAGCCACCCATCTTCCCCAAATCTCCAGAACCTTTAGGCGCGGCGCTTGCCTACGTTCAAAATCAGTCTATGGCTGCCCTGATGAGTCTCTCCCTCTCACTCAGACCTTGTGAAAGAAAAGACTTGTTTTTCTCTCCCAAGTTGCCTGGCCCCAGTCCCAGCTTAACAACCACGCACATTGGCTTCCGAAGGGCATTTTTGATTTCAACGTTCTACAGGACCTGGACAATTTCTGCAGGAGGACTGGTAAGGATTCTGAAGTCCCCTATGTGCAGGCTTTTTGGGACTTGCCTTCCCGCCCTGACCTCTGTAGCCATTGTTCCGCCCGCCAAATACGGTTAGCTCTATCTCCTCAGCAGAAAGAACCTGCCATTCAAACCCCAGAAGAGCCAGCCAAGCTCCTCAGCGCGCCTCTCCCGCTGCCCTATCAGTCTCCCCCGCCCGCTGCGCCACCCCATCGCTCTCTCCTGTCCTCACCGCTTGCCTTTCATACCCGCTCCCACAACCCTCCAGCTGCCCTTTGTCCATTAACAGAGGTTGCAGGTGTATAGGGACTCGTTCAAGTCCACGTCCCTTTTTCCTTAAAGGACCTGTCGCAGATAGAGACCCGCCTGGGCTCTTTCTCAGCAGACCCCTCTAAGTTTATTAAAGAATTTACCTACATTTCCCAAACGTATGATTTAACCTGGCATGGCATCCAAATTATCCTTGCTTCTACCCTTACTGCCGAGGAACGTACACAGACAAAAACCACGCTATCGACCCAAATGTCCCCTTGGGGGCGCATGCCATCCCAATAGAGGACCCCAGTTGGAGTTACCAGCCCGGCCGGGCGTCTGATCTTCCTTATAGAAACCTCATGCTCAGGTACCTCATTAGAGGTCTGGAAACAGTCTCCAACAAGGTTGTCAACTATGACAAACTGAGAGAAGTTACTGCTCTTTTTCTTAACCGCCTCCAGGAGGCACTCACAAAGTACACTCGTTTAGACCCAGGGTCTAAAAAGTGGGGCCTCTATTTTGGCCTCTCACTTCACCTTCCAGTCAGTCCCTGACATCAGAAAGAAAAGCTAAAGAAGGCTGAGGAGGGCCCTGAAACCCCTATACAGGATCTGGTAAAAATGGCATTTAAAGTTTTCAACGCTTGGGAGGAGCCAGCTGAGGCCACATGCCAGGTGAGGGTCCAACAGATGGTTAGCCTCCATTCCCAAGCCCTGGTAGCAGCCCTAAGGCCGGCAGGCAATCCCGTCCATCGCCACGCTCCCCAGGGGAGCTGGCACCTACCGCCAGGAGCCTGCTTCAAATGTGGCCGGGTAGGCCACTGGGCAAAAGTTTGCCCCAATCCCAAGCCTCCTACCAAGCCCTGCCCGCAGTGCAAACAGCCAGGCCACTGGAAGTCGAACTGCCCGACCCTGGCTCTGCCACCGGCTCTGCAAAGCCGAGGTGCCGAGATCCTGGAAACTCCAGACACATAGCTGCAAGGTATGGAGCTGCTGGGGTTCATGGACTGAAGAGGCCCTGGCTCCTCGACTCTGGTAACCCTCGCCGAGCCCAGGGTTGTGCTCCAGGTAGCGGACTACCTTCTCCATTTCGCCCTCTCACTCAGGCCCTACTTCCCCTTCCCTGGTCTCGGTTATGGGAATAGACAGGCCCCCCTCCCACTCTGCAGATCCTGTTACTGACTTAGCCCAAAAACTTTCCCGCTCCTAGCTCAGTATGCTTTTTACCTCCCACTTACACTCCAACTTACACTGATCAGGAAAACACCCAGTATTGCTCTCTTCCTCAACAAAAATGGTGGGTACACAAATAGAACTTACTCATTCTCCCAAAGTTACAAGAGGAAACAATCATCACCAATATTCACAATTCTCCACACATCGGGCCAAAAGCTCTCTACACGTTTCTAACCCCATATTTCACCCCCACTGGACTATGGAGTACTATCAACACAGTACATGCAAAATGCAACATCAGTGCCCTCTCCAATAGCCAGAAAGCTCAACACCCTCATAAACAGCTCCACCAGATGTAAGGGCACCTACTGGGACAGGACTGGCAGATAAACGTTACCCACATGCCAAAGCATAAGCGGTTTAAATATCTCCTCACTATGGTGAACACATTTTCAGGATGGATCAAAGCCTTTCCCACCTCCTCTGAGAGTGCAAGCATAGTCGCCACTCACCTTCTTCAAGACTTCATTACTCGTTTTGGCCAGCCTGCTTCAATTCAGTCGGACAATGGTCCAGACTTCATATCTATGGTGCAGCAGGCAGTTTGCGCCTCACTGGGCATCTGCTGGAAACTCCACGCAGCCTACCACCCCCAGTCTTCTGGTAAGGTTGAACGAGCTAACGGTCTCATAAAACAACAGCTCACCAAACTCTCCCTAGAACTGCAACTTTCTTGGCCTCAACTATTACCCTTTGCTCTTATACTCGCCTTGGCGCAGCCCCTCAGGAGCCGTCCGGCCTCAGTCCTTTCAAAATACTCTACAGACAACCTTTCCTTTTCTCGCCTCTTCCTGCAACCGATTGCCCTCTGCTAGCTTTTTACCTTCCATACTTGTGCTTGCTCCACAACCTTCTTAGACAACACGCCAACTCTGCCATCCCTGAACCCTCTCTGACCTCTGCTGATCACCAAAAACCAGTGCATCCTGGAGATGCTGTGTTAATTAAATCCCTTGCACCCAAACCCTTAGCACCCCGGTGGAAAGGCCCTTACACTGTCCCTTACCACTCCCTCAGCAATCAAGGTTCTTAGACTAGATTCCTGCGTACATTTGTCCCAAGTCCAGATGGCAGTAAACTCTGACCATGGCTCCCAGTGGTCTGCTCAGTCTACTGGTCCTATGTCTCTCTGCCTCACTCACCTCACCAAGCCAGCCAGCTAAACCTAGTATAATTTCCCCTTTAGCCTGGCGATTTTACTTGACTGAAAACTATACCAATTACGCCTGCACTAAGTGTTATGATTATTTGCTGGCCACCGCTAACTGCCCACCCACAGGGGGCAGAGCACGCATATACTTAAATTTCACTGATTTTAAAACGCTTCCTGTATGACCAGAAGGCAACTACCCAATGTGCAAAAAAGTGAATGCAGAAAAATGTAGGGTGTCCTTGGTCTTCCTGCCAGATACATTACCTTTCCCTTCGTCCCCAGGGATGATTCTACTACCATCAATCTAAATACACTCTCACAATCCCAGACCCCTGGGATAGCCGGTGGACGTCTCCGGTTCCAGGAGCCTAGTGCACCACTCGCCGAGAGAAATTTCTGGACGCCAAACTGTATGTATGGAGGTCGCTACTCCAGGTCCAATCCACCATCCACCGTAATATTCAGATCCAAGACCTTCAACTCACTAACTAAATTTCTAAACCTTCTGAGTCTCCCTTCTCCTGGCTCACCCTCCTTCAGCAGGGACTGGCCATCGCCACTTTGCTGGACTAGGCAACCTCTCCACCTGCTTCATGTGTGCGGCCCTAGAACGCCCTCCTCTGGTAGCAGTACCAGGTCCTGCCCTGTCATTTTCATCCAACGTAAAGACCACAAAAGCCATAACCATCCCCAACGTCCCTCTGTACATCCAACCAGAAAACACTCAAGTGCCCTTTTGCTACTCCAATCCATCGACACAGACATGTAATGTCACCCAAATCCCCTCCAAACCACTAACAGGGACAGAAAAAATTTTCTTTTGGTGCAACCATACACTCACTATGCATATAAACATCAGTTCTACCTCTACCCGTCACTCTGGTTCCACAGCTCCCTATATACACTCCGGCTGAGTTCCAGGACAAATACATCCAAGTATACAGTCGTCAAACTAAAAGAGCAGTTTTTCTCCTGATAGCAGTGAGAATCTCCTTCGCCTCAGCAGCAATTGCAGTAGGACTCAGCGGCGGAACCCTTGGACACTATCATCACAGCAGACAAGTTAACCGCATGCTTCCAGCTGGCAGTCGATGCCTCTGCCAAGTCTCTAGCCTCCCTGCAAAGACAAATAACCTCTGTTGCCCAAGTTGCCTTGCAGAACCACCGCGCTTTACACCTCATCATGGCTGAAAAAGGAGGAACCTGCCTCTTCCTCCAGGAGGAAGGCTGTTATTATATCAATAAACTGGGGATTGTGGAAACTAGAGTCCAGATCCTCAACAAGCTAAACCGAGAGCTGCAAAACAACAGATTCAGAACAGATGGATCTTCCTCCTGGTGGAACTCTTCTCTGTACTCCTTCCTAGCCCTCATACTAGGACCCATAATTTTAGTTATAATTTTGCTCTTAATTGCTCCTTGTCTCATCCACCTCCGGCAAAGTCGACTCCGCGAAATTACCCGTATAGCAGTTCACCAGCAATACCAACCTCTCCACCCTGTGCTAGGCCGCAACTGTCAGTACTCTGCCTGAAAAGCCCCTCCCCTTGCTTTTTACCCACTACCCACAGGAAGCAGTTACAGAAACGGTTACATCCCTTTTCCCTATAGGGCACACTCTAAAATGTCCGGTCTTGGCACAACAGACTCCATTTTGAGTCCTGCACCTCCATCTTAGCTCTCAAGGCTGAACCCTAACCGACCTCCCCTCCCCTGCTCAACCCCAAATTCCTGGAACCAGCTCGTCCCAAAGCCAGAATGTTTTCTGAAGATATGGTCACTCCACGCGTCCCTGACATATAGGTAAGATTAACGACCTTCTCCCTTCTGAAGCACCTGTGTGCGCAGATCCTCCCCAGCTTTGATCCTCCCCAGCTGTGCCTGCCAGCAGTGGGCATAAAAACGCTGCCAGGATTTTTTCCCCCCTGCGCGGCTTCAATAGCTCAATACCCTGAGTTGCTGAACCCGCCCGCAAGCTTCTCAATAAAGCCTGCTTCTAAAACTTCGTTAATTGCATCTTTGATTCTGTTTTCACGTCCAAATAAACCTTATACACTGAGCCTCGAGAAGGCTTTGGGAGTCAAAATCCTCCCAGCCTCCAGGCAGCAGCGTCCCAGCCCCCTCACAAATGCAGCCCGGGAAGGCAGGCGAATTCCCGGGAAAGCAGGCACGTCATGTCCCGCACACCAGCAAGAAACGGCGCAAAGACGGACACCAGCAAGAAACGGCGCAAAGACGGACACCAGCAAGAAACGGCGCAAAGACGGACACCAGCAAGAAACGGCGCAAAGACGGACACCAGCAAGAAACGGCGCAAAGACGGACACCGTGAATTCAACCCAACAATTCTCCTGAGGGTGGTGAGGTAAAAGGAGCCCAGAGGGGCCCCCAATCCGTGAGACCAACATGGGAGGGCCCACTCCTGGGGCCGGCTTGCCTCATAGCTCCGAATCACACAGCACCGCTTCTTTTCGACCTCTCCGGGGACAGGTGTGCCTCGATCCTCGGCTCCAAGCGAAAAACAGCTCACGCTGAGGCCTGGTTTGGGATCCCCGTGAGTTTTATGAGCGGTTAGGGAGGCGTGGTCGATGACGTGGGTCGACCCCATTGGCTGAATTGTTGAATTGAATTCACCTGGCCTACGTGAGCCAATGCAGGTACAGCCCCACCCAGGCATAGCTCCCCCTCCTGGCTGGAAACCTGAACTTCTGAGCATGCAGTGAGCCACTGCTTCAAGAGCCGGTAGCTTGGACCTCTGAGCATGTGTAATAGGCCTGCCAGTCCCTATGCTAGCTCCCTAACAGGTTTTCCAGCCAAAGGTCTGCCTTCTGGAGCTGTTCTACAGAAAGCACTTAGTTCCTGACCCCTATGCATTCGGGGTAATGGATGCCCTCGCTTCCGTGCTTGCTTCTATGTCATTCTGGAATGGTCCTTGTTTCACAGATCGGCGAGGTCAGGAATTCTGGGCTGGTTGGCTACCAAGCACAAAATAAATAGCCAACAGATTGAAATCTCAACCCCTATATTGGTTTATTATCGACCACACAAACTTGTCTTCTGGAACTTCCCTCCTAAATTTCTGAACCCTTGAACTCCTTGACACATGTACTTGGAAAACAAGGATTCCAAACTCTGATCACCATATCTGACTGCTCCCCCAGTCCCTCTGCACTGTCAACCAGCAAAGTCGGGCCTCTCCATTTCTCAGAAGCTGCAGATTGTTACGTGACATCACCCTGTGTTTAAATGTTAGTGATTATGCCACTTAAAAAACAAATGTGTGAGCCAACTGGGGGCAAACAAGACTCGTTTCAAACACCAGCTCTGTCTCCTCTAAGGGCCCGTGTACAACTGCGACAACACAACAGTGGGTCCTGCTGGGTCTCCATTAGCATCTGGGAGGAAGGTTATTTATTACAGGGAATCCTACCTTTGTCCCTTGGTGTTAATTGCAGACTCACTGGGTGACGGATTGTATCTGACACGCACCACGTTTGCCGCAGCAAACACCAACACTTTGTCAAACTCCGTTTGGTATTGCTCCATCCCTCCATTATTCTCCCTAATGACAAAAATAATTAACACATTCATATAAAAGCACAGGATGAGGATAGCTTTAATTTATGCATGTAGTTCAGGGTCATCCCTCTTATCAATATATGACAATCTAATGAGGCTTAATTAAAAAGTAGCAGTGAAGCAATTTAGGAAACTGAGGGATTGTCACGAGTCCTGGTTGTGACAGCATGTTTTGTGCACCATGGAAGATAACAGATTTGTCTTCTGTGGTATCTCATATCCATCATCCTCAAACTACCTGCTCTTAGGGGTAGAGAGAGCGAGCTTGTCTTTGAAAAAAGTGCCTGGGTTTGGTAGCCGCTCACAGGATGGCAGGTGTAATGTATTATGAGAAATTAACAAATTTCTGAGAAGATGGCTATTGGAAGGTCTGGCTGGAGGGCAAGGTCATGGCCCTGAAGGATTCAGGATCCAGAAGTCAAGTCAGAACTGGATGCCAGAGACTTTCTCAATCCAGCCCTCTTTGCCCCTCCCCTAAGGCCAATACATTTCTAAGGGTTATGGATTCTACTTCAGAATCTTTCTCAAACCCAGGGCCCTCTTCACCATTATTGTCTAGACCTGGTCACCTCTTGCCTTATAAATAAAAATATGGGTTTATTGTAAGTCTGGGTCTGTTAGGTTTCTCGGGTGGGAAATGTCTCGGTCCTTGGCTACACACTGGAAAGAAATTCACACCAAAGCCTGGTTGGTAATCTGAGTGGGTTTATATACATGAGAGAAGAAGGTTCCGGCGTTACACTAAACTGAACACGGGCACCCTCATGACACTGCACACTCAGCCCTGCTGAGTGGAAGGCAGAGAAGCAGCTGAAGGGAAGGGGCGGTGGTGTCCAGATTCCAGCCTTTTAAGGGCTTTCAGCTGGGAGGCGTCAAGTAAGCTCTCCTGGCTTGGGCTTAGCCCGCATTGGCTTCCAACCTCCTGTAGGGGGCCCCCTAAGCATGGAGAGGAACAACCCCTTGTCTTGCTACCTAACCGGTCTACATTCCTGCATGGCTACATTGAGATGGAACTAGCCCCTTTAGACAGCCTGAGGGGTTCACCAGGAGACAAGGGCCCCAGTGTTCCCTGTGACCACCTTAAACCTTAAACTACTGTTGGAGTTTATATTACCTGTGTGGGTCTGTGGGCATGGGACGTTTCCATGCCAGAGACCTGAAGTTACACAAATAGGCATCCAGAACAGAACTCATACAGGCTCTAATAAGATGCTCGGATGCTTCTCGCTAGGATGAGAATTTAACGAAGTGTGTGAGCAGTTCAGATCTTGTAAGGGAGAACAGGTCAGTAGGGTATCCAGAGAAGAGAGCAAAGGTCAGGGGAAAGGGAGGGGGCCCACAGACATCTGTGCTCTGTGTTTGGCCACAAGACAAGAAACCGGGTCTCCTTGCAAAAGAAAGCAGAACAGCAAGTCCCTCAGAACTACGACATTTTTAAACATGACCTATACAACACTCGGCTCTGGGAGGCACCTTGGAAAACCATAAAAGCCCTAAAAGAGGGGCAAGGAGGAAGCCCAAGTCTTTGATTTTCCCTGCTGTGCTTTCAGTGTTGAAATGTCTGTGCAGGGAGCCTTTGAAATTTCAGAATCAGAGAGTGGATTCATAAGCCAAGCTCCTGCTTTATTCTTCAATGCATTTTGGCCCAGCTTCTCCTTGGTGAGACATGTAACAGAAATTCTGGACTTAGGAGCCACTTGGTCCTTGGACACTAGGAGATTTCAGTGGAATCTGAAACAGGGCTCTAACCACCAGCTGGACTGGCCTAGGAAGCCCAAGTATTCATTCTCCCAAACACCAACCTCCCGTTGCTCTTCATCTGCCTGCACCTTGTTCAGCTTTAGTTGTCCGTGGAAGCGTTTGGCACCCATCTGATGCTTCAGAACCCAGAAAGGAGGAAAGGTAAAACTGGGATTCAAATGAAACAGACTTAAGCAGGACCATAGCCAAGATGTGCCCAGGGCTCCTCGCAGCATTTGTCACCTTCATTTCCCTCTTTGGACTCAGACGTGGCAAGGTTCAGAAACAAGCTTTACCAGAAAGAACAGCTGTGAACCCAGCCTGCTTCCAAGTGAGAAAAAGCCCTTTACACATGAGTTCCTGAGGTCAGCCCAGCCCTGTGCGTCCCCACCCCTCCCAGAGTCCCTGGCTCTTTGGCGAAGCATTAAAGCAAGTGGAAACAGAGATTTGCTCAGAATAAAAAAATCGTTTTTCACAATAGCACGGCACGTTCTGGATGGCAATCACGGCTGCACAAACCATATCCGTCCTCCAGCCATAATGTTGGCGCCTCAGTGACCACGCACATACATTGTGTGGCGAGACTCAGAGCCTATTCTATTTGTGGTCAATTGTTTCCTCCCTCTCCATACTTTGCACTTAGGAGACATGCTCTCTGGAGGTGGTTGAGGCTTGTCTTGTCACCAATAATCATCTCCTACACCTTCCTTTACAGTCACTAATTTGATGTGTTCACTCAAAGAAATGCCAATAATATGAGGTTTCAGAGGAGAGCTCCTAGAGCTCCCCCAGACAACAAGGAGGCCGAGTGTCACCGTCATTATCCTGAGCTGGGAGGGGGCACTAGTGGTCTGGAAGCTGGGGATCCGTCACTGCCTGCCCACCGCACAGACAGAGCAGGTGCTGGTTATAATTGCTTCTAGACGTCCTGCCATGCTGAGTTGAAAGTCAAACCCGTAAACGCTGCCCGACTACAATAACACTGGAGTACACAGACATTTCTGCATCATTGCTGGGTGAAAATATACTGAGTGGAGTTGGATGAGATGGCAGCAAGTGCCTAAGCAGGGGATGCTGTGGGAATACCAACAAGATGACTGTCAGTCGCCGTTTCCTCCTCTCGTCTGCTTTCCCCCCCCCTTTCTTTCAGGACCAAAAGACATGACAAATATGTAAGGAAACAAATTTGTTCATTTTTAGAGGAGTCTCCCACCCCACCCCACCCCACCCCACCCCCATCCAACTCTGGCCTCCTTTGAGCAAGCCAGTAGAACTTTTTTTTTTTTTTAAACCTGGCTTCTACTATGGCAATTTCCGGAGTTGCTATGTGGCTATGTTTAAAAGTCGCCTTTGGGATCCAGAGCACAATCCTTGTCACAAAGGCATTCTCCCAGTCCCAAATAGCAATGCGACCTCCTTTCAGAAGGTTGTTCTTGTTTCTGTAGACCCATAAAGGAGTTCAAGCTGTTGATCTTGACCGTGGTTGTCGAGTCAGCCTCTCATGGGCACCTCATGGGAAGCGGAGCAAACTATGCCAGTCTGTGCTATCACCAGGTCTGGGAGGGGAAGCCAACCGTGGCGGGCCAGAGGTCGATGTGTGGATGGAGATGATCAGGTCTTTTGTCCATATTCTATTTCAGTCTGGAAACATCACATTTGTGAGTGGTGATACTGAGAGGGTTGTGGGAGGGTGGATTGGAAAGAGGGAACTGATTACAAGTATCTACATGTGACCTCCTCCCTGGGGGACGGACAACAGAAAAGTGGGTGAAGGGAGACATCGGAGCAGTCAAGAACCTGCCTTTTCAATTCCTCCATAGGGAGGCATGGTTGACGGTCATGGTCAACCCCAATGGCTGGATTGAATTCACCTGGCCCAGATGGGCCAATCCAGGTGTAATGCCCACCTAGGTGTACCACCCCTTCTTGGCCGGAAGTTTGAACCTGAGCATATGTAATGGATGACCCAGTCCCTATGCTAAACCACCTAATAGTATTTGCAAGATGCCAAGCACCGTTCTAAGCTTTTTGTGTATAATAATTCAATTATTCCACTAAACAAGCCTATGTGTGGACTCTATTTGGCCTCCTTTTACAGATGAAAAATCAGTGGCACAGGATGATAAAGTCATGAGCCTAGGACCACACAGTGAGGAAGTGGGAAGGAGAGATTTGCACCCAGGCTGCAGAGCCCATGCCTTGGGTGCCTACAGCTGCCATGTAGGACACAGAAAAGCATGGAGCAGACTCGGCGTAAGACATTAGGGAGTTGGGAGGAATGTAGCATGAATGTATGTGCTATGACTTCATGAGAGTAGCTGCTACTCAGATCCAGAAGAGAATACAAGCCTTTTGCAAAAAATATTTTTGCCAAGAGAGGGTGGAAAACTGCATCTTGTGCAAAATCCCCCCAACCTGCACATGTGCATAGCTATTTTGAAGGTTCCAAACAATGTGTGCTGTGCGGCAAACCAAACTGAGCTCAGGGGGAGCTGGTCTGTGGGTTATGTTAGCCAGAAAGTGAGCAGTTTGAACTCACCAGCCACCACTCCAAGGGAGAAAGAGGAGCCTTTCTGCTCCCATGGACTTACAGCCTTCGAAGTGGCAGGGAGCATTTCCATGCGTCCTATGATTAGGATCTCAGAGAGTGAGGGTGGAGTTGGTTGAGACCTGTCTTCAGGGCATTTCCCAGAAGGGCTTCCTGCAGTGGCTCTGCCTTCAGGAATGTCTGATGACCTTGAGGGCAGCAAAGTCCTAAACACACTCGGGCAGTGGTTCTCAACCTTCCTAATACAGGTCCTCTTGTTGTGGTGATGCCCCCCTCCCCCAACCATTAAATGATTTTCTTGCTACTTCATCACTGTAATTTTCCTACAGTTATGAATTGGGTGAGCCCTGTGAAAGGGTCATATGACTCCCAAAGGGGTCGCAACCCACAGGTTGAGAACCACTGCACTAAGGGTTCCCCTCCCGGGCAGCCCTACCAGTGTCTGGTGTGCATAGTTCTGTGAGGTGAGGGAAATGGACTTAGTGTCTGCTTCTGGTGACAGTTGATGCAGGTGGGCTTTCTCCCTATGTCAAATCCCTCTCGAGCCATTTGTCACCACAACAGAGGGAGCCATGCACAAAAAAGCAAGAAGAGGATGCAGCACAGCAGGACAGCAAGCAGAACAATGATTGAATAAGCACAATTCACTTCAATCATGAATCGGGTGTCCTTGAGATGTGAGGAAGACCCCAGTCTAGTGACATTAGATCAGGTTTAGGGATTGAGTGAAGGGACCCCTCTTGGCTCCCCTCAGCCCCTATTTTGCTTTCCCATTGACCCTGACCCTTGCATCGTGATTGGTCCTTATTCCAGCATGATGGTTGGTTTCATAACCACGGCATATGGGAATGTGTTAGTCGATAGGTTATACAGGCACAGCCTCTGGAATGGGTAAGTGAGGAGGCGATTTGGGCTCGCTCATGCAGACCTCTAGTTGTCCTTGACATGACTGGTAGAATGGATCATGTGAAGTGATTTGAGATCGGCGTTGAGATCTGATAGGTCATGCAGACTTCTAGCTGATCCTGGCAGTACCCTATTTTAAGGAAACAGAATGTTTGGCGTTTAAGTCATATTTGAGCTTAAATTTTGAGCAATAGGCTGTGGCTCACAGTTAGAGTCTATGTGGAGACCCTACATCCATTTTGAGGGGCCACAGATTCAGCCACCATTGAGTTCTTTCCTACTGCTGACTGGCAGTGGAAAGTTTGTCCCTCAGGCAGTGTGCTTGCGTCCACTCCCCGGGCCAGACTCAACGATATATGGTAGTGTGCACATCCCAATGAAGGTCCCGCTCATGCTCTCACAGGCCCTCCTGAAACTCCATGAATTGATCTGTCTTCAGTCACAATTTTGTGACAAAGTTGTTTGTTTTCTATGTCTTATTTAAGTTTTCAGGAGCCCAGGTGGTAATGCTGGATAGTGTTGGACTATTAAGAGCAAGGTCGCTGGTTCAAAGCCACTAGTCATTCCACAGGAAAAAGATGAGGTTATTGCTTCCTGTAAAGGTAGCAAGTTCAGGATCCCTACACGGAGTCACTATGAGTCAGAGTCAGCAGGACAGAATGGGTGTCATTTTACTTAAGTCACTGTGGCTGTGGGTCCTTCCGACACCATTGTGGCCTCATGCGGATGCTGTCCTTCATCCAGAACAGCAGTTTGTGCCTTTTTCTTGTGTAAAACTTAGCAAAGGAGTTCCTAATAAAATATAGTTGAATTGGGAGTCATTTTCCCCTAAAAACAAAGTAAATACATAAATAGAAACGAGACTATGGTGCTAATAACCAGTTGGAGAGTTGAGAGAGCTGAACTCTCAATCCTGATAGAAACCCATTGTGACTGAGCACCTGCTCAAGGTCATCCACAGCCTATGAGGTTGAGCCTATGTGTTGGGAGTACTTGTGTACATAAAGTTAACAATTTATCTTTCTAAAGATTCTGTCTAAAACTTACTTTAAATAATAAGTTTTCCCCTGGGATAGGTAAAGTTCAGGGAGTTTAACACCCTAGCATCCACCCCCTCTCAGCAATCATCATGTTAGGCCAGAGGAGGCAAATCACACCCACTACCCAGGGAGCACTGCTTCCAAAAGCACATTGCCTGTGCCGGGGCAGAGGGGAGGTACCCGGACCAGAAATGCTGACAGAGTGGAACCAGAGAGCTCAGCCCCCAGCTTCCCGAGGGAGCAGCTGTGATGGTTCACTTCTGGATGAATATGTTTAAACAAAGGCCAAGGGCATGACTTGGGCAGCACGAAAAGCAGATGTGCAGAGGTTGTTCACTGCATTCCAGAAGTTCACACACTCTCCGGAGGCTCCTTGGCTCAATGGCAGGAAGTCATTGGTGGCTTCCACCTTCAATCCCAAAAGGTCACTGCCGTCCAGTGGATTCCAACCACAGTGACCCTATATGGAGTTTTCAATACTGTAAATCTTCATGGGAGCCAGCAGTCTCATTGTCCCCCTTGGGACAGGGAGCTAGCAGCCCGTTTTGCCACCAGGGCTCCTTCCTCTTTAATTCTGGATCCAGTCCCTCCGAATATCCTGCCCTGCCCTTGTCTAGGCTTCTTAAATGCGTTCCACGCAGCTTATTTTAGTCTGGGTGCATTCAAGAAACAAATCCACAGAAAAACTTATGTATAAGAGAGTTGTGTGTAAAGGGTGAGTGCACATCAAGAAAACATGCTCGTATGTGCTTATGCACCTGCTTTGTCTTCAGCGATCATGTCGGGGTAGGCTGGTGTGCTTTTTCCATGTGGGCTTTGTTGTTTCTTAGCTAGATGGCCCCCTGTTTATCTTCCAGCCTTTAAGACCCCAGACGCTATATCCTTTGATAGCCAGGCACCATGGTGCTTAACTACTACACCTCCAGGGTTCATTAGCATGTGACTTATCACCTGTCAAAATAGCAGGAGACCAGGTTTCTCCTTTGTGGCCACACCAGGTACTGACAGAACCAAGAACAGAGACACATTTATATATCTTGATTATCATTTGCATATTATATGCCAGGAATCCTTGGAAGTGTCTTGGAATTGTTCTACTCTGGTTCAAATTTCACACACCCTCCCAGTTTCCATACTTACTCTGCCAAACCCCTAGTAACTGATTTGCACCTCCTATCAACTTGGGGAAAAGACCCTATGCCAGATATAGAAGTGGACATACTTGGTACCCAGAAAACCTGTTCAGTGTTTTGAGGGCGGCTCAGCAAACAAAATGGGCACAGTGATTAAGCATTCAGCTGCTAACACAATGGTCAACTCTCTAGTGGTTCTGAAAGAGAAGGGTATGGTAGTTGACCCCCCAAAAGAGTTACAAACTTGGAAACCCTACGGGTATTTGTATAGGGTCGCTATGTGTTCCAATTGAGATGATTGTCATAGGTTGGGTTTGGTTTAACCCGTCTTACTGAGGAGACTCCTTCTTTACACGCGATCAGTTACTTTAGAGGAAAAAGACATGCCTGTCCCAGAACAATCCAAGGACTGGTAAAGGCAACACCCACAAAGACACTCCCTCTGCCTGCCTAACTCTAAAATGCTGCCCATAAAACACTCTGCCTGGTAATATCTGGGCAGCACACTGGGGAGGTGCAGCAAATGTGTGTTGAATGTATGAGGCCATTTCATAGTTTGGCTGCACGATCAGGGTGTCTGTCATAAAGCCGATCTCTTTGACTCCACCTCTCAGCAGAGATGAACACAAGCTTCCCGTTTTTTTCTCGGCAATGTCCTTGTCAAATAAAAGTTCCTTGTAGATCAGTAACTTGCCACAGAGCAAAAGATATGGGAAGAGGCTCATCTTTCTCCTGGCTGTGAAATAGAATGGCAAGCCCCTCCCTTCAACACACACACACACACACACACACACACACACGCAGGCACGCACACACACGCGCGCACACACACCCCTGCCTTACAACTACATTCGGTTGATTAGCAAACAAAGCTCTACAACCCCACTATGTGTTTTTCTTCTCCAGAGGAATGACGGACTTACATACCCTTCATTGTCTTTTTTTAATGGAATTGCCCCAGTTCTCCTCACCTTTCCTTAGATAGTGCAGTGAACTATTAGATGACTGCAGGTATTGAAAACTAGTACTGATTTCCAGTTTGTGTCACCTTTGGCTTTGAGCACCCTCCACTTCTCTAGTAAGCTTTCCATTGCTTTGGGGAAAATTTTCTCTTTCTGAATTTATTATGTGAGGGGGGAAGGGTAATAATTAATGTGCCTATGGAGGACTATCCTTCATGACCTAAACTCATTAAGGGGCAGTGCCTGATGGAGCATCAGGTTGGAGGAAGGCTTATTAACAACCTGCATTATACAGATGACACAATTTTGCTGAAAATGAGAAGGACTTGATTCACTTGCTGATGAAGATGAAGGATTAAAGCCTTCAGTTTGGATTATGACTCAAGGTGGAGAAAACCCAGACCCTCACAACTGGACCTATTGATAACATCATGATAAATGGAGGAAAGATCGAAATTGTCAAGGATTTTGTCTTGCTTGAATCCACAATCAATTCTCATGGAAGCAGCAGAGAAGAGAACAAATGACACATTTCACTAGTCAAATCTGCTACACGAGACCTCTTTAAAGTGTTGAAAAGCAAGAGATTACTTTGAGGACTGGGGCGGGTTGACCCAGGCCATGGTATTTTCAACTGTCTCATATTTATGTGAAAGTTGAACACTGAATAAGGAAGACCAAAGAAGAATAGATATATTTGATTAATAGTGATGTAAAAGAGTAATGAATGTACCATGGACTGCCAAAAGAACAAACCCATCTAACTTGGATGAAGGACAGCCAGAATGTTCCTCAGGGCAAGGATAATGTGACTTCGCTTTAACTTTGACATGTTGTCCAGAGAGATCAGTCCCTGGAGCAGGACATCGTGTTCTGGAAAGTAGAGGGGCAATGAAAAAGAGGAAGGCCTCCAACAAATGGGATTGACACAGTGGCTGCAACAATGGGCTCAAACTTAAGAACAACTGTGAGAATGGTACAGTACCTGGCAGTGTATGATTATGTTGTATGTATGGTCACAATGAATCCAAACCCTCCCTATGACACTGAACAACAACAACAACAACATGACTGAATCCTCTGGGAGGACACTTGAATGTGAGAAAAATGGAACAAAGCCAGAGGAAGGATTGGAGGATGTCTTAAGTTCCTGTCTTAATCTCCTTAACCAAAAATTATCCAACAAGTCAGTAGCCTTAAAACACTTTTCCCACTGCTTTGGAGCTTACAGGTTCAAATTTGGGGTGCGACTCTAGGTCAGGGTCCTTCTTTGTGGATACCAGAAAGTTCCTTGGCATTCCTCGCTATCTTTCTCCCCGTACTGTGTGTTACTGGGTCTATCCTGGCCTTTAACTCAGAAGTGTTTAGGTTTAGGCTCAAGCCTATTCTCATATGGCCTCATTTTTTTTAACATTTTATTAGGGACTCATACAACTCTTATCACAATCCATACATATACATACATCAATTGTATAAAGCACATCTGTACATTCTTTGCCCTAATCATTTTCTTTTTTTACATTTTATTAGGGGCTCATACAACTTTTATCACAATCCATACATATTCATACATCAAATGTATAAAGCACATCCGCACATTCCCTGCCCCAATCATTCTCAAAGCATTTGCTCTCCACTTAAGCCCTTTGCATCAGGTCCTCTTATTTTTCCCTCTCCCTCCCCGCTCCCCCCTTGCTCATGTACCCTTGGTAATTTATACATTGTTATTTTGTCATATCTTGCCCTATCCCGAGTCTCCCTTCCCCCCCTTCTCGGCTGTCCATCTCCCAGGGAGGAGGTCACATGTGGATCCTCGTAATCAGTTCCCCCTTTCCAACCCACTCACCCTCCACTCTCCAGCATCGCCCCTCTGACTGACCCATCTCCTCTTCTAAACCCCTCTATGAGGGGATCTCCAGTGGCCATATGGCCTCATTTATATTACAAAAGAACTCCCTTCTTTTCAAACAGGATCATGTCCACCAAGGCTCAAATTTCTCACATATTTTGAGGGGGCTACAGATCAATCCATAATGGTTCTTTTGGGTAGCTGTAACAAATGGCTACCAATCGAGTGACTTAAACAGCAGGCATCTGTTCTCTCACTTTTCTGAAGGGCAAAGGGTTAAAATTAAGGTGTGGGCAAGATTCATTCCTTCTGAGAGCTCTGAAGGAGAATCAAAGTAGCCTCTCTCTGCTTCTGGTCACTGCTGCTAATCCTTGATATTTCTTGGCTTATAGATGCACTGATCCAATCTCTGCCAGTGTCTTCACACGGGGTTTCTGTGTGCCCACTCCTCTTCTTATAAGAACACACCAATCAGTGCATGTAGCATCCATCTGAAATCTAAACCCAGAAAGATGGAGCTCTTGAAATCCTTAACTAAGCACATCTGCCAAGACCTCCTCTCCAAGTAAGGCCATAGCCTCAGGTTCCATGTGAACATGAATGTGTGTTTGTGAATGTGATTTAATGTACTACAGAGGGCACACTTTGGCCTCATGAGGAGTATTTCGCCAGTACTGGCTTCACAGCCCTGAGACTTCCCAGGCATTTGCCACATTTTCTTGTCTTCCCACCATTTATCCACCATTAGGCCTTTTCCCCTAAGTTAGTCAAGCATCAGTTTCTGTCACTTGTGATCATGACCCTCCCTCCCGCCCAGGTCACAAATTTAAACTGATACAGGCAGTTTCTTTAATGAGCACTATGTTATCCTGATTAGCAAGCATTGCTAAGGAGGGAGGAAGAATCAGTGAGAACCCGCTTGCTTCATCTAGCTTTGGGGGCAGTCCACAGAGGACTGATCCCTGAGCCACTAACGAATTTTGCAACTGTCACAGAACAATGCAAATAAGTAAGATCCACATCTGCTGAACACCATCATGAGGTCAAACTGTGTGTAAATAAATGCCTGTTTCAAGGAGTGAGTAAATCCAAAGGTAAGGAGTGACAGGGCTTTGTTGGCATAAACCCAGCAAGGCATTATGGGTCGGATATTAATGAACTCATGCTCCTGGGCCTCACAGAGCCCCAGCTCAACTGCTTCAGCTTGTTGACAAACAAGCACTACCCGGAGAGAGCACTACCATTTCGATGAACAGGGTTGGTTGGGGATGATGCTTCCTAACTTGCATTTTAATACAAATTTGATGCTTCATCTGAGCAATGTGGAAAGAGCATTCAGATAAAAGAGAGGGACAAACATCAAGTGCCCAGAGGATGAAACTTCTATCTAATCTGTGCCCACTGGAATTGCTTCGTGGGAAGGTATTTTTTGGTGGTGTTGGGTTGTTCCCCTACCTTGCTCCAAGCCTTCCTCCTCATGCCCACCCCCACCCCAGCATACATCCTACTGGGAGAATGTCTCTGAATAATGAAGTTTTCATAAATGAAGCTTTAATGAGCCTGATAGTCTGCCTAAGACCCCTTCAAACTGTAGTCTTTCATTTGTATTCTTCCATCCTTTTGGAAGAAATGAACCTGATGGCAGGTAGTATGTTTCCTTTCCAGGATGAGATGATAGAGCCTCTCGCTGCTGCAGTGGGAGGTGAAACATTAAAAGGCCCTCTGTGGCCATGAGACATGCCCACTATCCAAGAGACACTGGGCAGGTTTGCTGAAGCTCCTCAGAATTGACTAGTGGCCCTGGTCCACCCATCTCAACCAACCCAGTCTTCATTTGCACTCCATGCCCTCTCTGAGCTCCAACAGCATGCTTCATTTGAGGATGACAAAGCCTCTATTTTCTGAGAAGATGCGCAGACATGTGAACTAATCAATGCTCCCCCTGTCCCCGGGGAGTGTGAAATTCTCCCATCATGACCCACCAGCTTCCCTGGAAATTCCTGTCTTAACTCAGGCACTTAATATCATTGGTGTCTCGGCTTCCTTCCTTCTTGCACATCCCCCAGGCATTAACTGTCATCCTTCCTCTCCCTAAAATATACTTTGAATCTATTCACTTCATGCCATCCCTACTGCCCCAAGGTGTGTCTTGCATTGACTATGAAACTAGATTCTGTATCCATTTTCCAGGGCTGTCAAAACAAAGCATCGTAAATCAGGTGGCTTTTAAGAACAGTCCACCACCTGTCTATCAGTTCGTGGTGCAGTGGTAGCTAGAGTGTTGCTGTGAAATTGGAAGCCGTGCCACCGATATGACAAACCCCAAAAGGGTCAGCAACGATGGGCAGGCTTCAGTTGAACCTCGAGCCCTGTGGTGCTCAACCTTCCTTTAATACAATTCTTCATGTTGTGGTGACCCCCAACCATAAAATCATTTTCCTTGCTACTTCATAACTGTAATTTTGCTACTGCCATGAATCGGGTGACTCCTGTTAAAAGGTCACTGGACCCCAAAAGGGGTCACAACCCACAGATTGAGAACCACTGCTCTAGCCTAAGGCAGACTAGGAAGAAAGACCTGGTGATCTACTTCCAAATATTAACAAATGAAAGCCTTATGGGTCACAACAAAATATGGTCCTATAGAGTGCTGGAAGATGAGCCACTGACCTGCACACAACAGCTACAAAAATAGACTCAAACACACCAACAAAGGCCTGCTGAACTCCAAAGCCCTAACAAACCCACTGCCCTCAAGTCCATGCAAACTCATAGCGGCCCTATAGGCCAGGGGCGAACTGTGTATTAGTCCGGGTATGCTAGAGAAAACTCGAGGGAGACTCATGTGTATGACAGAGAGTTGGTGGTTTTTAAAAATCATTTCCCTATTATTTAATCATTTTATTACGGATTCATACAACTCTTATCACAATCCATCCATCCATCCATTATAAAGCACATTTATACATTCATTGCCCTCATCATTGTCAAAACATTTGCTCTCCACATAAGCCCCTGGCACCTGCTCCTCATTTTTCTCCTCCCTCCCCACTCCCCCCTCCTTATGAACCCTTGATAATTTTATTGGGGGCTCATACAACTCTTATCACAGTCATTCCATCCATCCACCCATTGTGTGTCAAGTACATTTGTACATGTGTTGCCCTCATCATTCTCAAAACATTTGCTTTCTACTTGAGCCCTTGGTATCAGCTCCTCATTTCCCCACTTCCATCCTCCCCCCCTCATAAATTCTTTATAATATATAAATTATTTTGTCATCTCTTACACATCAAACATCTCACTTCCCCCACTTTTCTGTTGTCCGTCCCCCAGGGCAGAGGTTTTATGTAGATCCTTGTAATCGGTTCACCCTTTCTACCCCACCTTCCCTCCACCCTCCTGGTATTGCCACTCTCACCACTGGTCCTGAAGGGATCATCTCTCGTGGATTCCCTGTGTTTCCAGCTCCTGTCTGTACCAGAGTACATGTTCTGGTCTAATTCTACCTTATAAATCAAGAGAGAGAGTTTTATATCAAACAGTAATTGTACATTAAGCAAACGTCCCAGCCCAGTGCAGATCAAATCCATAAGTCTGATATTAGCCCATATGTCTGATACCAATCTATACATTCCTTTTCAGACCCATAAAACATGCGCAGTGATGCTGAATGCAGGATAATCACAGGCCAATGGGTGGAAAGTCTTGTGGATCCAGTGGCATTGTAAGCATCTCAGTGCTGGCAGCGATCTCTCTGAGGCTTCTTTGGCTTCAGAGGTCTGGTCGCATCCATTTGGCTTGCCTTGTGCAATGTCTCCCAAGGAGTAGCAGAGAGAGAGAGAGAGAGAGGTGTCTTCCACCTCCAAGGAGGAAGTACCAGATTTCTCAGAGTTCTCAGAAGGCTATGCCCACATAAAAATCTCACTGACTATCTCCAGATTGGCAGCCTAGACTCCACGCCTACACTCCTAATCCTTAACGTGAAACAAGATTAGGTGACTACCACAGGCTCCTAATCCATAACAAACCCATTTATTTTTTCCCTGCAACCCTACGCCAATCCAATACCCAAAGCTTTACCCAAAGGGTGGAGATCTACTTCTAAAACATGAATATAGAAAAATCGCTTTTGCTTGAAGGCTCTCCAGGAAATGCTCACCGAAAACTCCATTCCTATTATCTCACCTCCCCCAAATTAGTCTTCTTCTGGGCTTTTAGTCACACCAAGGTCTCTCCTGCCCCAAGGACTTTACATGCACTGTCATCTCTTCCAAGCCCTGAAGTGCCAAGTTCAAAGTTCCAGTTACTCTCCCTGATGCTGAATTTTAAGAACTGTGTGTGTGGGAGGGAAGGGGTTGGGCTGTTTGTTGAACTGCTGGGTTTTGGAGCCATTTGTTATGCAACCTCATTTTGTCAATGACTGGTTAATTAATGCAGCATTCATTTGCCCTTCTTCCACATACAGCACATGGCTTGTATCTTTGGGATCACTCTTCCACCATGCTCCATCTCCATGCTTCTGCTGGCATTGACCCAATCTGCCAGCTCCAGGCCTGGCTAGTCAGGGCATGACTTTCCTCTGTCCAAAGGGACTGGGTCAGACTCAGTATGTGACTCATGCTAGGTTAATGATATCTAACCCTAAAAAATGCCCCAGAAACAATTGCCCCATTGCCAATGAGTCCATTTTGAATCATAGAAGGTCCCTGTGGGGTTTCTCAGACTGTAAATATTTATGTGAGCAGAAAGTTCCATCTTTTTCCCTATGAGGTAGCTGGTAGGGTAGCACTGCCAACCTTGCAGTTAGCAATCCAATGCTTACCTGATAGTACCACCAATGATTAGAAAGGAAAAGAGCCTCTCTCTAATAGAATTCCTGAGCTTCTAGATAAAACTACAGCTGTCATCAGGAAGCCTGCGTGAAACTCAAAAGGAAACAGCACTGAAAGGAAAAGGTTCAAACTCTGATGGTATCAACTGAGTGCCAGAACCCAGCTATTCCTGATGCTCTGTCCCCAGACCTACAAATTCCATAAACCTACCCATTAATTCCTTCTCCTGTTCCTTCCCTTCTCATGCCCCAAGGTACTTTGACTTAGCTTTGAAGGCACTCACAACTTCACGGGTTCTGCCTTGCACAGGTGTCTGCTTGCTTCCAGTTCAGTCCTGACATTGTCCCTATCTTTAGCCATGTTAGGCTTGAGTCCTAGAGCTTTCCTTTGCTTGTCTCCCTTTTGCTCTTGTCCTATGAAGTCTGTGGCTTTATCTTTAAGTCTAAGTCCTGCCCTTTCGCTTTCGTAGAAATCTGTCTTTGTATCTTGGCTCGTGGCAGGTTGTGTCCTTCAAAGATGACTGTCCTAATGTTTCACATCGCACATTCTCTTGTTACGAGTTTGTGTTCACTTTTCCAGAAACAGGGCCCGCTTTCCCTCTTCCTTGCATCTTGGCAGGCCTTTGACTATGGCAGAAGTGTTGCTCTGTGACTTCCACCTGGTCGTATTGGGTTGTTCACCATTGGGACCCTGTCAGGATGTTGCAAGGAAGACCAGGCCAAATGAAAATGTCACATATAGGGTTCTTCTTGAGCTCCAACCAATAGAAGTATCAGTCGTGTGAAGGAGTGAGTCTTAAGAGAGCTGCAGCCTCTGTCCTTTGAGCTACCCCAGCTAATGCTTGATGAAGCCAAAACTAGTGTTCTCACTGTGCTCTGCCCAGATTGCAGATTTGTGAGCAAAATTGATATTATCATTACTTTAAGATGTTATTTGTGGGGATACTTTCTGTTAGCAGCAGATCATCAGAATACTGCCTAATCAGACTGCATTGCCAGTTTTACTCTCTCTCTCCATATATATATATATATATATATATATATATATATATATATATATATATACACACATACATATATATCTATATATCTATATAGATATATATGTATATGTATATATATATCTCCTCCACTCTTCTGTCAGTTGGTTGTCCTATAATGGTTTGTGTATTGTTATGATGCTGGAAGCTCTGTTACCAGAATTTCAAATAGCAGCAGGATTGCCCATGGTGGACAGGTTTCAGTGAAGCTTCTAGACTAAGACAGACAAGGAAGAGGGGCCTGCCAGTCCACTTCCAAAAATTACTGAAAGAAAACCTTATGGAGCACAAGAGAACACTGACTGACTAATGTGTTTTGGACACACTATCAGTGGACAATTGCTAGAGGAAGACATCATATTTGATGAAATAGAGGGACATGGAAGATCCTTATTGAGGCAGATTGACCTAATCGCTGCAACAATGGACTTCAACATTCAGGAATGTGTGACAATGGTGCAAGATCAGACAGCACTCCATTCCATTTCATATAAGGTCTCCATGGATCACAGTAGACTTGATGGCACTCTCTATATGTTTGTCTTCAGTGACTTCCCATAGGGCTGCTCTGCCTGGCAGCCTCTATTCTTCATGCTTCCAAATGGGGAGCACAACATGTCCATAGTCACTGATATTCCCCTCAATCCCCAGGTCAAGTAAGGAGGCATTAAAATAACTATGTTGTTCTCTTTGCCTTGTCTCTCTTCCTTTTCCCCTCCTCCAACAGGGCTGGAGGGGGTAAATACTTACCTTGCAGTCTAGAAGAGAATTTCTTCCACACCAAAATCTTCTCCTTCCTCAAAAGGCACATACATGCTTTTCTCCTTGTTTTGAATTAAAATGGCAGATGGGATGGTAGGAAAGAAAATGAACTAGTCTAACAGAATGGCCAAACAGATTTACCTTCCACATAAGAATGTAAATAACTCCTCAATCTTGTTATAGAGTCATGATATGATGAGCTCCATCAAAGCAGAGTAGAACACCACGGAGGGCAGACCAGAAAGACCATATTGAGTTGATTTTGTATGAGAGATTCTAGTTGCTAATTATACTTTTCATAACAGACAGATGGCAGGTATAGAAGCCCAGACTTAAAATGTCTTTATCTAATTGCCTGCCTAAATATATGTTTGCAATATGGTCTTCAAAGGGAATACTTTCTTTACCTTAAATTCCATTTCTTTTTCCGCTCTTTTATGTAATTTTATTGAAGTATCATTGATGTACAATAAACCATAGTGTGTTTTGCTCTTTGAGGTTTTTAAAAAGAATCATTTTATTGGGGGCTCCTACAACTCTTATCACAATCTATACATACATCCACTGTGTACATTTGTTGCCATCATCATTCTCAAAACATTTGCTTTCTACTTGAGCCCTTGGTAGTAGCTCCTCATTTCCCCTCCTTCCCCCTCCCCCTCCCTCATGGACCCTTGATAATTTATAAATTATTATTCTGTCCTATCTTACACTGTCCGACATCTACCTTCACCCACTTTTTTGTTGTCCCTCCCTCATGGAGGAGGTTATATGTAGATCCTTGTATTCAGATCCCTCTTTCTACCCCACCTTTCCTCCACCCTCCTGTTATTGCTACTCTCAGCACTGGTCCTGAAGGGGTCATCTGTCCTGGTTTCCCTGTGTTTCCAGTTCCTATATGGACCAGTGTATATTCTCTGGTCTAGCCAGGTTTGTAAGGTAGAATTGGGATCATGATAGTGGGCGCGGTAGAATTTAGGAACGAGAGGAAAGTTGTATGTTTCATCGTTGCTACACTGCATCCTGATTGGCTCATCTCCTCCCAGCGACCCTTCTGTAAGGGGTTGTCCAGTTGCCTACAGGTAGATCTTGGATCCCCTAACTGTACCCCCCCCCATTCACAATGATATGATTTTTTTTGTTCTTTCATGCCTGATACCTGATCCCTTCTGCATCTTGTGATCACACAGGCTGGTGTGCTTCTTTCATGTGCACTTTATTGGTTCTGAGTTAGATGGCCACTTGTTAACCTTCTAGTCTTTAAAACCCTAGACTCTTTATCTTTTGATAGCTGGCTCCATAAGCTTTCTTCACCTCATTTATTTATACACCCACCTTTTGTCTTGAGTGATTGTGTCGGGAAGGTGACCATCATGGAATACCAGTTCCTTAAATTCCATATCTATAGGCTTAAGTCTTACCCACAGGAAGCTTATTTTTATTTTATCCCTTGAACAAAATCTTGCAATAATTTTCTCTTTTTGGGTAAGTCCATCCTCAATCACATATCCTTTAACATTTACAAGAATTTATCTGTAACCAACCCCATTTACATAGTCTCATTCATGCTATTTCCACAATAATTGTAATAACCCTATTTTTTAGAATCGGCAGAAAGCATCAACATTAATATCCCATTGCCACTGAGTTGATTTCAACTCATGGGTACCATATAGGACAGAATAGTATTGCCTCATGGGTTTCCAAGCCTGAAAAAAAATCTCTTTATTGTGAGTTGGGTGAAGGTTTACAGAATACATCCGTTTTCCATTTGACAGTTCACACATATTTTGCTTCATGATATTGACTGCAATCTGCTCAACGTAATATCACTTATCGCACTTCCTCCTTGTATTTCCTGTTTCCATTCCCCTTCTTTCCTGACCCTTCTGAACTTTATCTTTGAATAAATTATATCCTTTTGATTCAAATAGTTGATTAGTGTTACTTTTTATCTTATAGATCTACCTATTGTTTGGCTGAAGATTGAGCCAAGGGAGTGAGTTCAGTTCCAGAACTGAAGGTGCCTAAGGACAACAGTCTTGTGGGTTCCAAGAATCTCTCTCTGAGCAATACCCCTGAACTTTTAAAATAAGTTTAAACTTTGTTGCACATATTTCTCCTATTCTATCCCAAAATTCCAAAGCAAACTCATTATCATTGTGTTGAAGCTGACTCAAAGAGACCCTACAAGATAGAATAGAAATTCACCCTTCGATTTTCCAAGGCTTAAAACTTTACCAGAGCAGACAAACTCATATTTCTCACATGGACCAACTGATAGGGTAGAACCACTTACTTTGTGGTTAGGAGCTCAATGAGGAGTCCACTCTGCCATTAGAGCTCGTTTAGAATGCTATCCAGGATTCCCTAATGCTATCCCTCTCAGATCAGTTGGTAGTGGTAATAAATGTAAATCTTAAGGGGGTCAGACTTCCACATCGTAACTCTTCCTTGGGGAAGATGGTGGGTTTGAACTGCTGATTGATTAGCCCTTAAGTGCTTAATTACTGCCTCACCAGGGTTCTCCTTAACATCAGAACAGTGGACACTTATTGGTTTATCTTTCTGGTCTCTGTTCCCTAAAAATTGCACTTCATCCACAGGGTTTTCTTCCACAACACACAGCTGCTAGTGTTTTTGGTTTGTTTTTCCACATGACTTCACCTTCCTTGTCAAAGCTGATTTGTCCAGGGCTAAACACACAATGAAAACATAGCCATATTTGCACACTACAAAATTTGAAGTGAGACAGCAAGCTATTGGTTGAGTTTTTTGAATGACAGAAGTCTAAAAGGAAGTGTTGTGATACAGGAAACAGTGAGTTTTGATGTCCAGGATTTATACTGGGGACCCAGTTGGCACTCCGAATGACTATTCAAAGTGATGGTATGAATCCTCCTCTTCCATGACCTACACATATAATAGATATAACCACTAAGTCCATGATTTGACAAATGTCTTATGTGATTGAGTTTGGGTTCCCCATAGGATTAGATCCTGAGACAAAGGTTTTAATTAAGCCATTTTGGGGGAGATATCAATAAGGAAATGGGAAATAGAAAAGGGAAAGAAGGCAGCCAATGAAAAGTACATTATCAAACAATTTAAAATTGTGAGCAACTGGAGGTTAATCTTACTGGAGACACTCTAGAAAATCCACTAGTTATTCTGCCCAGAATGGGAGGGAGTGTGGCTATTTGTCCAACAACTCCTATGGGTCATTGGTTAAGGGTTACTCCAGGAAGCAAGAATTAACTCCACAACTTCCTAAGCCATGCATGCTCAGGTACAGTGGTCTACAGAAACTAGAGAAAGCAAGAAGAGAGATGTGCTGGCCATTCAGAATTAGGCTAGCATGCCAAGTTGTCAGACATGTCAGGTTCTTGCACTATCATAACTTGTGAGATACACCACTGGTATTTCAAACACAAGCATAGTTACCCATGGTGGAAAATTTTCAGAAAAGCTTACAAGCTAAATAGACTAGAAAGAATAACCTGCCAATCTACATCTGAAAAAAATAGTGGTGTTTGTGGAGCACATTGATAGCAGTGGAATATTGTTTCATATAGTGCAGGATGATGAACCCCTCAAGTTGGAAGACACTCAAAATATAATTGGGGAAGAGCTGTGTCCTCAAATAGAGTTGACCTTAGTGATATAAAGTTTTCAGGACCTATATTTGTTGATGTGGCAATGACTCAAAATGAGAAGAAACAGCAGTACTGCAATAACCACTAACAAGAAGATGGGATGCATGAAATATGGATCTAGAAAAATTGGAAGGCATGAAAAAAATGGAACACATAAAGATCAAACACTCTAGGTGTTATTGAGCTGAAATAGACTGCTATTGGTCATTTTGAATGTCATAATAATATGGTTTACATACCAGAGTAACAAATTTGAAAGGAATGGATGACTTTCATGTTAAAAAAGAGAATGTTTCAACATTGATTCCAATGTTCACCATTGTTAGGTGTAGGATATATTACACCTACAAGGATGAATAATTAATAAAGTTATTATTCAAATTTACACACCAACCACTAATGCTAACAATAAAGCCATTGAGGATTTTTACCAACCTTTTCAGTCTGAAATTGATGAGACATGCAATCAAGATTACTGATGACTTGAATGCAAAAATTGGACACTAAGGAGGAGGATCACTAGTTAGAAAATATGGCCATGGGGATGGAAGCCACATGGGAGATCTCATGATAGAATTTTCCAATAAGGATGGCTTATTGATTGAACATTTATTTTTCAGTGATGTAAACAGTAACCATAGACATGGATCATGTATATTGGATAGAAATACACAGGAATTATATCAACTACATCTGTTGAAATAAACTACTATATATACTCGAGTATAACCCAAGGCAACTAATTTTACCCCCCAAAGCTGGGGTGCTTTTTCAGCATAAAAAATGTGCTGAAAAAACTCGGATTATACTCAAGTATTTACGGTATAAAGAAGTTTAATATCATCAGTCACGAGACTGGAGACCAACTGTGGAACAAACCATCAATGGCAAATTCAACTCGAATTCAAATAAAATTAAAACAAGTCCCCAAGAGTCAAAGTATGAATTTGAGTATATCTCATCTAAATTAGAGGATATTTCAAGAAGAAAGTTGACACATTGAACACAAATCACCTGAGATGATAGGATTTCTGCAATAATATCAAGAACATCATAAATAAAGAAATTCAAAGATAATTAAAAAGATAGAAACTAAAGAAAAGACAAAACGGATGTCACCTTGAATGTGGAGTAGCTGAAGCCAATGAAAGAAATGATGAAGTACGAAAAAGAGAGAGAGAGAAATATAGAAATAATTGATGAAGTAAAGACGCTGAATAAAGAAGCTGAACATAAAATTTCAAAGGGGAATTCAAAAAGATGGAATAAAGAATTATATGAAAAGGTGCAAAGACCTGGAATTAGGACAGCAAAAATGAAAAGCATGTGCATTTCACTAGCTGAAAAAATGGAAGAGAAATTCAAAATACAGAATTACACAGATAGCATCAAAAGAAGATGAAAGGGATTCACTGACCACATGAAGCCCCGGCTCCACAGCGCTGAGTCCAGAAGACCAAGATAGCATAGGGTTCTCACTGCAGATTGCTCTGAAAGTGCTCACAGTAGTAGGCCCTGGATCAACTGGGGAAAATGTAGAACTCACAATAAGAAGACTAACCTTAGGATATGAAAGGCACTAGTGGAATTCCCATTTGACACCTGACCTCACCTCCATGGCTCAACTTTCAGCCCCCAAATAGGAGACCTATACTGTCAACGATGTACAATTCAGAGCCCAGCATTTGTCAGGGAGTTACTCAGAAGGCAGGAAGGAATGAGAATGAAAGACCAATGGAAACGGCAAACAAAGGGAGGCAATAGGAAAAGTAGTATTGCATTGTAGGTATTGCAATCAATATCATAAAACATTGCATGAATTGTAAGGAAAATCAATTTACTCTGTAGATTTTCCCTCACATGACAATCAAGACAGTGTAAAAAGAAAATAAGTCACATGACCGAGTACACTGGTAGATCTTGCTGAAGACCAATTTCCAGTGTTAAAAGATGTCACTTTGAGGAATAAGGCACAGCTGAGCCCTAGTGGTATAGTGATTACAAACATAATGCGTCAGAACCAACCCAGTTGGGTTGCTCAACACAAGATCAGCAGTTCTGCTCCCATACAAAGTTCCAGTATTGGAAACCCACAGGGATATCTCTCCCCTGTCCTATAGAGTTGCTAAGGGTTGGAATCAACTTGATGGCAGTGAACTGGATGTAAGCCAGGCTGACTAGAGACACAAATCAAGTGCCACTCATATATGTGCAATAAATAGTTTTCTATCAAGAAGTCACTATAGTATTTCTATTTCAAGGAAATATCCCAGGCCAGTCCAACTCAAGTCCATAAGTCCAACACTAGCCCATAAGTTCCTTTCCAACTTACGCAGTTACATGCAATGATGTACTGCTTGTTTTATGGAAACTAGGCATGGTTTTATATTTCTCGTTCCTCTCACTGACTGTTGTCTAGTGTAGGCTGATCCACATCAGGCCCGCAGTATGGGGTCCAAGCGTCGCTGTGAGTGGCTGAGGCTGTAACTGTTGATAACAGGGACTCTGGTGGCCTCGTGGTTAGCCGTTGGCTGCCATCCGCAAGGTCAGAAGGGGAAATTGTCAGCAAATCTGCAGAGGAACGATGAGGCTGTCTACTCCCGTCGCGGTCTTGGAAACTCCCGCGAGAGTTCTGCGCTGTCCTACAGGCTGGCTGTGACTCAGCATCACCTTGAAGGCAGGGATGGGCAGTTTAAGGGAGTAGAAAGCCCCGTCTTTCTCCCTCAGAGTGGTTAGTGATTTCAAACCGCTGACACTGTGAATCACAGCCCAACGTGTAACCACTACGCCGCCAGTGTTCCTGACTCATGGATCACAAAATTCTTAACACACGGCCTTGGTGGCCCTGCCCGTTTTTTCATTACTGCCTTACAGTCTGTATTTACTTTGGTCAAAATGCTGGTGCCAGTGACCGAGCACTGAAGTGGCAGTTACAGCGAATGTATATAAGGACTCTACCCTGTGATGATCTGGAGTGGATCAGTGCATTGTGGGAAGACCAGAACAAGCAGTGCAAGGGGAGGGAGAAGACGACCTCCTTACAGGAAACATGGACAATAAGGTGGAATCTTGGTTTCAGAAGGACCACACATAAGCTTCCCGCCCTGATCATACACAGGTCCCAGTGCAAAGAGCCCTTTGTGTCCCTATCTTTCTGTTCTCACCCAAGGATCTCAGCTGATGAACAGTGATCAGTCACAAGGAAAGAGCTTATCTATTCTCTGAGATAAGAGGAGCCGCGCCTGATGGAGGGGCAGGGACCACAGATAGCAACGAATTAAGGCGAGCAAAGCAGCAGACATAATGCTTACCTGCAAGTCAGGCCACCTCTCTAAAAGTTGGAGAAAAACTAAAGCTCCCCCCACTGCTCATAATGGAGAATTCCTAAGATAATATTTTGTTTTTGTTGGTCCTTGTAAACCTAAAATCTTATAAAACTAAAAAAAAAAATCAAACGCACTGCCATGGAGTCAATGCCAGCCCAGAGCCCCCTGTGGGTTTGCTGTGGGAGCAGAGAGCCCATTCTTTCTCTCCGACTTGTGGGAGAGCTCGTGGGGGAGTTCTGAAAATCTTCTGAAAGGAGGCTATTCGAATGCGGACGCCTAGACAGTGCGAACATATGCCCTGTTCACTCACCCAACCATTGATGTAAAAACACGTCCCGTGGCACTGCCCGCACAGGCCCTGTGACCTGCTCCTTGGAGCGAAGACAAGCAAGACACCCCCCGGAGCAGTTTGCTTTGTAACATGCGGGGTTGCCAGGAGGCAGAGCCCAACGAAAGTCAGATAAATCACTGCCCTGGCACTGGGCTCACACAGGCCCTGCAGGCAGCCAGGACCACCCTCACTGCTTCCGAGGCGGGAAATCTCTGCAGGAGTAGAAAGTACCGTCTTTCTTCCTTGGAGCGGCTGGTGGTTTCCCACGGCTGACCTTGCAGGCAGCCCGCCGACAGGGTCCCACCACGCGGCCAGGGCTCCCAAAGAATCGGAACGAATGCATTCAGTGACGGTTACTGTTCATACTTCACCATTAAAAATCACATCGTCAGTATGTTAATGAAAGTTCACCCAACAGCAATAACAATCCCCATATTGATGCCCTGGGGGATTCAAAGTAAGCAGAGGGTAACTCTGAACAGTGTCAGGTATGAAATAGGCATTCTGTCATATGACTCTGATGACGTGAGTTATTGGTAATTATACCGCTATGCTCTAAATAAGGGAACTAAGGAACCTTCTTTAGAAGAACAATTCCATTGTGATCACCAGTGTCGATGACACTGGAGGCAGAAACCTTTACCCACCGCAGTCGTCCCCAAAGTGTGGCCGTTGGGGGCAACGACAACTGGTATTTCCACATGCCTCCATGTCCCGTCCCATCTACTGATCCAGGAAGTCTAGGAGTGGGGGGCGGCGCAGAATCAAGCAAGTCCTGGTAATTCTGAGATGACTTCACGTTTAAGGAACATTGGCTATGGGCATAACGTTGTTGCACATACTCATTGCAGGGAGTACTGGAGTTTGACTGTGTTTTCTCAAACGATTTTTAAGTAAGCATATATTATTGCCACGTGATTATTTTATATACCATCACAGAATTGACTAAGACAACGTGGCAGGCTGAGGATGGAACTTGAGCTACACCACTTACGATGGTATAATCTTGGCAAATGACGTAATCCTTGTGGGCTTTTAATTTAGTAATCTGCAAAATGACATAAAATGATGAGATCTTGCACAGTCATTTCTATAAACAACTGATTGGAATAAACACTACAAAATCAAAACCTAGAGAGTAACGTTTATAAATCAAAAGAACACATGAATACATATGAGCCAAAATTCACTGCCTTCAGTCAACACATGCATGGGCCAACAATCTTTTGATGAATCTTCATCTTTTCTCTGCCAAAGCAGTTTTCAACATTAAACCCACTGCCGTTTAGTCGACCGTAGCTTCTCACAACACTATTTCGGGTTTCTGAGTCTGTCACTTTTGTGGGGGCAGGTCGCCTTACCTTTCTGCCGTGAAGTGGCCAGTAGGTTTGAAATGCCAACCTTGCAGTTGGAAACCCAATACCAGAGTCTTGGACTAGAGTCAGCATCTACTCTAGTTCTCTTTGCTTTTAAACTGTAACACCTCTTTTCCCTAATTACCCAATGGACAGGGAGCTGGTGATGCACTGGACTGCTAAGTGAAAGGTCCAGTTTCCAAAAGCACCGGGAAGCGAGGCCTAGTGCTGCCCTTGAGAAACTAAGCCACTGGAAACCTCCTGGACCACAACTCTACTCTCACACCGCTAAGGTCCTCATGAGGTGAAATAGAGTCGACTCAATTGGATAATTACAAGCTACCAGGTACTATGCTGTTTCAGAGTACTTTTTACAAATAGAGTGAAGATACCAGTCATCAATTTCTGGGATAGGTGATCTATATTACTCTCCGTTAATTCTTTATATTTAATAGGCTTCAGGTTTTAAACTGTGCCTTTTAAAATTATTTTTAAAATAATACATTAGTACAAAATTAAAAGTCTGTGTTTTAGACAGGCATTTAATTTCAGGTTAAATTTATTATTCATCGAAAACCACATATTATCATATTGTGATTTCTATGTGGTTAATTGTACATCCCAATAGCATTCTAATTCAGAGATTTTACATTATAATGCATCTGCTGTAATAATGTTTCCCTATATTTTACCCAGCAATACTTAGGGCTATTATTTCTTGTTAATTTGCACCAACCAGTGAAAGAAACCAATTATTGTACCTTTTGTTATGCTTTTTGTACATATAAAAATGGATATCGTCTTTTCTATGCCTTTAACATTTATTTTAGAGTGAAATTTTCAGGGCTCACCAGCTCCTCTCATAGCTCATGTTTTCAAGATCTTTTTATCATTTGTATTGTTCTCCACTGTGTGCTTGGCACTCTGTCTCGTTTCTGAAATGTGGCATTCTGCTGAACTTCGTGTCCAAATCAGAGCCTAACCAGACCTGGATGTAACACAATCCATTTTCATGCATGGCATCGCCATTACAATTCCACACACTGTAACATTTGAATATTTTAACACGGATAAGAATGCTGGCTCATTCAATTTATCATCCACTGTACATCTTAAATTTTTCTCTCACATTTTCTCTCATTGCACTTTTGGGTGTCATTAGCCTCTCCTGAACTACATTTTTTTTTTTTGACACCATCAATTTTCTGGAGTTTCATACCAGGGATTATACACCTGTCCCAATATATCCAGATTATGCTTCTTTGTAATGTAATGTCCACTCCACTGTCGTGCAATTAATTTCAACACATAATAATCCTATAGGACAGAGTAGAACTTCCCGGTAAGACTTTCTTGTTTGTAATTGTTGTGGAAGTATATCAGCAAGTCTTTCTCCTACAGAGACGCTGACCCTGACCCTGAACCTAACCCTAACTACCCACTTCTCAGTTATTAGTAGAAAATATACCTGTATAGTATTCCTAACTTTTATGATTATGCTTTTTTACTTGTTACTTAAAAAAATAGAATTAAACAAGAAAAAATAGAGCTGACTGATGTTTTGCTTCAGGTTCATTTAAAAAGAAACTATGCCATCCCCTTCATTGATTCAATTTAAGAAAGTTGAACTCAGCATCAGCAACTAGATTCTGGTATTGCTTTACTATTAAGCTGTCATCTGAAAAACACAGATTAAACCTCTGATCTTCACTCAGAGGTGGCTCAGTGGCGCCAGTGCCCTCACTGCAGGAGGTTACCTGTATATGCTGAGATCTGTCATCTGGTCGGTTGAGCAAATCTTAGTAAACACAGTTAGTTCCACTTAGCAGGTTTACTTGCCGACTTGCAAAAGCAAGCGATGCAAGAAGATATAAAAATGATGAAGGAAATGACAAAATCACCTTCATGCATTGGGTCCAAATTTAATTATTTCATTATGAATAAATGACAGAGTTATCAAAACTGAAATGAACTGACATATCAGAAGTGATGGTTTTTCACGTTCCCAACTGAGAAATCACCAGGATTATCCAGCTAAATGTCAACTCAGGTGTATTCCACCTGCAGCCCCCAACCACCTACCTCTACCACCCCCTAGTCACGCTCATGCGTCAGAGAGCAAGTCCTCTAAAGAAGGAAGGCATTTTACACCTTGTCTCTTGCTTAGTACTTGCTTTACTCATGTAGGAAAATTCTTTACTTGGAGCACTGCCTCTCTTTTTAATTTGAACTTCACTTTTTTCTTTGCTTTCCCACCTGGCACTAAGAGGTGCTCAGTACAATATTATAAAACAGTACATTAAGAACCTGTATCTTTAAATGTAGAAAATGGTAATAGACTTAATTGTTTTCATAGAAACAGTGAAAGCAATGGTACAAGCCCAATTTTTGGTTTAAGGTAAAACTATATTATAATGTGAGTATATTCATTGAAGGGTCAAAAAGTAACCAACTCACAAGTTTTTTATAAGCTTAAAATTATATCAAGAATCTTTTTAAAAAATGAAAGTTTAAACTACAACTATCAACTCTAATAAAAGGCATGTATTGATTTTAAGTAGCTCTACATTTTATTTTTATAACCTAGTAATATGTAGTTGAATTGAAGGGCATGATAAGAAATACGGAGGAAAAAACTTCATTTAACATGTTCAGGTCAAATATAATAGTTTCCAGAGACTTAGCAAAAGGATTATCGCTAGGAAAATATTTTTTAAATGAAGATTTTTTTTTAGTTCTTCAGAAGACTGATGAAGCATTTAATCACTGTCATCAATTATATGATGGATCAATTGAGAGATATAATGATAAAATATTTTCCCTCATAGCTTAGTACAAGGCTCAAAATGATTAACTTAACTTAAAGGGCAAACAGAAAAATGCTAGGGGATATGAAATATTATGACAAATTACTAAATATTGCAGTGAAATATTTCCCTCAGCAACCTTTAAAACAGGATAGTTACCCTTTGAACTGGAGCCATTTAGATACTAAATTTAAACATAAGTAACTCCTGACAAGGAAAATGCCAGTTTGTTCCATAGCAGCTTATAGAGACTCTGCTGTTCTCTGTGCTCATCTGGAACAAGACCTTGCCTCTGCTGTCCATGATGGTCATCCCTGACTCACCTATGAGGCACAGGCGTCATCTCGATAAAGTCCTCTGACTCCCTATCCTGCCCTTCCCTTCTGACATTAATAAACACAGAGGCCAATGACTGGAGTGGGGCATGCGTTTGTAGTTCAATGTATGAAAAAAAGGAGTATGAAAATCTTTACAAATATGCTTACAGAAAGTTTAAACACTATAGTAAGAAGATAAATGGATTTTTCTTTTATGCTTAATATTTCTTTCATTAATATTCAATTTTTTCTGAAAACAATTACATTAAATTACTTTAACCACATATTATGCACTAGTGACCTGTTGGACTGTGAAATTTTCAGATAAGATACAAGTTCAAGGTCGCTGCCAGGGATCACTGAAAGAATAAAGATCTCCTTTCCATTTGTATTTTTTAATATTCATGTTTGTTGTGCTACTTTGCTTATAACATATGCAGATAAATGTTTCTGAAAGAATAACATGGTTTTATCAAGAGCCTTAATGAGATTCCCCCAATTTAATGATTTCCTTTCATGTAATGACGGCCAAGCTATCACAACTACAAACAAGCCGGTGCTTTGCACAAGGGTAAATAAAAATGACTGCTATAAAACCATATAAATCTCATAAAACAAAAATATCAAAATGAAATCTTTATTAATAAAATATCAAAGTATAAGGCAGTTGTTGGTTCTTGACATAGTTCTACACACTCGTAAATCCGGTGTTTCCATCTCTCTAATTCTAAGGCTTTCCCAGTCCTTTGATTTACAGCCAGTCCAAACAGCATGCTAGGTAACCTGATGGGCTCAAATCATGCTCTTTTACATTCCCTTTGAAATTTGGGGACAAAGTGAAATCTCAAGGAGCAAAATCATGGCTGTTTGCTGGAAGGGGTAAATTTTCCCAAGAAAATTCTCATAATAGCCTCCTCCACCCCCAAAGAATTAGCAGGTGCATCATTCGGATGGAAAAATAATTCCTTGGGGCAAATTTCCTGGTCTTTTTTTTCACAGATGCTGTTTCCATTTTTTTTTTCAGCTTCTTCCTAATAAGTCTTTGTAATTGTTCAGTGCCCTTCAAGAAAATCTATCAGAATTACTCTTTTGGGATAAAAAGTATGAATAAACAGTTGCCATAACCTTCTGGCTGATCGCTCTGTCTTGAATTTCAATGGGTTAATAGGGCCCCGCAAAAGCCACTGCCTTGACTGGACATTTTTCTTGACTGCACCTGACTGTCCTAATGAAGGAGCCTGGTGGCCTCGTAAGGTTTGCATTGAGCAGTAGTGTAAAGGCACGGGCTACTTTGAGGGAGAATGGTCTGATGAGGCTGTCTGCTTCCATAAACATCGACCGCTGGAAAACCCAGAGTCAATTCAGCCCCAGTGACCTTGTTAGTCAGAGCAGAACTGCCCCTGTAGGTTTCCAAGACTTTAACTCTTTATAGGACTAGGAAACCCCATCTCTCTTCCACCTATAAGCTTGCTAAACGTCAGAATTGACCGATGGCAGTGAGATGTGGTTGTTATCGTTTTTGTCTTCAGTCTAATGCCTTCATGAGACTAGGGTGAGTATTCAACTTAGAGAACTCCTCTATAGCACTGATGGCAGGGACATGTTGTTTTGGATGGACCCAAGTATGCATGAGCTGAAACACTAGGAACAATACTTGTTGACTTAGCTTCATACCTGAAACATAAGGGCATAAATTAAGAAAGATAGCCTAAAACTTGAAATATATTGTTATTTTCAAGCCATTGTATTTGAAACTATGAACCAGAACAAACATCCCTTTGCTTTCTCTCTAATACTTCAGCATTGAAAATGGAATGCATCAACTGAGACTCTGAAAGCAGTTTGAAATCATCTGAGCAACACAGGACTGTTTTCAATTTACCTGTTCCTGTTGCTGGAAATCCAATCTGATATAAGTGTTGATGCCTGTTGGTGACAGTGCTTGTTACCAAAACTGCACACCAGCATTATAACCTCTCTGCGTAGTTCTCTAGACGGCATTAAAAGGAAGAAAAATGAAATGAAACAGCAGTGTTACTGTCTGAAGAGAAAGTCGGGGTAACATTAAATAAACAGTTGGTTAGTAAAGAATGAACATAAAGATAGATGCTTTTTAGATTCTGAAATTACAAACTACTGGTGAAGAGACAATTAAGCAGAGATCTATAAAAGTCAGATCTGGAATCAGTACACAGAGGAGGGTATAAGTCCATCTCACTACTTCATTAAGGCAGAGCTCACATTAAACATGGCAAGGACACCTGGGTCCTCGTGTCAAGCAATGGACCTGCTGCCCCGTAGCGATCCTCCCAGAAAACGGAAATGAAAGATCAAGCGTGAAAGAAAGATCATCTCATGCAGCTAAAACCACAATGCCACTAGTATGATTTTATTGTATAGCTCATGGAGAAACTGAAAGAATAATCAAATAATACAGTACTCGTGTTGGTAAGATGCTTGAACAAGGGATCCATTAAAATTATTTTTGGGCCATCCAAGTTTGAGATATGTTGTTGCCACTTGCTTCAAAATATATTCCTAAATGGAACAAGGAAGGTAGAAAGATGGTGTCAGCTTGAAACATCTCTATTCTGACCACTAAAATGTTATAATAACAAGAACACACTTTCTAAATATAGCTGCTTTCAAATAACAGTGAAATTATGAGCACAATAACTTCCCAATTACAATGTTACTTAACTTAGCAATTCAAATACAGGACACACAGATCTAATACTATCAACATTTGGAAGTCTACTTTTCCTATTGGACAAAAGAATGATTTATAACATTGACAATGTTTACAACCAAATGAATAAATAGTAACGTTGATGATACTTGGACTTGATATTCTGTAAGAAATACTATATATCTATAAGATTTACTATAGATATGCTATAAGAACGTGAGCACATAACATTTATTTTCTACCAGTAGAATATACTTAAAGTATTATGTAGGCCCAGCCAGCCTACAGACTATTATTGTTGAACTGAAAGCCACAGAATGATCTTCAGTATAATTACATGGTATTTCAGAATCAACAATCGATTCAGCTAATGATATATTCAAAGCAATTTTTAACTTTTATTGAAAATGAAATGTCTGGCATCACACACTATTTAAAACTAAAAATTACACAAAAATGTGTGTTACTTTTACAAAAATTTCATTACAGTGTGTTTTGTTAAGGAAAAAAGAAAAGTATATGTCTTTCTCTAGTAGATATTATTTGTACCACAATGGAAACGCCACATTTCTTTGAGCGTCTGATGTAATAGTTGAGACAAAGCTAATGATAGCCATGGCACGATTGTCCCTGTCCACAAGTAACTAACCGGGGGCTTTCAATTTAGCTTAGGGTAAGAAAGAAGGACCTGTGATGGCTCTCTGACATTTAGAATGGCTTGAATAGCCAGTTTCATGACGTGGAAATATAGTTTCCAAATACGTAAGTTAGTCAATATAGCCAATATGTCACAAGACGATTTTATAAGACAGAAACAGGCTCTTTGAAGGAGAGCAAAACAGTGAGCAAAGATAATAGACGGCACAGAAATGTATTGTCATATGCAAAGCCTCACAACTGATAGAAAATTTGGAAATCAAAAGCTTATTAACAGTCTTTAATCTGAATCTTATTTAAAGTGATGATTAAATTAGATTAGTTGGTGTTAGCAGTGCAATTTGGTTTCCCAGGCTTCAGCTCTGGAAATCAGGTCAGGCTGTTGGAATGTGTGTCATGTCCTCACGTCTATTTGGATTATCTGTTGTTTGCTCTCCTGTGTCCCCTTGGACCCAATTATGAATGGGCTTTGGCCTCAATGTTGATCTTATCCTCGTTAATTAAGGAAGTGAATTGAATTCACTCTGCCCTTTTGGATAAAAATAATGACTAAGAAGCCTTGCTGAAACTGTCTATATTCTGCTAGATTTTTGGACCCTCTCTAACCAGGGGAAGTCCTTTGTGAACACGGCGTCCTTTAACTATCGGGAAGTCAGTTGAACTTTAAGGATTTGCTCTGTATATTTGTTCTTAAATTCCGAAGCATTCAGTGAAGATTAATTGACACTTTGAGGCAGGAAAAAAACGTCGCTTGTAATAAATTTCTTCGAATAATTTTCATCAGTGTGGAAAAGAAAAATCAGGACAAAAGTAATCACGCAAATTAGAAGAAAGAACGAAAATAACGTAGAGTCAATGGTGAATAGCAAATAGGAAAATAACAGCTTATCTTGTGAGAGTAAGAGAATATATATGATCACATTGAAGACATTATAGTTCTCCATGCGGTCCAGCAATTTATCCAGAGGATAAAGAGCCCGGCTGGCAGCATGCCAAGGAAGAAAATCCTTTTCCTCAGATAGGTATCTGATCATCTCCAGGGGAATATTCTGAGGCAAGTAGCCGGCTCTGCACAAACAAAGAACAGAATGTTAATGATGTGTGTAACAGATACATGATAAGGCAAAAAGGAAGGTTTTACATATACAAATAACAGACTACCAGCATGATTTGTCACAGAATAAAGAAGCCATTCTTAGTGTTTAAAAACACAATGATTCACCTTTTAAATATATCAAAAGATGGCAACGTCCCTTAATACATATAGTAAGTTAAAAATTTAACGAACACACAGAAAAACTAGACGCTGTATGTTTAAAAAGGAAAGATTGTTGAATTTGGATAAAAATCAACCCTTTTTATTTTCATTCACAGAAATGGTTCAGAGGTAAAAAGTAAAAAATAATTGCTTATTGACTTGAAATTTTGGTTTCTCCACGTATTCTTGTTGCTTTTCATGTAGTTCTGTGTCATGATTGCTTTAAATAGCAGGGTTAGATAATAGAAAGCAACTCAAGAGTTTTGAGTGCTACCTTGCAGTGTAAGCATTTCGTATCTGCTTTTAAAAATTGCACTGCTTTCTTTAACACTTATAAAAAATCAGAGTACGATTCTAAAAGAATTCAAAAACAAAAAATTTTAAATATTATCATCTTTGGATTTCTTTGGATTTCCAAGATGATTTCATATTCCTTTGGGGACCAATGTCAGATTTCTTGGAAGATATTAAAATGTATCTCTTGAGAATTATCTAAATATATACGGTTTGTATTTAAAAAGCCAATCCTTACCCCCTGCCCCTGACCTCTCCCCACCCAAAAAAAGCCACAGTAAGTATCTCTCCTCGCTGGTGGACTGCATACACAAGTCTTACAGAACCAAGGCAGCATAAACGGCACTTCTCAAGAAGGCACACCCATTTCTCAACCATCAACCGCTGAGAGATCCAAAGGGCAGTGTTTACCCAAGGACAACATTGACAAGTGGAAATACCGGCAGGGATTGGGATACGTGGTGTTACATGGAGGGAAACGCAATCAGTGATGTGAAACAAAATGTTTGTGGGTTGCTGCATGAGAAACGGACCTTTTCAGCAAACGCTCACCCAATTCATCAATTTTAAAAATCTGAAATGAACACATAATGGCGATCTATACATTTTAAGACTTGAGAACCATGATCATAACCTATTAGATTAACAAAGGAACATTATTTAGTTTGCCACATTATTGAGTCCAAATTTGATGTGTCAAGCAAAAATTATTCTATAAATGAACATTAGCTTCCAGATACATTTATCATATTCAAGATAAAATCCAGATATGAAGACAGACTTTGTGGGGCAAGTTCATCCTCAGTAAAAGGAACTGTGAAAAGTACCCCAAATTCTTAGATAATTTCCAAATTTCCTAGAGCTAATATAGCTTATATATGGTTATATGTGTAACACTCTTCTTGCACAATTTCCATTCTACACATCCTGTCAGGAACAGCATGAAAGTTGACCATGGCAACAAAAATAAAGAGCTTTATGTCTTCCCTGGAGTCACATTTCAATCATATTTAAAATTTTCTTTCAAGAGTAACTTCCTAATGAAAATTGTATACAATTTTTATAGAAATAATTACTAGATTTTCTTTCCCAAAAGAGCCATGTCGTCCAATATTTTGTGCTTTTAAATCATTTGTCTCCCTGAGTTTTTAATTATAAACATCAATTAGTATGTTGGTCATAAAATTGCCTCCACTTAACATATGCCATGGATTATGTTATATTGGCATTGAAAAAAGTATTAAAAATCCATTATTCTATGCTGAAGAAAAATATTTCTAAAAATAAAATTGTTTAGCAATTAGATACATTATTTGGAGTTTTCAAATTCAGTTCCATATGCAAAATTTTTTATCTGCATTTCTACAGATTGTCATGAGTTTGAAAATAAGTAAAGAAGTATTCCTTTATTATAGAAAATATTATTATTGTAACTTAATAATATTAAGTTATTGATAAAAGTTATTATTCCTTGACATATCTTCCATCTAGGTCTATACACTCCTGAAAGAAATGTTCCTATCGCTATAACACTTCCTGAAAGAATTCTGCACTCTGCTTTACACAATATCAAACTGGCAGTTTTGGTAATTTTGAGGGACTCAATTTGTATTCCTTTTCAAAGTTCTCTGAGTTTTGGAAATAAAATGAAATCTAAAATATCAAGATCAGGCCTATAGAGTGGATAGGGTAAGGGCTCCCAGATGAAATTCACATAGGGCAGACCCTGATGTCATTGAAAACAAACAATAATAATATTACTGACATGGAAAAAATTACTTCGTGCACCTTTTTCTTGGATGTTTTCTTATCAATTAAGTTTTTCATCATTTTGGACTATCTTCATAATAAGTACCTATGCTTATCCTGCATGTTTTGGGAAAGCTTATCAAGACAATCCTTTAGGACTGCCAAAGTAGCAGTGATTTCCTATGGAGCTGACTACACTGACTTGAAGTTAACGGGCTCAACAGATCCCCTGGGAAGCCACTGCTTTCACCGGATCTTGCTCTCTGGATCACACTGTTCAATGATCTTCATGAACTATTGGTGGATTTTGAGGTCTTCTTGATATTCCTAAAAATGATTGATCCATGTGAAAAAATTGTTTTTGTCGGGGTTCATTCCCACGAATGTGTTGCACGGATTCAATGATTTGGGAAGATATCTATATAAACTTTATTAAATATTTGCTATTAGTCGATTTCAAAGTCATGACTTTCCATGGCATCTGTCTCCTATTTTTGAAGACACTAATAAAACTATCGCAAGTGCATTACTGAGAGAACTGGTCTGCAGCTCTCCACCGATTACAGAAATGTGTGCTGTTTGGAATAAACTGAGGCATATATGGGCTAATTCCTTGTAGGAATACTTTTTGATTTATCCGGTGTTATGTCAATTATATTTCATTGGTTTTGCATCATTTCTATAAACAGATTCACAGTGTTTAATAACTTATGCTCTGTGGGAAATATAACCACAAATCAAAAGTGCATAAATCCTGTACAAAAAGAAACATTCACTTGAAGAGTATAGACCACATCTCCCACCTATACTCTGTAAAATAAAACAAATAAATCGCATCCTAATTTTTGTTAAGATTGAAATAAGAATATAGAACTGCAAGATATCCTTTTGGCTTCCCCATTTTCCTCTAAGTAACATATTCATGTGACAGTGCTTCGAATCTGTGGGGAGATGAGCAGTTCTTTGTTGTCTGTTCTTGGTCTGGAAGTTCCTCTGAAACCCTTTCCCATTGAGTGATTGCTGGCATCTGAAATGCCAGTGACACAGCACCCAACATCACAGCAACCCAAGCACCACCTCGATATGACACGCTGATAGCCAAACTGGACAATCTGAAGAAGAGTGTGGCATCAAGAGTGGAGGAAGGTACTAACACCCGGGGGTATGTAGCCATCACAACCTTGCTGACAGTGGAAAGGACTTGGAACACGTGTGGAGAAAGAGCGAGGAGTGCAATCTTCACCCTCTATGGAAGCAAGCCCCAAATCCTCATCGCTGGACCCACAGAGAGCATCATGATAAAGGCAGAAAAGATTGAAGTGGTCAAGGATTTTGTCTTACTTGGATCCACAATGAATACTCCTGGAAGCAGCAGTCAAGAGATCAAAAGACATATTGCATTCGGTAAATCTGCGGCACAGACCTCCTTAGAGTACTCACAAATGTGGATGTTACTTTGAGGTCAAAGGTACATCTAAGCCGAGATATGGCATTCTCCATGGCATCATTTGCATGTCAAAGTTGGACGTTGAGTAAGGAAGAAAGAAGACACGATGCACTTGAGTTGTGGAGCTGGAGAAGAATATTGAAAGTACCAAGTGCTGCTAGAAGCACAAACCGATCTGTACTGCAAGACAGCCAGAGTGGGCCTTGGGAGCACGGAGGGCAAGACTTCGCTTTACAAACGTCGAACATTTTGTCAGGACAGACCTAGCCCCGGAGAAGGACATCATGCTTGGTAAGGTGCAAGGGCAGCAAAAGGAGGAAGGCCCTCAAGTAGATGGACTGACACAGTGCCTGCTCCCATGGGCTCAGGCACAGGAACAACTGGGCGGCGGGTGCAGGACCGTGCAGTGCTTCGTTGTGTTGTGCGTAGGGTTGCTATGCGTCAGAGCTAGACTGACGGCACCTAACAACATCATATCTATAATGTAGTAGGCTGAGAAATTCTGAGGACACACAAGCTCGTTGTTTGTTGTTAGTACTTGCACTTGAGTTGGTTTTGACAGATCACGACCCTCTGTCCATCAGAACAAAACACCTCCCGGACCTGTGCTAGTCTAATGGTTGTTGCTTTGTTTAACCTCATGCTGCATCCATTGTGTCATTCCATCCTACTAAGGGTCTTCTACTTTACCGAGCATGCGCTCCTCCTGCGGGGGCAAGCCTCTGCTTAAAATAGTCTAAAGTATGTGAGGCAAAGCCTTGCCAGCCTTGGCTCTAATATGCATTCTAGCTTTCCTTCCTCCAAGACAGACTGGCTTCTCTTTTTGGCCATCCGTGAAACTCTCAGTATTCTTCACCAACACCATAATTCCAATGCATCGATTTCTTCGGTGTTTTTTATTCCGTGTGCAACTTTCACATGGATATGACGTAACAGAAAATACCATAGGTTAGGTGAGACCGACCTTAGTCCTGAAAGTAACATCCTTGATTTTCAACACTTTAAAGATGTCTTGTGCAGCAGAGTTACCCAAAGCAATACCTTAACTGCTGCTAAGATGAGAATGGATTTTGGATCCAAACAAGATGGAAATCTTTGACAACTTCAATCTTTCCTTCATTTCTCATGATGTTATTTCTTGGTCAGGTTGTTAGGATTTGGGTTTCCTTTATAATGAATTGTAATCCACAATGGAGATTGCAATCCTTCTTCATCAGGAAGTGCTTCAAGTCCTCCTCACTTTCAGCAAGCAAGATTGTGACATCTGTGTATTGCAGGTTATTAATAAGTCTCCCTACAGCCCTAATGTATAACATAATGATAAATTCTACTGTTACCCAGAGGTTTTAATTGGCCAATATTAAGATTTCCAGGTCTTTCTTTATTGTCTTAGCCTGAAAGATCTGTCCAAACCTGTCATGCTCATATATTCCTTTTGGTGTTTGAAATGGTGGTGACATAGCTTCTAGCTTCGTAACAATGTACAAGTCATCAAAGCAGGGCAACTGACAGGTGATGGCCCCTGGTAGTCATGTGTGGTCTCATGTCGAAGATTTAGCAAGTAGAACATAACTGTGCCTTACCCCTAGTTTATCTCATAGAAAACTTCAAGAGTGTCTCTAAGTTGTTTTTCCCTGGAATGAACCTTCCACGGTGACCTTGGAAATTTTATCTCGAAGGTTCCAGGGAGTCTACTGCCTTGGGTCCTGGTTGCATGGCCGAGTACCAGTTAGTACACTCCATTCTGCTATGAGAGCGGGGCATATACTTCTGTGATGTTTGCTCCACATACATGTTTGGGTCTATTTTTAAAAGCAGTTAACCTTCCCGAGTGCAGTTCTCAAATAGAATCAGAAACAGATTACACTCAAATTGCCCTCATTTGGCCTTGTTACAAACATATGCAAGTAATTACCCACTACATAATTCAATATACTTGCATTTAAGCCTACTCGATGAAACTATGTAGTTACACTTAATTGGACAAGGAGATGATCAGCTTCATTACAAAATTAAGAATCGTAAGAGATTATGTTAGTGAATAAGTCACCTAGCTTAGATATGTGAATGTGTAATTGGTTGGTAATGGTATCTGTGATTACTACTACTGATAATGTAATCAATATAAGCAAACTGTGGGTTCCACTGAATGGAGCACTCCATTAGCTCAAGTCATTAGCACGGTAGGGAGTACACTTAAGGTCCGGATGTGGAAATGCAGTTTTCCTAAATTTTCATCATTACAGGAAAACGTTGCTAACAAAATGAAAAACAAACAAACAACAAACTTAAAGAATATTTCATGTACTATTAAATGTGTTATTAATATATTATGAAAAGGTTGTAGATGATATCTCCTATTTTCTATACTGTTCAGGTGGGATGAGCAGAAGAATTATTTAGGAATTAAAGAAAATACAATAATGAAGGGAAGCAAATGTAGACTGTTAAAGAAACAGAGAAAAACTGTCAAATACAACTGTATCTCTTCCCAAGCCAATGTTCCATCACTTACCTTCTTTCTTCCCTAATTCACCAGAACTTGCAAAGAAATATATATTTAATGGTTAAAATATATATATTTCAAAAGATGATTTAAATTAGATGATATATGCTGATATTGAAATACATTAATCTTATGAGCTTTGTTTTCATCTCAGATCCCAAACCACTGTTTTAAAACCATTATGAAATTCTGCAAATGTGAACACTTGAATCTCCTGAGATCCACGGCTTATAAACAAATAAGTATATTTTCTGTACTATTTTTTAAACAATTGATTTCTGAGTGCATGAAACTTGGGGAGAAAAATAATAATCCTTATACTTTTCTGACCAGACTCTTTCCAGTTTTCATTAATTGATTGTACATTTAAAAACTAATGAACATCCTATTAAATATTGTACAATATATGCAGAAAACATTATCATTGTCCCTTAGGGTACAGCTTTTTTTTTTAAGCATTTGCTAAATGTTTAATTAAAGGCTTACCAACTTTTATCTGTAAATCGTTACTATTCATTATTAAAAGCTATTTATAGGTTCTTTATGGAAAAATACTACGCTATAGGATGGAAACCCAAATAGTTCTCTGAAAACCATAGAACAAAAAAGAAAATACAGCAAGGATGTATTGTTGCCAGCCATCCACACGGCAATTTTCTAGATAAAGAAGAATCTGACCGGCAGTGCTGAGCTGTCAAAGGCTCCTGTCCCCTGAAGCTGGCCGCGTGCACGCTGCAGAGGCCACGCAGCTTCCCCTCTTTCTCCTCCACTATTGGGCCTCCCCATTTCTTTTCGTTTGTTTCTCCTCCAGAAACATTTTATGGAGAAACAGACTTGGTGCTTCTTTTATGGACTCAGATAATAACTTTATAACACATTTACTCATGATGTTTAACAATCATAATTCTATCATAATATTAACTTTCCACCTCATTGGATGCAGGGTCTTGAAGAGAATGATGCAAACTTTATCTCTTTATCCTCAAAGTTTAAAGCAGAATCTAGCACAAAATAGGCACCTCATGCATGGGTTTCAATCTAAATTAAACTGTGGATATAATCTCAAAGTTATTTTAAAACAAAGTACATTTGCTAGGTATATTAAACATAGAAATAATGACTTTTTAAAATGTTGAGCATTTTGTAAGGTTAAAAGACAACAGCAGGATTGAAAAAAATTATTAGAGCTATATTCATAACATTTTTTCTAATTTCATTTATTCATCAGAGTGTAAAAGAAAAGGTTAATGCTGCGTAATCAATAGTTTTGAATAGCCAGGTGGCTGCCAAAAAGAAATAGTTGTAAAGTGAGTAAGATAGTAGGGACATTATGCAAACATCTCTGTTCTTTATTCTCTGACTGGTAAAAGACCTACCTAAAAGTAATACTGTGGTTTCCTTTGATACTAGAAGGCAAGAATAGTGTCAGTTGCTCTACCTCCAACAGTCTTCTCCTTGGAGTTTTTGCCCATCTAATTTTCTCCTTTTTTCCCTCACGTTTCATCAAATTTTTTACTTTCTTCATTTGGTGGTTACATAATTTAGTGTCAACTTTAGACTCTTAAGCGTGAAGGGGTGGAGTTTAGCCTGTCAAACAGGTCACATCTTGATGACCTCATTTGAAGGCGCTATGGAGATAAATAGCTCCATGGAGGAGGACCCACACTCCTGGCGAGACATGCCTGTTGGCAAGCCAGATGGAGCTACACTGATGCAGCCATAGCCCTGGAGCTGCAGTAACCATGTGGAGGCCCACACCAGCACTGAGATGCTTCCACTGCCACTGGATCCACAAGACTTCCCACCTACTGACCTGTGACCTTCCTTCATTTGGTGTCAGTGCATGTGTCGCATGAGTCAGAAGAGGAATTTATAGACTGGTATTGGAAATATAGGCTAATATTGGACGTATGGACTTGATCTGGACTGGGATGGGATGTTTTCTTAATATATAATTACTCTATTATATAAAGCTCTTTCTTACCTCTATATGAGTGTCCATGGATTTGTTTCTCTAGTCAACCCAGACTAACACATTATGGTACCAGGAGTGGGGTACTAGAGAAAAGAATTGTAAAGATGGAGAGTGGATGCTTGTTTGACCTTTGCCTCATGGTAGTGTTTCTTCTTTGTGCTTTTCTTCTTTATGCTTTCATTTTATTTTTTTCTTCTTTTCTACTTCTATTTTCTTTTCCCCTTACTTTTCTTTACTATTCTATTTTCTTTTTCCTACCTTCCCTAGTTTAACAATGACCCACACCAGCCAAATCCACCATCAGCTGTGATATACAAGCAGAAAACAGAGGGGCCTGGACACATTCCTATTATCTGTTATTCCCACAGAGATACTGGTGCTGAGTGCTTAAGAGCACACTAGCACACAATCACCAGTTAAATAGGCGGACACCAGCATCACAATTTCTCAAAAGCAAACAACAACAAGACAAACACATTCTTTCAATTCACAATATTAAATAGCTTAAGCAAACAAAACAAAACAAAAATAGCTTAAATATGTGCCCAAAATATAGAACTAAGGAACATTTCTAAGAAGAACTGTCAATGAAGCTAACTAAGAAGGAATTCAAATAACATGACATTTAGGTATTTACAAAGGCTTGAGGGGAAAAAAATCAATAAAGCTGAAGAAGAAATCAAATAAAACATAAAATATTAGAAGAATGCAGGAAAACACAAAATCAAACTTGAAAAATATAAAAAGTGAGCAAACATACGAAAATAGTAAATGGAAATTGAGAATTGCATTATGATTTCTGAAAAAGTAGACTGAAAGGATAAGTAAGATGCAGCAATAGAAGGCTGTATTTGTAAGCATAAATAAACATTTCTCCATACTAATATGTTAGAAAAATAGTCAGAGAAGAAAAAGAAAGTAGAAAGAAAAAAACTAAAGAAAGCCAAAGAATTATGCAGGATACCATCAAAAGGAATAACTTTGTGAGATCAGAATTTCAGAGCAAGCAGATACAACAAAAAGCACAGAGAAAAGTGTTAAAGAGTTATGGGAAAAAAATGTCCCCAGTAGCTGAGAGAACAAAAAGGTATGCCTTCAAGAAGCTGACTGAACTCCAATCAGATAGATTGCTGCAGGGCCAGTGAATTTCTTAACATGACTTTTCTAATGAAAGCTATTGTACCTCCCCTAAAACCTTCCCCTGCCTTGGACTGGGTCAGAAGAGGGGGATGCACTGAGTGGATGCATCTTTGAGAAACTGCTGAAAGGATACTTTCGCTAACCATCCTGTTGGGTATAAGATATGACCCCTTAGGTCAAGCAGGAAAGGGGAACTCATTAGCTGTAAGAGCCGGGAGTGGAGTGCCCTCTGGACGCCGGGATCTCTGCATAGTGAAGCTCCTTGTTTCAGAAGGAGGTTGTCCCATCGAGGAGAAGCAGTACCACCAGAAGCTAGAGCATAGAGCAGCGTGGCAGATTTCCCAGGCCCCGGAGAAACTAACACGGAAGGCTTTGAGGCTGGAGCCTGGTTGTGAAGTGGGTTCCCTCTGGGTCCTTAATGTGGGAAGGTGGATTTGCTGAACCAGGGAATTGAGCTGAAGGCCTGTGAGTTGAGGCTTACAGGAGAGTAGCATGCCTTTGGGGTATTTATTAGAAGACCTGAAAGAACTGTGTAATGTGTCCTGATGAACAACTCTCTCCTGAACATTTCTTGTATTGCAACCTGTTAACTTGCATTATATACCCTTTAATCATGAAAAAGTTTTGTGAGTCCTGTGTAGCCACTGCAACAAATATTAGAACCCAGATATAAACGTAGATAATGCTGTCTGAATGCCAAACCTACTGCTAAATAAAATTACCAAATATATTATAATCACACTTGGTTAAACCAAAGATAAGGAAAGAATCTGGAAAGAAACTCAGGGGAACTGAAAACTTAACTAAAAGAAAAATCATGAAATTAAGCTCTGATTTCTTGGTAGATACTGCACAAGCATGAAGGCATTGCTATAATGTATATAAAACTTTAAAAGAAAAAAAATCAAATTGCCAACCAATAATTTCAAATACAACAGCAAAACTGGGACACTTACAGAAAAACAGAAATGAAAAGAATGTGCAAAACCCATTTTACAGGAAATACTAAAGGGACTTCTTTGGAAAGAGCTAACCATGCCAGGCAACGACCGGATGTCAGCACACAAGTCAGCATACCCGCAGGGCAATACAGGAGTGTCCTGGGTAAGGCAAACAGCCAAGACTAAAATTAGGGAGCCCTGGGTATCAATTTAAATGAGAGAATTATAAAGTAAAAGAGAAGGAATATATTTTGTACTTATAGAAAGTCCAACTGGAGATGGCATGTCTATTTTAAATTATATTGCTCTAAACTTGGAAAAATTAATTAATAACAAGATAACATAAAGAAAATTAATAAAAATTAATAAACTTCCTCAAAACAATGGCAAAAGGAAAACCATAACAATAGAAGTGAAGAAAGATCAACAATTTAAAAATTAACAAAGTCCAGAAAATTATATGCAAGAAACTAGTAGCATCACATACACACAATAACAGCAATAAATTAATACCCATTGTTAATTACACTCTACAGAAATAGATTAAATGCAATATGTAAGGGATAAAGAGTAACTAAATAGATAAGAAAACGGGGCCTATCAGATACTGTCTTCAAGGAACACACGTTGGATACAAAGACAAAAGTAGATTAAAAATCAAGAGATAAAAAATTTCAAGCTAATAAGAATAAAAAAGAACAGGGGATGGGCAATATTAATTTCTGATAAAACATACAAGGGACAAAGCAGCATAAGAGGCAAGCCATTGATTGTATGATGATGAAAGAATCAATTGAACAAGAAGATATTGTCATAATAATTGTCTAGGTCATAAAAAAGTCAATGAAAAAGCCTCAAGAGACATAAATCAAACTCTAACAGAATTGAAGAGATAAACAGAAAACTTGCAAATAGTAGCAAGAGACTTTAATACACCACTTTTAATGAAGACTAGAACAGCCACATAGGAACTCAACAAAGACGCAACAAAACTGAATGCATCAATCAACATGATTTCATACACACATACAGATCACTTCACTCAACAACATACTATACATTCTTTTCCAACACATATGGATCATTCTACAGAATAGATCACATGCTAGGCCACAAAGCTAAATCACAATAATTTAAGAAAAACATCAAATACTATAATGCATCTTTTAAGAGCAAAGTGCTCTAAAATTAGAAATCAGCAATAGAAAGATCAATAAACAATCAACTACACCAAAGTTAAATAATAGCTTTAAATAAAAAACTATCAAATAATAGATATTTTTTAAAACTCCTTAAAGCAAACAAGAATAAAACCTCAATACTCACAGAAAAAGTACTGCTCAGAAAAACAATCTAGCAATAAACACACACACACACACACACACAAATAACAAAGAACCCAATCACCACTTTAACCCAACATCTCTAATAATTAGAAAAGGAGCTCTATAAAAGGCCTACAATCAACAGAAGAACAGAAGCAACAGATCAGAGCAGATACTAATGAAACATTAAAATAATAGACAGACTCAACAATGTAGACCTTGTTTCTTTGAAAAGATACACAAATCATTGGAAATGTAACAAAGAAAAAGAAGGAAAAAGACTAGTGAAATGGATAACACCACAAGAGTCAGGTAAAATAAAAGGGATACCCAAAATATGCACAACTGTGCTCCAAAAATGTTTTAAACTATAAAATGTACATATTTATAGAAACACACAACTTACCTAAAGTAATAAAGAATGAAGTAGATATTTTGAACAGAGCCATCATTAAGCAGAAATGAATCCTATTATTAAACTCACAACAGCAGCAGAACAAAAGTCTGTGCACACAAAGTTTCATTGTAGAATCTTACCAACTCTTCAAAGAAGAGCTGACTCTAATCCTACTTGGGCTATTCCAGAGTACAGAAAAAGATGAAATACTTGCAAACACACTTAATGAAGCAAACATACCCATGATATTAAAACCAGGCAAAAGCATCACTAAAGAGGGAAAATCATAGACACATATCCTTGATAAGCATAGATATTAACATTCTCAACAAAGTTTATTCAACAGTACACAAGAACATATTTAAAAATACATCAAGACCAAGTGGGATCCATAATGTTTATTTAAGAATGGTTCAATATTAGGGGGGGGGAAATCAGTTCAATAACTACATTAAAAAATTTTAATTTCCAGAAAATTAATTTTCCTAAATATAACACACACTCTTGATAAAATAGTAATAGATGGGTAATTCCCATCAAAATCTAGGACACATATACAAATCAATGGCCAACATTAGTCACAATGAAGAATCACTGTAAGTATCACACTGTGCACAGGTACTGCACAAGAATGCCCTGAAGGGTCACTTCTATTCACTGTTGTGCTGGGAGTCTTAGTTAGAGCTCCGGTGCAAAAAAGGGAAAATTTAAATCATCCAAATTGAAAAAGTATAAATAAACTCTATTTTCAGATGTTATTATCAATTTGCAACAATAAGTCAAGATTCGTTTCCACCAATAAGCAGAAATCTGAAAAGAAACTCAGGAAAACACTGATCATTTACAATGCTGTTCTTCGTTGCTCTGAGACCATTCTGACACATAGGGAGCCGACGCACAACAGAACGAAACCCTGAGAGTCCTGCGCCGTCCTTACAAGTGTCCCCATGCCTGAGCCCATTCTTGTAGACACGTGCCAATGCCTCGTTGATGTGCCTTCTTGTTTGCTGGTCTTCCATTTTACCAAGAATGATGTCCTTCTTCAAGGACTGGTCTCTCCTGATAATACGTCCAAAGTATGAGAGACAAAGTCTTGCCATCCTTGTCTAGAAGAAGCGCTCTGGCTAAACTTCTTTCATTGTACCAGTCAGTCATCAGCTGCAGTCATCATTGTACCAGTTTTTCATTGTACCAGTCATCAGTACTTTCAATATTTTTCTTTAGTACCACAACTCATTTGGATTAATTCTTCTTCATTCATCCTTATTCAGTGTCCAGCAGTCATATGTTTGTAAGGCAACTGAAAATACTATGGCTTGTAACATCAAAGCCTTTCAAAACTCCAGAAGCCTCGTGCAACAAATTTACCCAAAGTATTATGCCTTCTGATCTCTTGACAGCAGCTTCCATGAGCATTAATTGTGGATCAAAGCAAGACAGATTTTTGACAAATTCAATCTTTTCTCCCTTTACCACGATGGTCCAGTTGTGAAGATTTTCGTTGTCTTGAATTGACTCATAATCCAGAATGAAGACCGCAATCCTTGTTCTTCAAGTGCATCGAGACCTCCTCATCTTCACCAAGCAAGGTTGTGTCATCTTCATACACTAGGTTGTTAATAAGCCTACCTCCAAACCTGATGCTACATTCTCCTTCATAAAAGCCAGCCTCTCTGATTCTTTCCTTAGCATACGGACTGCACCAGTACATTGAGAGGCTACAACCATTTACAAGAACTACTCAAAGGAAATACTTAAGAGTAAATCTAACCAGAGAAACAAAAGGCCTATACAAAGAAAACTAAGAACACAAATAAAATCAACCCAAAGAAAAATAAATAAATGATAGAGTGCACCATGTTCATTATACAGAAAGACACAGCATTGTGGAAATATCAATAACACCCCAAAAGATCAATAGATATAATGCAAACCTGACCTAGTTTCCAATATAACTCTTTAAAGAGAGGTAAAAACCAATTACCAGCTTTATATGGAAAGAAAAGAGACACTCTAGAGTAAGAACAATACTAAGGAAAAACAAGGTAGGATACATTATACTTCTCAATCTCAAAACCTACTGAACAGCCACTGGAGTGGAAAAAAAACAGAAGGGGAAGAAGAAAAGAAAAAGCCTTTTAGTGTTTCAATAGACTCATAATCAATGGAATGGAATAAAAAAATCCAGAGGTAAATCCATCCGACTATGGATAGCTGGTCCTTGTAAAGGGTCAAAATGCATTATCTAGGAAAAAATAATATTAAAGTGGTACTGACCATGCTGGATACTCATTTATAGAAAAATTAAACTGGGTATATATCTCATATCATACATAAAAGAAATTCAAGATGAATTACAGATGTGAAACCTAGAGCTAGAGAGGTTATCACTGATACCACAGGGACACACATGAGAGCCGTAACACAGAGCTAAATACACGATCAAATGTAAGTGAGAACACTTCAAGAGCAGGAGACACGCTGGATCACTGGGGTCTTCCTAAGAGCAGGCACTGCTGTGCACCCAAGGTGCCACCCAAACATGGAAAGGGAAGCCACAGCCCGGGGAAATGTGTTTGCCAGTACCAACGCAGCAAGGGAACTGATCTATAGAATTTATAGAGAACTTGAACACAAGAAAAAGATAAATAATCCAATAAAAATTGAGAAACCATAAACGGAATTTCATAATGTCAACCAGGAGGCCAACAACCATATGAAGTAATTCTTATGATTATAAGATATTTAAGAAATTAAATCAACACAACAAAGGGATGACTATACTTCAGCATTAATAGCAAAGTTTATAGAAAAAAATGTAAAACAGCATACAAAAAAGGCTAGCAAGACTCCATATAAATCTGGTGGCATGGTAAAGTGATGCTGTCACTGTGAAAAATGGCGTAGCACTTCCTTAAATGTGGAAATAGAAATACCATGCGACCCAGCAAGCCATCTCCTTGGAAAATAAAAGCTGTCACACAATAAGAGCTGTGACACACACAGATACATGCACACTCGTGTTCCTGTAGCCCTCTTCAAAATAGCAAAAGCGATGGAGACAATCTAATGGTCAGCAACGGGAGAAAGGCTTCTCTAAGGTACATGCGCACAGTTGAATACTACACAAACTAAACCGTGAACTTGTAAAACACCTGGAGCATGAATAAACCTAGAGGATATTTTGCTGAGTAAAATTAATCAGTTGTAACAGGGCAGGTAAAGTATGAAACCACTACTCTAAAAAGTAAAAAAAATCCACATTGAAAGAAATATTCTTTGATAATGATCAGAGGTTGAGGGCAAGGGAAGGTAGATTACGGACCAGAGGCAGGCATATTAACTACAGTAGAGAGGAAGGCAATGCATAAGAGCAGGGAGAGCAAAAATAACGAACGCTAGCCGGAGTCCCACAGCCAAAGTGAGCAGGTGTAAATACTGTTAATACCCAACCTTGCAATTAGGATGATTTCCAAGTAGATTCAGGATAAGCATGACGGCTGTAAGGTGTGGAAGGGAGACTGGGAGTATACCCGTTAAGTATACTTGTTTGAAAACTGATTACTTGTACAGGCATGTTTACTATTGCCAAAAATACATCCACGAATGTAGTCAAGCATATAGGGGCCAAGTTCTGAAACCTTCTTAGATATAACCAAAAACCTTGAGGGAAGACGTTGCTAGAGCTGCGGGCTCAGGGTCATGGTCAACTGTCACACCAGTGTCCACGAAGGCAATGCTGTACATCCCACCTAAAGGAGTAGTGTCTTGTTCTTAAACGCTTTTGAGGGGTCATCCAAGTGAACTACTGGCTTTCCCCCTCTGGAAGAGTGAGGAAGAAATTTGAAGCCATATGGGAATAATTGGATCAATGAACTAGGGGTCACGCAAACACCTGTCTCTGTCACGCTGAGACCAGAAGAACTAGGCCGGCTCTACTACCACTATCGGCTGCTCTGAAAGGGGTCGCATCAGAATATTCCCAATAGAGCAGACGTATGAGGAACACTCAAAATAACAGAAACCACCAGGCTTCCTAATCAGACACAGGTGATTCTGATCATGGCCCTCGGTCACCTGTTAGATCCGGAAATGAACTCACTCCCATGGCGCTCAAGTTTCAGCCAGGCAAGAGACTGTTTTTTTTAAGGAGTACAATAATCCTAGAGATATACGTCCACCTTGAGACTCTAAAAGAGCAGCATCTTCCCAAGGACAACAGCCAGTGGGATTAGGAATGAGGTAGGAATGGGAACAGGCAACAGAGGGAGGAAGTAATCTTAGATCGTGGGAAACGCAATGAATGACATAAAATGTGTACGAACTCTTTAATGAAAAACTGATTTGCTCCGTAAACAATGGCAAAGTAAAAGGCTGAAGTTAAAAGAATTACAATTGTATAAAGAATTGTTAGCAGCAGGGCCTAGTCCTTAAAGAAGGACTTCAGACTTGATAAAACAGTCAGCGTAGAGGAAACACACCCTCAGGGTGATGGAGTGAACCAGTTGCTGCAAAACTTGGCTGAGCCACTGCAGTGATTGTAAAGGAGCGCCCTGCTGGGCAGCATTTCATTCAGTTCTACCTGATGGCACGAGGAGCTGGAAGCGATGCAACAGCACCTACCCACTGACTACTCCCTGTATGGCCCCTATGTTGTTAGGTACCCTCACACTGGTTCCACCATCCCTATGCATAACAGAGTAAAGCACCTCCCATCCTGCTCCAGCCTCACACTTGGTCTTCTGTTTGAGCCCTTTGCCGCAGTCACTTCACTGTGTCAATACATCTCATCAAGGGCCTTCCTCTTTTTCACCGCCCCCCTACTTTACCAAGCATTCTGCCCTTCCCCAGGGTCTGGTCTCTCCTGACAACATGCCCAAGGTACATGAGATGAAGTCTTGCCAGCCTTGCCTCTAAGGTGCTCTCTAGCGGCACTTCTTCCAGGACAGATCAGTCTGGTTGCTTTTTGAGAAAGGTATGTCACGTCCAATATTCTTCACCAACACCACAGTCAGAATACATGGATTCCCCCCCTTACTCATTGTCCAACTTTACACGCATAGGAGGCAATTGAAAACACCATGGCTTAACTGGAGATCCCCTCATAGAGGGGCTTAGGAGAGGAGATGGGTCAGTCAGGGTGCAAGGTAGTACCGACGAAGAGCACAGCTTTCCCCCAGATCCTGGATGCTTCCTCCCCCCAACTACCATGATCCGAATTCTACCTTGCAGGGCTGGATAGGGCAGAGGTTGTACACTGGTACATATGAGGGCTGGAGGCACAGGGAACCCAGGGTGGATGATACCTTCAGGACCAGGGGTGTGAGGGGCGAGGCTGGGAGAGTGGAGGGTGAGTGGGTTGGAAAGGGGGAACTAATTACAAGGATCTACATGTGACCTCCTCCCTGGGAGAGGGACGGCAGAGAAGGGGGGGAAGGGAGACTCCGGATAGAGCAAGATATGACAAAATAACGATGAATAAATTACCAAGGGCACATGAGGGAGGGGGGAGTGGGGAGGGAGGGGGAAAAAAAAGAGGACCTGATGCAAATGGCTTAAGTGGAGAGCAAATGCTTTGAGAATGATTGGTGCGGGGAATGTATGGATGTGCTTTATACAATTGATGTATGTATATGTATGGATTGTGATAAGAGTTGTATGATTCCCTAATAAAATGTAAAAAAAGAAAAGGGAAAAGAAAGAAAGAAAAGAAAATGATTAGGGCAAAGAATGTACAGATGTGCTTTATACAATTGATGTATGTATATGTATGGACTGTGATAAGAGTTGTATGAGCCCCTAATAAAACGTTTAAAACAAAACAAAAACAAACAAACAAAACAACAACAACAAAAAAGAAAACACCACGGCTTGGGTCGAGCACACCTTAGTCCTCACAGCGACATTTTATAGTTATTGTGTTACCTAGAGATGTGTTAATTCATTTCAGACTACTATCTTTAAGAAACTTCAAGGTTAATACTAGTACGTCAATTTTAGAAATAGACATAGGTTTATTACAATTAAACAAATTGCCAAACTCGCCTTGTTAAAAAGTCAAAGAATGAAAGCCAGGATAGGCGAGAAAGCCCTTATAATATTGCCAAGAAAGCTCCCACACACTGGCCTCCTCTAGTATCACTCGTACCATTCCCTAACACCTGTCCACATGTCACTGTCTTAGAACTTACGACACTCTATTCCACACGCAACTAAACATACAGCATAATTCCAGATGCTGTGAAATTAAAGCAAGTAAGTTTAGGGAAGGAGAATTATGAGAGAATAGCTTGAATCCTCACTAAACAAAACTGTATTAAGTTAAGGAACAGGTTGAACAACCATAGCAGAACACATCTCAGAATATGGCTGAGAAGAGCAGCAACCTCAGAAGTCCTGAGCAGGAACACATGCGGGAGTTGGAAAAGTAGCAAGAAGACCTTCCTGGGTGGAATGGGAATGAGGTAGGACAGAGGGTGATGGCTACAGAACAAAGAACCTTAAGTAATAAGGCTCGAGTTTGCTTTCTACGTGGGACACAAGGCCACTGCAAGTCTTGTTGGAGAAGGGCATGGTCAGATTTATTACTGGGAAGGGTGACTCTGGCTGCTGCAGAAAACACACTCAAGTCTGTCACACAGTTTTTCAAGATGAGAGCAAATTGAAATATGATTCCAACTTGATCTCCTCTCTCACTATATGGACTATGCTCATGAGAAAAATAGATAACTAGTGAATGAAGTGGATGTCATGAAAACACAGAACACGATATTTTAAGATAGACATTGCATGATATATCTTTTTGAAATCTTTTTTTAAAGGTGCAGACATTAAACATTTTCCAAAAGCTTATCTACACATTATTTATTGTTGTTCAACTGTGTAATCTAACAAGATACTGAGAAGGTTACTTAGAAGTTGTTTAATAGTGAAGATATTTTAAAAGCATACCCTTAGAAAATTATATATTCTACCTTTAGTTAATCAGCAGAGCTATCCGATGGTTTAAATATGGGAAAATATTTAAAAGAAACTGGGGAAATTATCCATGCAGTGTACTATTCCCAGGCAAAAGGTGATGGAATTCTGCTTATTGGTGAATTTACTGATGTTCTACAAAGCTACCTGGATAAAAAATGGACAAAAAATTCCAGCAGGATTTTGCGGAGGTTGAGTTTAATGCCATCCAGATTCAAATCATTAACCTAAAGATCCATAAGTCATAGGAGACTTTAATTTCCTTTTAAAAACTGCTTTATAGAGAAATGTGTGGAAAACATGAAACTAAAGGAGGGAAAGATATTACTCAAACCAAACCAGTTAAAAATAACTAGGAATATTTCTCCTTGTATAACATTTGAGTGTTGCATTTTTATAGAGATTTTGTTATACTATATATAAAAAATTATATATCATATTAACATCCTAATTTTTTTACATTACTATGAGCTGTTCAAAATTCCCTCATGGATTGAATCTTGGCTACATAAGTTTCCATGAAAAAAAGTAACAGGGCTATTGGCATCTTTATTACTCTTCTACATGTTCTAAATAAATTTCTATGCATGAAATCTCCAAGTTGAGTTTTGAAAATTGGCATTTGGCTTCTGTGATCCCTGAAAAAATCTCTAAGTTTGTGTTTTCAGTCTTTGTCCACCATCATGCGGTGGGGATAGTCACAGTGATGGCCCACAGGAATTCAACCCTCGGTGTGTGTCGAGTTGGAATGAAGTCCTTGAAATCTGAACTTGTAAGCGTTAAGAATTAGGATCAGCATAAATGTGTTTCTCATACACAGGTTATTAGTTGACCCTCTTCCATGGTTTCTCTGACAGCAGTCATTCCTTAATGGAAATCTTTACTTCTCTACTGGATTTGATCAGAAATAAATAACATGATAAGTAAAGGTGTAAGCACAGGCTCATGGAATCAACAAAACGGGTAGCAGATGTCCAAAGCATATAACATGTGCAAGCCAAGCAGATAAGATATAGGGAAAAGAGAACATCAGAGTGGAAGGGAACTGGGAGCGACTAAATGAAACTAACATTTAAAAAAATGTTGAATGCAATAACAGTTATATTTTCTGGTTCATTTTGGACCCATCAGTTATAACTTCACAATCAGCTCTTATTGACCACATGAGAATGGTAGTCATCTGCACTATAATCAGGTGGCTCATGACATTATCCGATCCTGTACAAAGTTAACTTACACTTAGCGTCATGTTGAGCATACCCTTGAAATTGTACTATGGTATTTAGAACAGCCCTCGCTCCAGCTGGGAACCAACAGCAGTGGTTCAATGAACTAAGAAGATGCAGGATCACAGGACAGAAAGAGAATATGGACATTTTAAAGTATGATTTTAAGAAACAAGGATCATGGATATCTGGGAAGGGCTCACCACCAAACATTACAAAACAAAATAGTGAAATCTTTCCAAGTGACTTAAAAGTACTATTTCTTTTGACTACCTCAGGCCTTAATTTTTTTAGCTACCAATTTCCAAATAAAATGTTTGTGCTAATGCCTAAATTCAAATGTAAATTGCATTTGACAAATGCTAGTTTTTAATAAATTGCCTTTATTTTTAATTATTCAAATGCACTTGCTATGATAAAACCAAATTTTAAAAGCAACATAATTTAGCATCTTGGTAAATGAAATGAAAACAACTAAGTGGAGTACAAAGATAAAAGTTCACAGAATATAAAACAAAAAGGATTTGTGAACCCATATAAAAAAACAATTCCAAAATTAAGTTCCTTCTTCAAATTAAATGAAGAGATTTATTTCATTATACACTCAGGCTTAATGGGTTCAAATCATTGGACTAGTATAGCTAGTGCTAAAGTTATTAATAGAAATACATCATAATCTGTTCCAAATGCTACATACAGTCCTGGCTGTAGTAAAATAATAGTAATAATGTTGAAGAAAGTGCAACTATTTCAGTATCTGAAATAGCCACCTCCGCAGATTCCATTAGAACAGAAACACGGCTCCTACTTGTGGAATCATTTTCCTTCTAATGATGCAAACTATTTGACTGATCAAGGGCCAACTTATGGCAGTATCACAGTGAGCCATTGAAAATGTGTCCGAAACTTCTGGATAATAAAAAAACAAGTTTCACTAGTCAGGATCTATTTTTAGAGACAAAGCAAATGGTAAGAATGATAAGGCATGGCTACTGTATTCTCCATGGCTTTGCATATTGTTTTATTTGCAAAGCAGTCAGTTTTAAGCCATCCAATTCTCAATTTTCTATGGGCAGATTTAGCAATCGGTGAGACTCAAATAGGAATGAGAAACAGGGGAAGAGTTCAATGAACAGAGATCATATTTTGGGTCTTAGCATAACTCACAAACTGAAAACATGGGGTGGGGGTGTCATGAAGTACATATTTATTTTAGAAATATATATATAGTGAAAATTGCTCTGATGGAATGAATGATGCCTCAAATGGGCTTCCACACAGAAGGAATGGGTACAGAGGGTGGTGGATTAAAGGAGGCACACCTGAGTTAACTATTACTGATGCAGAGGGATGGATGCAAAAGAGTTCACTACATCTTCTGTCAGCTTTTTCATATATTTGAAATTCTTCATAATAAAATGTTAGACTGTCAAGTGGGAAGTAGTTCTAAGCTTTCTGTGTATGCCGGGAGTAGGCATCATGATGTCATCCTAAGGCATATGTTTAAAAGTATTTGATGAATATTATCTTCAAGAAAGTCAATCATTTCAATCTTGCTTTCCTCCTTGACAAAATGGGCAAATGATATTTAGCTCTCATGGTCATTCTAAGGGTTAAAAAATCACAAACAGAGGAGTATTTCTTATATAAACTGTACAGCGCCTTAAGGCTGAAGGAGCAGAACTAGAACTTCTGCGACCATGTGCTCTCCATCTGCATTCTGACCTTGATTTGTTCCCTGCACTGAGCTACTAAACTCGTGGGTAGATCCCAGCACATCCATTCCCTGCTTAGGGACAAATTACCAAATGGTAGTGTAATTGCCATGGGAAAATTATGACTCTGTTCTGAATTATCTCCATCATAAATCCAAAACCAGTCAAACAAGCTCTGTCACCAGAGCGACAGGCCTGCTCTATAGTGACAAGAGTCCCACATACAAGTGCCCATAAATCCGTGAGTACCACCGCCCTCCAACGTCATCCTGAAGCAGGCGTTCACGTCAGATGCGGAAAGCCAGGCTGGCAGCATGTTGGGCACCACTGTGGAAACAATGCAAATGAGGTGATAGACAGCCGTCAGCAAGAGAAAGCCCCTTCATCTGCCTCTTGTAGACTGTACACGTGGCTGCAGGAAGCTGTTTGTTTGCTTCTGCATATTTTTCTACTGCATTGAAGGGGGAGGGGAGAGGGCGTATTACAATTAAGAAGCTTAATAGGCACTCGGGTCTCTTTCTTTTAACTTGAATCATTTCTGTTACTAGAGGTATAAAAGCCTGTCGAAGAAATAAACTTCTCTCAAGCAATCACAGTGAGGGACATGACAAGGACCAGAGAAGGACACATCTTTGTGCGAGTCCTTATTTTCTTCTCTAGTCTTGGGGGAATGTTCATCTTGACTTAACAGAGAGATGAAACATCGACTATAATTCCTCATGATGTACAGAGGTATTTTCCTGCCTCTCAGAATGTTATACTCTATTTCAAATTAGAGTTAAAAGCCACCCAATCCCATTGCAGATGAAATGTGGGCAGTAAAAAAGATTTTTTCTATGGGAGAGCGAGGCGGGACATCAACTAAAAGGCGGGTTCTGTTGAAAAGCTAGCTGGGCTACCCTGAATTCAGCGGTGAGGAGGAAGGTATGCTGGGTAGTTTTTGTTTGTTTTGACACTTTGCTCTCTTTCTTCAGGGGTTCAAGTACAGAGAAAGGGTAAAGGTACACTCACGGCTGAGCTGTGACATGTACACAGTAGACGCTGCACTGAAACAATGCTATGAAGTTACTTGAGAACTTACACCTGCAAAGGACTTTGTATTTATACCTCACCATTTTATATTCTTAGAATTATTATACACTGGAATAGTGTTTAAATCAAATCAAATTAAGCAAAAAATACATGAAGTTTCTCTATCACCTGGAGATTTTTTTTCTAGGTAACAGTAACTAAGAGACAATTTATAAATCTCTCCAGGCAAAGAGGGATGAAGGGAAATTGCTTTCTCTAGCAAGAGTTTGGACTAGACTACAAAACTAATGGTTGATATTTCAACCCACTCAGCACAGCCATGAAGAAAACTACGGCGACCTGTTTTTGTACCATCGATGGAGGTGAGAAAATTGCTCTCTGACCAGCGGAATGGCAACATCTCTACTGTATCTCAATTTAACATACAATTTTGTTTCTGAAAATACACTATTTATATAGAAATTTTATTAAATTGGGGATCTTTAGGTTAGGAATATAAACCATAAGCTTTCTTTGATTTTTCTTTAATGCTGATGATATTCAAATAAAGTTTAGGAAAGAGTAATGATTATGATGTTCTAACTCAATGATGAATAACAATTCAAGAACATTAATGGTATGGATTTACTATTTTCTATCAGTGACACTCATTAATTAAAATAATCATCCTTCGTTACTATCTGAAAATTATCCCTCATTACCATTTGTAAGAGGTAATTTTCTAAAGTAGAAGCATCAATAAAATAACAAAGAATGACAAAAATACAATCTAACAACAGTGATATGTGCTCATATTCTAAATATGAAAATCCAAATAAGTATATATCTTTTTAAAATTATCAAAATATCTTATATTTTCCTGAAATAATGGTATATAATTCAAGATTATTAATGAAGTTGCAAGTCACATGAAATTGAAAAGATGAGGGGGTGTAGGGAGGGAGGGGAAAAACGAGGACATGATGCCAGGGGCTTAAGTGGAGAGCAAATATTTTAAGAATGATGAGGGCAATGAATGTACAAATGTGCTTTACCAATTGATGTATGCATGGATTTTGATAAGAATTTTATGAGTCCCTAATAAAACGATTAATAAAAAAAAGAAATTGAAAAGGTGAGAAAATACCGTCAAGTTAACTGAATCATATTTATAAAAGGTCTAAAATATAAATTTAAACAAAACAATATCATTATTATGGGTCTGGGGCAGAAGGTGGAAGAAGGGACTGATAGAATTCATCTGTGAGTAATCGTGAGTAGGATTTATTGGAATACCATCCAGGTAGGATAAAAAAGCTTCTGAGGAGGGATGCTGTTGTCCACAAGAGTCCGGAACAGAGTGAATCCTGTAGACCCCAACACCCCTGTGCACTGAACCTCGTGGTTCCAGAAGATAGTTGTTACTTCAGAAGAGCACAAGGAGAACCAGGAGCCACAATGTGAAACAGAGTGATGGATGGGCAGCCCTCAGAGAAAGTAAAGCTGAATGCTTTTGTATGACAGACTGCCTTGGGGAGTGGAGTGCCTCTGGCCACTTAATTGGAGAAGCAGGCCTTTCATCACCACAAAAGTAGAGCCAAGTGCCTTTGTGCTGAGGCTTACTAGAGTGAGGTGTCTGGGACACTCAATTCAGGGAGCTGGGCTTGCTGACCCACAGACCTTGAGTTGAGGCTTACAGGGGAGTGGCATGACCTTTGCACATTATTAGCAGTCCTGAAAAAAATTTCCAACACGTCACGATGAGAAAAGTACATCACTTGTGTTATAACTTTTTTAACTTCTTCAATAAGCCTTGTAATCATTAAAATTGTATGTGAGATTGCTGTGTAGCAACTGTAATTACTATTAGAACCTAAATGTAAAAGTAGGTAGCATTTGAGACAACTGACTACCAATCGTTCGCTTAAAAATTTGACTTCTGTCTGTATAAGGATGGACTGAAGGTTCTGGAGCATCCCAATTTGGTTTCAACCCTTATGAGTTTTCTTTGAGCATGACCTTACGTGGCTTAATCTTGTAAAGGCATAGTTCTCCTACGTTAAATGTGGATAATATCAATGTCAGGATTAGATGAGATAGTGGATGCAAAATGCTTAGTAACTACTTCATATTCGAGAGCAAATTGTATCACCCCACAATCCATGTTGCAGTCCAGTCTCATGGAATTTGTGAATGTGACTCAGCTCCAAAAGAGGATTGTCTTTTGTTATGTTAATAAGATGTCGGCTAGGTCCTAATGGCAATGCTAGGAAACTAAGGCACTTTATATAGAGCAAGTTTTCAGTGAGTTTCAGCCGCGGGTGATGTATCATTTGTATAGATATGTGTTAATATCCTTGTGAGAAATTTAAAAGGTAAAAAGTGTTACAGCAGTCTGCTTTCAAAAAGGATGATCATTTCAAAAGCCAGAAATCACTTAAAAATAAAATAATAGAATTATTCCTCTGATTTTAAACCAAGTGAAACAGAGTATATAACATTAACCATAATGTAAAAGAATGAAAATATGTGAATAGGACTTTCTTAAAATACTTTATAATAATGACTTGCTAAACAACAAACTGGTGGTATAGTGATTATGCATTGGGCTTCTAGGTGCAAGGTCAGCAGTTTGAAACCACTAAGTGCTCTGAGGGAGGAAGATGAGACTTTCGACGCTAGTAAAGGTTTAGTCTCAGAAACCCAGAAGGAGAGTTCTAGCCTGTCCTATAAGTCTCTATGAGTCAGAAATAATTCTACACCAGTGAGTTTGGCTTGGTTTTTATAATTAACAACGGCGTCCATATAGAACACAGGTCTAGTCAAGAATACATGGGGCTATCTATAATCACAGTCTCAATTTAATCTGACAGGTTTTGTTTTGGGGGTTTTTATTTAATCTCATTTGTACAGGACATATAATTCATGGGAAAAGATAGTGCAGTGCATTAGAATAATTTTCTAATTGAAAATCGCTTCCTTCAAGCAAGGTAATAAAATATTCTAGACAAGAAGATAGGAGAGTTGTGTGACTTGGCAGCAAAGTGTCTTAGTAGTTATAACTTCCTTGAGGAAAAAAAAATCTCAAAGCGAATTGCACATAATGCACGCTGCAGCACAAATGTGAAATTTAACAAAATATATGTCATTTAAATCCAGTCTTATATGAATTCCCTTAAAATCTTCTCTATAAACTTGGTATACAGCTTAGTTAAGCAGCTTACCAATGCATGCTAAACCCTAAGGGATTTTTGCCACTATCCTCCCCAAAGTTCTATCTCTTCCAAAGTTTGGAGTCACTGCATTATCTGTCAATAGAAGCTTCCCCACCACACAGCTCGCAACTGTCTCACTGCCAACTGCGTCAATTTCCATCTCACCGTGACCTGAAGGTGTGCATGCCAAACACTGACTTAAACTGAAAATTTTACTCCCAAAGTGTAAAATATGATTTGGTTATACCGTGATATTAAATAAATTTTCAAGTTGTAGAGAATGTATTTATCCTTTCAGCAAAATAATTCTTCATACCAATAGCAGTTAATACCACTGTCTAGTTTTCTCCATTGCCATGAGAAAAAAACTCTCCCAAATCAACAAGTGACTTTAATATTAATAGAACATCAACTATGTGTCCTATCAGTGGATTTTCACTGTAAAAATATTTATTTCTATTAATACACAAGAAAACACACTAATCTGATTTAACTGAAGTATTCACAAATCTATATAGGTATTTAATGTACATTCACCAAAAAGTCATTTTGATACAAATAGCTTCATACCTGTCTGTCAATAATCTGGACAAAAATTAATATGACATAGAGTAAGATCCCCATTTATTAGATTAAGAAACTAAGGTCCATAGAGATTTTTGCCCAAGATTAAACAGTGAGTTAGTGGCAGTGTGGGAAATTAAATCTAGAATCATTGCACCAACTTTTTCCCTTGATAGCCTATTCATCTACATTTTAAAATAGACGACAGACAATTGAGATACCGAGGCAATAAAGAATCTAGAAATTTGTCAGTCATCTGTCTTTGAGAGTTTACATTTTTCTAAAAAAAGTAGTCTTCGTAACAAGTCATCAAAATAACTACACTTTAATAAAGTATCAGAAGAAAAGAGTGGTTTTAATTAAACTTGTGCAGAAATCTTCTAAAATCTTGTGGAAGTAAGTTATGTTTGCAGTTTATATGTCTCATCAATTACAAAGTGGGTTTCATGTGAACTTTCTGCATCCAAATTTGAGTGTTTACCAAGAGCTATAGGGTTGATCAGGATAAAAAACTCTTTCTTGGTGAAAAATGTTATTGCAACATTGACAGTTATGTTACTGTAATAAATAAATCATCTAAATATTCTGTATGGTTATAAGAAGCACAGAAATATTTTTAAATTATTAAACAAAAATAGTTAAGTTCAAGCTTGTATTATTCAGAAATTGATAACATTTGCTGTCCAAAATGGCTTATATTTTTTCACAGTAAGATTTAGGAATGCTTCTCTTGTGAATTAAATGTCATGATCTAATTTTGGGGGGAAACCTTTCTAAATTATTTTGTAAAGATTTTTTTCACTATGATTTTTGGTAATGCCCAGAGGATTTGGGGGTTTTGTGTTTTGTTTTTTTCTATTAACCTGTAAATACTCGAGTGGACTAGAGACAATGTTTTTGATAACATTAAACATATAGTATTTTAATATTCATCTGCTGACGATGGGTAGAGTAAGGGCAGTTCAACCTCCCCTCCTCTCCACATTAAACACATAAGGACTACTTTCATTCATTTTCTATATTGGGACTTAAAAAAAGATTTTTTAAATGGATTCTGTTGATTAAAATTAATGGACAATGTATTCAAATTTTAAAAGTAGTAAAAAATAATAGGGAGGAAAGTTAATTTACAATAAAACACTGGCATTTCAATAATTCATTTACCAAATCCATGTTGAGTCAGCATTTATTATAAACCAAACACTGTTGTAACAGAGACTACCATGCATGGTTAATCCAGTAAAAATCCCTCTCCCGGCAAACCTTACACATGTAATAAACTGTTGCTGTGGTGAGCTGCCACCAAGTCCGTTTCAAACAGAACCACCTTATGCACAGGACAGAACTCTACCCAGAGCTGTGCCACCCCCATTGCTGCAGCCACTGTGTCGTTTCTTCACCTCCAGGTTATTTCTCGATTCCCGGCCGCTCCCCTTCACCAAGCTGGATGCCCTTCTCCAGGGACTGCTCTCTCCTGACAGCTTCAAGTGATCTAAGACGGAATCTGGCTAGCCTTGCTTCCAAAGGCACGCTTCCCATGCTTCTTCTGAGACGGGTCTGTTTGTCCCTGAATCAGTACACGTTACTTTCAATATTCTTTGGCAGCACAATTCCAACGTGCCAGTTTCTCTTCGATCTTCCTTAATCAATTTCCAACTCTCCCCTGCATACGAAGCAACTGAAAATACCACATTTGAGGTCAGGATGACCAGAGTCCTCCCAGTAACATCCTTGCTTTTCAATAATCTAAAGAGGTCTTGTGCAGCAGATTTGCCCAATACAATGGGTCTTGATCTGCTCACGGCTGCTTCCATGATCACTGATTGCAGATCCAGGAAGGACAAATCCTTAACAGCTACAATCTTTTGCCATTTTTAGTGATGCTATCTGTTGGTCTAGCTATAAGGGTTTGGATCTTTCTTGACATTGAATCATAATCCATACTGAAAGCTACAATGCTTGATCTTGATCAACAAGTTCGCCAAGTTCTCATTTTCAGCAAGCAAGGTGTGTCCTCTGCATATTGCAGGTTGTTAATAACCCTTTTTTCCAATCTTGATGCCACATTCTTCTTCATATAAGCAGTTTCTCTATTTTTTCAACATATAGCTTGAATAATTATCGTGACGTACACCTTTTCTGATTTTAAACCATACAGTAGTCCCGTGTTCAATTCACACAACTGCCTCTTGATGCATGTATACATTCCTAGTGAGCACAATGAAGTGTTCGGGAATTCCCATTTTCCTCAAAGTTATACACGGTATTCTATGATCTACACAATTGAATGCCTTGTCAAATCAATACAACACAAGTTTTATTGATACTAGAATCATTCTAGTATTCTCTGCTTTAGTTGACATAGGAAAAATTTAAAGAATTGTGGTTTTACACAATCTTTTTAAAGACCCTTCATATAAATAAAATGGCATATAATTCAGTGAAACTCAAAACCAAACTCACTGCCATTGAGTCAGTTCTGTCTCATAGTGAACCTATAGCCCAGTGTAGAACTGCCTCTGTGAGTTTCCAAAACTTTTAACAGGAGTCGAAAACCTCATATCTCTCCCACAAAACGGCTGGTGGTTTCCAACCGCTAACCTTGCAATTAGCAGTCCAATGCTTAACCACTACTCCATGTAATTCAAGAGCACAGAATAACGAATACTGCATAGAAAACCAATATAAAACTCAAAACTCACTGCCATCAAGTTGATGTCAACTCAAAACAACCGCAGGTGACAGGGAAGAACTACAGCTGCGGGTTTCTGAGACTGTAACTCTTTACAAGAGTCAAAAGCCCTGACTTTCTCCCGAGGAGCTGCTGGTGGTTTCAAACTGCTAACTTTGCAGTAAGCAGCCCAACTCAGAACTACTATGCTACCAGGGCTCCTCTGAAAAACTATATAGGACAAGGCAATAGAGTCTAAGTTTAGCTGTATTTGATAAGTAATCAGGGAAGATTGGTTATAGGAAGGTCCCTTTTAGGAAGTGTTATTTGAATATATTACCAAAATAAATCTCTAATGAAAAAGTACTTCAGATCGAGGGAAAGAGAACAAAAAGCTTCGGAGAAGGAACTGAGACTGGTGTCATATTATGTTATAATACGGTGGCTGTGTATTTTTCTGATGCTGTAAGTTGTGCCATTAGCATTGCAGATAGCAGCAAGGTCACCAGAGACTTAAGCAGACCTTTCAAACTGTGTTAGACAGGGTTCGCTAGAAAAAAACAAAACCAGGACACTTATGATTTGAAAGCTAGATACAGCACAAAGGAATATAACAGCTAATTAGTCCGTGCAGCAGTATAGAGGGCTCAGTTCAACTCACTTCCATGGAATAGTTGATATAGTGGAAATCCTCCAACTCATGAGCACTGCTCAGTCCAAGGTTAAGGAACAGACAGCTGATCAGGCAGAAAACAGCAGGACGGGTCACCAATAGTCAGCAGCTCAGGAGCTTAGTGAAGCAGGCCCAGATGGGACATCAAACTCAAGCAGTGCAAGACACAGGATCCAACAGCCTCAAGCTCAAGCCCTGTATACACCAGCTCCGTGGTGAAGCAGGTCTTGCAGGAACTTCAAGTTCTAGCTACAAGATCCACAGGTTGGCTGTCCCACAGGTAGTGTAGCTCACAAGTTGAGAGCTAGCTAAAGCAGCCTTATGCTGGTCCAATCACCAGAGAGCAAGAGAGAGGGGCCAGGGTTTGGCGAGCCATTTATCTATTTGCCCTCCAAACAAACTGCAACTTTATTAATCCCACATGTTCTCATTGGCCATGTTGACACAATACCTAACTATCACACAAACTAAGATAAATTAGGGAAAAAGTCTGGTGAGCTAACTCCATATATTAGCCATTGAAAACACTATGGGTCACAACACAATATTTTCTGATATACTGCCAGAACTTTACCTCCCTGCATGTAGACTAGAAAACACTACATAATGGCCACAAATTATGGAATCAACCATACCAACAATAATGACTATGATGAAAGACCAGGCAAAGGAGTCAAAGACAAAAGCCAGAGGAGTGATTACAGTGCGACATCACATAATCTCACCTGGGTGAAATGGGAAGTTGAAAGTGATGTCTTCATAATCTATTACCTGGACTACTAATAAAGTTCTAGTGAATATATGTGTATGGATATTCAAGACCATGAAAATCCTCACAACTGAGTTCATTGAAAGCATCGTGATAAACGGAGAAAAGATTGGCATTGTCAAGCGTTCCATTTGACTTAAATGCACATCTATGTATGTTGACGGAGCAGCACTCAACATGCTCCGTGATGCACTGCGCTGGTACCTCTGTTGCGCGGGAGTTCTTTAGAGTGTTGAAGAACAAATAAGTCACTTTCGAGGCTAATCTGCACCTGACCCGAGCTATGGTATTTGCAATTACCTCATATGCGTATAATATTTGGACATTAAATAAGGAAGATTGGAGAACCAATGCATTTGAATTAAGGTGGCAGCAAAGAATATTGAAAATATCATGGACTACCAAATAAGCCAACAAATTTTGAAAGAAATACAGCCAGAATGCTCCTCAGAAGCAAATGGTTAGACTTCGTCTCATATACTCTGGACATGTTATTAGGCGATACCAGTGCCCGAAAGAGGGCATATGCTTGTGACAGCAGAAGATTGTCAATGCGAGGGACTGACACTGTGGTTGCAGCAATATGGACTTGTCAGTACGATGGACTTTGTATTGGACAGGGTTCTCTAGAGAGACAAACCAGATTGCTAGTAATTATATATAAATATATTTATAAAGATAGACATATAATTCAAGAAATGAACCGTTAAATTATATACAGCTATATAATACAAGAAATTAACAGTTAAATTATAAAGCAGTGAGACACTAGCAGTCCTTTAAGGTTTGAGAGCTGCCAGTTGCCAGTCCTCTTCTGTAGAGAGAGCTGGGCTACATATATCCAGGCAGCAAACAGCAAGGCCTGTCCCGAACTGTCATCAACTGTCAGTCCCCCGCTCCAGAGATGAACATTCCAATCGTGTGGGCTTAAAGGGACCTCAACTTACAGCGACACAGTCCACAGGCTAGGCATCCCACAGGTAGTGTACCCCTTTAAACTGAGGCACAGAACAACCAAAGTGAGGGTCACCGAGCCATTTATCCCTCTGCCCTTCAGTTAATCCTACTTGTGTTTATCAGCCAGGCTGGCACAATAAACTATAGCAGACTTGTCGATGCAATGGACTTGATGATGCAATTTGTCGATGCAATGGACTGATACAGTGGATGTAGCAATATGGACTTGCTATGTGATGGACTTGTCGATGCAATGAACTTGTCGATGCGATGGACTTGTCAATGCGATGGACTTGTCAATGAGAGGACTGACACAGTGGTTGCAGCAATATGGACTTGTCGATGCGATGCACTTGTCGATGCGATGCACTTCTCGATGCGATGGACTGACATTGGTTGCAGCAATACGGCTCAAACATAAGGACAAATGTGAGAACGGCACAGGCCTGAGCAGTGTTTTGTTCTGTTGAGCGTAGGGTTGCTATGAAGCAGAACCGAATTGAAGGCACTTAAGAACAATAACATACAGACATTCAGATAAATATCTTTAGGTTTTTTTCTCGCTCTAGAGCAGTGATTCTCAACCTGTGGGTCGTGACCCCTTTGGGAATTGAACGACCCTTTCACAGGGTCATCCGATTCATAACAGTACCAAAATTACAGTAATGAAATAGCAATAAAATAATGTTATGGGTGGTGGGTCACCACAACATGAGGAACTGTCTGAAAGAGTCGCAGCATTAGAAAGTTGTGAACCACTGGTATAGGACATGTATCGGGACCACATCATCTGACTTCTAATTCTTTGGATGTGAACCAGAGGCCTATTGTATTGCTTGTTGCTCTTAAGACTCATCTGCTTCCAATAGATGTCAGCAGTCTGTTTGACCTGCCAATCTTAGGTTCATCAACCCTGTAGCTTCATGAGTAAAGAGAAGCCGCCATACTGACTTTTCACCCATGACTTGGGAATTCCAAGCCTCTCAACTATGTACCTAAGGTACACCTGACCCAAGCCCTGGTAATTTTAATTACCTCATATGCACTGTTGGGCAGTGAATAAGAAGATTAAGGAAGACTTGATGCATTTGAACTATGATGCTGGCTCAGAATACTGAATGTACCATGAACTGCCAAAAGAACCAACAAATCTGTCTTGGAAAAAGTACAGCCAGCAGGCTCCTCAGAGGCAAGGATGGTGAGATTTCTCTCACATAATTTGGACATGTTTTCAGGAGAGACAAGTCCTTGGAGAAGGACATCATGCTTGGTGTAAAGTAGCAAGGCAGAAAGAAAGAGGAAGACCTTCAGCAAGAGGATTGACACAGTGGCTGCATCAATGGGCTTAAGCAGAAGACAATAGGGAGGATGGCGCAGCACCAGGCGGCGGAGCTATGAGCTGGGCCCAACTCGATGGCCCCTAACAGCTAACAGCAACACTATGAATCATTCCCTTAAGATTAAAAAAAAAGTCTCTTTCTTTATTTAGACACATATATAAATTTTACTGCTTTTGCAACTATCTACCTTAACATTTTAAAAATTTTACCAGTCTCAGTACAGATAACTAAATATCACGCCTGAGTGTGTTCACTTAAGAAAGGAGTGCACATTTATTATTTTTACTCCAAACCCTTTTCATTGTCTTCAAAAGAATTTTAGAAACACATGCATGAAAGATACATTGCATATTAACTTTGATTCTACTATATCCTGAAGGGCACAAAAAGACTAATAAATAGAAAACTTTAATATTTTTGTGAAGTTTAAAGTAATATCTTCATTATATTTCTAACACTTCACACATGACATCAACCATAAAGATTCACTTTCTAGGCTCACTATATAAAACAAAAACACAAAATACAACAGCATTATATCAGCCCAAATAAATCAACTGCCATCAAAAAATGAGGATCAGTACATTTTCTTTATTGTGATCATTTATTTGTAGGGTTTTTAAATCTTAAATTTCAAATGACTGATATGTTTGACAACATATATATAAAAGATGACACTGGGTACAGATCCTCAATTTTTATATCCTCTAGCTTTGAAAAATAGAATTCATTCTGAAACATGTTATGTTCTCTCTAAGATTGTTGCATTAAAGACATCCCTTGCCTACTCTGACCTCACTTCACCCGCACTTCGCAGGGGTAAATCCATTGCCATGTGGGGAAGAACTCTATTCTTCCTATGGCCAAGTTCTGAAGCAGGGGCGTTACATGCCTAAGCGTGAGCCTTAGTGAACTTAAACTTTTAAGAAAGATTGAACCAATAAAAATAAAAATAGACAGCACATATTATAAAGTCTCCGGGTAGCTCAAATAGTTAAAATCTTGAGTGCTAGCCAACCCACCCAAAGCTATTTTGGAAGAGAAACCTAGCACTCTCGTTCTGAACTCTTAAATATCTTTAAAAATTTAAAAGGGTTTTTAACTCTGAAAATATGCAGTAGCCATGCACCAAAACTGTCTTGATAGCAACTAACAATAAAAATACTGTATTAGTTCGGGTAGACTAGAGAAACATATTCACAAACATGTATATGTATATAAGAGACAGGTTTCTGTACAAGAGCAATTGAACATGGAGAAAACATCCCAGCCCAGTCCAGATCAAGTCCGTAGTCTGATATAAGCCCATATGTCTGATATCAATCTATAAAGTCCTCTTCAGAATCACGAAACACATGCAATGAAGCCAAATGCAGGATGATCACAAGCCAGTGGGTAGAAAGTCTCCGGGTCCAGTGGCGTTGTAAGCATCTCAGCGCTGGCAGGGGTTTCTCTGTGGCTTCTCCAGCTTCCGAGGTCTGGTTGCGTCCATGTAACTTGTCTTCTGCAATGTCTCCCAGGGAATGGGAGAGAGAGAGGTGTCTTCCAGCTCTCCAAGGAGGAAGTACCAGATTTCCCAGAATTCTCAGGAGAAGCCCATGCCCACACAGAAGTCTCATTGGCTATCTCCAGATTGACAACCTAGACTTAACCCGTACACTCTCAATCCTTAAATTGACACCAGATTAGGTGACTACCACAAACACATATTAAAATACTTACAACCTACAAAAAGAAAAACAAAAACCAAACTCACTGCAATTGAGTCACTTCTGACTCACGGCAACTCTGTAAGACAGGGTAGCACTGCCCCTGTGAGTCTCCGGGTCTGTAACTCTTCATGGGAGTAGAAAGCCTCATCTCCCTCTCCAGGAGGGGCTGGTAGTTTTCAACTACCCAACGTGTAATCACTACACCACAGGGCTCCTTGAAACATACCATGGACACAGTAAATCTGTGAACTTGGAAACATTCCCGTTTATAGATTTAAATATCTGAATGCCAGAGCTCTCACAGACACTGAGTAGCAGACCTGAAATTTAAATCCAGTTCCCTGAGTCAGCAGTATAGAATCAGTCATTATGCTTTACTACCGCTCTTCTTAATTTTCAGCATTATTCAAAGTGGTGAGAAAAATGGGTTTATCGATCCTGAAGTTTCCAGATATTATTCATTCCAGGTGAGAATGTTAAATAAATTAGACAAAAGTATCAACATAAGTCTTTAGATGAATATGCAATATTGATTTTTAATATACTGTACATAAATATGTTTAATATGGTACATACAAATAAATTAATTTACCCATACATATAATTTAAACTTTTCAAAAGTTATATAGAAACAAATATAGTCATTTATCATATACAAATAATATAGCATATGATTATAATTTTGATACATATGTATACTCAATTAATGTGGGTACCATTATATATATTTATAGACAAATTGATTATCTTAATAAAAACTAAATGTACCAGTTCTTTTTAATGTGACAGTTGAGTTTTATTTTTAAGCATATATAGAAATGTAGAAAGAAAATACATCCCTGATTATAACCTCTTAGTTTAAAGAAACTATAGGTTTTTGTGTTGTTGAATGAAGGAGGCAATCAAGTAGAGTCCGTGGCCAAATCCACATGCCTACCTGTTTTTGTGTAAAATTTTACTGGGACGCCTATCCTCATTCACTTATAAATTATTTATGGCTGCTTTCTTGCCACCTCTACGAAGTTGAGTAGTTGTCGATGTCATGTTATGGCTCCCAAACTGTAAAATATTTATCTAGTGTCTGATCTGTTACAGTGAATGTCCTCTAATCACTATCATATTGATTTTGGAGATTTATTTCCTTGATTGAAATTTATTCTTATAAATTGTCTCAATACAGATGCCAGGAAAGGGTAAGGTAGTTTAACAGATATTAAGATGATAACCCAATTAAATCTCTTAAATGATTAAATAATTAATATAAAGTGAAACTGTGAAAGGGAAGCCTTATACACTTTATGGCTGTCATATCTACATTTGGGCCATATAGTCTTTGACAATCCCTCAAATCTCAGCAAGTAGCACTGAATGTGACCCAAGTCCATGCATAAGTATAGAAGTATAAGCAAACTTCTGCTACAGCTACAGAGTGTTGGTTTCGTCCACTGGAGAAGTTTGGCTCACCAGGATTCATACCACTCACTATCTAGTTTTATTAATATTAATAAAAACTTGCAGGGTCTATCTACATGTACTTAAGCTAAATGATCCTAAACATTATAAACCTACCAATTATTTTACAGTCAAGTGAATGTTTTTCCAGTCTGTAAAATAGAAGAAAATGCTAAACAATTTAAAAGCTAAAAAACATGCTATTCTATCTTATTGAAGAGATACTTTAGGTCATTCATGAATTATTTCCCATAAGGAGACTAAACCCATAGGAGAAAATAAAGCCAATAAAGAATAAATCTAAACTATAAACCATTAAAATTCCTCCAGTTGAAAAATGGCATTTGGAACTCACTCCTTCTTTCAAAATTAGACTCCCTAAAGCTTTAGAGATGCCCCAGGGGCATCATTTACGACTGCCATATTGGATCCGCTCTGCTTATGTATGGCAACCTCCCATGCAGGCCACCTCTCTTTTTTACACTTCAGTCTGTTTTACATTTACATGTGCTGCAGCTGCATCACAGTTCTCAAAGATCGTGAAAGAGGTTGTAAGGCTAAAACTGACGTAGTAATATATTTTCCATTTGAAAATCATAATGTTTCAATCTCAATCTCAGATACTGCAGTGGTACAGTCAATCAAGTAAAAATGTAGTTTGCAAAAATCTTATTTTATAAATATAATTCACTCCAATATGGATTTCAACTCAATCTGAAAAAAGAAACAAAAACCCCAAGTGCTTAAAATTGGATCAATACATAACATCATGTGAAACAGAGAGAAGATTGAAGTGCTCAAGAACAGAATGCTCCTCAGCAGCGAAGATGGTGAGACATCTCACATACTCTGGACATGTTACCTGGAGAGACTGGCCCCTGGAAAAGGGCTTCATGTTTGCTAAAGAAGAAGGAAGCACAAAAATATTACTACCCTCATCAAGATGGATTGACCCTGGCTTCAACATTAAGCTCAAGATAACAAAAACTGATAGGAGGATGTAGCTAGGCAGTGTTTCCTTCTGCTCTCTCTATAAAGAAAGTTATGCGTCTGGGTTGTATCCTCTTACCATACTTGTTTAATATATATGCTGTGAAAATCATGAGAGGCTGGCTTATAAGGAGAAGAATGTGGCATGAGAATTGGAGGAAGGCTTATTAACCCCTGCGATAAGTAGAGGAAGGCTTCGAGCACCTGCAACATGCAGATGGCACAACCTAGATTGCTGGAAATGAGGAGGACTTGAAGTATTTGCTGTTGATGATCAAGAACTGCAGTCTATGGTATGGATTACAACTCAATGTCAAGAAGACCAAGATCCTGACAACTGAACTGACGGGTATCAACATGGTAAATGTAGAAACTGAAGTTGCCAAGGATTCCATCTTGCTTGGATCCACAATCGCTACTCATGGAAGCAACTGATGCATTGCATTTGGTAAATCTGCTGCACGAGACCTGTTTAGAGTCTTGAAAAGCGGGGTGTTACCTTGAGGACTAAAGTGTGCCTGACCCATGCAATGGTATTTTTCATTGCCTCATATGCATGTGAAATTTGGATATGCAATAAGGAAGGCCAAAAAAGAATTGATCCATTTGAACTGTGGTGCTGGTCAAGAATATTGAAAGTACTTGGACTGCCCAAAGGAGAAATAAATATCTGTTGAGGAAGAAATATGGCCAAGAGTGGTCCTTAGAGGCAAGGAAGGAGAGACTTCATCTTACATATTTGTACATATTATCAAAAGAAACAAGTCCCTTGAGAATGACACCAAACTTGGTTAAGTGGAGGAGCATCAATATAAAAGGAAAGTCTTTAGGGAGATGGACGGACACTGTGGCTGAAACAATGGGCTCAAGGGTAGGAACTATTGTGCAGATGGCACAGGGCCGTGCGGTGTAGCATTCTGATGTGTATAGTGGTCACTATGGGTGGTCACTGACTCCATGTACCTAACAGCATACTTGCACTCTCTCTGAGTTAGTGTCAACTTAATGACTCCTAATGATGACAGCATCGATCACTATTTAGAAGACTGTACCTTTGTTATTAACTGGAAAAATATTTCAATTTATTTTTCTTGTGATAATTTCCTCATATCCATCCCAGTTTAATTTTTATATGGTTTGAGAGACAATCCCCTCTGAGATTACAGAAAATAAAAAGTAAACAAAGTATACCTCACTCAGGTGAGAGAGGGACATCTGCTTTTCGCTCCACAAGATTGGGAGTGAATATTCCATGGTTTACAACAAAGATTTTTGTTACTCTTCTTTATTGTATCAGATCAGACAGCCTAAATGCTGAAGGTAAAGGAAAGCCATGATCATGGTCATTCGAAGCCCCTAAACCGCAGAAAGGATCATCAATCAACAAGTAGTCCCTGTCTTTTTTCTGAGAAGCTCAGAACTGGATAAAGAATGCTTAAAATAACACTGGGAAAAGGGAGACAAAAAATATATTTTGACTATTTCTCTCTTAGAGAGCTTTCTGCCTTTATTGGCTTTTAGAAGGGTAACCTTAATTTACATAACGACCCCTCAGTCTCAGTTTCTTGTAATGAAGCTATTTTGAAAAACCTACTGATCTCAATATAAGCTATTTTAGCTCTCAAGTTTATAGGAATGGTCACCTTTCTTTTCAAATTGCCTGATTGGCAGTGCTTCTGTCAGCAGTACTCCCCAGCCTAGACTTTAATGAAATGTTGCGCTTGTCCTCTGAGGCTTAGGATAGCTATTTGGTTATAATTAACTCCGGATTGACCAATGGCCAGTGAAAGAACAATTTACTCCAAGAAAAGATTATTACAATCATCATTTTGTTCCAAGTACAGCTGCTCTGTTTGGACAAAACTGAAAATACAAATGACTCATCCCACTATGTTAATTTCAAACAACCACGAGGGAATAAGGAAGCATGAAAAGATTGCGCCCCTTCACTGTAGCTATGCAGAAGTGTAAGCTACAAGGGAAAGAAGAAAGAGCATCGTTTTTCAAACTAGTTGCCACCAAATTACACTAAAAAGCAGTTCAGAGAAAGAGGCACCCAACTTCCTTTTTTCCAGATGTAATGCAGCAAACTGTGGTGGGTCTCCTCTCAAAATCCATCCAAAATAAGTTCACTCTGTCAACCTCTACTGCTAGCACTCTTGTAGAAAATTCCATTCTTTCTCAGATTAATGCAGGAGCCTCTCAGCTTCTGCCCTTGATTCTCCTCTATCCCCCAAAGCCATATTATATGAAGCAGCTAAAAACTGAAACTCACTGCTATTGAGTCTATGCTGATTCACAATGACCCTAGAAAACACAGTAGAACTGCCCCTGCGAGTTTCTGAGACTGGACCTATTTATGGGAGTAGAAAGCCCTATATTTCTCAAACCAAGTTTCTAGTGGTTTTGAACTGCTGACCTAGCAATTAGGCAGCCCAATGCGTAACAACCATGCTATCAGGGTTATTTAAGTGACCACTTAATATTAACTCAAAGCAGAGTTCAATTGCTCCTCTGCTCAAAATGAAAGTGAGCCTTTCATTAACCATGGAAGATCTTTGATTGTCAGCAACAGTTAGTTTACAAATCCTACTCTCAGGTCCATGCAGTCTGACCCGGTCCCCCGACTTTTCTCCAAGGAGTCAGACAATGTTCTCCTTCAGGCTTCTCTCAGGTGCCATTGAGTCCATGTCAATTCACAGTAATGCCATGTGACCAAGTAAAATTATCCTCTAGAGCAGCGGTTCTCAACACATTTCCAATGGTCTTAGGAACCGAGACCCTTCTCTATCTGTCTCCAGGCAGGTCCGCCCACATGCAGATACACCCACATACAAGTACTGGGCATGAAGACTGTTACCCATGCTACACCATGCTTCAAGACCAAATTTCTTTTATTTGTCATTAAAAATAAATGTTTCACAATATATAATTACTACAGTGATTATCCCTATGCTTTAAATATGTTCAATTTGTTTAACAATGAAAATAATCCTGTATATAAGATATTTACATTATGATTCATAACAGTATCAAAATTACAGTTATGAAGTAGCAACAAAAATAATTTTATGGTTGGGGGTCTGTATCAAACATGAGGACCTGTATTAAAGGGTCATGGCATTAGAAAGATCGAGAACCCCTGCACTAGAATGATCTTAGCTGCAATCAAATGATCTCCAGTTTTTGCTTCTACCGAATGAATGGGTGGGTTCCGTCTGCCAACCAGTTGGTAGGGAGCTGAATAATGAACCATTTCACCATTAGGCCTTTGAGATAGCATCAATGAATATGGTCCTTTGGCCACAATCCTTACATGATGTACTAAAACTGCTGGCCTCTGCGCTGCTGGCTCGAATTCCGTTTTGGAGAGAGCTCTCTACTGCACTGACAGTAGATTAGGGGGATGAAGTCTCCACTGCAGCAGAGGGGGTAAACCAAGCCAGCACCCTGTTTCCTTGGGGCTATGGTCTGCTGAAAGATTAAACACCACACCTCAAAATCATTTTCTCTATATAAGAGACACTTCAAAAGCAGGAGCAGAGAGAGAAGTCCCAGGATCACCCATCAGAAGAACAACTACCAAAGGAGTATGTTTGAAATCCCTTTCTAAAGTAGCACAAGCCAAGAGCAAAGACACCAGATACACCAAAAGATATGATGTAGACACCATGGGACTTAGCAAAGAAACCAACCCAACATCAGAGTCTGAAGCAGAGAGATCATGAGAGAGAGAGCAGACACTGAGACTGCGAGGCAGAGCAGCAGGTCAGCTTCTTGGCCGCAAGAGCCAGAGGCCAAGAGATCATGTGGCGAGAGGCTGATACTATAGAGAGAGCTGGCTATTGGCTATGAAGATGCTGCTGTGGACCAATGACCATAACTGTATTGTTTGCTGATCCTGACTTGGGATTACCTCCCAATTCCCCTAATACACAATTGTGGGTCCTATGTGTGACTTCTGCCTCAGCATGAAACGCAGCATGAACGTAGAGTGTCATGGCAGGAATGGTCCGTGTCAGCATAGGATAGAGAAGGACGGAAGGTCGAGGCATGGCTGACGTCTGCCTCATGTCAACAGGCAGGCCAGGGGTCAGGTGGGGCCTCCTCCATGCCTTTTGAGCAGCTTTCTCTCCTGACCACACACCTTGTTTAAAACTACAGCCCGACCTGCCAACATTTTATTTTTCGTATATAAGTTATCACTTTCTAACATCATAAATGTTTTGTTTTCGACCTGTCTTTTCCCATTAAAAAGTATGCTCCAGGAGAACAGGAATATCTGTTTCATTAACTGCTGATTTTCCACCAGTTGGCAGAATAGTATCTAGTAAACAGTCAATAAACATATGTCAAATCCATTAATTAATGTGGTTCTAATGCCCAAGAAAAGCGAGATTCTGCATTTTCAGAAGAAAAAAGCATTTCATGCAAAACCACCCTTCTTAACAGCTCCACCCTCACACTGCTCTGATGGTAAACAAAGCTCAATGCACTTGCCCCCAGTCTTCACAGCAAACTCTACTTGGGGGCCCTAATGGCAGGGCTGTTGCAAATAGAGATACCACATCTTTAGTCTCGTTGACATCTTATTTACCGAAAAGGCACAGCTTTGGCAATTATGAGGAAAACCGTCATCATTTTCTCAAACAAGATGAACCACGAAAACTAGATGGTAGCCAGCTACCATTACTGAACATCTTGACCAAAGCTTCTGTGGAATAACTGGACCAAACGGGAGAAAAGTGTGTACCAGCGTTTCAAATGCTCATAGGCTTCACACTACCTGGAGCCCTTGAAACTGCATGAGATCAAGCTGACCAAAGCAACATGAAATATTAACTAGAAACCTCAGGGGCAAAACGTTCAAGTTCCTGGAGGGGAATGACTCGGCAAAGGAGAATGAGGAAGGTTGCAGACCTGGGGTATGTACTCACTAGCATTAAGGTCAACATGGGGAATTGGTATATACTTTCAACAACAGTAAAAGAAAAGGTTTGCTTCTTATCTTCCACATAATACAAAGGGTTAAAATGGAAGATGGGAAAACACTGAAAGATTTGTTAAGTACCTCCCTTGGGTCAGGCACGGCACTCGGCAGTGGAAATCGAGCTGCAAACAGGAAAATAAAACCATCTCTTCTTGTATCGCCTATCTTGAGGTCACATTCCTAACACCCAAAACCAAACTCTTAAAAAAACACAGAGTGAAAACCCCTAAAGTCATATATAATTGGCCCCTTCTGATCTCATCTCTTGCTACCCCTTTCCCCACTGACTTTAGTCCAACCTCACTGGCCTTGTTGCTGTTAATCAGACTAAAACATTGCACACCTCAAAGCCTTGGCAATGGATCTTCCCTCCGACTAAGACACTCTTCTCCCCGCCGTCCAAGTGCCTGCTGTGGGACAAGGGCTAGAGACCAAGATTTAATAAGGGAAATGATAACCTTAATGCTGCATGAAATGAGGGAAAGGGAGAGGAGTAAAACAAAGAAGGAAGATAAGGAGTGACCGCAAGGCTATAATATAAAAAGCGGAAGTCAGAAAACACAACTCTGAAAAACAGATTATTTTAAGTACGCATACATCTGAAGGAAGGGGGGCTTTAGGCTGAAAGAAGGGCAAGTGAAAACACCCAAGTAAGGAGCCTGCGTAGTGCTTGTAAGAAACAGTAGGCTGGCAGTGTAACCAGAATAGGTGTGCACAAGGAGGAGAGGAATCGGAGACGAGGATGGAGCGGCAGCCACACCATCCAGGGTCTTGAAACACCAAAGAATCCCTGAATGGGCACTAGGTGCCAAGGCAAGGTGTGAACAGGAGAGCAGCAGCAGCAGCTAAATCTAACATCTGTCCAACAGAATCTTAAAATTCAGGACATATCACATTCACATACCACTTAACATCAGAATCCATTTCAGTTAAAAGGTGCACAAAGACAAAGAAAGCGGGGCGAGTCAGATAACAGTATGAGCTGTTACAATGGTAAATGGCTAGAAGTGATCAGATTTCCAAGATATTTATAATATAGAACCAAAAAGATGCATTATGACTTGGGTGTGTGACATGAGAGACAAAGAGTTTAAATCTAAGGTTGCTACTTTGTTTGTGTGTTTTCTAAACAATGTAGGGGTTCTCTAGCTAGCACACTTCAGTGCTTGGCTCCTAGCTGAGACGCTAACGATTCATTTCCCCTCAGAGATACCAGCGAAGACAGGGCTAGCGATCTACTTCCAAAAGTTCACAACAACGAAAAGCAAACGGAGTCGTATTCTAGTCTACACACACACAGGACCACCGTGAGAATGAATCACCAGACAGCAGCCAGCAAGAACACCAAACAACTTTTGGAGGAATGGATCTGCCCTGTTCTGAGATAGGCAAAACTTCAGAAGGAAAAAGAAAGTGATTTACAATGTGTACCTCAAATTTGAACATGGTAATTTTCATATACGCTTTAGACACTCAAACAGATGCCAAATAGTACAAAGTAGACATCTGAAATTGAGAGCGAACTCAATTGGAAAGATCAAATTTGGGAGTTGTTAGCTATCAGCAGATAGTAATTAAAGAAGCTAGGTGAAGTCAATAAGTGACTAAAGTTGGTAGTTAAGAAAAGAGCTACGCAACTTGAGACCCGGACACTTCGAGAGAAAATGTGAAGAGAGACGGAAAGGAAAGTAAATACATAGGAAGAGAATTCCCAATGAGCAGCAGGAGGGATGGCAGGCAGGGAAGAGAAATGTGTTGTCTGAAAAGACAAGTGAAAAAAAAGTATCTTAAGGAGTTGAGAGAACAACTGTGTCAGAATCTGCTGGCAGTTCAAGATGAAAACTGGGAATTGACCACTGAAGTTCACAATGGAGAGGCATTCTTGCACTTGACAAGCACAGTTTTAGTGGCGTGTAGGGGGCAAAAGCCTGGTGTTAAGTGCATTCAAAAGACAAAGGAGAGAGAAAAATTGGAGTCAGTACAGACAGCTAACCTCTTAAAGCAGTTTGGCTATAAAAGTAAGGAGAGAAATTGTCCAGTGGCTGGAATGAGTGGGAGTGGAAGTGTGTGGGTCTGTGTGTTTAAGTGAAGAGAAACAGTTCCCCATTTTTAGTGCCAACAGAAAAGGACCCAATAAAAGGGGAAAATCAAGGATTTAGGGCAGGGACAGAACTCCGAGAGATGTCTGGGAGCAGGCGAGCGAGGCTGGGCTCGGGTGATCCTGAGAGAAGGTCCCATCACTGGCGTGGCATCATTAAAGCCATGGGAATAGGGGTGGGGGGGAAGAATACAGAGCATGAGACTTTAGCAATGATTCAAGTCAACATAGTGGAGCCAGTCCGTTCTCTCACTTCACTGCAGAGCTGTCAGGACCGGATACTGCTGCTGGAGTCTGTAAACAACGCCTTGGGGGGCTCCTTACAAACACACCCGAGCAAGTTAAGCACTTTCTGAAATTGCATGTAGTTTCAGGAGGAGAAGCACTCTTTCACAAGACTAATACTAAATTAATGAAAATATGCTTGGGCACAAACCCAACGTTGTAAAGGCCAGACACTCTTAAAAACGAACGCATAGGGGAGGGTGGTAAGCAAACTGAACATCAAACAATGCTGGCAAGCTGCACAGTCATAAAAATCAACTAGGTTTTAGGTTCCTAATGGAAGAGACCATTTATTATCATCGCTGAGGACAACGTTATCTGGTCACTACTCAATAAATACTAGTTGAATTAGTTAATTCAATTCTGTTGTGTTGCATTACATGCTCCTCTCAATGAACTCATGGTTTGCTGGTTTATAGCCGTAATAATCTCATGCAGCGTCCCCACTAAAATGCATTGTTTTCATTGATTTCTCTCATTGTCACAGTGCTATTTTTTGGCTTTGCATTTTTAGTGTAGTCTTGGAAATGTACACTATGCGGTAAATGCAAAATATCTTAACAAGGACTGCTAAATGATCATATTATAATTAATGAAGGGAAAATTGCCTTGCTGGATTGTTGTAAAATGGCTGATAAATCCTGAAGTGACTTGGATTTGGTATTGTTTTAGCATAAGGCAGTGGGGGTAGGAAACGCATAAAAATATTTGCCATTGAAATTAATGGGAACTGCCTTTCTTTTTCCTTAGAAAAATCACCCTATGAAGGACTTTGACGAAATAAATTAGCTCCATGAGGCAGGAGGCGTCTACATTTACTTGATTCCAAATGGGAAGCAAGGATAGTCATTTGCACAAAAGTATTTCCCGGTGGTACTTAGAAAACTGAAACGAGATGGACTGCCTCACCTGTTTCCCTGAGAGCCCACCGAGACAGCTTATGTTAGTTTCCACCAATAACCCACTAGATTAAATAGCTCTATTGTAAGTTTGAAGAGCTCTAGTTGAAATAAAGTGTTTTGAGGATGAAGTCAGAATTAGACTAGGCTATACAGACCTCCCAGAAATTTTATTCCCCCCGACAAAAAAAGTGTTACTTGATCAACTTAAGAAAACACACACCCCCATATACTCAAATATAAGCCGACACGAATATCAGCTGAGGCACATAATTTTATCATAAAAACTGCATTAAAAATGTGCTGACATATTATTATATCTGCAGGTCCACCTAGATAAGATAGGCGGGACAAACAATGTAAGAAGAAAATAACGGGACCAAAGGTCCCGGAGGGAAATGAGAGTGTGGGAGGTGGGGGAAAGGAGGAGGTATTGGCCAACTCAGGGACAAGGGAACAAGGAGTGGTTCAAAACCAGTGCCAGGGAGGGGATGGGAGGACTGGTAGGGAGTGACCAAGGGCAAGGTACTGAGAGGAATTACTGAAACCAGAAAGAAGGCTGAACATGGTAGTGGGACAGGAGGAAGGCGTAAGGAAATAGAGGGAAGGAGTAGGAGGAAAAGGGCATACCCAGAAGCCTAAATACAGACATGTACATATGTAAATATATTTATGATTATGGGGGAAATAGACCTATGTGCATATATTTATAGGTTTAGTAGTAAGGTAGCAGGTGGACATTTGGCCTCCTCACGTGCATTCCCTTAATACAAGAGCACCTTGCTCAGCTAAATGGGTCATTTCATGATTCCCACCTTCCCAGCATGATCGCTAAAGATAGACGTATGCATAAGCAAATGTGGTGGGAAAAGCTGATGGTGCCCGGCTATCAAAAGATATAGCATCTGGGGTCTTAAAGGCTAGAAGACAAATAAGCGGTCATCTAGCTCGGAAGCCACAAAGCCCACAGAGAAGAAGCACACAAGCCTATGTGAACACGAGGTATTGAAGGGATCAGGTAGCAGACACCAAAGAACAAAAACCATCATTGTGTGATCACCTTCCCCACATAAACGCTGAAGATGAATGTGTGCATAAGCAAGTGTGGTGAAGAAGGCTGATGGTGTCCGGCTATCGAGAGATATAGTGTCTGGGGTCTTAAAGACTTGAAAGTAAACTAGCGGCCATCTAGCCCAGAAGCAACAAAGCCCACATGGAAGCAGCACACCAACATGTGTGATCATGAAGGGCCGAGGGGACCAGGTTTAAAGCAACAAAGACAGGTGGGGAAAAAATCATATCATTGTGAAGGAGAGGAGCGTGTGACGGGGACCCAATGCCCATCTGTAGACAACTGGACATCCCTTGCAGAGGGGTAGTGGGGAGGAGATGAGTCACTCAGTGTTCACTGTAGCAATAATGAAACTTTCCTCTAGTTCTTAAATGCTCCCTCTTCCCAACTATCATGAGCCAAATTCTACCTTGCAGACCTGGTTAGACCAGAGGATGCACAGTGGTACAGATGGGATCTGGAAACACAGGGAATCCAGGACAGATGAACCCCTCATGACCATTGGTGAGAGTGGCCATACCAGGAGGGATGGGGGTTAAAAACGGGGAACCGATCACAAGGATCTACATATAACTTCCTCCCTGGGGGATGGGCAACAGAAGAGTGGGTGAAGGGAGACACTGGGCAGTGTAAGATAGGATAAAATAATAATTTATAAATTATTAAGGGTTCATGAGGGAGAGGGGGGCAGGGAGGGATTGGGAGGGAAAAAAGGAAAATGAGTTGCTGATTCCAGGAACCCAAATGGAAAGCGAATTTTGAGAATGATGAGGGCAACGAATGTATAAGTGTGCTTTGCACAATTGATGTATGTATGGATTGTGATAAGAGTTATATGAGCCCCAATAAAATTATTTTTTTAATGTGCTGAAAAACTCGGCTTATACACAAGTATATATGGTAAATGGTATTCAGTATTTGTACATTCCAATAGCTAAGCAAAAGCAGAAAAAATATATACGGAGGAAGAAAAAACACACTGAAAGGATCACAAATAATCACTATAATATGCATAATCAAGTATTATAAATCTATTACCTCCAATTAAAAACAACAATACAGCCACTGATACAGGGAGAAGACCCAATCACAGAGTAAGTATGGAACTGTAACCACGCTACCGGATGAGAGACAGTAAGCGTGCCCACCTTCAAGGAGAAGGACTGTCGTTGTCATCAGTGCTGTCAGCATGAAGACATAGATACATCTGTGACAACTTGAGAAACTACACAAGCTAACCTCTCTCATTTACAAAAATTCAAAAGGTACTATATCTCATAATTTGTCTATTATAGGAAAGTAAATCGATCAACATACTATATAAAACCAAATGTATAAAGTGAAATCTATGAGCTTTCCCTAGTACACAACATGAAAACTGATCTCCCATCTACTTCTATCTCTTCTTCTCATTCAATTCCCCTCTCTTTTTCTGGACTTAAGTAAAATGAAGGCTGCTTTTAATAGGTATTTCATGTTCTGGATATATAGTACAATGAGTCACTGTTCATAGCCTGGCTAGCAGGTAATTGTACCGTACATTTGTACCGTACACGTTGGTACTTAATTACATCCCATATTGTGTAAGTCTCTAATTCACACATTCCTATAAATATCTCATTGCTTCCTCATCAAAACCACAATCTCCCTGAAGGCAAATATTCTTGTTACAAAATACCAGTTCTTCCTCTAAGATGGCACCTCTGTGCCAGGTGGGTAATGGATCTTCATAAAAGCATAAAGTGTTGAAAAGAAGTAATCGAGCATACGCTTTAGAGAACTTCTTGATATACAGATTTTGAGCAGCACCAAAAGGAAACTGAAAACTATCAGTCTATAATTAATTGAAATTTAAACAGGGTGAATAACAAAATATTCCAATAAAATTCTGACTCACTTTATCTATCACTGAATTAATTATGAAATGTCCATGAAGAAATCACACTTGAAATACTCAAATATATCTTCGGAGATAAAATTAGGAGCTATCATATGTGCACTTTTAGCTAGTTAAGTTTCCAGTTTTTCTTTTTTTTTTTTTAACAATTTATTGGGGCTGATACAATTCTTTTCACAGTTCATACATATACATACATCAATTGTATAAAGCACATCTGTACAGTCTTTGCCCTAATCATTTTTTTCTCTTTTCTTCTTTTACATTTTATTAGGGACTCCAACAACTCTTACCACAATCCATACATATACATACATCAATTGTATAAAGCACATCCATACATTCCCTGCCCCAATCCTTCTCAAGGCATTTGCTCTCCACTTAAGCCCCTTGCATCAGGTCCTCTTTTTTCCCCCCTCCCTCCCCTTTCCCCCCTCCCTCATATGCCCTTGGTAATTTATACCTCGTTATTTTGTCATATCTTGCCCTATTCGGGGTCTCCCTTCCCCCCTTCTCTGCTGTCCCTCTCCCAGGGAAGAGGTCACATGTGGCTCCTTGTAATCAGTTCCCCCTTTCCAACCCACTCACCCTCCACTCTCCCAGCATCGTCCCTCACGCCCTTGGTCCTGAAGGCATCATCCACCCTGGATTCCCTGTACCTCCAACCCTCATATGTACCAGTGTACAGCCTCTGTCCTATCCAGCCCTGCAAGGTAGAATTCGGATCATGGTAGTTGGGGGGAGGAAGCATCCAGGATCTGGGGGAAAGCTGTGTTCTTCATCGATACTACCTCACACCCTAGTTAACCCATCTCCTCTCCTAAGCCCCTCTATGAGGGGATCTCCATTGGCCGACACTTGGGCCTTGGGTCTCCACTCTGCACTTCCCCCTTCATTTAATATAATATATATATACACATACATATATACATATACACATATATACACATACATACACACACTTATATCTTTTTTTTTTGCATGATGCCTTATATCCAGTTTTTCTATAAAGAACATGTATTGCCTTTAAGGAACTAAAACAACAATAACAACAAAGGAAAAAGTCTTGTATTATTCCTGAGAACAGATCATGGAGTTTGAAATTCCAGATCCAAGTGTGTAATCTGAGTACTTTACTTCATCACCAAATGCCTAGTTTTCTTCATCTGGAAAATGAGAATATAAGAGGGACTATCTCCTAAGGCCATAGTAAAACACTAAATGGGTCAAAATGTTCCATGTCCTAAGGAGTGACTCATATATAGTAAAAGTGATATAAGTATTTGTTGTTGTTATTTTTAGTATGTCTTTGGGATAGGAGGAAAGAGGACAATTTCATTCTTCAAATTTCTACAACACATCCTTTTAAGAAGCACTCCATGCCTCTGAGGGTTCTCATGAAGATAAAATATAAATAAGATAGCTTGCTGCATTGTATCAAGTAGATGATACACTTTTAATTATAATTGAACAGCTAGAAATAGAAAAGGTCTGCCAATCTCATATAAATAGATTACCTACAGATAGGTTAATTATCAAATTTAGAGATTTAAAACCAAATCCTCACATGGTGAACACCAATTACATAATTCTCCTCTGGGGTCTCTCCTGGATAAACCGCATGAGGAGAAAATTCAAACCCTTGGGGGTATGTTAACAGATGAGACCACAATAGAAAAACAGACTGCTCAGTACTACAATTGAAAAAGAACTTGGGAAAGAAGGAAAAGAGAGGAGAGAAGGCATTGCAGAGTTTATAATCGAGAAATAAAAATTACTTTTAAGATTTTTAAAATTTTAATGTTTATTAATAGAAAATTTTATTTTAAGGTCATTGGTCATATAATACCCTTACATGCACATTTCGCCTCCATAGCTTAAGTAAAATCAGGTCAACTAGTAGTTTATTATTGGCTCAATTGGTCTAAAATTTGACTTTCTAATGGAAAGTAGCAAGCTCCTTATTCCTCTGGGATTTGGTTGGGGAAAGCAAGTTAAGGCAGCTCTCAGCTCTCAGCTCTGCAGAAGCAGCCTTTGTCCACCAGAGATAAGTATTATCAGAACATAAGCCTTTCTTCCCCTCCTCCTCTTAGAAAATCACTGGGAATTCCTAGAAACCCATTGTCTATAGCCATGCCCCACATCCATTGTCTCTTCAACACATCTATCAGGTATTTGTTGCCAACATCCCCTGCAACTTGTCAAAGTCACTGTGACAGGTAAGTCGCGCCTCATCTTGGCTGGGTCAGGATTCTCAATACGTTCCCAGTAATCCTCCACGATGTGATCTAACACAGCACAACAATTCCCATCTTGGGGTCTGCTTGTGAGTAGACAAGCACAGGTGAGAACATAAAGGCGGGATGCAACCTCCTGACTTAGGTCACAGCCCTCATGCAATGGGAAGGAGGTTTCTTTGGGGAATGTGTCCTACTACTCATGTACTGGTCAGTTGAGGCTGTGGGAAACTGCCTCGCTTTTTGATGGTGGGGATCCTACATCTGGCTCATCAACCCCTGGGGTTCTTTGGACTTCAACCAAAGACCCACTATCTACATTAATGACCCTCGACGTCACCAATAGTTTGCCATTTGGCCTTCTGTGCATGGATTTTATGAACTCTGCAGCCACAAGCCTGACCTCGGACCTCAGACTCATCCTCCTCTGTAGTCATTGACCTTTCTGTCTTCTTTCTTTCTGTGTAATCAGTCACTATAGTTAGGCAAGTCAGGAGAAGCCCCCAGCTTAACATCTGATCCATGCACTTGAGCTAGACTGAACTTACCCATGTCTACAATTGTATGAGGCATTGTCTTGATATCAATTTATCTCTTTATAAGTGTCCCTAGTTTTGCTTCTTTATCTGTAACACAGTCAGTAATTACCTTAACGTTGCTAAAGTTAATTCTCAGTCAGTCCGCCTGTAACATGATGTGTCAGAATTGTCTGCTCCTATTTGAGATACTCTCTAGACATTTTCTATTCCTGGTTTCCTCAGCACCTCTGTTAGCAGCTTTGCAGTTGCTGGAATCCACTCAAGGGCATGTAGATGATAGCCTCAGATGACTGATCTCTGTCAGTGCTGCCTTGTCCCATTCTCTTTTCTACCTTCTTTCACCACCAGGGTGAGTGCACGAAGCTTCACATTTCATTAGATACTGACAAATGTATATCTCAAGCCAAACCACTCAGTCAACTCCAGTTTCAAATCCAACATCTGTTTAAATTTCTAGCAGATATAAAATGTCTACCTAAATGTTTAATAGATATGTCAGTCTCTAAGTGATCTCCTTCTTGGACAGACGATCTTTTGTCTCAGCAAATGGAAATTCCACCCTTCTCATTCTTCAGCCCTGGTGCCAAAGTGACTTGCTTGTGGAGCTAACCACAAAATCAGCAGTTCTAATCCATCACCTACACCGAGGAGAAAGGATGACGTTTTCTGCTCCCACAAAGGTTTACAGCCTCAGACACCCAAAGGGACAGTTACACTCTATCCTACAGAGTCACTGAATTGGAATTGACTCAGGGTCAGTGAGTTTATTGATATATTTATGGTTCTTTCCTCAAAACCTTAGAGTTGGTGCCTTGATTTCTCTCTCTTTCACACCTCATACATCTTCGTCAACAAATTCCAAATGGTTCTGCTACCAACCAGAATTGTTCTACTCCTGTCTATGCCACTGTTAACAGCCTACACTAAGTGGCCATCATTTTGGGCCTGAATTTTAACTGCTTTTCATGCCTCTGCCCTTTCCACCTACAACAAAGTTCTTTTATGTGAACCACTGCTGACATTTTCAGATGAACAGTTGGCCTCACGATGTAAAATGTTTAGCAGCACCTCTGGCTTCTAAATGTCAATATCATCTCTCCGCATTTGGGACCATTGCAAATGTCCCCAATACCTCCGAATGTTTTGGTTTTTGGATGGGGCAACAAATTTACCCATGATTAAGAACCAATACTATATAGCATGTCTTATCCAAGCCATGGGTCACCTCAAATACACATGAAAGTTGGATAGTGAATAAAGCCACAGAAGAATCGATGCAATTGAACAATGGTGCTGGCAAACAATATGGAAAGTACCATGAGCTGCCAGAAGAACAAACAAAGCTCTCTTCTAAGAGATGGACAGCAATGATGACTGTGTCCCATTTGAGGGGATCAAATAACAAAACTGTAGTAAGCAGAAACATTTGATGGTGTAAGATATGGCAATTTAATAATAATAATATATAATAAGGTTTCCTGGGGGGTAGGGAGGGCTAAGGAGGGGATAAAGGGGATCTGATATCAACAAGTTCACGGAGAACATGTTTTGAAAATGATGGTGGCAGCAACTGTACAAATATGCTTGATCTAATTGAAATATAAATTTTTATAATATCTATAAGAGCTACCAATTTTTAAAAAATAGAATACAGCTAGAATGCTGCTCAGAAGTGTGTGAGGCAAGACTTCATCTCATGTACTTTGGACATGCTACCAGGAGAGATTAACCCATGCCAAAGGAAATTATGTTTAATAGAGGGTCAAAGAAAAGGAGGAAGACCCCCCAACATCATGGACTGACATCGTGTCTGTAACAACGGGCTCAAAAATAATAAATGATGGCGAGGATGACATAGGAATGGGCCGTGATTCACTTTGTTGTCCAGTAGAATAAAATAACGAGGGAGGTGCTCTCAGCCATCCAAACAGATGAGTTTGAAAATGTTTCCAAGAATGGAATCACAGATTTGACTAATGTATTAAGTATAATGGATAATACTTTGAAGGTTAAAAGGTTGTTTTGTAAAAAAATTTAAATGCATAGCTTAGGAAAAAAAAACCTGGGTTATTTTTGGATACCCGCTTGAATGTTGTCATCAAGTCGGTGCTGCACAGTAACCCTATGCACATCGGAACAAAGCACTCGTCTCCATCCCAGCGTCACGCCTGTCCTTCACTTTGAGCTCACTGTTGCAGTCACTGCCAATCCCTCTCTCTCATTGAGGGCCTTCCTTCTTTACATTGCTGCTCCACTTTACCAAGCATGATGGACTTCTCCAGGGACCGGTCTCTGCTGATAATAAGTTCCAAGTATGTGAGACAATGTCTTACCATCTTTCCTCTAAAGAGCGTCTGGCCGTCCTTCACCAAGATAGACCAGTTTGCTCTTTTGGCAGTCCGTGGGACTTTCATTCTTCTTTGCCAACACCGTAGCTCAAATGCAGAGAATCTTCTTCTGCTTCCTTATCCAATATCCAACTTTCACACGCACAAAAAGTCACTGAAATACCATGGTTTCTGTCCGCTGTACCTCAGTCCTCAAAGTGACCTTCTTACTTTCCAATACTTGAAAGAAATTTTATGCAACAGATTTACATAATTCAATGTGTTGCTTCATTTCTTGAGTGCTGTTTCCATGAGTGTTGATGATGAATCCAAGCAAGACGAAATGCTTGCCAACTACAATCTTTCTGTTTTTCCTGATGTTACCTATTAGTCCAGTTTTGAGAATCTTGGTTTTCTTTACATTGAGTTGTAATCCATACTGAGGCTGAAATCCTTGATTTTTAACAACTAGAGCTTTAAGTCCTCCTGTCTTTCAGCCAGCAAGGTGTGTCATCTGCATATTGAAGGTTGTTAATAAGCCTGCCTCCCAATCCTGATGCTGAGTTCTTCACATAATCCCGTTTCTCTGATGGTTTGCTGTGCAAACAAATTGAGTAAGTAGGACAAGAGGATTCAATTCTGACACACGCTTTTACTGAATTTTAAACCAAGTAGTAGTCCCTTGCTCTGTGCACACAATGTCCTCTGGATCCATGTACAGGTTTCACATGAGCATAATAGGTAGTTCCTGTTCTTCTCAAGGTAATCCATAGTTTGCAGTGATTCATACAGTGGAATCCCTTCACATAGTGAATGAAACACGCTGCACAACAGCTGGTCTTCTCTGTGTTAAGCCAAATCCATCTGATTTCAGCAATGATATCTTTTGTTCAATATCCTCTATTGAATCTGGCCTGAACCTCTGGCAGCTCCAAATCAATGAACTACTGCAACTGTTGTTTACTACTTCAGCAAAATATTGCTTGCATCTGATATCAAGGATAATTTTCTTATTCTGTTGAGTCACATTTATTTGGAATGATTATAAATATGGATTTCTTCCAGTCAGTTGACAAAGCAGCCATCTTCCAAATTTCTAGAGGAGTGCTACCAGTGGTTCATCACTTTGTTGAAACATTTCAATTGATATTCTATCGATTCCTGAAACCTTGTTTTTGGCTAATACTTTCAGGACAGCTTGGATCTATTCCTTCAGTGTCATTAGTTCTTAGTCACATGCTACATCTTGAAATGGACAAATGTTGATTAGTGTGGTTCAATGACTGTGTATTCCTTCTTTCAATGCTTTCTCCATCATTCAATATTTTGCAGATAGAATCTTTCAAGATTGAAACTGAAGGCTTGACTTTTTGAATAATGAGTTATTTCAGTTAAAGATATGCCAACTATGTTCTTTCTTTTTGGTGTCCTAACTCTAAGTCTTTGCACATTTAATCATAATAATTTATTTTGTCTTCTCAAGCTGTCCTTTGAAATTTTCTGTTCATCTCTTTGTGTCCATCATTTCTTCCATGTATTGGGCTAATTTTTCTACTACCCTAAGTCCTTTGCTCAAAAACCATTTTCCCAATGGTGTCTTCTGTGATTTCCCATTTAAAAACCTCAACACCTTATTAGACATAACCAAACACTTATTAGCAATGGTTAGGGTGACATAGGTAATTCATGAAGGCGATGTTCTAAGGCCTACTTTGGTGAGTAGAGATTGAGGCCTGAAAAACTCATGTGGCCATCTAGGGTACAATTACTGGTCTCCTTTGCTCCCCCACTGGGAGGAGAGAAGACTGATAAAAATAGAAACTCTCATGGAAACAATTAGTCTAATAGTTGTATGGGGCATGCACACATCAGCCTTCACATCCATGAAACACAAAGCACTAGGTGGCGCCTGGCTACCACTTCCACCTGCTATGGAAAGGCTTACACAGAAGGCTCGGGTAGAGCAGAGGAGAATACAGTACAGATTCCAGAATCACAAAAGAGACCGGGCTCACAAGCTGGAGAGAGACTGGTGGCACCCTGAAGTCTATGATCCTTAGTCACTCCTCAGGTCTGTAACTGGACTCACCCTTGTAGTTCACGTTTCAGTCACACATCAGACAGGTCTCAAAGAGGGATAACAGCGCTAGTGTGGTAGGCACACCTGAGTATAATCAACCAATTAAGACCCAAAGGGCAGCATTTCCCCAAGGACAAATTTCAGAGCATTCGAAAAGAAGCATGGATGGGAACGGGTAACAGAAAGGAAGTACATATGTGATGGTACATGAGATGAAACAAAATGTGTTTAATTGTTGAAAAAAACTGATGATCTGCTCTGTAAACCGTCACCCAATTCACAACAAAATCAATTTACAAAAAGAAAAAAGTAAAACAAGTAAAAATATGAGCTTCATATACAGTGCCACACACACACACTTTCTATTCATCCTTTCTGCCTTTGCTAACCCCAAGGTCAGCAGTTCAAAATCACCAGCCACTCCATGGGAAAAAGATGAGGTTTTCCATTCCTGTAAGGAGCTCCAGTCTAGGAAACCCACAGGGGCATTCTACCCTATCCTACAAGGTCGCTGTGAGTCTGCATCAATCTTATGGCATTGAGTTGTTTTTGTTTTGTCTTTTAATCTGTAGCTGATAGGCTATATATTTTACTTAATGATTTAACTTGCCTCAAATTAATAGGTTTTAAATATTAGTATAGAATGAAGTTTTGCATTTTTTATCCACAACTCTATGGCTATCAGAAAGTTAAGTGTCTACAACAGGTGAGTGACCCAACGAACACCTGCAGAGGAAATGAGAGGAGGAGGGAAGGTCGAAGAGAGGGCAGGAAGGGAAGATAGGTAAGGGAAGAGAGGATGGGTGAAATAGACTCTATAGTAAGACAGCCACAGCGAATACCCAAAACGAGTCTGCCTGGGTCATTCATAAAAACCGAGTTGATTCCAAAATATTCCTTTTTTGAAAATACAATTCACAATGTATAACAAAAGCTAAGACTTTGTCAAACTACTTCTGCTTTTACCAAACTTTATGTAGGATTTTATATAGAAAATGTACTTATAATGTCATTAACAGACATATGAAAATAATTATAGAATGCATAGAAACTGAGAGAAATTTTACAAAGCACATGGGCTGTGATATCTTCCCAAGATAACACTGACTGTGCCGGGGTAAAGTCAAATCATTCCATGCCATACACCCTAAAGTATGTTAGCGAGTCACCATCACAGTGAACAGCGTCCATTTCTACAGAGAAAGCGTACATGGTTCGGCTGGGAGTGAAGCAGAGGAGCAGAAATGCTCCCTGCTGCAAGCTGACAGTTACATGGGACCCCTGAAGTTTTAAATTGAGTTCCTCTGCTAATTACCGGCCTGAAAGAGACAAAGAATGATCCACATTTTATTCTCTGCTGAACTTGCAACAAGCACTCGTGAATGGGACATTAGGGTCAAGCTGGGAAGCTCCAGTTTGTTTGACCGAGTACAGAGCATGGTGTCACCTCCCGCGCAAATAAGGTCAGGTACACCTCCCTGCCTTGGGTTCCCACCAGGGAGATGTCAGTGTAACCGGCGCTAACTGAGGACTTGAGAGAGAGGATAAAACAAAAACGCAAACAAAACAGAAAACAAAAAATCACGTTGCCTATGGATTTGAAGTTCTGTGTTTTAAAATGAATTCAAATGTGTACAATCTCATTCTTTTCCATCACATGCTACACCTAGTGGTAAGAGTGTCAACTATTCTGTCTATTTTCTAAACAGCTCATTGTATGACCAGTAAAGCTACACAGCAGGCAGGTACTTTAATGAAACAGGCCTATTCTCTGGGGACAAGAACCTGTGGTTGAAACGCTAGCACTGTGATCATGAAAGCACTTTGTTCTTGCCAATGAGCAATACTTTTGATGTGGATCCTGATCAAAAATCCCCTTGGGAAGGAAAAACGTGTAGCGGTGGGGAGGGGGGAACAAAGGAGTGTTGTGATGTGAGATTTCAAAACAGATTTTCTCAGAAGAAAAAATACCTTCAGCATTCAAAATGGGTATGCATTCTACCTTTCTGGAAAGTCATAGAATGACGTTGCCAAAGCAGCCTCATTGAAGTTAAAGTAATAAAAGTAATTAATTTATTCATTCAACCAACAGTGTTGAGTATACTACTTTCGTGCATGGAAGAAACATAAGAACACTCGAGAACACAATCCCATGACCAGTGCAATTCCTTTCTCTCTTCTCTTTATTTAACTTACTATAACTCGGCATCCAACATGTGGCTGAATGAAAAAAACCGAGGGGCAGCTTACACACTGTAGCCCGGCATGTGAGAGTTAGGAAACAAGCACTAATCAATGGGCACCTCCTCATAGTGTCACAGTGAAGACTTTGGGGAATCACAGAGAATGTGTTTGACATCCCAGCTCCTTCATTTAATGGCTGTCTGCAGGAATAGGAAACTTCATGGTCTCAATTTCCTTAATATAAAAAATAATCGTGTAGCAGTGCCTACTGTACACGGTAGTTAAGAACATGAAGTGTGACACTGCCAAGAACCTTTTACGCATGTTTTTAACAAAGTAGAATTATTTTGGCTATCTTTTAAAATGCTAAACCTACATCAGTTCTTAAATAATTATACACATACTTTGTGGCAAGAATCCAGAAGCACCAAACTTTATTTTACCTCTTGTGAAATCATAGCCTCTAAAAATATAACCCTTAGACTGTTCATGCGTCCTAAGCATCTTAACCAATAAACTCCACCTTCAAGGAGCCCTTCTGAAAAAATAAACAAGAAAATTCTTACCGAGTTTTGGCAAAGAATAGGGCACTTTAAAGTAGTCTTCATAAAACTCAATTAGTCTCTTTGTTATATGGAGGGCGTAGTGCCCGGATCCTCTTCTGATGGCGTCGGGTCTTGCATACAACCGCACCTAAAACATATGCAGACGCAGCACTTTAGCCTTTTGGTCTCAAGTTGTATCTATCGTGCAAATATGAACCTACACAAATTACTTCAAGGACTACAAAAATTAAACAATATCCTTTGTCCATTATATCAAGGCACTTTGTAATTGAAAGAATCAAACTACAACAATTGAAGTAACCAAGGTGAGCAAGTTACAATTTCCTCCCTTTGCAAGACGACAAAGAGAACAATTCTATACCTTGCTTCAAAATAAATATTCAAAGTGATCACTTATGTGCGCCTGTTAGAGATTTGAAGGTATGGTGGATTAATATAATGGGTCCCTAACGATGCTGAAAATAGTCAGGATACGGTGGCTCAGCAGGAGAGAAAATTCATGGTTTGTTAAAGACATATTATAACAAACTTTGAAAGTATTACTGAGCAGGGCAGAAATATAATTTATGCCCCCTTCTTTTCTTTGGAAAAAACCTGTCTTGTTCCCAATCTGCAAACCAGGGATAGAAAATTCTTGCCTGGACATCAACAATCCTCATTCTGGTGGGCACTCTGCAAGTGCTCCTGGCTCAAACCCAGCTGAACATCATTCATATTCCAGCACAATCTGGACCCTTAATATGGATTTTAAATCAAGCACTGTATATTATCTAGTCCTCAGCCAAGAAGGATCCTAAGGCAAGTAACATAAAACTGAACAAAACTAACAATTGTACAGAAAAGGCTAAAATGAGATTAGTTTCCATAAAGCTTTCATAAAGCTATCCAGCATCCTTCTTTCCAAAGGCTAAGTCTATTTTTCACAGATGTGGTCCCTAATCCTCATATCAATTGTGTGAATAAGAAATGTGTATTTTGTACAGCAGTGGAGAGCAGTGTCCTGGGAGTTGGATTTTAGTCCAACTCTGCCACTAAGAACGTGGGATGCTGGTGAGCAAATTACTTAACCTGCTTGGGTCTCAAATGTGCTCATTTATAAAATAAAGGTGTTTGCCACCAGATAGTTCTACAGTGTTTTTCAATTCTAAAACACCTATTCCCAATCCCATTTTACAGATAAAAGGATTTATTTTCTTACTGGTGATTTTCCCAAATCAGTATAAAATATTTTATTTAGTATATGTAAATGGATATTTATGTTCATAAAGACTACAAAGGAAAACTGTAGTCCATGTGTAATGGTTAGATCTTATACTAACTTGGTACTTTTGTGGAGGCAGGGGTGGAGTCAAACCTGTCAATCATGTAGTCGCCTAGTGACGCCTCCTTGGGGGCGTGGCTTTTTATAAGCGAACAGCAAGAACTTCTTTCTCCAACCCGCCGCCTTCCCTGCTTGCCAAGATTGTGTCTGCCTCTAGCGTCAGCCCCATGTGGACTGCAGACCCTGCATGTTTCAACACCCTGCCATTTCCCACCAACCCTGGATCCACAGGACTCTGCGCCCACCTGTGATCCCCCTGCTTCCGCTAAAGGTACTTGTTCTGTTTCATCCGCCTGCCTCAGCTGGGATGCATTCTTGATGTGAAATTGTTTCTTGATATCAAGGGTTTTTTTTTTTCTGATTTCAAATCCATAAACAATCTATGTCATTGGTTTTGTTTCTTTAGACACCCTAGCCTACCCCATCGCAATATAACACATGATTGTACAGGTGACTCTTTACCATCTATATTAAAAGGAGAGAGAAGGGAAAACCAAAGCAGCTGCTCTTAAGTCAATTCTGAAGCAGCAGCTCGATATGTCCCAGAGCAGACCCGCTCCATAGAAGTGTATCACGGTAATTCGTCTGGAAGTCGTTCCTCGGGACTTCCTTCAACAGAATTTCTGGGTAGGGGTGAGCCAATCGCAAACTATCTGTACAGTCAAGATATAAGTACAATCTAAAAGCCTAGAAAATCGAGGAAAACACATTTTGACTTTAGCTTGAAAGACCTATAATTCAATACCAGATTTACTGACTAACACATTTCCAACAAAAATGGCTGACAGAAATATAACCTCTTCCATCAATCAATTCCACAAATCAGTCAAGATATCTGCAATGAATTCAATAACAATTAACTACTAAAATGATGAAGCTGCTTCTCATGCAGCAACTAAGTTAGATATAAAATTGGGTCCAGTCACCACAGATTTAGTCGGCAGCGGTAGAAAGCCGACACTCTCAGGAAAGCCCATCTGAAAGAGCAGCACATGCCACTCTTGACACTCGGGGAGATGCAGTCATTCCGAGTCCCTGCTGTGCCTGGCATCAACTATTCTGTATACATTCGGTATTTTAGGTGGAATTCCCAAGAGATAGGCCACAAGACAAGTAGGGTGTGTGGGTGATCAGGAAAGAGGCGTGCCCAGGAGATACCTCCGAGGGAATAGGCAAAGCAGCATCCAGAAACGTGAGAATCCAAGCGAGGCTGCAATTTCAGGTGAAATCTGGAGCACAGACTGACCCACAAGGGCCTCGATGATCTGGAAAGTGTGTCCTGCGTGATTGGCTGGCTCCCATGAGCCTGGATCAGGCCTCATTGGCTGCTCACTGCTAAGGGCGGGCATAAAACCTCAGGCACTTCCTGTTCTTGAGACAGCTGGGCAAGGAGCTCCCCTAGTCAATTGCTCGTGTTTTGGGACTCTCAGGTGTGAGCAGTTAGGAGTAAAATCACTAAAACGGAGCAATAGGGACATCAAATAGGGAAGGGGATCTAGCCTATACAACAGCAACTGTCATAGAAACTAATTCACTGTCAACAGATATTTAATTAGCACGTGCTCGGTGCCATAATAATCCGAGAAGTGGTGGACTGCTCACAAAAAGGTCAGTGGTTCAAAGCCACCAGCTAACTGAGAGGTCACCACTTCAAACTCACACTTCAGGAGCAGCATGAGGCCATCTGCTTCCATTGAGGTTTACAGCCTCGGAAATTCTAAGGGACACTGCCTGCCTCTCTGTCCCGCAGGGTCACTATGAATCAGAATTACTCAATGGCAGTTGGTTTAGTTTTTTGATTATTTTTAATAGGGATGAAAAAGACTACAGGAGGAGCAGGTGTGCATGTGTGTGTGAGAGATTGAGAGAGAGAAATGACTCAATGGCAGTGGGTGTTTTGTTCTTTGGGGGGAATTTTGTACCATGGTCAAGGCTAAGTATTTTTTATTTAATGATGAAGAAAACATGGTCTCTAGTTAAGTGAGGTACAAAGCATTAAGGTACAAAGATCAGAGATAATATAATCATCATTATTAAAAAGCTTAACATATATTCAGTAATTTAGTATTTGTATTTTTTAGTTACATTATTTTCATATCAACTTGAAGATATGAAAATGTAGGGGTGGAGTCCAGTCTGTCAATCAGGTCACAGCCTGATGATGCCTCCTGTTGGGCATGGTCTTCTCATATGAAGGATCCTGGGCTCGCTCGCTCTCTCTCTCTCTCTCTCTCTCTCTCTCTCTCTCTCTCTCTCTCTCGCTCTCGCTCTCGCTCTCGCTCTCGCTCTCGCTCTCTCTCGCTCTCTCTTTTTCTCTTTCCCTCTGCCTTTACCCTCCTGCTGGCAAGCCACTCAGAGACCTTCCAGAGCCCTGTGATGCTTCTACCACCATTTGATCCACAAGACTTGTCACCTACCAGCCTGTGATCTTCCTGCATTTTGCATCATTGCTTGCAGCTGTGTGAGTCTGAAGAGGAATTTATGGACTAAGATCAGACTTACAGACTAGTATTGGACATAAGGACTTTATCAGGACTATACTGGGATATTTTATTTATGCAGAATTACTTCTTGATATAAAGCTCTCTTACACATATATGAGTGTCCTTGGAATCCACTCTGTCCAGCAAACACATTGTACAAGTAACATTTTCCTGTGATATAAATGGCAAATGTATCATGAGAAAAATATATAGCTTTCAGAAGGTTTGAAATGAAGTAACTAATAAATTCAAGTTAAAACTATAACTAGGACCACTACAAAATGACAGAGTAAGGGTCACTGATTTTAATCTTAAGCACCATCACCGATTTTGGTAAAAATGCAGCTATTTCTATCAATCAACTCCACCAGTCTGTCAAGCTATCTGCAGGACCAGACAAGAAAAGCATGATTGAGTCAATCTGGTTGTTAAGAATTGATGGAAATGATCCAATTCCAGGTGAGGAAATAAGACATAGAAGCAGTGTCTTCATTTATTCATTCCAACATGTATTGCATGCCTGCTGTGTACCAGGCACTTTACGGGAGCCTACAAATAAAACAAGACCACAGAGTGCGTAGCCCTCGAGGTCTGAAGTTTGAACTCACCAGCCGCTCCAATGGAAAAAAGATAAGTTTTTGGTTCCTGTAAAGATTTACAGCCTTGGAAACCAAAAGTGGCAATTCTGCTCTGTCCTATAAGGTCAGTGTGAGTCAGAATTGACTAGATTCATACCATGCACTTCATAGCAGTGCCTAGATGTTGATAAGTAATGGCATGGATTAAGTTGTGTATCCTCAAAAGATGGGTGAGCTTGGCTGGATCATGATTTCCTGTATTGTGATTTTATTACTCCCCCACTTCGTGATCTTCTATGTATAGCTGAAGCTGGACTAGGTCATGGTGATGAGGATTATGTTATGTTTGTTATGTCACCGAGGCAGGATTCAGTGGGAGGCAACAGCCCTAGTCAAGATAAGGCCCCTCGTCCAGTGTCAGGAGAATCCTCCGGGGAGATAAGAAGAGAGAGAGAGGACCCTCCCCACCACAGTGAAAGAAAAGCCAGCAGAGTGTGTCTTTTTCACCGGGATCCCTGCCCTGAGAGCCTAGATTCAGGGAAAGAGGGATGTCCATACAGATGGAAATCTCCAAGGAATGCCAAGCCCACAGATGCTGAGGGCAGACAAGGACTTTGTCTTAGAGTCAACAGAGGAAGAAAGCCTTCCCCTAGATCTGGCATTTTGAGTTCTGACTTCTAGCCCTGAAACCATGAGAAAATAAACGAACTTGTCAAAGCCATCCCGGTGCGTAAGCTGTGTTGTAGCACCACTACTCTTCACGGCATCTTAAATGACACACAGATTAACAGCAAAAGGACAATATGAACATCAAAAGGGCATCTTTTGCTTTTCCTCTCATTCCAACAGATCAACTGATTAATCTCTTGTCCAAGGCCAAGTCCTTATTCCATCCCCTTTTACTTGAACAAAGACGTCACTGCCAAAATGCCTTCCCCGTTTCCTGCATCACCAACTGATGCCTGCCTCCTGGATCATTCTCCTCGGTAGGCATATACTCTGTTTTGTCTCCTTTGTTAAAATTAAAAACCGAAAAACCCTTAACCTCTGTTCCTCCAATTATTGTCCCATATTTCCATTCCCTTTTATATCAATGATACTCAAAAGAGTTTCCTATATTATAATAAACAACATAAAATGTAATATGAACCAGCATGAAAGTGGGCATATAATATAGAGACAATTATAAATGGGGTGTTTTGAAACGTATATCCCCTGCTTTTAAGTTGCTCATGAACTACAACCAGGCTTTTTTTTTTTTTTTTAATTTTAACAATTTATTGGGGCTCATACAATTCTTTTCACAGTTCATTAACCAGGCTTTTATACCCAGAAAACCAACACTAAATCCAATGTCACTGAGTTGATTCCAACTCCATGTTGGGTTTCCAAGGCTGTAAATCTTCAAGGGTGCAGAAAGCCTCAACTTGCCTCCATGAAGCAGTTGATGCGTTTGAAGCCCTGACACTGTGGTTGGTAGTCAGCCCAAAGCACCACCTGGGCCCCCAACAGTCTACCAGAACTAGACGCACCAAAAGTACCCTACTAATGACTTCACAATGCATGCTTGCCCTGTCAGCAGTGCTTGGGACAGGCGATCATGTGTTCTCTTTGAAACACTTTTGTTACTTGACTTCTATTCCCACTTAAGCACTCCCAAGTTTGGCTGGCTCCTCCTCTTTCTTCCCTCAATGGTAGAGAGATCCGGATTGCAAGCCATAGGCTTCTTCCACAGGCTGTCTACACTTAAGATCTTGCTAATCATATATCATATCTAGTTTTCAGATATTAAAACTGAAGACTTTCCCTACAATTTCAGATTTGTAAATGCAGCTGCCAACTGATACCTCCACTCAAATATCTATCAGTCATATTAAAACCAAACCTTGATACCTTGATATCTCTCTCTCTCTCTCTCTCTCTCTCTCTCTCTCTCTCTCTCTCACACACACACACACACACACACACACACACACACACACACACATCCTGCTTCTCCTATAGTCTGTTTCATCCTGTTTAAAACTAATCCAAAAAACAAAGCAGCCACTGTTGAATCAATTCTGACTCATCGTGACACTGTAGGACAGAGTCAAACTACTTCCAGGATCTCCAAGACTGTGAACTGTACATGCTGACAGAAAAAAAACGCATCTCCTCTGTCCCTGGGAGTAGCAGGTCAGCTCCCACTGCAGACCTACCTAAAAGGCTTATTAGTGTTGTGCTTAACCATAGTTAAGTGCATGCAGCAGGACAATGGTACACTTACCCACTCTATGACATTTCAAAGTTTGCATAGACTGGCAAAAGAAAATAATAAAAGAAATCTGCATGCAACTTTCAGATATGTCTCTTATGAAAGGCATTTAAAACAATCGGGCAGATAGCCGTGAATCTAAACCAGCCAAAGACCATAAGCTGGAGCTCTTCTGACCCCAGCACTTTAGTAACAATGAAGATAAATCACAGCGTCAGTAAAGGGAGATAGAATGCATGTCAGTCTTGGCTCCATGGAAAAGACATATGAGACACACTCGGGGAAACTAAATTTACACAGTCTCCAGAATGAGCATCAAGGAGGGAAGCTGATCACACTCTATAAATACCACCAAGGTAACACCATAAATAATTAAGGAGAGGAAATATTCGTCATCTCTGAAGGAGCTCTAAAAATGAAGTTTTAGATTTACTTCTCTATTCCCACTTCTTGGCATCAAAACAGCTTTGTGTTGAGAGTTGGTTGCTCCTGCCCAGGACATATTGGCGCAGAAGAGTTGACATGTGGCTATAGTTACTCGGCCCTGCATAAGAAGAAGGACTCTCCTTTGTCCCACAGACCATATAGCTCAGACCCCCCAGCAGTGGAGGGATTAGACCTCTGCCAATCAACACTTCTGAAGCATGCCTCTAACCACCCCAGGGAGCCAGTGTCCAACCCTCCTAAACACAAGAAAAAGAAATTGGATTTGTGGCTTCACAAAAAGTTAAAAATGAGGGGTCATAGGGAAGAGATGAGTCAGTCAGGGTGCAGTGTGGCACCAATGAAACACACAACTTTTCTCTAGTTCTTTGGTGTTTCCTTCACCCCACTATCATGACCTCAATTCTACCTTACAAATTGGATTAGACCAGAGCATGCCAACTGCTATAGATAAAAGCCCCAAACACAGGGAATCCAGGATAGATAAACCCTCAGGGCCAACAATGAGAGTGGCGATACCAGGAGGATTAGGGGATAGTGGGGGAAGAAAGGGGGAATCAATCACAATGATCAACAAGAACCCCCTCCAAGGGGGACAAATAATGGAAAAGTGGGTGAGGAATGACGGGGGACAAGGTAAGATATGGAAATAATAATCTATAACTTATCAAGGGTTTGTGAGGGTGGGTGCGGAGGGGAGGTAGGGGAAGAAATGGGGAGCTGATATCAGGGGTTCAATTGGGAATAGAATGCCTTGAGAATGATGGTGGCGGCATATGTGCAAATGTGCTTGGCACACTGGATGAATGTACGGATCGTGATAAGGGATGTAAGAGTCCCCAATAAAAGTATTTTAAAAAATGCAATGACCACATAAGACAGCAATTCCACTCCTAGGCATATGTTCAAAAAATTAAAAGCAGGACACTGATACTTATATACCAATGTTCATTGTAGCATTAGTCATAATAGTAAAAACTCGAAACAACCAAAATGCCTGTCAACAAATGAATGGATAAGCAAAATGTCTGTGCATACCTATGAAATCTGCTGTCATCTACGCTGGCTCATGGGGACCCTGTGGATGTCAGAGGGGAAGTTTGTTCCATAGAGTTTTCCATGGCTGAAATTTTACAGAAATAGACTGGCAGGGTTTTCTTCTGCAGAGTTTCTTGATAATTTCAGACAGCCAGCCTTGTAATTATTAACTGACAACTATGTGTCTCACCCAAAGAAGGTACACACATATGATGGAATATTACTTACTCCATACACATAAATGAAGTTAACATACACATACTACAATAGATGAACTTAGAAAGCATTCTGCAAAGTGAAATAACCCAGAGAGAAAATGACAGGTGTTGCACCATCCCACCTAAATAAGCAATAAAGTAGGCAAATGTACAGCGTAGAATGTATATCAGTGGTCCTCAGGCTCAGAGGGGGGGGAAGGAAAGTAAGGACTTAATGTGCACTGAGCTCCAGGTGACCAACGTTTTAGAATAGCACTGCCCACAACTATCCAAAGGAAGAAACACAGTAACAGTGGGTCTACTGCATGTATGTATGTATGTATATATATGTATATATGTATATATATTCTATTTGCTCAAATGAGTGCTCACCATGTAATAACATGGCATTTAGCAACCTGTAAAGTATAGGTAAAACATCTAGAGATTTCATTAAAGTGCAATTCTAAGTAGGTCTGAGGGGATTAGATGTGAAAGTTGAGAACAAAGAAAAATCAGTTTAAAAATATGACTTTGGTCATAGAAAAAATGCTGAATATTGTTTGATAAAACATTTCAAGACCAATTACCTATTCATTGAAATGCCTTTTTTAAACAGAATAAACTACACACGTGGAAATGGTTGGTTAGAATACACAAGAATCAATCAACTTTATCTGTGTAAAGACAAGATGGAAAAAGTTCAATTTCATTAGACAAAACAACGTCAAGGAACAGCCATGAAAAGAGATCATCAATGGCTCATATGCAAGTTCAAGTTGAAGCTGAAAAAAGAAATCCATGAAAGCCAAAATAGAGCGTGGATTTAAAAGGCCATCTCAAAAATAGATAGGACACATTAGACCAGATGAGTTGTGGGATCATATCAAGGATACCATACATTAAAAAGGCAAAGTCAGAAAAATTTTTAAAAATTAAAAACAGAGGGGACCCGGAAATGTGCTTTGGGGCACAGAATGGTAGCTAAAGCCAATAGAGAGATGCTGAATCAAAAGAGTTACACAGAAGGTTTCAAAACCTAGAGGTTGTTATCATGAAAAATTCAAACACCTGGAAATAAACAACTAAGAAGGAAAAACATACCCAATATTTTTCAAGTTGAAAGAACTGAAAAGGAAAGGGTTCAGTCATAATATTGAAAGATTCGGCAAAACAAGAGGGAAACCCTACAAAAGATGGCTTTCCAGAATGGCTGTTACAATGGGCTCATCCATGACAATTATGGAGATGGTGCAAGACCAGATAGTGTTCTGCTACATATAGTGTTGTAATAAATCAAAGATGACCTGGCAATATCACACCAACATCATAGACCAGATACTGAACAACAAAAATATAATCAAGAACTGACAGCACTAAGAAACTAATGACACACCCATTCAGAAGTTTCAATAAATGGCTCCAACCCTGGACACACTCACACATCTGTTTAGAAGATGGCTATCTGTTTGGAAGATAGTAACCAGACTACAGCCTGAAAAGATGCCTATTTGTTCCCATTCCAAAGAAAGGTGAGCCAATTGAATACCAGGCTTTTCAAAAGTTTGTGAAAAAGAAAAGAGATTAGGAAAATGAATTTCCACTAACTTTTTAAAGCCCCCTTGTACCTACATTATCAAACAATATCTTTAATATTGAATTGTCTTAGCGTTCTCTATTTTACTTCTCTAGATTCCAATATCCATTGAAGTGGCTACACAGCAACTCAGAGACCAAATCCACGATTAAATGATTTATTAAAGAAGTTAACAAATTGTAATGCCCATAAGAGGTGCTCAGGGTAGTTGCTAACCAGGACATGTGTGTGACAAAGTCACAGGTCTGTTAATACGGCCAAATTGGCGTACCCTTTTGCTGTAACCCTCAATCCAAAGGCAGTCAGCTCAAGCTCTATGGATCAGCAACCCAGCTCTTTTAAGAACCCAGAGGTGCCCCACTGGAGAAGTCTGCCTCCTGAACAACAGCCCTAATCTCAGCTCGGAAACCCAGCCCTCCCCTCTCATGCTCTAGCTCCTGGTGTGACAGCTGCCCCTCTGCTGCGATAACTGTCATCTGTATCCAGAAGGACCCTATGCAGTCATCTCTGGTCCACTCTTGCGTCCTGCTGATAAGGACATCCCTACTCTTCCTTCTCAGGTGATACACAGCAGGATGGCACTCCCAGGAATCCTGTTTTCAATGACTCACAAGTGAATCTGATCAGTATTATCCCCACCTTCTTACCAGACCCATGCATGGAAAGGTTGTTTATGGGAGTTAGAGACTTTGGCCAGAAGAACCACATTAAATCATTCAGTGCCCCTTCGAGTATCACATGCAGTTAAAGCTTTACTGAAGATAATTCAACCATGGCTGCAGCAGTGAGTGGACAGAAAGCTGCCAAGCTCAAGCTGCGTCCCAAAGACGATGCTGAATTAGAGACGCCATTGGGGGAGTCGGGGGATCCTGGCAAGAAGCAGAGAAGACCAGAAGCTTATTTACCTGTATTTTATTGACTACACAGAAGCATTTGACTGTGAGCATCCTAACAAATTATGGAGAACACTGCAAACAATGACCACTGCAGAACACTTCACGGAAGGCATGCAGAAGCTGTCAGAGACCACAAGGCAACTGTTAGAACAGAACAACGGAATGCTGTGAGGTTTAGAGCAGAAGGGAAATGTGTCTGGGTTGTGTCTATTCCATCTGTGTCCTGAGCAAGTAATCTGAGATTCTGGATGTTTTAAAGAATATGGCGTCAGGACTGGAAGTAGACTGACAACCTGCAATATATAAATGAGATAAGCTTGCTTGCTGAAAGTGAAGAGGACTTGGAACACTTCCTAATGAAGATCAGAGTGTAGCCTTCAGCAGACTGCAAATCCATGTGAAGAAAACAATGGACCCAAGTCAACATCATGATAAACTGAGAAAAGATTCATGTTCTCAAGGCTTTCATTTTATTTGTACCGATAATCAATGTCCATCGGAGCATCAATCAAAAAATCAAATGATCTATTACATTGGGGCAATCTTTTGCAAAAAGAGTTCTTTAAAGTGCTAAAGAGCTAACTTTGAGGACTAAGGTGTGCCTGACTCAAGCCATATTCTTTTCCATTAGCTCGTGTATGTAAAAACCGAGCAATAAATAAGAATTGATGCCTATAAATCATGGTGTTGGTGAAGGATACTGAAAGAACCATGGACTTCCAGAACAAAAACAAGTTTGCCTCAGAAGAAGTACAGGCAGAATGCTCTTTAGATGCAAGGATGAAAAGGCTTTGTCTCGCGTACTCTGGACATGTGATCCAGAAGGTCCGGTCCCTGGTCAACACAGACCGATTCTCACAGAAGTCTACACAGTGGGTTCCAAGATAACAGTGTTTCAGGGTAACCCAGAACTGGACTGCGTTTCACCTGTTGTACATAGGTTGCTCTGTGCTCCATTAAATTGGCAACCCACAATACCAACAACAGATCCGGGAAAGACTTTGAGAGTCTGTTTTTCTTAGTGCTCCTAAATGATCCTGAGGCTGCCGTGTTATGGGCCACTCTTTAATAGTAAGCATCGGAGGAGTTGAGAGTTTTGTGGGAGAGACAGGCACAGAGAGATAAAACTAATCTAACGACACGGCAACAAATAATAGAATTCGCCCTAGTAATGAAAAGAGTGAGGGGTTTGGTTGCTAACTGAAAGGGCGGTAGTTTGAACCCACCCCATTGCTCCACAAAAGAACTACCAGGCCATTTGCTCTATAAAGACGACAGACAACGCTGTATGGACAGCTTTACGGGGTCCCGTGAGGTCCTTGTGGGTCACAATTGACTCAGTAGCACATAACAAGCACAGCAACAACATATTATAGGTCACTAACTAAGCCTGAGGAAGTGCAGTTTCCCAGAGAAGAAAACTCTTCATTCAGTTCTGAAAAATGATGTTATTAAAGATCTTGAAAGGACGCTCAAGAAATTCTCGTGACATTTCCATTCACAGATAGTTAATATGACTAAGTTGAGGAATAAGAGGGATTCAATTAGATCCTGATTGACGTTGGTTGGCCTGGGATTTTACAGTGACTGAACAGAAGACAGTATGGAGCAGAACAGCACGGGCTTTCAAATCAGGTAACATCTCTGAACGAATGTTTCCCATGGGGAAATGGGCACAATAAAACCTGTCTCTGGGGTTGTAGAAGGTATAACAAATGTGAGCTCTTAACATGTGTCACGCTCTCTCCCCTTTTATTGGCATCTAAAATCAATGGCAACTCCAACCTCACCATAAATGCTCTCCCCACCCTCCATCCTTTATAGTTACTTTCATTTCTGATTGCTCTAAATGTGCTTATGTCTCTAAAAAAACACTGAATTTGCAAATTTTCTGTCTTCTAGGGAAAAATGAGTTAAATGTATTATTCCACTTGCTCACTGTTATTATTCTTTAAATAATAGTTCATAAGCCTATTCCTCAAAATAAGTAAAGATGTGGTCATCGTATATCTGCCTTAAGTTTTTCAAGGGAGCTTGGATTTCAAATATTCTGCCCACTCATTAAATAATGATCACCAATTTTTGGTTTAAAAAATGGCTACCACTGACATAAAACAGAGCATAATAAATTGCCACCATGGGTCCGCGGAAGGGTTTTACTAAAAAAAATTTTTTTTAATAATCTCATTCTAATGTTTGTCTTCAATTCCTAACATATAAGGTATGATGGGGCAAACCTCCATGATTACCATATTATCCCTGTACTCAGATTGTGTATAATCTGGGGGTTGGGGGGTGAGTCTGCAAAACCGGTTGCCACAATGTTGGAATTGGTCTGCATAATACCAAACCCAAAACCAAACTCACTGCTATTGAGTCTATTCCAGCTCACAGTGACCCTACAAGGACAGGGTAGAACTGTCACTGTGCATTTCACAGACCCTAACTCTTTATGGGAGAAGGAAGCCCCTTCTTTCGCTTACAGAGTGGCTGTTGGTTTCAAACTGCTGACCTGGTAGTTAGCAACAAATGGATTACCCTTATGCCACCAGGGCACCTTCTTGTGTGCTGAAGGCAGTTATTTCTTCCAGTGACCCACAGACAACACTTGACTCTCTTATTTTGGTTTCCATCTTCTGCTTGCCAGCCAAACAAAGAAAGTCTAGGCATTCTGCTCCCCATTTCTCTCCCATTCTACATGGAACAAAGTATTGTGATCCTAGTTAGAAGTTTGTTTCATGTTGCCTCTTGCAGTGCATAAATCCAGGCAATTATGTGATGGCCTTGCTGTTCCCTTGGTGCATTCTCTTCATACTTGCAGCGTTGGCCTGGTAGTGGCGAATTCCCAGAGCATTTGGTTGCGGAAAATATCTTGATTTTCCACACTTGTTTTTAAGTGACATCTTTCTGGGTAGAGGATTCTTAGTTAGAGATCATTTTTGTTTAATAATTTATACATTTTGTTCCATTGTCTAAAATTGCTGGGGGGTATGTACACTGATTCTATGAATGCTTCTCAGTAAGTTACACTGATCTTTGTCTCTTGCTGCTTTCCGAATTCTTTTGCTTTGGTTTTGAAGAGTTTTATTAGAAGACGGCTGGGAGTTAATCTTTGTCTCTTTTGGTTGACATCCATGGATTGTGTTTGGTTGCAGTTGGTTTGGGCGGGGTGACTGGTTGTGGTTGGGTAGTTGGGCGGTTGTGGCTGTTGGTTGTTGTTGTTGGCTGTGGTGTAAATTCCACTCAGAGTGACCTGTGTACAACAGAAGGACACACTGCCTGGTCTTCCACTGTCCTCACAATTGTTCTTTTCAAGGTCATTGTTGCAGTCACTGTGTCAGTTAATCTCTGTGAGGGCCTTCTGCTTTTTCACTGTGCCGACACGAGTCCGTAAGTCCCTCATTGGACTCATGCAGTCACATGCCATGATGCAGAATGCAAGAAGATCACAGGCCGGTGGGTGCAAAGTCTCGTGGTTCCAATGGCCGTGGATCCGAGAGTTCTCATAGTGACTCACCAGCAGGAAGGTGAAAGGAAAGAGAAAGAGGCGCCGGTCTCCAGGCAGCCATTTATTTCATCGCACCTCCTAAGGAGGTCATCAAGTTGCAACCTGGCTGGCAGGCTATCCTCCACCCACATCTTCTTACAGGAGCCAGGTACAAACAAAAAAAAAAAACCCCTAACTATCACATTGTGCTTTTTCAGGAACCAGTCTCTACTGGTGACATGTTCAGAGTACACAAAACTAAGTCTCGCCATTCTCACATCAATAAAACACAAGTAAACTACTGGTAAGGATGTTTTCTTTCATCTAAGATCCAGCAACATCAATGTCATCCCTCCTCTGATTCCTGCTCAAAGTTCTGCTCATGTAGCTTCTCGTATTTGTTTCTCTGTTCAGTTCTGATCATCTCTATGGTTATCGCTTGAAAAATAATATCTATGTCTTTACTATTACTATAGAGTTCTGGAATGTCTATATTAGACTGATTCCTAATTAAATCAAATATTACCTTTTCTTTTGTTTCTTGTTCTTGAGGCTTGTTATTTTGTCTTTTAATTCACTCATTCTACAGTTTGTCTGTTGACCTCTACTATGGTCTCTCTCCTATTATATTACTACTTTGCCTTGTTTTCCAATTTTCTTTCTTTTTTAAGTTTCAGTTTCCTTGTTGAATCTCTCATTTTGTTCCTCCATTTTCTTTTTTAACCATTTCACTAGCATATAATTCACATATAATACAATAATTCAATCATATTTTTTAAAAGTAATACAATCATCACCACAATCAATTTCAGAACATTTACCTCGTGTATCCATTGTCATTAGCTCGCCATTTCCCTACAACCTCCCCCACTGTGCCATGAGGAAACCATTCATCCAATTACTTACTTGATATATTTCTATCTCAGTCGAAATATTAAAAAACCTTGTTGTACTTAGTTTAGTTTAAATTTGTTCTAATTTTAAAAGGCTCAAAAGGGAGATCAAGTGGTAAGGTGATACATTTTTAACCTAATTGTATCTTTAATAATCCACTTTCCAATACACTCCTTCCATTGTTTTCTGTGACTTTTGCTTCCTCCAAACACATTTAGCACCACGGTCTGAAAATGATTGATTCTTGGCAGTAGTCTGACCTCATAGGATAAAATCTCTCTCCTCCATGCTTTTCTTTTGATTGATCCTTCTCTTGTAATTCTGCGTGCTTTACTATTTTTAGTTAAACCTTGGTCATTTTCCTATTTCTTTTTTAACTTTAAATGTCATACTCTAGTTTTCGGTGGGAACTGTCTCTGATTGACTGACCTGGTAGCACCAAGGTCAAATAACCAGGTGCCAATCAAAAGACTCGGGTCCACACTCAACAGCCTCTGCGTGGGGAAAGACCCCTGCCTTGGAAACCAGCGGGGTGCTGCACTCTGTCCACAGGTCCCTGTGTATCCGAATCAAGAGAGCAGCCATGGACTAGCTATCTTTTCCTGAAAGAAGTCATTATTCAGTGCTGATTCAGTTCCGGATGCTTGAATTCAGAAAGACAACAGGTATATATGGAAATGACGGGAATATTTAGCTGCCTGGACTGTGATGTAAGCAACAGGGCTTGACTTTCCAGGGCAAAGACTAGAGGGCTCTTTCTTTCCCTCATGGGTGCCCCTTTACCCTCCTGAGTACCCCTTTACAGGCTCTCCGATGGTGTCTCACAGTAGACCAAAAGCTGGCTCCTTCTCTCTGTGTCAGTAACGGTGTGGACTCTTCCCCCGACCCTGCTGCTTGCAGTTCCTCCCTGTCCTGCTGTCCATTTGTCTCGAACCTCAGCAAGATTCAAGTGTTCTCTCGTAGCGGCACAGCCTCCTGTTAACCCCTCTCAGGTTCAAGGCCTATGAATTCCTATCACCAATCCACACTGCTTTAACATACCAGGTGACAGCTTATTCAGGTGAGTTTCTCTTTGATGTCCCTTCTCTGGAGGACTGCCCAATCCCAGCTCAAAATGGCTGTGAAGAAGGAGTCATACAACGTTAGTGGGAAGGTTCTCTCGGCTGCTTTGCCATCGCTGGTCCTCATCGTCCCTGCTGCTGGAGTCACCCCAACTCCCAGGTTCTTAGCTGCAGCCCAGAATTCTGGGGCTTCCATCCATGCTGTATTTATTCACTGTTCGTTGAACAGGGTCACATTAGAGTTAGCCTGCCACCAACAAGGTTGGCAGTTCAAACCCACCAGATCTCCACAGGAGAAAGTTGAGACCGTTTCTATAAAGATTGACAGCCTCAGAAAACCTACATAAGATTGAGTCAGAGCGACTCAAGGGCGGTGGGTGGGTGGTTGCACTGAGCCGGTTTCTGGGGAATGAACAGGGGCACGCGCGCACTGCTTCTTCCTCCTCATTCTCTTTGCACTCGCTCTGCTTTTATGCTTCTTAACTCAATTCAATGAACAGTTTTAATTTTCTAAAAGCCGAACTATAGATAATGGTTACATAGATGCTGTTATCATGAAACCCCAAAAGTTATTATACTTTCAAAATTTTGCAATTTTTCACAAAAGACTTCAAAATACCAACAAAAAAGGCGCTGAAATAAAATATCTCTAGATGCCAGAATCATTTCATATGTATATGTGCTCATCAGTTTATCTGGATTTCATATCTGTAGTCCAAAAATTAATTCCTCATAAAGTAAATATAAAATGTCATTTAGGGCTGTGCAGTCTTAATGTTCCCTAAACTTTCTTGCCAGAGCACAGATGTCATCCTCGGCAGAATATAAAGTCAACACTCTATGACTGGCAAGCTCTAAGCAACACATAGTCACAATAACAGAATCTGAGTGGGAGTGGATTTGGAAATACACAGTTCTTGTACCTGTTCTATCATGAAGAATCAGAGTGAACCTTATAACTACACCCTAAGTCATTTTTACTAAGGCAAAATTCTGGCAAGAAAGGAAAAATCTACAAATGAGCAAAGTGCCGACTGAGGCAATCAGGATGACGAATGATTTGCTGAACAACAAACGTTACAGAGATTTCTGCTCTCTGTGAGCATCGGAATGTGATTATTTTATACCAGACCCCTTGAGATACAATCCACGCTGGAGAGGCGGAGCGAACGACCTCAGTTCTCCTTCTCCTTTACAAAGATTAGAAGAAGAGAAAATAATTAGGAAAACCGTCCAGAGGCCTCTGTAAACCCAGAATTGTACCCATTCCACTAGATAAAAAAATCAAAGGTTGACTTTAGTCTCCAAACAACTGAACCATAAAACACTATTTCTCTATGTGCATCAACACTTGTGTTTGAATTATCCAATGTAATATTTTCATTTTTTTATTTATAAAAAAACCTGTTCCTAAAGGAAAATTTTTCCAATATTGTCTATTCAAAATATGATGTAAATAAACAATGAACAAGATACATTTCATCTATACCTCAGTGCAAAATCACTGACCCTAAAAAATGGTATGAAGATATTTTTATCCCTATTTCCCATCACTTGAAGTATATTTAGGCTACATGGACAAGAGGGTCAGACATGGTTCACTAAGGACACAAACGGAGCTAATCATTAATGCTTGTGAATTTCCCCATTACCTGGGCCCTTCAATCTATATCCTTCTGCTTTTAATGCCTAGAGCAAGAATGCTTTAGTACCACACTACTGTTTTAACCTTCTTAATGTCACAAATTCCAGAGACTTTCCAAATTGCCTTGTTTCCTAAGTGGATCTGAATTATGTTCACTCTGATTCTCATTCACTGCCACTGAGTCGACTCCAACACATAATGGCATTCTAGGACAGGGTGGAGCTGTCCCTGTCCCTGGGAGTTTCTAGGACTGAAGCCTTCACGGGAATAGTAACTTTCAGCTTTCTCCTGTGGACCTGCAGCCCTTGTGGTTAGCATCCCAATGTGTAATCATCTTTGATTCATTCTCTTCTAATTCAAATTCCTATGATTTAACATTCTCTCATTCAGATAACTTTCTATCTGCTAAAACTTTCTTTCTGATAAACACAGAGCAAAACTCAACCTGGGGCTATTGATTCGGACTAACAGTGATGGAGGACAGTTGCTCCACGGGGTTTCCAAGGTGGAAAGATTTACAGAAACAGACTGCTTCGTCTTTCTCCTGTGGAGCAACTGCATGGCTTGAACTATAAGCGCCACCAATGTGCCGCCAGGTTCAGCACAGCACCAATATATTTGGTAAATATTCAGACAATCTACAGTTTCTGATGTAATTTGTATTAGGTGTATCCGTGATTCCAATAATCTTCATTCTGCTCAGAGTTCAACTAAAATGCTTTGCTCTGAAGTAGGTGCTGAGGAAGAGATAAAAAAGGAAGGTGTGTAATTAACGGTGGTCCAAGACTACCGCATACTTACTATTTTAATGTCCTCTTTTCATGATTATGACATGCATTAATCTGGTAGCCCTGGTTATGCTGTGAGGAATGAATATTATTGAAAATTTACCCTGGTGCCAACCTCCATTGAGTATGTAGTGTCCAGTCACTTAAGAGTTCAACATGTGCAAATCAACAATTTATGTACTGTTGGTCTTAGCTAGCCTATACTTGAGTAATTTCCTTTGCTCGATGGTGTTTTTGATTCTAGTGAACAAATGAATGACACTATTAATAGATTTGTCTGATGCCCCTGTTCTGTATCATAAAATGATAACGATGTCTCTAAGGTGAACCAGAGACATGTATTAACCATAGAGACATGAATGGATCTGGAGCTTGCACTTAATGCCAGCCCGGATCTAAGAACAATTAGCTTTTATGACATGGCCCCGCTGGATGCTCATCCACATGAAGAGATCACTGAAGATAAGGATGTAAGAGCAAAGTGTGGTAAAAACGAAAAAACTAGATAGTGTCTGGCAATCAGAAAGACTCACATCTGGAGTCTTAAAGGCTTGTCTTCAAACAAGCAGCCATGTAAGTAAGTGGCCAACGAAGTCCACATAGAAGAAGCAAACCAGACTGTGTGATTCAAAAAAATGGTAAGCAATAAAACTCAAATCTTTCTAAAGGTGTTCCCTCCCCTCCTGGTCTCAGAGCCAAGTTCTGAACACCTGCCTGGTTTGCAGAAGGCTGTGCTGAGAGTAGAAGTCCAAATCCACTTGCAGAGCCCACGTGTGGAATAAGCTTCTCCTGAGTCCCCTCTGACCATAGTCGAGGGATATGAATAGACTTGTTATCCGACAAAGAGCACCGTAAGGTTGATTATGGTGGGTATATTTAGGTTAAAATGTAATATCTTATCATTTGATTACCCTTTTGACACATTGTCCAGTTTTTTCAGTTTTTTTTTTTTTTTTAAGTGAAGAGACAATATTCATGGACAGAGCTGCCAGTGAATCCTCTCAGAGCACAGATCAGGGCTGTGAACAGCCTTATTCTCATCCAGAGTGCAATGGGAAATAGGTCAGCGCAGATGAAGCTCACTTAAAATGGTCATTTAAAACACCTTATCATTTGAGCTCCTTTGTGTTCTAGTTCTATTTTCTATCCCCTTTTCAACTGAAGTTTTTCTCTGTTTTCCTTTGTTATTGTTGTTAGCTTTGGCGGTGTTGTTTTGTATGTTTTTCTGCATATGAAATCTAGGATATACAAATCTATAGACACAGTATTAATAGTTTCTTGAGGGTACGGCTGGAGAGGCTGGGGCAAATGGGAAGCTAATGACAATGAGTACAACAAAAAAGAAAATATTTTAAAACGGTGATGAGGATTGTACAACTCCTCTTAAGATGGCTGAATTACTGAAGGGTATGATATGTGCATTATATGCCAATAAAACTGTTCAAAAAAAATTAAAAACAGATAAAGCAAATTATTTAAAGGAAAAAAAGATAATTGACGTGCTCCCCTAGAACTAGCAAAGTAAACAGAAACAAATGAGGCTGTGAAGAAAGTAAAGCCTTTGACTACGGTCATTACTTCCTTGAACCGAACATCCCCAGGAACAGATCAAGTCTTTTTACCTGCAGACCACATGGTGGGTTCAGTCTGTGACCTTTGGTTAACAGTGAGCACTTAACCACTACACCACCAGGGCTCTTTCCTGTGTGTGCTGCTGCTAGACGCTGCTGAGGCAACTCTACACCCAACAGAACGGAACACTGCCCAGTCTTGCTCCATCGTCGTGTGTTTGCTGTTTGAGCCCATTGATGCAGTCACTGTGTAAATCCACCTTGTTCGGGTCGTCCTCTTTGCCACTGACTCACTGCTTTACAAAAACGATGCCCTTTTCCGGGGACTGGTCTCTTCTGATAACATGCCCAACGTCCATGAGATGAAGGCCTAAGGAGGATTATGGCTACTCTTCTTCCAGGACAAACGTGTACGTTCTTCTGGCCGTCCATGGTACTCTCAATATTCTTCAGCAATATCAAAAGTCAAAGGCATCAATCTTCTGTCCTCATCATTCAGCTTTCACATGCATGGGACCCACCTGAAATGACCATCGCTTAGACCGCAAAGTCACGCCTTAGACCTCAAAATGAAACTTTAAAGTGGTCGTGTGCAGATTCACCAATGCAAGCAATATGTCATTAGATTTCTTGATTGTTGCTTCCATGAATATTAATTGTGTATCCAAGTAAAATGAAATCCTTGACAACTTCTTTCTTTTCTCTACTTATGATTTTTCCTGTTTGTGAGTATTTTTGTCTTTCTTTTTTATAATTTCATTTCATTATAATTAACGTACAGTTCAATAACTCAGCCACGTGAAGGTTTGTGCAGTCCTGACAACAGTCAATTTTGGAACCTTTCCTTCCTTCTCGTTCCCATTGTTGTTGACTCCCTATTCCATCCCACAGCCCCTTCCCTTGCCCCCGGCAACCATCAGTCTACTGCAGGGCGTTGTCTTCCTTTACCAGTGAACATTTTCAAGTCCTCTTCGCTCTCAGCAAGCAATGTTGCGTCATCTGCATATCAAGAGTTGTTCATGAGTCTTCCTCCAATCCTGATGGCAAGTTTTTCTTCTTAGAGTCCAGGTTCTCAACTTATTTGCTCAGCATACAGATTGAAACTTGAGGGTTGATCAAATCATTTCTGCATCCAATTTCCCATGCTGGCCATCAAGGTCACCCACATTTAACTCCGCATCCCTATCCCCTTGCATTGTTCTACACCATTCCCTTAGCTGGGGCCATGTTTCTCATCGCACTTATCTATTGAACTGCCCGTTCATCTCTCGAGCATTTCACACCTGCTCCCTTTCCCACTTACACTCGCTCAAGTCCTACCTCCTCCATAAAGTCTTGCCCAGTTTCTTCAGTCATACCAGACATTATTCTGCCCCTCAGGAAATGTGTACCTCATCAGTCTTTGAGGGCACTCTAAGAGAGCAAAATGCATGGGAAGCATCTCAGATCAGAGACATTTAGTCTATTTAGGAGCAAAGTCATGAAATGCGCTCTATTGGTGTAAAAAGTTCCCTGCGAGTTCAATGTCTTGTATTTGCACTGTCCATGCAGAGTAAAGAAATGTAACCATCCGAGCGTTTTTCATTCCTTGCGTGGGCTATACGGGCAGGTGAACTCTTTTAAGTATTTTCTTTTTTATTTTAAAAGACACTCAAAATTCTGAGGTGTGGTACTTACAACAAGGGTTTTAGAGACCAGCACTTAAAGATCAATCGGCTTCCTACTTATTAGATCGATAGCTTTGGCCAAGTACTATAGCTTCTGTAAAGCCAAGAGGCTCTGTTGAAAGGAGCACATGATACCTCACAAAGCCATTATAAATAGTAAATGAGATAAAATACATGCGAGCTGCCTACAGAATACATGCTGCATATAAACTCCTCAAATGTTAACCTGGCTACGACAACCACAGACAAGTTTATGTAGGCAATGGTTCTCCACATACACTCCTGAGAGATGCAGTGGCAGCATCACCTGGGAACCATCTAAAAAGGCAAACCCCCAGGCCCCATCCCAGACTTTCTGAATTAAAAGCCCTGGGAGTGGAACCAAAGAATCTATGTTGGGAAAAGCCCTCCAGATAAATCTACTACACACTAAATACTGCCCCAGAAAATCACCAAGTTGTAAGAATTAGATCATATGTGTAAACCGCTTCGCTTAGTGACAAGCAAAGAGATACTAGCTAAAGGTTCCTATTATTTTTATTAAGATATATTTAATCTAAAAGTGCTTTCACTCTACTTCTGAACACATGTCCTGGCCTGTATATCAGTAACTCTCTAGTTGATTCAGTTACCTCGCTGCCTAATTACCAACCTTTGAGGCTGCTCCAAACTGCTGCTCACAAACGATATCCAATTGCCTGCCTAGGAACACCCCTGGGTCTAATTACAGCACCTGACCTCTGGCTGTAGGCGCATGACCATCAGCTAGCCCATCACAGGGGCGAGCACCAGTGGCCTCAGAATGGTGCTCACGCAGCTCCAGGCTGGACACCTCCTCTCGTACCCTTAATGTCACCACCCTACGTACACGACATGCAGGGTTCTGGATTGCTCGGATTTGTTGAGGTTTAGATTTTATTTTGTCTTTGCTTTTATTTTTTGAGGATTAGGGGCCTGAGTTGGGGAGAGTTGCTTTTGTTTCCTTAACAGCCGAATAGTAAAACTTTTCCATAAAAACTGTGTATTGCTCAAGGCCAGACCGTTAAGCAGCTGGGGCATTTTTGGGCACTGCCTGTTACTGATTTTATTTCCTTTTCACTGCACTTGCAAGCAAGTCATTTATCTTTAAGTTAGCAAGCAAGAAATGGGAAATAAAAGAAATATGTTTTATTTAAAGCAGTGTTTGGGGTTTGGAATGATGGGGGAAATGGACATGGCCTACGCTGATTTCATTTTCATTCCACTGCACTGACAGCAAAACCATTTATCTTTTCTACAGCCCCACTTCCATCTCTCCTCTTTCCCTCCTGTTTCCCTTGTCTGTCCCCTCCACACCCTACTCTTGTCGCACCAGTGTTCTTGAATTTTGATGAGACCAAACTGGGGGAAAGCAGGACAAGTGATTCCTTTGGGTAACAAGCCCCAAGCCATCCGTCTCCTCTGTGATAAACAGATGGAATAAATAAAACATTATTTCAAGGCATAAATCAGAAGAGAACTTCCTTTTTCCATCCAAATGGAACAAATGATAATCAGAGAGACTGTTCCACTCACTCCCACTACTTATTTTCCTTTAAAATGGAGATGCAACATGCTACCAACTAGCGCTGCACCCTATGATGTAGCTGTAAAGCACAACAGAAACAACGTATAATAGCCTCAAAAACTGATGTTCTTTGATAAGTTCTATATGCTTTGTTTTAATGTAATACACTTTCTTATCATGGAATTGGTAGGTAAAGGTAGGCATTACCAACCTGTAAGGAAAAATGGGTTCAATGTTTTACTATAATTACAGTCACTCTGATTTCCCACTCTGCTTGAGTCATACCCAATATGTATTTCTAAATCAAATGGTATTTTCATAATTTTAAAAACTTGAATATCTTTATTTTTATTAATTGAAGCCTCTAAGGATTTATCTGACCTAGATGGACTCTGTCCTTGTTTTTTATTTAACCTTTAACCTCCCATAATCCCCTCTGCTGGCTTCAGCAGAGTTGACAACGGTCTCTAGTTTCCTATCAGACTTCCAATCAGTCAACTGTGAGTAGGGAAATATGGGCTAGCACCTCAAAGCCTAACAAAAGACAAGAATCTGGTGAGCTTTCCATAAATATTTTTGAAATGTGAACTTTATAAAAGAACTTTGAAACTAGTATTCATATTTTCATATATATTTCCAGTGACATAAAATTAGGATGTCAGAAATTATATATATGATATAAATATATATACATACATACATTTCTTACTGTCAGTTGATTATGACTCATATATAGATGCATATATAATTAAGGTTTTAAAATACACTAGATATTATTAAACATGTTCATACAAATTATAAGCTACATCAATAGCAAAAACTCTAGAGATTGTGCCACTTGAAAAACCGTAGTATAGCAATGCAAGCAAGTCAGAAAGAAGGACAATTTTCCTCTCTGTAAAATTACTTCATCCCACTTACAATCTCATCTTGCCTGGTTAAACTATTTCAACAAATTTATCTCTCACCCAGACCACTTATGATTCATGTGTAGTACCATTTCTCTCTAAAATATAACATGGTGAAAATTTAATAAAATTTCACAAGTATCTAGGGTAAAGATTGTCTGTTTGCCTATGAAAGTCTCCAGGTCATAAAAGTAAAAAGTATTCTCCTATTGTGTCTGTCCATGATTACAATGAACTAAATCACTGATAATCTAAAAGAAAATATACAAATATCTCTGTAACAACACTTTAGTGCCAGCATTTGCAAAGAAAATGAGTGGAACGTTGTTTCTGAAAAGAATATCGATCAAACTTAAATTTGACCCATTAATGTGTAATAAGTGACCCTACTTCAGAAAAGAAATTCCAAATTAGGAAATTACTTGGAACGCGTCAGTAACACTCAGCTTCTATTTTAAATCTCCTTGAGTCTGCACCCCACCCAATCAGTGACTGCCTTCACAGGAATTTAATTTTAGTAGGTGTCCATATGAGGTGATCCAAGAAGTTCATGGAAATTTTATATTATTTTTCACTTCCATTTTGTCAAAAAACTTTTTGAAGCCTCCTTATACACAGCATCACAAAAGCATACTATAATCATATCAAATTCAGAATGGAATTTGCGAGATTGGGTTGGAGTATTTCGGCTTCGAATGATATAATTCATAACCTGACATTGTTCAAACCTAGTAGAGCAGTTTTTTCCTCTCTGATACCCCTGGGTAATTTACAATGTATGTCAATATGCAAAAACCAGAGTGCCTGGTGTTGATTAGGCAAAAGCCAAAACACGCACAATTACTAAAACTGGGCTGCTTGCCCTGCATACACTCCTAGCAAGAAAACTGATGAGAAAACGTGTGGGAGACAAGCAGAAAGGGAAGTCTGAGCAGAACGAATTCCCCAAACAATCTTTTGAAAGTCAAAGCTATATCTTTTATATTTCACCCTGATAGGTAATCAAATAGCTTAGGTGTTAATTTTATGTGTTACATTTTCTTTCTTTCTACTATTAATCCGATAAAAGAGAATAACTGCTAAAAGCTAGCTTCATCTTGGATTTAATGAGCTTTAAAAGGAAAATAAATAGTGTTAACAATGGCAAGGGGGTGGAGATTGTACGATATGTCTTCATTGTGGTCTCAGCAGTTTCCCACACTGGCAATTTCATGATGGGTAGACGTTGAATTCTGAGAAGAAATATCTCTGGTAAGTGTGTTCTAATAGGTGATCAAAAAAATAATGACAATTTCCCAAAGACTAATAATTTTAGAATATCACTCGTGCACATAACCTAATTACTTTTGTTAACAGCACGGGTTAATGGTATAAGAACAATCGTTCATTCTTTCACTCACTCACTTGCCTGACCAGCACTACTTATTTTTTCAGAAACTCTCCTACCCCTGTGAGGGTCCCACCCTCAAGTTCACATCATATTCTCACTTCCTCAATAGAAGTCTTAATGTGAATTAAGGAGAAATACGGACACTGCCCCTGACTCCCTCCCCTCCGAACTCTATTCCCTCTAATTAAAATCTGTTTCTTTAAGGTCTCCACCTTCTTGCACCTCCTCTCACTGGACACATCTGGTCAGTGCACATTATGAAACATCTTTGCCTCTGTAAGCGGGGAAATGAATAAGGCTCCTCCGAAGGAGCGATCCCACCCCTCGCGTGTCAGTTTGAGATAATGGACGACTCACCGGTGGCTGTGACGCTGTACTTTAAATGCAGCCAGGGCCACCAAAGGAAACGCATTTCAGCGAGCATTCCCACACAGAGACCCCAAAGCAGAAATCAGGTATTAGCCACTGACCACTATAACGAGGGGAACACTGTTAGCTGCGTACCTGAAGGGGACCAGGCTCCCACTGCTGAGGGATTAAGAACACTGCTCGCTAAAGTGCCAGAAGCTGAGCCCCTCACCTTGGAAGGCCCTCAAAATAAGATAAGGAAGAGCTGCCTTCTCAAGGCAGAGTCCACCATAATAATGTGGATAGAGGAAAGCTTTGGGAAACTTCATTTACAGACAGAGCATCAAAATAAGAAGGAGCTACAAATATCAATTAATAACTAGAACATAGAATGTACAGAGTGTGGGATATAAAAAAGACTTCTCCCCAGCTTTGTCTCCCCCAAAGATATGCCAGACATTAGAGGCTGTTTGCAGGCACATGGTGGGAGGTCAGATGCTTAAGAGATATCCGCCCTGAAGGCATTCAGCCATCAGACTACTGTCTGGTCCCACCACAGGTGAGGCTCACTCCCTGCTGTTAGGGACAATGGAATGCTTCCCCTGAAAGCTTGGAGTCTGCAGCTCAAGGGCAATCAAGGTTAGCCCACCATCATGAGTCTAGGATCTGCCCATCTTGTCACATGTGTACCCCCAATAACTCCCCTTCCTATTGTGCGTATACCCCTAGATTGTCTCCCTCATTACTGTAGTACCTATAGTACAACCCTTTCCTGTGACATATGTCTTTACCTGTAATTAGGGGGCTTGCACACCCCCAAAAGATATATAAGCCTTGGTTAGTAATAAATCTTCCTCCTGCCCTCTCTGCCCGCGCTGTGCATGGACCTGGCTGTTGAGATCATGGCCATCCAGGAGGTGAGCATGCTACCAAGAAATGTGTCTGACTTCTTTATTTTACTCTCTCCCATCTCTCCCATTTCTCTATGACTTTATTATAATCTTTATATAGCTCAACAGTACAACTGTGCTTACTGAACCCATGATTATTTGTGGGGGGCTGGCTTCCCCCACAACAGAGTATGAATCTAGTAAAGTTGAAAGTCACCAAAAATGAAATGGAACACACAGAGATCAATATCCTACATATTCGTGAGCTGAATGGAATGGTTTTGATCAGTTTGAATCAGGTAGTGATTTGGCTATGGGAAGTGGGATAGTGTCAAACTCATCATCAAAGAGAATACTTGAAGCGCTCCCTTGAAGAACAATGTTGTCCGTGATAAAATATTATCTATACATCTACAGGAAGTCCTGTTAATACAACTTGTATCCAAATTTACAAACTAACACTAAAGCTACTGGTGAAGACATTGAAGAACTGTACCAATTTCTTCAGTATGAAACTGAACAAATATGCTATCAAGATGCCATCACAGTTATTGGCAATTGCAATGCAAAAGCTGGCAACAAAGAAAAAGGGGCAGTCATTGGGAACTATGACCCTGCTGACAGAAACAGTAACAGAATTTTGCAAGAACAATGACTCCTTAAGGATCTCTGTAGGCATGGTGGGCTATGCATTGAGCTTCAAACCACAAGGTCAGTGGTTCAAACACACCAGCAGCCCTGAAAGATAAAGATGAAGTTGTCTTACTCCTATAGAGATTTAGTCTCAGAAATCCAAAGGGGCAGTTCTACTCTATCCTACAGGGTTACTATGGACTTGAGTTAACAAATTCTGAAATGCAAATACCTTGTTCAACAACATAAACTGTGACTTGTACACATGGATCTCAACAGGTAGAGTACACAGGGATCAAAGGGACCACATTTTGAAGTTGGAGAAATGCAATATCAGCAGCCAAAGTGAAGCCATGAGCCAACTGTGGAACAGATCACCAATTGCTCACACACAAGTTCAAGTTGAAACTAAAGAAAATGAAAACAAATTGACATCGCTAAAATACAACTTTGAGTATATCCCATCTGAATTTCAAGAATACCTATGGAACAGATATGCTCCATAGAAAACTAATGAGAGAAAATCTGTCATCTGTAGGTTGACATGAAGCTCATACATGAAGAAAACAAAAGGTGTTTAAAAGACAGGAAGCAAAAAGAGATCAAAATCCATATCAGAATAGACTCTAAAGCTAACTCCTGAACATATACAGCTATAGAAAACTGCAGAGAGGATAAAGTAAGAGCTTAAGGTGACCAAAATGAAGATGGAAGTTATCAAATAAAACCATAAGTACCACATGGAAGTAAAACTTTGCCAAAGATAATTCAACAATAGTCAATGCAGCATATTGACAGGTACCAGGCAGAATTTCAAGCTGGATTCAGAAGAGGACATGCAACAAGACTAACAATGACAGAAGATCCCAGAAAGATGTTTACTTGTGTTTTATTGATGGACTATGCAGAGTCATGAAGCTGTGTGCATCATAACAAACTCTGGGTAACATTGAGAATAACGGGAATTCCAAAATACTGATATCATAGTGCTTATGCAAAGCCTGTACATGGACTAAGAGGCAGCCATAGGAACATGAATGGATGTACACATTGGTTTAAAATCAAACAAGGTGTGTGTTAGGGTTGTATCCTTCACTATACTTATGCAATAGCATGCTGATCAAAAGATCTGTGAAGCTGCATGATATAAAGAAGAAATTGGCATCAAGATTGTAGGAAGGCATACTAAGAACCTGTGATATGCAGATTATACAACCTTACCTGCTGAAGGTGAGGAGGAGGAAGAATTTGCTGATTAAGATGAAGGACAGTCGCTTTTTAGTATAGGTTGCAATTCAATGCAAAGAAAACAAAAATACTCACAACTGGACCAATGGGTAACATCACAATAAACAGGGGAAAGATCAGTGTTTGCAAAAATTTTATTTTGTTGGTTTTTTCCCCAAAAAACCATTTTATTGGGGGCTAATATATTGTCATCCCATAGTTCAATCACATGGCGCAATATTGTACAACTGCTACCACAATCAGGTTCAAAACATTCGCTTCCTTCTTGAACTCTGACATCATCTCTCTCTCTTCTCCCATCACCCTCAATCATACTCCCAGAAACCCTTATTCTGCCTGCTGTCTCTATAGGTTCATCATTCCTGGATCTGATCAACAGAAAAATGTAACAAAAATTCAAGATAATTACCCCCAAAGACAAATTGCATCTAAAATAAAACCCAGTATAAAAACACAGACGCACACACAACACAGAAAATATTGAAAACCAGATCAGGCCCAACATTCATCACAGGAGCTTACCCTCAATGATAAAATACATCGAAGATAAACCCCGTAATGAAAAAAAGAAAGAAACTACAGAAAATGATGAAAACCAGATCAGGCTTAACAGAGGGGAAATCAGCTGCCAAGGTTTTCACTGCTCAAGTTAGGTTATCATTTTGATCTCCCTAGAGTCATCTTGCCATGCACTTGGTTTGGCAACCAGTTTCGTCCCATCCCTCAATTATGGATCTAGGGAATCAAGGAAGACTTATTTCCTATGTAGAACTCACAAACGTATCTTGGGCGCCCCCCATCACTCATAGCCTTCTGCAAACTAATGTCTCACAATTTAGGTTCTGATATTGTTGACCTCCTTTGGCTTCAGATGATATGGTTTATAATCCTTTGGTGGTCACTGATATTGGTGTACTTCTAAGTGGATTTAGTTGACATCTCACTTAGATGGCTGCTTATTTGGAAACAATCCTTTAAGACTTCTGATGTTATCTTTTTTCTGATAGTAAAGCACCATCTAATTTCTTCACCACACTTTGATATAGCATTCATATATCCTCGGTTCCCTATCAAGCAGGGCCATGATGTAAGCACTAATTGTTCTCTATAGGATATCGTAGGAACCCAAAATCTATTTCTGGATGTATGGATTTTTATCTGCATTTGGCTCCCTTTAGAGACCGCATTGTCAATTTATGTTAGAGAGTCTTATTGATCACCTCCTTGAGGCAAAAAGATCTTCTGTTAATATTGTCATTGATTAGCCCCTGGTACCTAATTTTTTTTTAAATAGAGATATCGGTCCAATGTAGACTATCTCCCTATCGCAGGACCTGAATTATTCGCTTGTACAGAATCAATCGTTTCATGGCTGGACGCTACTTATACAAACAATGGGAGTTGGCTGCCAGGGAAAACTTAAAATCATACTCACTGAGAATGTCAGTCACAGGTTTGCTAGAATGATATATATCTTCCTATAGCATATGGGGCATTGATGTGGTAAGACAATGATTGTCAGCCTACTGACTGTTCAATAATCTTGGTATAGCTGCCTTCTGTTTAGTAACCAGGAAATTTAGTGAAATATTTCATTAGGCAAATCTGCCACACAAAACTACTTTAAGGTGTCGAAGAGCAAGCAGGTCACTTTGAAGACTAAGGTGTGCCTGACCAGGCCCTGGTGTTTTCAATTTCCTCATATGCAAGTGAAAATTCGACAATGAATAAGGGAGATGGAAGAATTGATGCATTTTAATTAATATGTTGGAGAAGAATACTGAAAGTATTGTGGACTGTGAGAAGAACAAATAAATATGTATTCAAAGAAGTACAGCCAAATTGTTCCTTAGATACTCTAGTGGTCTTCTACTTGACCAGAAGTGCTGTTCTATTCCATAACTCGACCAGTTCAAATCAAACTAGTCTTAAAATGATCAGTTCATATCACTAAGGTCTTCATTGGTTAATGTTTGTATCGGGCCTTTCTTCCTACTCTGTCTTAGTCTACAAGCGCTGCTAAACCTATTCACTGCGGATGACCCAGTTGGTACTTGAAAGACCAGAGGCATAGCTTCTAGGATCACTGCAACACGCAGCCATCAGAGCACAGCAAACTAACAATCGGGTGGAGGTCTAAATCAGGGTGTTTACATCGGGAATTCCAGTTCAACCCACTGCTGATAATTTCAACATCCATCTCACGTACACTGAATCAGAATCTACATTTTAATAGGGTCTAAAAGAATCACATGAATATCTTGTCCAACTATAGAGTCAGTTTCAATTTACCTGGAGAAAAAAAGGAAATTTTCAACAGGAGGTTAACCAGAAAAAATAGGTTGGAAGATTTTATTTAAATTACATCCATATACACTTCACATAACAATATTAATAAAGATGGCTTTCATCAGTAACAAGGAACAATTTGACACCCAGACTGACATTTGTTTTTAATGGTCAGCAAGAATACATTTTCTCCCTCCAAAACTAGACAATTATTTTCTTGTATGCACTGCATCCAATATTGAGCCTGTAGTCCCATAACCAAGAATCAAATATTCTGTAAATGGCAAAATGCATGTTACAATAATTAGTTATATACTCGTGTATAAACCAAATTTTTCAGCACATTTTTTATGCAGTTTTTGTGGTAAAATTAGGTGCCTCAGTTGTTAATCAGGTCAGCTTATACTCAAGTATATACGGTAGTTAAGGCAAATAAAATGTACCATTAAAAAGAACTGGCAGTCATATTTTCAATTTCACTAAATAATCCTTCATTTCAAAGTAATTACATTTATCCTTATAGAACCTCGACATCGGAGGTTCTCAAACTGTGGGTTGCGACCCATTTGGAGGTCGAATGACCCTTTCACAGGGTTCGCCCGATTCATAAGAGTAGCAAAATTACAGTTATGAAGTAGCAACAAAAATAATGAGGAACTATATCAAAGGGCCGTGGCGTTAGGAAGGTTGAGAACCACTGCTCTAAATAGAAAGATTGACTTGACTAACAGTCTGACGTGGTGGAATGAACTCCAAATGCACTACAAGTCAATGTTTCAATCTGTTTGGGAAGTTAATGGATGTCCAGAATGAGTTTTGTCATCAATAGACATTTCACCTTTTTTTTGAAACAAGGAAAACACTCATAAGCTTGAGTTTTTCCCATAGTGCTATCCTGTAAGCTGTGTTCAACATCGCAACAGTTTCTGTGTCATTTTTCCCGAGCAGGAAACAAAACTTCACAGCCACAAGCTGTTCACTTAAATCAACCATCACAAGAAATGAGGTTTGAGAGAAACTGGTTTTATGAAAAAAATCCACTGAGACCATAGAGAACCTCCCCAGGTGACACCACTGGATACACTAACTCAGAGAGAGTTGCTCAATGCTTGCCCAGTGGGGAAAACACATACTAAGAAAGCTCTGCCAGCCCAATTCTGGTTTTAGGGAGTATCCCTTTGTATATGACATGATTTGAAATCAAGAAAGGTGTGTGTCAAGAGTTGGGTCTTCTCACCTCACTTGTTCAATCTGTAAACTGAGCAAATAATTAAGGACCCTGGATTGTATGGAGAAGAATATGGCATCAGGATTGGAGAAAGGCTTATTAACACCTATGATATTCAGATGATACAACCTTGCATACTGAAAATGAAGTCCAAGGACTGCAGCCTACACTATGCATTACAACTCAGTGTCAAGGAAACAGAAATCCTCACATCTAGTCCAATAGGCAACATCATGATAAAAGAACATTGAAGTTGCCAGGGGTTTCATCTTGCTTGGATCCATAATCAACATTGAGGGCAGCTTAGTCAAGAGATCAAATGCCACATTGCATTGAGTAAATACGCAGCTCAAGTTCTATTTAAAGTGTGAAAAGCAAGGCTGCTATTTTGAAGAATAAGGTGCCCCAGCGCCATGCCATGATCTTCTTCATTTGCTTCATAGGCATGTGAATGTTGAACAATGAATAAGGAAGACTGAAGAAGAATCTGCACATTGGAATTGTGGTGCTGGGGAAGAATATTGAAGGTACCGTGGACTGCTAACTGGGAAAACAAATCTGCCTTGGAAGAAGCACAGCCAGAGTGCTCTTTAGAGGCAGGGATGGTCAGACTTCGTCTCAAGTATTTTGGCTATGTTATCAGGAAAGACAAGATCCTGCCACAGGGCATCCTACTCAGTAGAGATGCATAAATAAATTAATTAAATAAAGCCCTCAATAAGATGGATTGGCACAGTGGCTGGCAACAATGGGCACACAAAGGAACGGCGGTGAGGCTGGAGCAGGACCCGGTAGTGTGTCGTTCTGTTGTACAAACCGTTGCTCTGAGTCAAAACTGGCCTCATTTCATGTAACAACATCAGGCCTCTTCTGAGACTTGCCATTCCAATGCTTTGACCATGTTTTTACCAATGCCTGTTCGCATTCTAGATCCCACTAAATTTTAAAAGTCGAGTATCTTTTACTTCATCACCAAGTTTGGACCGATCCAAAACAGTGCGAAAGGCACTACAAGTGATATAAGTAAAACATTCTTCTCTATTACTTTTTCCTCTCCAGCAAAAAAGGATTGTTGATTGCTGTACTTTTCTTATTAGCATAGTTACTCTACTCTTAAAAATACAAAATTCTGTTTACAAAAACAAAATCACCCTTGTTTTCTTTCTTCACAAAAGTTATTTGATCAACAGAAATGTTCATTTGTTTTACAGGCTTTCTTTCCTATTTTCCCCCTGAGATTTGAGTAGAAACATATAGATATATAAATCTCTCAAGATGAAGTCTAAATCTCTTTAGTGGACAGTACTTGAAATTATGTAAAAAAAATAGTTCGGAGAAAAAATGGTGACTATGTGCAAATAAAACTGGATAAACAGGCTTAAATGGAAAAAGATAACATTTAAATTGGAATTAAACCATTTTTATAACAATGTGATGTTGTGAAGTCAACATAAAAATAGGTGTGAAAATTTCTTTGTTTATTTTTTGTACCAAAGACTGGTAAAATGACTATGGGCAATGTGTGATCTGGGAAAAACAAAATCAGTGGCAGAGATGACTCATGGGGTCTGCGGTAAATACCCTGCCGCCAGTGTGACTCGCCCACTCTGTCTATTCTCTCATCCTCTGTCAACCAGACTCCCCACCACCCTCATTTTTCTGTGTTTATGTTTTTCTGATAACTTTTTTCTTGCAGAATACCCATCATAAAAAGCCCAACCTCTCTCAACACCATGACGCCTTTTAGCTGCAACTCCATGTGGCTTATTTAAAATTTACGATGAAGCAATGTGATTGGCCCAGTACACTTTTTTGACCCATGTCATGCTATTAGCCATCATAGTCAATTATTTTAAAATGGTTTCCTTTGGGTCAGATTTTGACAGATAGCTCAGTTATTTATTTGTGTACCTGGGCAATAGGATGGGTTTGGGATCACCTGGAACAAACCTGTTTGTAGTTTGTATAAGCACAGCGCCTTCAGAACCGACAGCAAGTAAGTTGTTGTTTTGTTCTAGCAATTCATACAATATTCATTACAAATGGTTTTCAACCTTATTCAAACCCAACATAAAGAGTCGACAGGAGCGGTGTGTGTTTTTAATGCGAAAAATTCTGCTTCTCACCAGATGACTCTAACAAGCTACTCTCTGCCCTCCTCCTCCTCTAGGCTGGAAAGCACGGCTCCATAGGCTCTAATTGATCTCGTTACATCATCTCCGATCTTTGTGTTTCAATTTCAGTATGTTCTCTTACAACTGGTGGTGACCTTCCTCACTGTAAGTACTATGCTTTCTATAGAAACATTTTTGTAACCGAATTTCTTTTTCCCTTCTCCTAGCGCATGGGGAAACACAAGTGGTAATATTTTCACAGACAAATATAATTGTAAGAATAGAACTCTGAAAATCTTCATTTACGCCATCCTTTTAAAGATTAAAAATGAAACCTGAGAAACTGACAATGGCTAATTTGTTAGGAGGCAAAGATTAGCACTAGGTCGGCAAGGGCTCCAAACAGTGCTCGTGTATTTCCAGCATCCATTGCTGATGGTACCAGCTCTGGAGAACCCAGGTCCTAGAGCTCACTTAAAGGAGTGCTAGGGACACAGGTTAATGCTCTCAGGTGGTGACCGAAACACAGAATCCATCAGCTTCTTTGCAGGAGAGATGTGGCAATCAGCTTCCATAAAGAGCACAGGATTGGAGACACAAAGGTGCAATTCTACTCTGTCCTAACGGGTCATGTGAGTCGGAATCAACTCAAGGGCAACAGGTTTTTAAAACTCACTCCCAGCTTAGTGTGTGGCGATTACAGAAAATCTTGATCTACTTTTTTTTTTGAGACATACCTGATAAATTCAAGCTCAAAAGCTCATTTATAATTTATCATATGGTGATTACTGACGTTTTCAGATATCCCTTTTAATTCTAAAGTAGTGATAACAAGTCTAATACATGGTGGAAATTAGTCTATTATCTGGTGTTCATATATTTATATATAATCTGGGTAATGTGCTAGTTTCTCAATTTCATTTTTTGATATCTTACCCCGGGGACCTACTATAATAAGATAAGCAGCCAACAGTCCTTTGATGTTCCTGGAATACAGTCCCTAGGAATACCTGTTGTTTGATATCAGCATGTTACCACAACTAGGCAGAAGACAGCAACACCTAACAAAACTGTACATTATTCACAAATAATTATTTATAAATACTGCTTCCTTTGTATGCTGCATGAATATATTAATTGTGCATTTAAAAATATACCTTTGTAATGCATTCATAGTAAAAAGTGCCTTTTAGAAACAAATTTGAATATTTTTAGAACACCATGTATAGAATTTAATGAATATTCACCAGAGAAATGCTTTGTAACACTTAAAAAATAGATGTGCGTTTGCTTTCTACAAAGAACTTAAAAATTTATTCCTTTTTGGGTCCGTGTTGCCTCACACATGAGCCGAATTTCAGAAATACTTTCTGTAACTGAGGTCATGACCTAGTAACCACAACTTATCCTGTCCTCCCTGAACAGTGTTCACCAATATAAGTATTTTTAAAATTTTGAATTAATTACCAAAAACTATATTGGGAAGACTTTTTTAAAGGTTTTTTTTTCTGCCTTCTCTTTAAAAACAAAACCATTCCCATGTATGCCTGGTAACCACGAGGAGTCACTGACTCGTGGCTGCTGGCTGTATCTGACATTAACCCACCTCCTGCCACTGTGCTGACTTAGACTCACAGTCATCCTCCAGTCAGTTTCCAAGATTGTGTGTGTGTTTATGCGACAAGATGACCTCAGCTGTCTTTGGCTGGTGGGTTTGAACTGAGAAGCTGGAAGTTAGCAGTCCAATGCTTACCTACCGGCCCCACTTGCGCTCCTTGTACAGGACATACAGAAACACGCATCAACGATCTTCCACTGAGTTGACTCCCTCTCACGGCAAGCCTCCCTGTGTGTGCTATAGTGGAATGATGTCCCACAAGTTTATTTCAAGGGTAGATTGCTAGCCCTTTCATCGGGGGTGTTACTTGGTGGACCTTCACTGCCAACCTTGTGGTTGGCAGCCAAGATCATTAACTATTTGCTTTACCCAGGAACTCCTACAGAACAGGGCAGATGGTTCTTCTAAGTATTGTTTCTCTGCTACTTGCTGTTACCCCTGATGTTGCAGTGAGTTTTCTATTCTAATATTGAGAGAAGTACTTCTTTTACTAATGCCTCCATCGATGATGAGAAAAAGGCAGAGAATCACAGGATTCGTTTTCTTGACCCCTGATCGTTCACATTGGTGTTAAGTTGGTGGCTCCTGTTCTAACGCTGTGACAGATACTCTTCTAAGAAGTGAAAATCAAAACTTGGATAACAATATTACCTCTAGCTCTTTGCAGTTTACAGAGGATTATGCATTATCCAGTGTAATCTTTGCAATAAAGGAAAAGTAGGTAGAACAGATATTTTTATTCTCATTCTACCGAGAAATTCAAAGCTCACACAGATTAAGTAGCTGTGTAAGGCCACACAGCTATTAAAAGACCAAGAAGGATGAAATCCTTCTGATTTCAAATCCATAGCTTTTCCTAACACAATCTACACATGAGTTACACAGCTAACTCATTTTTCTTGCATATAGCATTTTAAAATACTTTTTTACTGTTCATGAGATGGAGATTTACAGCAGAAATCGGTTTTATACTCAATTCTTACACACTTTGTTGCAATTCCCCCCAAGGTACTCTCACGTACACCATTGCCTTCCTGTGTGTCCTATTTCCATTCCTCTTCATTCCCCGTCAGCTAAGCTTTGCCTTGAGTATTTCCTGTTGCTCTTAAATGGTTGATGATTCTAACAAAGGAGTTCAGTTCAAAACACACAGAAGGACTAAGGGCCATAATCACGGGGGTTCCACCTGTATCTATCCAACCATTAGAAAGCCTGATCTTTTTTTATGATTTTTAGTTTTGTTCGACATTTTTCTCCTGCTCCATCCAGGACCAAACATAATCCTTTTCAGGGCAGTTGGCAGTGGTGGTGGGCAACATCTAGTTCTTCTGCTCTCAGAATTATAGTGACTGATGTCTGCATGGTTCGTTAGTCCATTGGACTAATGGTTTCTCTTGATTTTCATCACTCTTCTTTCCTCAGGTGAGGAGACCCCAAGATTTGCACCTTAGATGGATGCTGATAGTGTTTATGACCCCAGTCACTACTCACCTTAGTAGGATGTAGAACATTGTCTTTGTCATGCCAATTGACCATGGTATCTCCCAAGACTACCTTCTTGAGAGAGCAGGTCCATTCCCTGAGGTTGTTTGGTTATGTCTAAAAAGTTTTGATAGCTTGATCCCCTGTACACTCAGCCACATTCATTTCTGTCATTGAATTCAAGGTAAAATCACATATAAAAATAACCTCTGTCAAATCTCTGTATGTACATGGGCTTACTTCCCCCTCCACCTCCCATAGCTGTTCAGCCTTTGTGTCTACACAAGCATGTACTTGTAGATCTCCATGATTGCACGATGGTGTCTATAGTAGTATTTGCCTCTGGTTCCTTTTAACTCTAGAAAACCTCTTACCCTGCTTCCATTATTCTTTAATATATATATATCTTTGTAATAAAGATAAAACTCCCATCTTATGAAATTAGGATGTTTCTTACATATGCCACACAAAAGAGCCCATTTCAGTGGAATAAAGAGACGGTTTGTCAGGTCCTTGTTAGTGCTTTTACAATGACATGTGTGTAAGCCTGTGCAAAGGAGCCCTGGTGGCACAATGGTTTCCAGCTTAGCTTCCAACGAAAATATCTGTAGCATGCAATACTCCCCGGTCCCCACAGTGGCTCCACGGAAGAAAACGCCAGATATCTGCTTCCATACAGATTGAGCCTACGAGACAGCTCTACTCTGTCACGTGGAACACACAACACCTATAAGTAGCAACAAAACTGTTGTGTAGGTACACATACACACTCAGGTATTTATAGGACAAACAAGAATGTAAGCGCCTTACCATCTTCCGAGTACCTTACTCGAGTAATGAGACTAAAGAGAACTGAGAAAAGGTGTGTAACAGGAAGTAAAAAGAGGAGAGACTAAAGCCAGAATTTTGATTAGCACTATAATTACTGTTATTGGTAACAGATACTTCATTCAGAACCATATGCTTTCCTCTGAGTTTCCCAGTGACTAACTCAAAGAAGGAAATAACAGCAGCTACATAATTCACCATCAAGGGAGGGGGGCGGTGAATATTCAAGAGAAGTAGAGCACTTCCTGTCATTGATCACTGGAAGTTACTTTTCTCCCAGAGTCCTCATGTAGTCTACCTAGTACACTATCGAGAACCAGATTATTCACAAAACCAAAAGTGAATTAAAAAATAAACCATGGTTCCTTGCCAGTTCCTTATAACATCTCTCAGTAAAAATTGGTTGCACCCTGCCAAATCATGGTTTGTAGAAGCAACCTTATTAAGAACCAAAGTAATACGGTCCATTACTCAGCAAACCTGATGGCCATAGATGGATGGAAGGACAGATGTGTAGACAGATATATAAAATTATCTAAGGAACTATCTAGAAGAACACCTTATGTTTTTCCATCTAAGCATTTGTGAAAGTATCATGCAGAATTATTCAAAGTTAAAAGCCCCAGACAAGATTTTCTTGGCATAAGAATGTTCTGTTTTGCATCCCTTGCAGAGGGGTAGTGGGGAGGAGATGAGTCACTCAGGGTTCAATGTAGCAACAATGAAACTCACAACCTTCCTCTAGTTCTTAAACGCTTCCTCCCCCCAACTATCATGATCCCAATTCTACCTTGCAAACCTGGTTAGACCAAAGGATGCACAGCGGTACAGATGGGAACTGGAAACACAGGAAATCCAGGACAGATTAACCCCTCAGGACCAAGGGTGAGAGAGGCGATACTAGGAGAAAAGGGGGTAGAAAGGGGGAACCAATCACAGGGATCTACATATAACCTCCTCTCTGGGCGATGGGCAACAGAAAAGTGGGTGAAGGGAGACACCAGGCAGTGTAAGATAAAATAAAACAATAATTTATATATTATTAAGGGTTCATGAAGGTGGGGGAAGCGGGGGAAGGGAAAGAGAAGGAGAAAAAGGAAAATGAGGAACTGATTCTAGGAACCCAAGCGGAAAGCAAATGTTGAGAATGATGAGGGCAATGAGTGTATAAGTGTGCTTTGCACAATTGATGTATGTGTGGATTGTGATAAGAGTTGTATGAGCCCCAATAAAATGATTTTTTTTAAAAAAAGAATGTTCCATTTTGTTGACAAAAAGCAAATCCATCATTTTTGACAGTCTGCTGATTGTTTGGTATTATATATGAGATCATGGAAACCTCCTCCCTCAGACCTGCAGAGAGCAAAGGGGGGAGGGGGGCAAGGATGAAATGAGTGGCACTTCTCACCTGTGGACAGTTAGGCCCTCTCTAAGACAGCAGAAAGCACAGTGGTTAGCGCGCCTGGCCTGTCCCTGAGTTTTGGTTATGTATCACCAGCAGCTGCTGAACATCTCCAGCTGGCTATCATTCTTGCCCTTTAATCTTCCTTGCGATTCCTGTGTTCCAGATCTATTGTGAGAATCTCACCTCCCACCGCACATTCGGGGATAAACATAGGAAGACTGTCGTATAGCCTCTTCTTGTCTTCGCGCCACCATCTGAGGCCGAGTCTTGTCTAACGTCCGTTTGGATTGCCTCTCTCAGAGCCTACTTCTAGCACCCTGGCCGAGCAGTCAACCAGCTCTCCTAAGCATTTCCTTCCTCATGCCTTTGGTTCCAATTCTGATGGAGTAATATTTCCAAAATAATAGAAACGATTATAATTACTGAAATTTTACTATCTCCCAGACATGATTCTAACTACATATATTATCATCCCATATATTCCATCATAACTCCATGAACTAATCCTATTTTCAGAAAAGGAAACGGAGGCATAATGAGTCTAAATAGCTTGCCAAAGCTCACTCAGCTAAGACAGTGGAGTCTGAATACATAGCTTGCACCACTAAAATCTGGCTGAAGAGACACCCCGGACTGGCCCTCACAGCACAGCTGCAGTGTTGTCCTGTGGGCACAAACAGTCCCAGGGAACACCAACATCACCCAAGGTCACTATGACTTTGATGAAGGGAGAGCAAAGCCAAGTCTACTTCATAATCCTGCCTAAGCATATAAAAAAACAGATGTATCGTGTACTCCGTTAAAAAATGCCAACCACACCCTCTCCCAGCTAATATGAATAATTTCTGCTTTTTCTGAGACCAATCACAGTGTCAGATTTCTTTCAGCACTCCTACTAAATCCAATTTATAAAATTACCAAATTACAGAATTACCTCTGGTTCCTGATAACATCAAATCCATGGTGAAACTCTGGTTCCTTTGACCTACCCTGAATCACCAAATCATATCTTAACTTTTTCTAACATACTCTACAGTAAGAATAAGTCCAGGTTATTCCATTGCAGACGCATTATTTATGGGCTTTGGTTAAAGGATATTGGTGTCACTGTGCAGTACTGATTCTCCTGTTTCCCCCCTGATAAAAGTCCTATAATCACTACAAATTACCTATATGGAAAAGCTCACACTCATTAGCAGGAAAACCCCGTCCTCCTCGTTCTTGTCCATGCCTCACGTCCTTTATTTTTATTCCCCCTTTAAAATCATTTTATTTGGGGCTCTAACAATTCTTATCACAATCCATACATACAACCATCGTGTCAAGCACATTTGCACATTTGTTGCCATCATCATTCTCAAAACATTTGCTTTCTACTTGAGTCCTTGATATCAGCTCATTTTCTTTTTCTCCTTCCCCATCCCCCTCCCTCATGAACCTTTGATAATTTTTTTTCATGTCTTACACTCTCCAACATCTCCCTTTACCCACTTTTCTGTTGCCCATCCCCCAGGGAGGAGGTTATATGTAGATCCTTATGATTCGTCCACCCTTTCTACCCCACCTTACCCTTCCCCTCCTGATATCACTACTCTCATTATTAGACCTGAGGGGTTTATCTATTCTGAATTCCCTGTGTTTCCAGTTACCAGTGTACATCCTCTGGTCTAGCCAGATTTATAAGGTAGAATTTGGATCATGATAGGGACGGGGGGAGGAAGCATTAAGAACTAGAGGACGGGAGCCATTAGAGGGGCCCGAGGGCTCGGTCCCCCATACCAGCTACGTGGACAACTGCCATTCCCCCCAGAAGAATTTACTTTATTACCCCATTGTCATATAGAAATATATTTATATATGTACATGCTTTTATTGAGACCTTTATAAATGCCCTTTGCCTTCTAGCTCTTTCCTCTATTTCCTTTACTTTCCACTTGTCCCACTATCATGCTCAGCCTTCATTTGGGTTTCAGTAATTCCTCTGGGTTACATTGCCTTTGATCAAGCCCTACCAGGCCGCCTACACTTTCCTTGCCATTGATTTTTGATCACTTGTTGTTCCCTTGTCCTTGGTTTGTTAACACCCACTTCCTTTCCCCCACCTCCTCCTTTCCCATGTCCCACCCCCACCCCACCGGAACCCTGGATCCTGTTGTTTTCTCCTCCGGATTGTTCATCCCACCTATCTTATCTAGATAGACCTATAGAGATAATATGCACAAAAAATAAGAACAACAAAAAACCCAATGACCAAAAAGACAAAAGCCTATAAATAGTTCAAGGTCTGTGTTTTGGTACCCCCTCTGGACTTCCTTGCTCTGCTCACCTTGCTGTTCTGTTGCACACCCTTAGTGTTTTGCCTCGGTGTGGTGGGGTCAGGTTGGGCACAATTCCCACACTGTGTCTCTAGTGTTGCCCCCCGTAGAGCTATGTGTCAGTGAGGGATGTCGTGTGTCATAGTGGGCCCGGCCATATGTTCCTCTCTGTGCATTGGCTGCTCTGAGCAGGAATATTGTCCTCGGGGCTTGGTGGGTCAGGATGTGCTCCCCATTCTTTTCCTCCCCCTCCGTTTACTCCTGTGTGCTCTGATCATATATGTCCCTCTCCCTGAGCTGTAGATCCAATAGAGAGGTCTGAAGGACCAGCCCCAATCCCAACTAGGTGGGCAGCCCTCCCTCTCCCCAGAAGAATTTCCTTCAGAGGCCAGCACTGAAGGCTCAGTTCTACCATGTGCTTTCTCCTGCTATCCTACCCCATGCCCACCTTGAGCTGTAGCTGTGCTCCCCACATCGTGCCATGCCTCCGCAAAAGCACCTGTTCTACTTTGCATGGTTCTTGCACATTCGACCTACAACTGTCTCCCTACCCTGAAGACTTCCATGCACTGATTGCTCCCATGCTTCCATTACAATGTACAGCCATTGTACAAAAGTTCACATTTAAGCAGTCACTTTCTCTGTTTGTATCTCTAGTGCCACAGAATACAAGCTACAGGAAGGCTGAGGTTATGCCTTAGCATGTTTTAAGAAAGTAGAGTTGAACACACATGGAACTTGAAGATAAGAAAGCAGCCTAAATTTTGCTTTACCACTTAGAAGTTGCATTGTAGGCAACTAGCATCAGCTTTCTGAGGCTCAATTTCCTCACACTAAGGAATGACAATACCTTCTAGGATTGTTCTGAAGACCAGAGTACATAGTAGTGTCAACACTCAAGGTGTGTTTAATGAATTTAATAGGATAGGACATGTCATAACTGCACACACTTCTTTTAATGTCTGCTATACACAAATATTTTCATTAAAAATAAATGAATACATCCTACCCTGTCAGAAGTGAGTCTTGATCCTGTATGAACGATCCAAGAAAAGCATGTAGCTTGCATGTGAGAAACTTGAACGATCACTGACTTAGAAATGCACACTACACAACTAGCGCGAAGCTACTTGATGCCACGCACTCTTGCTTCGTTAATGAGCTGTGGTATGTTCGTAATAAAAGGAGACTTGCTGGCACACTGATTGAGGCATTCATTGTTGCTAACCAAAAGGTCAGGGATTCGAACAGCCAGCTGTTCTTCAGAGGAAAGAGGGGCCATCGTCTGCCATAAGGTTTCTCAAAGAATTTCCCCTAGAGCAACCCTTGCTAGTCTCGAGCAGGGGCAGAATCCTGGGAGGCAAAACGTCCCGCTCATTCTTCGAGGGTGGCAAAGGTATTCCTTGAGAATTTACTGAGAAATCTTTACCTCATTCACCCAACAGGCTGAGCTTGCCTCTTCAGGCTTCCTTTTGTTCAACAGGGAAATTCATCTGAGTCCCTGGAGGATGGCAAATCTGCCATTTGGGCATGGTGTAAAGCAAGAGTGCAGAATTTTTCAGGAATGGGTTACAGAGAGGAAAACCAAAGCCCGCATGGAAGAAGCACACCAGCCTGTGTGATCACTAGGTGTCAAAGGGATCAGGTATCAGGCATCATCAGAACAAAAAATTATATCATAATGAATACGGGGGGGTTGTGCGGGGTGGAGCCCCAAAGTCCATGTTTAGGCCACTGGACATCCCCTTACCAAAGGGTTTCAGGGAGGAGACGAGCCAGTCAGGGTGCAATGTAGCAACAATGAAACATACAACTTTCCTCTAGTTCCTAAATGCTTCCCCCACAACCCACCCCCCACTATCATGATCCCAATTCTACCTTACAAATCCGGCTAGACCAGAGGATGTACACTGGTACAGATAGGAAGTGGAAACACAGGGAATCCAGGGCGGATGATCCCTTCAGGACCAGTGGTGTGAGTGGCGATACAGGGAGGGCATTGGGAGGGTGAGTTGGAAAGGGAGAACCGATTACAAGGATGTGTACATTACCTCCTCCCTGGGGAACAGACAACAGAAAAGTGGGTGAAGGGAGACGTTGGACAAGGCAAGACATGACAAAATAATAATTTATAAATTTTCAAGGGTTCATGAGGGACAGGGGAGTAAGGAGGGAGGGAGAAAAGGAGGAACCGATACCAGGGGCTTAGGTGGAGAGCAAATGTTTTGAGAATGATGAGGACAATGAATGTACAAATGTTCTTTACACAATTGATGTATGTGTGGATTATGATAAGAGCTGTATGAGCCCCTAATAAAATGATTAAAAAAGGAAAAGAAAGTATGTAGACCTAGATGGAGAATCTGTTGAAAAGTAATACCTGCACCTTTAGATTTTTTTAAGAAAGGCCACTATTAATTTTAGCAATACTTTTTGACTTAATAATACTTCAAAAAATAGTTTATTTTGAAAATTGGTATCCCCAAGTGCCTTGTGGTCTTTCCAGGCCCCATTAATCCAGCAAAGTCATATAACAAACCCATGACTCAGAATTAAAGCCCAGAAGCCTTATCTCCATGCCAGGGTTCTGGATTTATGTGTGTATAAGGCTATTCAAAAAACATATATACCAGTGTCTTCTCAAGGAAAAAGTTCCTTGGATCTGTACATTGAGAAGCTGGGATGGAAAGTGTTCAGTGGAGCTTGGTTTTGGCCCTATCCCAGCTTTTGTGCTGGCTTGCTGGCAGAACATCCTCCGAATCTGTGAAAATTTGCAAATCAAGGCCAGGCTTCAATCTGCAGCTGGCACAACGCATTTCTGTTTGAAATGGATTTCAGTTGCAGTTTTTTCTGACTAAACTACACATCAAAGGGGGGAAAATGAATGCTTATCCGTTAAAATGACCATGGTGCCAAAGCCACACAATGCAATTAAAACCCTGCGGGCAAGGAGGCTGCATGGCAACAACATGGCAGCACCAGCTCCCGTTTTCCGCCAGCGCCGAAAGCCTACTCAGAGACAGCCATGGGTAAAATGGTGCCATGCTGCCCTCCCTAACTAGAGCACCCAAGGCTGACCAGCAGGAAGGCCAGGCCCCTTGGCAGCCACAGACCCAGTCCCTGCTTCCTGCTGCCAACCGCACTCCAGCAGTTCAGCAGCTGTGCCTCCGAGAGGCCTTGGTTCGCAGATCATCTGCTCAGGTACAGGGAGGCAAAGCAGGAAGTAGTTTTCCAGCTACATGCCCTATATCCCACAGCTCTTTGCTGTTTTGAGTATTTAGGTAGCAGGAAGGCTAGGACTGTGCATAACTAGACGCTGATTAAAATGCACAAGACATCATAAATTATGGTGCAGATGGCTACCTAAACACAGCACACGCACACACACAGCACACACCACACACACACCACACACACTCCATAAAAATCTAAAGTATATGTGGACTTTACAAAATCTAAACTACTCATTCCATAAAACATTACCACCTTGAGGAACTTGTGGAACACCTATAAATTTGCTTATTTTTTCCCGAGAAAATTAGTAGGAAGCAGCCAGTAGCTATCATATTGAAATACTTCCTAACAGCACCAAAGTTGAAGGTAGAAGTTTATCTTGCTCGTGTAGAATATACAAATGAAAGATCTGGAAGTTAGTTGCTGAGAATAACTTGTCACTTAAAAAATATATAAAAGTAAAATGCAGTTTTCCTTTAAATATAACTAAAGTTATTCTTTACTAAAGCTAAAAGCAAAATACCCTATATAAAATTTAAGGCTCTATCTCAATATAAATCTATCAATATGCCTGCTGTCTTCTATGTCTAGCACTACTACAATAGAAATATCACAAGTGGGTGGCCACGGCAAACAGAAATTGTGTGAAAATTCACAGGTTAAGAGGTGAGGAGTCAGCGCTGGAGGAGGGATTTTCTTTGTGTTGGTTCTGTGGACGGCCCTGTCCCTTCAGCTAGCCTCCTGGTTTCTTGCAGATCTCCACGTGGCTCAGCTTCAGTCTAGTCCCATCTCTACTAGCTTGCTTCTTTAATTGCGTCTGTATATCAAAAGAGACTGACTGAAATACCACCTACATAAAGCCCTCGTCATAAACATCGTAACAGAGACAGCCCGCCCCCAAGTGGAATTACACCTACAGGCATGGAGGTTAGGAATTACAGCATATGTTTTGGAGAGACGTCATTCAATCCATAACACCTGCCTGAGCATTTCACTTTTATCTAGGGCGCACCAAATTAATTTGGTAAACTTGCGATGAATACATCACTTATATTAACAGGTATTTGTGGTTCATTGACTGCAAACTTGCCACCAAGCTGAGCATGGGCATTCAATGCAACGTCTTTAGTAGCTTTTCAAAAAGTAGCCCCATTTCTAATCCCAATTCTCAATTCCCGTATCAGTTGCGCCACATCTGAAGAAGGAACACAACACCAAAGGGGAAAAAAATTAAGATCACAGTTACCAGGCATCTTGATATATTAAATCTCTTGCATGTGTTTTATTCATTTGCTAGAACTCAGATATAAGTGCCACCTGCTGCTCCTTTGAGGGCCAAACACTTAAACTGCACAGAACCACACACCATGGACACATCAAGCCTCGAACTATCAGTACTGCTTAGCATTTGAAGCAGTGTGAGTTTATGCAAGTAAAATTAATTTCATATTCATACTCTTGTCTCTGCAATAAATGCTGCCATAAGTTGAAGTTTTATACGGCAAATAGTATATATGAATGCTTCATTCCCAGTGCATTTAGTTTGAGAAATAAGTGCAATTTATAAGGCAGTTGTATTCCTTTTTTTTCTCTTTTTTAAAAGGAAGGCCTGGTGTTCTAATGTTTAGCTACATGTGATAAAAAAAAAAATCAAGCACTGTGAAGGGACTGAGAACTCTATCTGGCTGTCAAACTCCCCTGTTCACCTGTCACAATTCCATAAACGCTGACGTCCCAGTCACAGACTCTCTCACTCACGGGGGGTGCTGTACTCACAGTGTCTGTGTCACACCGGAAGAATCCCAAATTTAGGAAATCCCCAATTTTATAGAGAGCTGCACACAAACCTGCTAACCTCTCTGCACAGAATCTATTTGGATCAAGGAAAAAATCTCCCCTGTGCCTCAAAGGCAGAACTGTTCCTAGCTTCTAAAGCTGTTTGCTGGGCAAACACCCCTGAAAAGATAGTCCAGAACAACAATGGTCACAAGACGTGGAGAATTCCCATGGGAACTGTCACCCGACCCCCACACTAGCAGTTCTCAGCTACATGCTATATACTTTCTGAAATATGTTTTTTCTAAAATCTTCCACGCTTTACCTAAAAATAAAGGTTTGAACTAGCGCTGGAAGCACATTTTTTCCCCCAGTGATAAAATGGAACAAAGTTTGCTGTTGACAAAAAATAAAAAATTCCCCTTTGATGATAGAATTAATAACCTTACCACTATTATAGTTTATTTGCCTAATACCATTCTTAAAATGTTCACTTCAACATCTAATGTACATTACATTTTTTCCCAAAATACGCATCTATATTAGTAGTCACTTCATCAGGTGTTCTATAAGGCAAATAAAATATGAAAATTCTAAGAAGCAGCCAAATGGTTTGGCCATTGGAAAGAACAGATACATTGCCTTGTTCCCTGATACAGTTGTTTGAAATTATACATATATCCTGCCAGAAATAATACAATTGTCAAGCTGAACAGCTAAGTCCAAAGTTGAATGCTTCTAATCTAATAAAATTAACCAATGGCTTACATCACAGGAGTGAAACATTCCAAGTGGATAAAACAAGAAAGGAGAGATAGAGGGAGGGAAAACACTTCTTCCTTCTCAAAATTTAAGAAGTTTAAGAAAAGTTTGTTTCAAGACCCACAAAAACGTCCTACAAATCCCTTCAGGTATGTAGGCAGTCTCCAGGTCACCCAGGTCTGACTTGGCTGCAGCCTGTACTGAAGGGCCAGCCCTGTGTTGCCTACTAAAAATGAGAGGAAATGGATTGTAGTCACAAGGGATGGTACTTTGCAATGCACATCAAAACATTATTATTAAGTATTATTGTATTGTGTTAAGGATGTTTTAATATATCCCAGGGTACTTCTTTAATGATTTTTATTCATAGAAATATTACACACACACACACAAAGGCAAACATTTGACCGACCTAACTATTGTAACTTACAAAAGAAAAGAAAGAAGCAGGATTGAAAATCTTTCATAAGTCAAGGCCTGCCCAGAATGACAAGAGAAGGAGGAAGGTGGGGAGCGGATCTTTAAAATAAATTTTAAAATTTTTAAAGAGAGAGAAGGAGGAAGAAGAAAAATAATGCAGAAAAAAATACTTCACAATATTCCTGGACCCAATCTTTCTTCATTTGCTTAAAAAACGGAATGGTCACCTCATAGATTTTCAATGACATAACCATAGAAAGTTAACAGACTGATAACCTTCTTGAGACTTTATTAAAGTTTAAGTGGGTAATAAAGCCCAAGCTGGTACATTTGCGACCTACCGGAAAATGAGTTCACCTGCTCTTGTGAGTGAAGTTACGGGAAATAGTCATAGGCCAACAAAATTACCTTTTTAACACCCACCACACTGTTACATAACAACCAAAGCATCATTTGTTGTATTCTTTATTTTTTTATTATTTTTAAAGCAATGGCTGAGTGCTCTTGGATCATAATTAATAGTAGGCTGCAGAAGTTCTGGTCATTACTTTACAGGAAATGTCTGACCTAAGGTCATCATATTTATTATGAGTTGTTCTAACCTCCTAAATATAGAAAATGAAAAAGCAATTCCTGTTATTTGCTGAACACTTGTACATAATCATAAAGTTGATGCTCTGTGAACAATATCAATGCATTTAGCTAGTAGATAAATGGACCAAAGGAATGACACTGAAGCGTCACCACACAGCATACAGGGAAATCAACGAGGGGAGGCACATTGACTGTGGTCTTTGAAGGTGGGATCTGGCTTGACTGGCTGCATGGCCCTCGAAAGGCTCTGCTTACTTTATGTATGTAGAAAATAGGAATCACAAAGCCCCCTTTAAGGGTTTCTGTCCGGCTTGTAAGATGTATTTAAAGCATCCATAAGTGCGCATGTGGCAGAAACTTAAATACTTGTTAGTATTGTCTTTCCACCTATTTGCATCTATGATAATGCTACAATCTAAAATAGAAGATTATATAATTATCCCAATTTATCAGGATATGAAACTTCCTAGGATGGAGGTACTAAGTGATTTGAAGCTCTACTCGTAAGGAGGTAAGTAATGAGTTTCCTTCTCACCCATGTGTGTGGGAAGAATTTCTATTGCCCATCAATTGACCCTTTTGTAGTCAATTTAGTGTTCTCCAGCTGTATTGCTGGCCATCTACCAAAATGTGTGGAGCAACAATAGCACTCCAAATTGGTCAGTGTAACAGATACAACAGCACTGATGCTGATGTTATTATTCTCCTTTTCATACAGATCAACTGACTTCTCCCCAGCAGTAAAGCTATTTCCTTAGTTCCATTACCATGTCAGCAGTCAACAGGGTTGACTGAGAGGCAACTGAGAAAAGAAACCTCCTCCTTTCTCTGATTTTCAGCAACTGTGCTGCCCTCTAAAAATCCCATCCCATCAGCCTCTCGGGCGATAAATGAGGCCTGGGCCCTGGGGCTCATTAGCACCATCCTTTACCACCTGCCTCGAACCACTCACAAACATGGACACAGCACTCATACACCCACGCATGCCTCCATGGGTAAATTTGGACATACAGGCAGTACCAGGTAACAAAATTCCCACGTAGCGACGAATCCTACTGACCCTTTAATGCAGTGGTTCTCAACCTTCTTAATGCCACAACCCTTTAACACAGTTCTGCATGTGGTAGTGAGCCCCAAAACAAAACTATTTTCATTGCTGCTTTATAATTGTCATTTTGCTACTGTTATGAATCAGGCAACCCGTGTAAAAGGGTCATTCAACACCCACTCCCAAAGGAGTATGACCCACAGGTTGAGAACCACTGCTTTCATGTTATGTGAATTCATCCTAACTTTGAAACAATTGAACCAACCACTACATGCAATTAATTAGCCATCACAACCACTTCAACTTTCAAATCAATGAAAATAATAAGAAGAATTTCTTGCACTTGAAAAAAAAAATCCAAGATCATCAAGTCAATTCCAACTCATCAGAAAGAGTAGAACTCTGCATTTGGGTTCCCAAGTCTTTGCAGGAATAAAGTCTCATCTTTCTCCAGTGGACCGATGGGGGGGTTGAGCTGCTAACGTTGTGGTGATCAGCTCAACATGTCACCCATTCTGCCACCAGGGCTCTTCTTGCACTGAAGTAAGAGGACACAAGAACTACACCACTTGTTCTGACAAACTTACAAACTTCACAGAACTTCACATATTTGATATAAATGGAATCCTGGAACAAATAAAAGGGCAGGGAAAGAAAAAAGATCCGTGGTTCCCATGGCCTGAGCGTTGGGCAAAGAGACGAAGCGCAGAGGCACGAAGGCCCGTTGGGGAGTGATGAGCTTGTGCTATATCTTGATTGTGTTAGTGGATACATGATTGCTCACATTTTTCAAAATCCAGAGAACTTTCACCTTAAAAGGATAAATATGATGATATGCAAATTACATATGAATAAATCTGACTTAAAAATAAAACAGCTCACTGGAGAAAGGAAAAGAAAGTAGGGGAACCCACACTGACAGCAAATGCTATAATTTATCCTCCAATGGTGCTCCATGAAGTTAATACACAGAGTTACCACAAATCTTTAAAAGAACTTGCAACATTTTGTACCTGAATGAATTCTTGGGCTGTATGCTATTAGAGGTTGGGATCGACTGAAATTGGTATTGCCGAGGCACTGTCAAATTCCAACGCCACGTGCTGAAGGAAAGAAAGGAACTGAGCACCACAAGAACAGCAAAACTTTCTGTTAATGAGAAATTTAAACGGTTGCCTTCTTTTCTTGCCAATAAAATATTTCTTCGAGGCTGCAGGTTAAAAATATAATTGCATAAATACATAATCAATATTGGTTCACTGCCATCGAGTCAATTCTGACTCATAATGATTCCAGAAGACAGGGTCGAACCTGCCCCCTGTGGTTTCCTAACCTGTAACTCTTCACAGTAGTAGAAAGCCTCATCTTTCTCCCAAGGAGCAGCTGGTGGTTTCATACCACTGATCTTGCATTTAGCAGCCCAACTCCTAACCCACCATGCTATCAGTTGCCTTGAAGTCAGTTATGACTCATGCTGAGCCCATGTATGTCAGTAGAGCTGTTCTCTAATGAATGTCCATTGGCTGATTTTTTCCAGAAGTGAATTGTCTGGTCTCTCTTTCGAGGAGCTTCTAGGTAGACACAAACCTCCAACCTTTCTGTAAACAACTGAGCTCTCGATCATTTGGAAAACCCAGGGACCACATGATCATAATAAAAATCTACAGACTATTTTTAATCTCAACACTGCTCTACATTTATAGCCTTGCCTAGCCTATAACATGTTCATATTCATTACTTTACAGAATTCCTGTGTAATCGGACACACAATTAACACTAAAAATTGTGTTATTATTTGTATATACCACAAGCATATATAGTATATCATTCCATTGTCACTCAACTACGTTCAGGTAAGTTAATTTAACCTACAGCACAGCTGACGTAAGCAAATAGCACTGAATGGACAGCTTTCCCACTGGCTTTGAATTTAGATATGAGATTTGAACTCAAGTTTTCTGACTCTTAATGGTAATAGAGCCCCCGTGGCACAATTCACCACAGAATATTTGTGTAAACAGCATATCCCATATGTGATAGGCATACATGCTACTCCAACCAATGTACGCATTTTATCCATTTTTAAAAGGATACTGGAGCGTATTGCACATGAACTAGAATAAGGTCACCTCTTTTACAGTCAGTTAATAGCTGACTTTAAGCAATGCTTCTATCTTGAAAGAAAAATAATCAAGGCAGTATGGTTTATGTAAAACAGTAGACAAATAGATCAGTAAAATAGCATTTAAATAGACCAACACAAATCTAGTCTATTGATCTTTCAAAAGTGTGCAAAGACAATCCAATAAAGAAATGACGGGCTGTATAATAAATGCACTGGATTAACAAAACAACAGCATGCCCCAAATATCTGAACACTAGCCTTACATCCTTCAAAAAACTACTTTAAAACAGAGCACTGACCAAATTGCAAAATGTAAAATTATAAAAGTTCGAGAAGAAAATGGGAAAATCTATAAGATGTACACCTGATAAAGGATTTATATCCAAAATACACAAGAATTACTAAAATTCAACAATAAGAACTCAAACGGCCCAATTACAAAATGGGTTAAAATATCTGAGAAGGCACTTCACCGGAAAGGGACACAGGGCATAAGGAAAACGCTCAGTATCAAATGTCAATTGTTGTTGGGTGTCGTGGGTCAGACCTGATACACAGGACAACAGAACAAAGCACTGTTGTGTCCTGAATCCAGGAGATTCGCTGCACAGGGATCTCACATCCAAACAATAGGCTCAGCTCCATCCTTCCTCCTGCCTTTCAGAGGGCTCATTTTAAATGCAGCAGGATGGCATTCCAGGGAATCCTGCTCACAGTTACAGGGAATTCTCAGTCTCTTCCCTCACCTTCATACGAGAGCCATGCAGAAAAGGGTCCTTAGAAACTTTGGGGTTTTGTTTTCTTAACATTGAGGTGTAATCCTTGTTGAAGAGGAGTCTAGCCCATAGCTTCCCAGATTGATTTGGCCTGCCACTGGCTTTTAAAAAAATTACTCAGCACCATCCTCGCAATTAAAAGCTTACTTATAGAGCCCATACTCCAGCATGTCTGGATTGTTACAAAGCACTTCAGGGACATATCACCCACTTGCTGTCAGCAAGTGAGCCTGTGTCACCTGAATCCCACAGGTGTGACTGGCTCTTCCTACCATCTTGAGGCCACAGTTGTCTTCATAAACTCCAGCTGCTCAGCTTCTTTGCACAACGCGAAGACTGGATAAGCACGAAGAAAGGACACAACCCTGACACACCCTTTCCTGGATCTGAAAGCACGCAGGACCCTGTGCGTTCAAATGACCACCTTTATGTCTACATACAACCTTGGCTTGACTAAAACGGAGAGTACAAGAAAGCCCATGTTTCTAAATCACATACATTATTTATTACGATTCTAATGAATCATGGTTTAATGCCTTTGCATATGTAATAAAACACAAATAATCATCGTTCTGGTGATTTCTGCTTTCTGTAAATACCCACCTGACACTAGCAATGATACCTCAGAGTCTACAACCACATCCTCTTCTGAGTCCAGCTAGAAATTCTAGCAGCGCCCTGTCAGTGTAAAATGATCTGCAGCAAAATCTCACCTGCATGGAATATTAATGATATTGTTCAATATTTGCTGTGTTCCTTGGATTCACCATTCTTTGGAATGGCACTGACACGTATCTCTTTGCGTTCCAAATTACTTGGCACAGAGTCGTAAGTGCTTCAGCATAGTATCCGCTAGTTGACACATTACAATTGGTACTTCCTCAATTCCCAGAGCCTTGTTTGTCACAGTGCCTTCACTGCAGCTTGCATTTCTCCCAGTAATACCACCGATTCTTGGTCACACGCTGTCTCTTGAAATAGGTCAACTAATTCCTTCGGTCCGGTGATGCCATGTGTTCCTTCGATCTTCTTTTGAGGCTCACTGCATCACTGAATAGTTCGCCCTTAATGGGTGCAGGGTGTTGGTAAGTGCCCCCATGTGAGTTCCAAATCACAGCCACCTTATTTACAAGAGAAGGCCCCACTGCCCGGTCCTTCACATCACCACACTGGTTGACTTGAGCAAATCCATCTTGCTAAAGATCTTCCTCTTTTCAACTAACTTCACCAAGTATGACGCCCTTCTCCAGGGCTGGTTTCCCCTGATTATACGTCCAAAGCATGAGAGATCAGGTCTTAACCCCTAGCTTCCAAGAAGCATTATAATGTACTTTATTAGACAAATGGGCTGGGGGTGGTGCTGGGGGGGACCTCTGACCCAGTATTTTCAATGATATCATGTGAAAGGAAATGTTGGACAGTAAATAAGGAAAACTGAGAAATGATATCTATGATTATGGTGTTGGTGAAGAATACTGAATAGCTTCTGGACTGCCAAAAAATTGAAAAAAAAAAAAAAGGTCTTAGCGGAAGTACAACGTGACTGATCCTTGGAGGAAAGGACTGTGAGCTGTCTCCCATACTTCGCACAGGCTGTGCAGGCACAGCAGTCCCAAGAGAAGGACATGACACTGCAGGGGAAGTTGAGGGCTGCAGATGCAATGACAGGAAAGGGGCAGGGGCTACAGCACCTGCCTCAAACAGCAGCAGTTGTGAGAAGGATGCAGAGTGGGGCAGCATTTCACTCTCGTGTACATAGGCTTGCTACGTTGGGGCTGAGTCAATGGCACGCAAGAACCTAACAACATGCCTTGTAGTTGGTGACTGGATGAACTATGGAACATAAAGTCAATTTCAACATGTGGCAACTCAGAGCTCAACCCCTTCTGAGGGTTTTCACGCCTGTTACCCTTCTTTGGAGGGGCTGTTGGGTAAGTTCCAGAAACAACTCTTCCAGTTAAGAGTTTAGGATTTAACTCTTTGTGCTACACAAAAACTCCAGTCCAGCCACGAGACGGAATATTATTCAGCAATACAAAGAAATGATCTAGCAAGCTATGGAAATATATGGGTGGACCTAAAATGCATATGAACTGTATGATTCCAACTCTATGACACCCTAGAGAAGTCTAGTCTCTAGAACCAGTTTTAAAAAAAATAGTGGTTTCTAGGGACTCAAGGGGAAGAAGAAAGGAAATAGGCAAAAGGAGTGTTAGGGCAGTGAGACTATTCTGCAGGTGATTTTGCTGGCAGTCATATGACACTGTGCATTTGTCAAAATCCATAGAACTACACAGCACAGAGTAGGAGCCTTATGTAAATGAGGTACTATACTTAATAATAATGCTGCTGTATTGGTTCTCCAGTGGTAGCAATTCTAATGCACAATGCAAGTATTAATGAAAGGAAAAACTGTGTCCAAGAGACAGAAAGGGTACATGGGAGCCCTTTGTACTTCATCATTTTGCTATAAATTGAAAATGATTATAAAAATGGTATATTACAAAGATAGTTTATCATACATAAATTTCTCCATAAGATTGATTTAAAAATAAGCTGATTAAGAAAACAAAGAAAGAATGAATTGCAAAGAAGTGAATTACACTGATCAAAAGGGGTGAGAACATGAACTATGTGGCTAGACACCAAACTGAGAGGTGAGTTTCTCCATAACAAAGTCAGAAAGGGATTAATATGAAATTAGAGAAATGTTTTGTGTTACCAGAATTCAAAGAAGATGGTATCACTTAGTCCTTGTAGATGAAGTTTTTAGGTAAAAATAATAAAAATTCAGAAATATTTTAGTGAATATTTTATGCATCACTTCTATTTTAAAAAATGAGACATAACATTAAAAATTACTTGATCTACTCCCTCAATACAAGAATACTTGCTCTATTAAACTGACATTCCATGATCCTCACCTTCCCAACACAATCACAGCAGACAAAGTAGGTGCATAAGCAAATGTGGTGAAGAAAGCTGATGGTGCCCGGCTATCAAAAGATATAGGATCTAGGCAGGGGTCCTCAAACTTTTAAAACAGAGGGCCAGTTCACTGTCCCTCAGACCCGTTGGAGGGCCAGACTATAGTCTAAAAAAAACTATGAACATATTCCTATGCATACTGCACATATCTTATTTTGAAGTAAAAAAGAGGGGGGGCGGTCAAAAACACCCAGTGGGCCGGATAAATGTCCTCAGTGGACCACATGTGACCCCACGGGCCGTAGTTTGGGGATGTCTGGTCTTGGGTCTTAAAGACTAGAAGGTAAACAAGCAGCCATCTAGCTCAGAAACAACAAAGCCCACATGGAAGAAGCACACCAGCCTGTGTGATCACAAGGTGCGGAAGGGATCACGTTATCAGGCACCAAAGAACAAAAAATCATATCATTGTGTGTTTACCTTCCTGATATGATTGCTGAAGACAAAAGGGTGCAAAAGTGGTAAAGAAAGCTGATGATGCCCGCTATCAAAAGATACAGCATGTGGGGGTCTTAATTTGAAGGTAAACAGTGGCCATCTAACTCAGAGGCAACAAAGGCCACATGAAAGAAGCACATCAGCCTGTGTGATCAACAGGTGTTGAAAGAATCAGATATCAGCCATCAAAGAAAAAAAATAAAATTATTGTGAATGAGAGGAAGTACAGATTGGGGGCCCAAGACACATCTGTAAGCAACTGGACATCCCCTTACAGAAGGGTCGTTGGAAGGAGATGAGCCAGTCAGGGTACAGTGTAGCAACAACGAAACACACAACTTTCCTCTACTTTCTAAATGCTTCCTCCCTCCCCTCCCCCTACCCGACTATCATGATCCCAATTCTACCTTACAAATCCGGCTAGACCAGATTTGTACACTGTACACTGGTACAGATAGGAACTGGAAACACAGGGAATCCAGGACAGATGAGGGTGGAGTAGAAAGGTGGAACCACAAGTATCTACATATAACCTCCTCCCGGGGGGATGGAAAACAGAAAAGTGGGTGAAGGGAGACGTTGGACAGTGTAAGATATGAAAAAATAATAAAAATTATAAATTATCAAGGGTTCATGAGGGAGGAGGGAGCAGGAAGAGGGAACAAAAGAGGAGCTGATACCAAGGGCTCAAGTAGAAAGCAAATGTTTGAGAATGATGAGGGCAACAAATGTGCTTGATACAATGGATGTATGAATGGATTGTGATAACAGTTGTACGAGCCCCTAATAAAATGTTTTAAAAAATCTTTTAAAAATAATTACTTGATTAAAAAACTGCAACAGCTACTAAGATAACCTGGACAGTGGCTGCTGCTTTTTGACAATACACCCCAGTGATAGCAAAGAACTGAAGACAAAGCAGCTTCTCTATTCCAGGCATTTTAGATATGTAATCTTATTTTACCTGACATGCATAAAAATGTGTTAGATGAAATGAAATTATTTATTTAACATAGTTAAGTAACACGGCTAATATGTAATTATAGCAGAATCAGTTCCAGAAAATGTCAAGCTTTAAAATCATCCTGTATGCCATACACAGCCACTAATCTAAACAAGTAGTTTGTCAGTTTACTGATGACATGATCTTTCTCAGATACCAATTGTCTGAAGAAATCATTGACAAATGCTGGACCACGCGCAATCTGTCCTTCCATTCACTGGCATGTGCATGGAGGAAAATGACCGTCAGCGTATTGCAGCCAGTACTAGAAGGGGGAGTGGGAATTGCCCTGCTCCGAGAGCCTAACCATATTCTTAACCAGCTTTCTCTCCACAGTGATGAAGATCTTCAGGAACGAAAGCAAAAAACAGAATTAGTAGAATCAGCCTTGATTCTGTTAATACCTTCAGATAGTTATTGTTAAATCTCAGAGTCGACACCATATAGAATTGAAAGCATGACAAAATGACTATGTAGGCGATAAAGAATCTGATTTTATTAATAAATACTCTGTTGTGGGTGTGCATACAATATGCAATCTGTAAAATTAATTCTCAACTGTTCAATTAATTACTGTGTTGAGCAGAGTAATTTAGTACTGTCCACTTACAGACTAAATGATCCCAATGTTAATTCAGTTGAGCTTGTTTAGACCTGTGCTCTCTGACAATGAACAACTAGCTCAGCTGTTTCCTATGTATCCCCACATTCTAAATATCTTTTTTTTTAACAATTTATTAGGGGCTCATACAACTCTTATCACAGTCCATACATATACATACATCAATTGTATAAAGCACATCTGTACATTCTTTGCCCTGGTCATTTTTTTCTCCTCTTTTCTTTTTTTACATTTTATTAGGGACTCATACAACTTTTATCACAATCCATACGTATACATACATCAATTGTATAAAGCACATCCATACATTCCCTGCCCCAATCATTCTCAAAGCATTTGCTCTCCACTTAAGCCCTTTGCATCAGGTCCTCTTTTTTTTTCCCCTCCCACCCCACTCCCCCCTCCCTCATGTGCCCTTGGTAATTTATACATCGTTATTTTGTCATTTCTAAATATCTTTTAAGTACAAAACAAACCTTAGAACCTTGCATTCTCAAATTTTCTTACAAACCACACGCAATATCTTATATAGACAAGTTTTAAATTCCGCCGCCTGTCTAAGTTCTGCTATCAGAGGCTGCAAAAATCACTTAGAAGACCACTCAGCTTCTATGTTTTGCCCCCCTATAGGAGGGGTTCCAAAAAGCTCATGGAAATTTTTTATTACTTTTCAACTCAATTTGTCCTTGAACTTTTCAAAGTCCTCATAGAGAGGCCCTTTCAAATGTAAACCTGGTGGGTCCCTCCTTTGTTTTTCTAAAAGCCTGAGAATTCCCATCTCCTGCAGGCTGAATAGGAAGTCCTTGCAGTAAACCTACAAGGGCCTCTCCACAGCACACGCAATCCCCCAAATCATCCTTTCCTTTGCGTCAATGCTTTCTTGTAGCACCTGAAGAACTCCAGGCAGCATTCTGTCTGAGCCCTGTGCATATGCTGTCCCTCTGCCTGGAATCCTCTCGCCTCAGCTATCCGAAGGCTCACACCTGCAGTTCATGAAACCTTTGTTCAAGCGTTCATTCACAGTTCATTGTGATAACCACCCTATTTTAAATGGCATTGTTTTTCTTCTCAGCACACATCACCATTGAACTTACCATGTATTTTCTGTTTTGTCACTCTTCCTCGACCAGAAGACATGTAAGGTCTGTGAAGTTTTATCTGTTTATTTCACCGCTGTGTCCCCAGTGCCAGGAGAAGTGGCTGGCACGTGCTAAGATTCAAAAGGGGGTATTTGTCAAGTGAGCATGATTGTGTGATGAATAAATGACTGACAAAAACACAGAGAAGAACGCTTGCGTTCATGTCTACAACAGCTGAAATGTAAATCTAAAATAAATAAGAAACTAGGGCAAAAGTCAGCTTTACAGTTTAGTACTAGAATTTTATCTTACATGGTTTCTGCCCTGTAAAATCACTGATTTTAAAATGGTAGTATTATGCAGATTTCTAAGAAAGGGTTACTATCCTGTGACTTATACAGGTACTATTCTTAGTCCATGATGACTTTCTGACACGAAATCAAAAACAGATAGAAAAATGAATGAGTACTGTCATTCAATGTAGTCTCAGAAAATACATAAACATGGGAGTGTCAAAATCCTCCTCATTCTTCCTGAAAAACATTAAATTAAGACATTAGATTTAGTTGTCTAGTTTTGCTTTAACAGAAATACTATGACTGACTGGTTCGAGGAAACGAGAATGTATTCTCTCCTAGTTTAGAAACTAAAAGTCCAAATTCAGGGTGTCAGCCCTAGGATGAAGTTCTTACCTCCCTTCAATATCTGTAGACATGGCATCTCCGGGAGATCTCCATGTGTCTTGGCATGAATGTTTCCCTGAGCACAGGTAGCATGTTTACCAGCGTAAAGCTCAGTAGACAGAAAGGGATAGTAAAGAAGGACAAATGGAAAGAGTAAACCTAAGAAGGGTGTGGAAAGGGTGTTGTTACACTGTACACATTGCAGTCAATGTCATGCACCAAAAGGTATATGAACTATGGAAGGAAAATCCAAATTTCTCTGTAAACTGGAAGCCAAATTACAATAAAGCATCTTAGTTTTTTCTCTAAAAATAAAAGATAGTAAATTCAAAATAAATAGTACTATGGTTCTAATAAAATCTTAAACATAAAGGCTTATTGATACTCCTGTTACCAACAGAGGCCAAATTGGCTTTACATATAAATCTAAAGACTCCAAACACTGTAACTAAATTGTCCTGGGCAACTGAGGTAAGTGATAGAATTCAATAGCCTCGTCGCAAATGCCGATAGAATAGAGAGAAACTGTTTTAGCATTTCAGCACAATATTCAGCAACTATGTCCCCATAAACAAGTTGTTCAGGCCTTGAAGATTCCATTTCCTCATCTATAAAACAAGGATGCTCAAAGCAGGGACATCATGTAGTGGCTTTGCCTCTTCCTGGCACCCGTTCAGTGCTCAATAAATTACCCCCTATTATAATAATTGAATGTGCTAAGGACTGCTAACAGTCCATCAATGTCTGTTCTCTTTTGTTACTGAGCCGTAGAACCCCTCATTTTTAGCTGGACATGTGACCTTCCTAACTACAATTTACATTTCCCAACATCCCTTGAACTTCGATATGACAGAGAAGTTCTAGACAATAAGAATTAAACAGAACTGCTCTTTGTGAATTGGGGGATAGTCCTTTGGTCACAATAGGTCACTGCAGACCAAGAGGCAGGGAAAAAAGACTGTCGATGCCTCTCAATCAGAGTGTGCTTCAGAGCTTTCTAACTCAAAGGAAGCTTCAAAAAGTTCAGTCCTAAAACTTCTGTTATCTTTTGAACCTTCTTAGTGAATTGAGTAGAAGGTTACTGGGCAGATCAGTCCTCTACTCCACAAACCATGCTGCAAACCTCACAATGCATCCTGCTTCTCCCGCTTCCTCCAGACTTCCCTGTGTCCTGCTTCTCTCACCCGCTGAGCCATGTTCTTCGCACACACTGCCCCTGAGCCCTGAGTGTCGGGTCTTCTCCCTCTCTAGTGTGACTGCTCCCCCTATGGTTCTAGCTCAACATTAAGCGTGAGAGTGAATTCATGTCCACACCTGAGGGTTACCAAGGGTCATCGGCTCATACGTTCCATCAGTCGCTATCTGACTAGTAAGCCTGGTCATACTTTTCTTTTTAGTTTTGTTCCAAAAATAAAATTACGTTATTTTCATTACATTTCCCATGAATTTCTGGAGCCCCCTTGTATGCTGTCAAAGCATATGCTCTCCTGCATCTAAAGACTCCAACGCAGCAGGTTTGGAGCTGCATCTATACGTATGAATTTGAGAGAAAAATGTCCTCAGTTTATTCTGATATATATATATGACCACCACTGTAGGGCTACTAAAACATAAGGAGGACCGAAGGCTAATCAATCATGCATTAAAAACATTGTTAAATGCAAGTTCAGACTATTCCAAAATACACCAGCAACCCCCAGAAGCAAACCAGGGTACTCTGAAAATGACAAAAGCCAGATTCGTGTACGGTAGAAGCCTGTCAGAAAAGGGAATCTCAAATCTTTTCCATTAAAATAAGACAAAAGAAAAGCTTACAGGCGTGCAGTCGATGCTGACTCCTAGCAACCCTACAGGAGAGGGCAGAGCTGCCCCTGTGAGTTTCCAAGGCTGAGACTAACTCTTTCCTCCCCAGCAACTGGTTTCAAACTGCTGACCTTGCAGTTAGCTGAGTTTCTGAGACTGTAATTTTTTACAGGAGTAGAAAGCCCTGTCTTTCTGCCACAGAGCAACTGGTGGTTTCAAGCTGCTGACCTTGCGATTAGTGGCCCAATGCATAACCACTACAGTACCAGGGCTCCTTCCGCTCAAACAAGTGACAGAAAGGTCCTAAGATTTTTCCCTGTAAAAGGAAAATACTTGTGAGACTTGGAAAAAGCAAAGCAGTAGTGTTGAGTCCCAACTCTCACGGGTTTCGCTCATAAAATGTTTACTTCTCACTTCCTTTTACTTGTATTTTCTCTTCATTTAAAATAACTATCCAATGAAAATCTGAAAACCTTTCCCTTTTAATCACTCAATTGGTTACGCCAAGCCCTTAAGTCTCTCGCGCTGTAGTCCAGATGTCCTGCCTGCAGCGCCATTTGAGTTCAAGTTTTTCTGCAGACAAAGAAGATTACCAAGGAGTAAGGTGAGTCTCGCCAACCCCTCTGTCACCTCCGAATATAGGCTGGCTGCACACCTCCACACTTTTGCAATTTAAATTCACCAAGAGCCAACGCATTTTTCTAGACTCGGGACGGTCCTCCCGGCACATGTGGCCATCTCTGAATACACTGCTGATTATCACAGCTGCTGGCGCTGCTGGCATCTAGTGGGCAAGGAAATGCTGATCCACAGCCGGTAACGCGCCGGACAGGCCATCACAACAGCAACCACAGAATCAGTCAGGTCAACATGAGCATGGTCCTGAGATGGAGAAACTGTGTTCCAAAGAGTGCTTAAGGGTCCCTCCCCTCGACAGCTGGAGTTAGAATGCTCAGAGAATTTCATCTCTGCCTCGGAATTAACTCCATGCAGACAGACAGAAAGGGCTTGCCCTACTTCCCGCTGCGCCTGCCTTGCAGACCTCCTACCGCAACCCGTGGGGGAGGGCAGAAGGAGCAGAAGGGACTCTGCAGACCATCCCAGCTGGAGTCTCAGCCCCACAAGTTAGAGTCACGTGGCAATGGGAACATCACTCCAATCTCCCGGAGCTTCTGTGCCCTCCTCCATAAAATATTGTAAAATAATGTGACAGAAATTTCTTCCTAATTGTTATGAAGATGAAATGAGATAACTGATGCATAATAATCAATAAAGCAAACACTAGGTATTATTTGATTAATGAAACATAAGTATTAGCCATTATTTGGTGAATAAATGATTTATTTTTGTACAGCCCCAACAGTGCAGACAATCTCTTTTCCAGCTTTCGAACTTGCTGTACAGCCCCCCACCCCCACCCCTTCTTTCAGGACAGCCGGACAACTAGCAGGATATCACTCTGCTTTACATACGGCTACTTGTCACAGGCACCTGTGCATGACTAATGCAATCATTTACCTGCTTTATTTTTGTTGTTGAAAATAAACACGGTAAAACAGCTAACTGTAAGTCAAAAAGTATTGATACTACCGTTTCCGTTCATTTGCGCATGGGTTTATTCCAAACAAAATGTATGTAAGCATGTCCTTGGATCCGTGGATGGGTACGGACAAACCCTGTCAGCAATGTCCTTGTGCTGGTCTGATCAGGGCGCCTTCATAAAGGAAAGGGAATAGAAGGTGGGGCGCTGCAAGACAGCGGCGCCCCACAGGATCTGCCAGGCCAATTAAACTCCAGACAACAAAGCCAGCTCCGAAAGTTACAGCCACTGTTTGTAAGGATCCCAGTGGGATAATCTTCATAGGTTTTCTCAAAGAAAAATGCACAATTAATTAGAGTTTACTGGGGGGGGGGAGAAAAATGAAAACCGTATAGGTGAGAAAGGGCCAGGAAAGTTGTGCCAAGAATTTTCCCATCAAAATACACCTGCTCGGTCCTAAGAGCAGCTATTCGGGAAATCCTAGCCCATTCATCCCACAACCTCGGTCCTGGGCCTCACACTTCCCTTTGTCCTGAAAACTCACAGAACATTTGAAAGAAACCCAATTTGTATCCCTTGCGGATGCCAAAATTATCATTGACATGGTCTAAATCCAAGAGGGCAAAGGAATGCCCCTTCCTCAGGGCAGGCGAGATAGGTACAAACACTGCCTTTGGAAGTATAGATGTAGACAGAAGATATGTCAGGAAGCAATAGCTTCGCATTTTGTAAAGGTTTAATAGAGGTTTCTATGATTTTGTAGCATTACTTTTTTACGTATCCTTACATGCCACTTCCACAGTTAAAAATTACAATTCAGTGACACTGACTATATTCTTCAGGTTGCACAACCACGTTCAGCCTGCCTTTCACTGTTCCCGAAGCTTCCCATGCCACATCTCAAGGTGTGATGAGCTATTGGACCTGTCTACATAGTTCGCTGACAGAGTGCAGTGCTCGCGGCAGTTATTCCACATTAATTAAGCTACACTGAGGCCTGGACTGAAGAAGGATTCAGAAACAATTCTTTTCATGTAAAGTTGAAATGTTATCCCAGGGCGCATTCCATTTCTTCCTCCTAATCCTGACTCTCCTTCTTCCTCTGTTGTTCTTCATGAACCCCATGGCCACCAAGTCAATTCCAACCCATAGCGAGTCTATACTGCAGAACAGAGTAGCCCCTGTGGGCCTCCGAGGCTGTAAGCCTTTGGGATGGGAAGAAAGCCTACTTTTCCTGTCTTGAAGTCACTAGTGGCTGTGAGCCCCATGCTGTGATTATCAGCCCAATTCTTAGCCCACTCCAGCATCAGAGTTCCCATGGTAGGTACGTCGAAACCAGTTATTGTCACTTAGATGCCTGCTTGCAAGCTGTTTAGCACCCTGTGACAAATCAGGGACAAAACAGAAGTACCAGAACCAATGATAAGCCAATTAATTGAATGTCCTATGAAATCGTGACCCCTAAACCTTCAAATCAAAAATCAAACCCCTTGAGGTGTCTGACTCTATATAAGCAGCCTTTACGACGATTCTCCTCTTTCTCTCCTTTCTGTTCCTTTACTGCTGCTGCTATTAAAAAACAGATATACATGCATGTATCACACAACATTTGCTAATTCAACTTCTTACAAATCTCCATCTCTTTAAATACTTCGTCTCTAGTATATTACTGAGAACAAAGTGCCTTGACCCTAAGAAGATCTGATCATCCAACATATGACAGAACTTAGCTCATTTGCTCCAATAACGAGGTTGATTATCATAGGAATAATAAGCACTATGCATTTTTACAGCATTATCCACAGATGCATTATGCTGGGTATATTGTCCTCTCAATCTATGCCTCCTTCCCTTTTGCAAACTCCATCTTTAAACCTGCTCCCACAAAGCTCCCCATTTGAGCCTCCTGTGCACTTTCTCCCCTATTCCATGCACAGCTCTACCCTGTTCACTCACAAGACACACACGCACTCTGGTCTGTATAGTTGCTACACATTGAGAAAGAGCCCTTACATATCAGGCACTTGGATGGGTGCTTCGCTTCCTTGGTCTCTCTTTAAGCCTCTCAGCTGCATTACAGAGTACTTATTGTTATCCTCATCTTCGTAAGAGAAGACTAAGGTTCTAGTCCTGGTTTGGGGCTGCAAATCACAAGGTCAGTCATTCAAAACTATCAGCTGTTCCAAGAGAGAAAGATGAGGCTTTCAACTCGCTAAAGATTTACAGTCTCAGAAACTGACACGGCAGTCCTACTTTGTCCTCTAGTACCACTCTGAGTCAAAATATACTCAATGGCAGTGAGTGAGTTTCTGGTGTCTGAGACCCAATGCTGGTTCATGGTAGAATCTGAAGTCCAACCCCACTGTGCCAAAAGCCAACGCTATTTCCACGAGCCTCTCACCAATCTACACTGGAACCTCCATGGCCCCCAGAAACCCCACAGCACTGAACAGACTCACTGTATGCTCAGTTGATTCTTTTACAGAGGACTCTTTCAGAGCCACATACTGAGCCTGGACATTGCATCTTCTGTTTCTTTGTCTCCACCACACACTTCTCCTATGTTCATATAAAGGCCTTTCTGGTAGAATTTTTCATTGTCTAATGAACTACTGAATAAATATGTAAATAAAACTCACTCTGGAAAAATAATCTGATTTTGAACAGTTAGTGTGTGTTTGCGCGCGTATGTGTATATATATATTATATACATATATGAAATTCTGTGAGAGACTTCGGCATTAATTCTAGGCATGTGTGGAAATAACCTAACTTTCAGCCTGACTTGGCATTTGAAAGATTTACATTTGATCAGAGACACATATTATAAGTTTTCCATATTAAAGAAAACCTGCCATACTTCTTCATTTTCTTTCACTGGCATGACAGGATTGCGCTGTGTTAAATTGGAAGTGGAGAGAGAGAGAAAGGAGTATCGCATTCTGACCGGCCCTCTACCTGAGGCTTCACAGACAAGAGTAGTAAGAAAAAGTATGAGATAAGGGAGGCAGGGGAAGCAAAAGGGAAAAAAAATAAACCTAAAGTGCAGGGACAGTAATAATTTGCCATCCTCTCAGGAAAAATGGTCTAAAATCTGTAAGTTCTCTTTGATTCCCTTTTTACCCCTTTGTCACCGAAATCAAGGCACTCATCACGTCCACATGACTTCCCTTCAAATCGTACCTGGCCCCATTCCTAAGCGCTCTGGATGCCTCCTGAGAGACAGCGAGGGCATGGCACTGGGCTAGGGACCATGCGGTGAGTAGTAGCTAGTTTGTATACCATTTCTGGGACTGGGAATATTATCGCATGTAACAGCGCATATCTTCAAACTACAAAATGAATAAACCGGGATAACTATCCAATGAGAATCATTCCTGAAGAGAAAAATTATGAATAAAAAGAGAAGAATCAAAATGGGAAAAATCACAAGGCTTCAAGGAGGAAGTGAAACTGAAAATTTTCCCTCGAAGTTCTTGTGCCAGAATAATTCTTCCTTGTTAGACCATTTTTTAAGAAGTCTCTGCCTCTTTAACACAGTGTTTCCTGGAACTGTGGGGCATCATGAGCTGAAGCCAACGTGACAGTAAACAGCAGTGACAGTGTGTTCTTGTGATTTTTTTAGAAGACTAATGGAACAAACTGGAGACGTCAGAAGTAAACACAACCACCTATGAACAGCTGATGTTTGGCAAAGGCTGAACTACATTCAGTGGGGAAGAGGTCATCTCTTCATTAAATGGTGCTGGCAAAGCTGGGTTTCTATTTTCAGACTAATGAAACAGGACCCGTATCTCATATCACACAGAAAACCAAAACTCAAGACAGAGCAAAGACCTAAATGTAATACCTACACACTATCATACATAAATAAAAATGCACAAACACCAGACTATAAACTAGAAAACTTTAACCTCCTAAAGATTAAATATTTATGCTCATCAATAACTTTCCCCAAAAGAATAAAAAGAGAATCTAAGGTCGGGTACTATTTTTTGGCAATAACGTATCTGAAAAAATGGTCTGATCGCTAATGTTTTCAATAGAACACTTCAATCCAAAAGAAGCAAAAAGACAACCCATTTTAAAGTGAACAAGACATGTCACCAAACAAGACATCCAGGTGGCTAGCAAACATCAGAAGATGCTCAGGATCACTGGCCAGAAGGAAGATGCAGATTGAAACTACAATGACATATCATCTCACTCCAGTCAGAATAGCACTGATAAAAAAGGAGAACAATAACAAAAACAGCAACACAGAACAACAAATGCTGGAGCGGTTTGGGGAGACGGGGACTTTCAGACACTGTCAGTATGACGGGGCACAAATCAGCACACCCACTGTGAAAAAGGGAATCCACACTTCTCCGAAAGCCAGGACGAGAAATGCCATAAGAGTTAGCAATCTAACTCCTAGATGTAGATCCTAAATAAGAGGCATTACATCAATAGACAAAAGCACATCCATGTTCCCTGCAGCATCAGTCACAATAACCAAAGATGGAAACAACAAAAGAGCCCACCGAGGACGAAACATAAATAAGCAGTGGCACATACATACAACGGAATATTCTGCAATGATAATGACGAATCCACTAAACACGGGTGAATCTTGAAGAGATCATGTGAGTGAAATAAGTCAAACTCCAAAGTACAAATATTGTATGAGACTGCCATGATAAAATGTCCAGAACAGATTTAGAAACATCATTTGATCATTACCAAGGAAAGAAGGGGAATCACTTACTAGACAGCAAACAGGATGATTCTGGTGAAGAAAAAGCAATATACAACATGGAGGAAGTCGGCGCAATGTGACCAAGGCAAAGGGAGACACTGAGAACATCGTAAGCAGAAAGGACAACGGTGGTAAATGCTATGGGGCTCTAGGGGCTTCATGGGTACAAGTCGGGCTGCTGCCCCAAGGTCAGCCGTAGGCTTTCTATGGGGCAATTCGATCCTGTCCAATAGGGTGCTCTGTGGCAGTTAATTTGGCTTGGGTATGTAAATGCTGTAACATATACAATTCTGGAAGAACAGTAATATTGACCAAACATCTGTGAGTGGTTACCTTCTTAACATGTATACTAGCTAAGTGTGGGAGGGCATCTGAGAGTACACATGCATGCACGTGTAGATATCATTAGGGAAATTGGGCGTATGTATACAAATAGGGGCACTTTTGGGGAAACGTCTTAGACCTATCCAAACACCTCAGAGGACTGAGCTATTGGGTTTGAATGTTAAGGACCGTCGTCTCGAGGGACATCTGGGTTAATTGGCATAACATACCTCATAAAGATAATTTTCTACATCCTCATTTGAAGAGAAGCTACTGGAGTCTGCAAAGCTTGAGACTGGCCATCACAGAAGCCTGGAGCACCAGATGGGTCACCCTGACGCAGGCTGCTGGCTGTATCCTGGGGACTCAGGCTGGGTGTCACGGGGCCTTGGGACACTGAATCCTGGACCTTTACGTCGTACGGCATGCCCCAGAGGCAGAATCAAAGAGATCCCTTGCAGGAATCCCACCTCAGACGCACCTAGAACTTGTGGACTTAAACCGGAAAATACATGTGTCCAAGGAAGCAGAAAACAGCTGTATCAATTTTGGAGAATTGTTGGCAGGTAGACAAATAAGGTCTTGCTACATCAATGCCTCATAGATTGTGCTAAGATCAAATATTGTTCTGGCAAATATGTGATGATCGTTCTGCTATATTTGGTTTTTGTTTGTTCATAGCAGGGCATACCTCAGGTGCTATGGAGTAGGGAATTAGCCTTCAGAAGAAGTGAAATAAGTTTTTCCTTTTTTGGGTAAATGAAACCCAGGAAAGTGGGGAAGGGGGATAGCAATAAAAGGGAGATAATGTCAGAGTACCCAGGAGAAATCCAATGTTTGGGAACTGATTATGGAAGCAATGGTAAAATTCTGCTTGATGAGATTAAGTGGTATGATATTTGGGTTAATTCCAAAGTAAGAATAAATTGAAAGACCACGTCAAACAAACATACATCCAGGACTGGTTTGGGCATACACTAAATCCCAGTTCCAACTTAAAAATAATTAGTTCGTACATCATGGCCATGCTCAATACTCCAATACTCGTCTCCAGGAAAGGAACATGGAGGAGACGGGTGCTATCGCAAAATGTGGTAAAGAAATTAGATGGTGCCACCTATCAGATAAAATAGCATCTGGGGTCTTAAATCTTGTCTCCAAACAAGCAGCGATCTAAGTGAGATGTCAACCAAGTCCACATGGAAGAAGCACACCATCACCAGTCACCAAAGGATTGTGAAGCATATAATCCAAATTGAAGGGAGGGCTCAGTATCAGAGCCTAAAGCCCAAGAATCTGGTTTGCCAGACGCTACGGATGACATGGGAGCCCGAGATTCATTGGTGGAACTATGCAGGAAATAAGACTCTATCCAGAATCGAGGGACAGGAGGAAAGTGGTCACTAAACGGAGGGCATTGGTGAGTTGAGTATAGAAGGTCAAAGGCAGAAGCCTGCCTGAAAAAGTTAAAACTTGTCAACAGATTCCCCCTAGGATGCATGCTGGACCTGATCTGGTCTCCAAAATCGTATGCATTGGGGATTGTATTGTTTGGCTGGGTTTCTGACTGTGCATATTCAGGGGTATCTTGGGAGTGCAGTATCATTGCAGTCACCCTCTGGAAGCTGCAGTATATGTCTTTTTCATTTTTCAGGTTATGAAAACCAGGACAGATGAACCTATATCGTCAGCAGTAGGATATGAGTTTTGTGGGGGAGGGGGCCACAGATTAGGTAAAGGGAGGCTGTTATCAAGGGGGTCCAGACAGAAAAAGATTGTGTGGAAAATGACCGTGGCAGCAAATGTACAATTCTGCTAGATGTGATTGAACTGTGGCCTGGTTTGATAGGTGTATTAATCACAATTAGTTTAGAAAGAAGACGAAAACTGAAGACTCAAGGAAGCAATTAGTAGTCCAGTCCAAAGGACGCACGGCCCACATGAGCCATAATGTGCGACCAGAGAACCAGGTGGTGCCCAGCCACCACAGTTGGCGCTGACTAGGAGCACGGAAGATGACCCTGATTAAAATGATTAAAAAGTAGGGCAAATTCAAAAACAAAAATAGAAAATACCAGCTTACTGCTCTGAAAGGTATTGGAAGACACCGCAAGGCTAGTTCCCTAAGACAGTGGTTCTCAACCTGTGGGTCCCGACCCCTTTGGGGGGTCTAACGACCCTTTCACAGGGGTTGTCCAATTCACGACAGTAGCAAAATTACAGCTATGGTTATAGTTATGAAGTAGCAATGAAAATAAGTTTTATGGTTGGGGTTCCCCACAACATGAGGAACTGTATTAAAGGGCCCCAGCATTAAGAAGGTTGAGAACCACTGCCCGAAGGCAATCTTCCAACTTGAAACTCAATACGGGGCTATAAAATAAATAACAGCCATGAAGAGCATGCTCTATATTGAGACTAATGAGGCAAAGAAGGATGGAACAGAAAAGCCAGATCAATGGAAAGGAGTACCCAAGGGGAAATTAGGAGATTTCAATTAATGTCACAGAACAATGTGTGTATGAATTAATGATTAGGAGATTATTTTGCTATGTTAATTTTCACTTAAATTAAAGTGTGTTAAAAATAATTCATTGCCATGTTAAAAAGGTATACAGGCATTCAATGAATTTGCCTTCACTCGGCCATGGGCTTTCAGGACTACAGACTTTAGTTTCTCCATATCATTTGACACTCTACTTAGATAAAAAATAACATTTTTAAGTATTTATCTTTTTTCTTCTATGATGATCATTTCCTCCCACTTCAATATAAAAGTGTGTTTTTGGCTCCTCTACGTACTCAACTTTATTTTCTGAGTCTCCATTCTGCAACTTCTTCAGCATAGTCAAAAGTACACACCTTGGAGCTCAACTACCTGGGCCGGAACCTCACCCCTGCCACTTATGGACCACGTAACCAGGACCAAGTACCCTCACCAATCTCTCAGCGTCTTACTGTCCTCGTCTAGCAAACAGAGATAACGCAGGTCCCGACACAACCTGTTCACCCTCTGAGGAAAGCCTTATGATCCTTCCTCCCTTTCCTGACCCTTTCTTCTTCTCAAACACCATTCTCTGACTCGCTTTCTAACACCTCATGTTCACTCACTTCCCAGGCTTCAAGACTCTTCAGTAATCATACCGCACTCATTGACTTTCTTCTCTGTTCTTCATCATCTAGCAGTCTACTGACTTTACCTTTCTACGTGCCTTGTAAAGAAAGCCCCATGAGTGGCAGCGTGCCTATCGTGTCTTCAACTACTTCCTGAACCAATAAACATAAAATCTATATTGTCCTGCTGGTCTACACATAGTACACTCAGAGAAGACACTGGTGTCTGCTAGTCAACTGATTAAGGTTAATCAAAATTATTCCATTTCTTATCATTCAAATTCCTATATTTATGTGAACAGCTTATGAATTCTTCCCAAGCTGTTCTCTTTTTAATATGCTTAATTAAGCTAAAGTATTCCAAATATCTCAGTTCATCATTGGTTATAGTTGTTCACCTTATGTTTGTGAATAAATTAATAGCTCTCTGTGGTTTTAATATATAGGGTCAGCAATATATAATTTTATTTTAATGTCAACAGTACACATGAATAATGATTAGTTTCAAACACTGGCCAGTTCCTCCCTAAATTAAATCTAATCAGAGAACAGCAGCATCTCACAGAGCCAGTAAGTTTCCAGCCTGCCATCTGGTCTGATAAGGACATGCAGAAACATTAGTAAGTGGCAACGGCTGAGGACAGGCAGAACTGTCAGTACTTCTGATGGCTTCTTCCACACTGAATGTGCAGCTTTGTTTATCTGCTGAAATAGAAAGGCCTTCCAGGAAGATAATTCCTTGATCTTTCAGCAAATGGTTTTTCTCTTTTCTCCCCTTGGAAATTCCAGACCCAGAAATATTAAACAACCTTCCACCAAATATACTTGTAAGTCTTCCTAAAAATTAATATCCAATCCTCTAGGAATCTTTTGAACCTAGGTAATATTGAACTTTAGACTATGACTTTGCCTCATCATACACTTTATAGGATACTTACCAGAAAATTTTCTCTGTAACACAATTTGTGTCTGAGATCAGATGCAAAACTTTGGCTTTGTTTTCATGTCAGCTTTGACATGAAAGTCCACAAGGCCAATAAATCTTTTTCTTGAGCCTTAAACTAGATTAATCTAGTAGCCTTAACCAAATAGGAAAACAGATACTGGTCAGTAAGAATGGAGAAAATGAACTATTGCAAGTATGTGGGCAAAGGTGATAAGACATTGTCTATTATTCCTGTGCTTCTCCAGAAAGCTCCAGATATGATCTGAATGCCTCTCGGCACAGCCTTTTAATGGTTCCTCTCTGCTTAAAGATAAAATCCAAACTCCTTATATGACCTACAAATCCCTTTGCAATCCCGACCGTGCAGAAATAATCAACCTCATCTCTCCTCACACCCTTCTCTCTACCTGTCTCAACCCGCTGCCGTGAAGTGGAGACCAACTCCTGGCAACTGCATGTCTTGCTGAGCTCCACAGTCCACCCATCCCAGGCAGGGGTGAAAAAAGACGTGGCCAAACAATCCTTTAAAGCGAAAATCTTAAAGAACTTAAAGGTAAAAAAGAAGAAAAATAAATCTGAAATTAGGAAAATAAACGCAACTGCAAAGGAAAGAAAATCAAGTCTATGAGGAGGTACTCTGAAAAAGTGAATTTTGTTTTCAAAGCTAGGTATTTAATTTTTTTACAAAACAACCTTATCACATTCTAAGTATTCTCCATTACACTTAATACATTGGCTAAATCTGCAATTCCATTCTTGGAAACATTTTTCAAGCTCATCTGTTTGGATGGCTGACAGCACCTCCTTGATTATCTTCTTCACCTTCCTACATCAGCAAATTGCTGTCCTTTCATGTCCCTCTTCATTTGCAGAAAGAAAAAGGAGTTGCACAGAGTGAGGCCCGGTGAATAAGGGGCACGAGACAAGACAGACATGCTGTTTTGTTGCCCAAAACTGGCACATTGAGATAGCTCTGTAAGTAGGAGCATTGGCATGGTGGCAAAACCGGTCCCCTTCTGCCACAAATCAGGCCTTTTCTGTTGCACCCTGCTATGCAATCTTTTCAGACCTCTAAATAGAAAGCTTGATTAACAGTCTGATCTGGTGAAATGAACTCCCAATGCACTAGCAGTCAACATTTTCATCCATTCAGGAAGTTGACAGACATCCAGAATGAGGTTTGTCATCAACTGACATTTCATCTTTTTTTTGAAATGAGAAAACAACTCATACACTTGAGTATTTCCCATAACACTGTCCTTATGAGCTGTGCTCAACATCAGAACAGCTTCTGTGTCATTTTTCCCAAGCAGGAAACAAAATTTCACAGCCGTACACTGTTCTCTTAAATCAACCGTCACAAAAAAAAAAATCCGAGGTTTGAGCTAAATTGCTTTTAAGAAAAAATTCCCTGTAACCAAAGAGAGCCTTCCCAGGGGACACCACTGGGTAAACTCGCTCAGAGCGAGTTGCTCCATGCTCTCCTAGCAGGAACAATGCAGACTACACGAGCTGCCCTCTGCCCAGCGCCGTTCCAGCTTTGGTACCCCTCACATTTAGATGAGCACGCGATTGCCATTAAATCATTATTTCCTGATCTAGCCAGCATGTACCCAACAAGACACAGTCGCGCTGCCCGGATAGGGCAAGATATGACAAAATAACGAGGTATAAATTACCAAGGGCACATGAGGGAGGGGGGAAAGGGGAGGGAGGGGAAAAAAAAAGAGGACCTGATGCAAGGGGCTTAAGTGGAGAGCAAATGCTTTGAGAATGATTGGGGCAGGGAATGTATGGATGTGCTTTATACAATTGATGTATGTATATGTATGGATGGTGATAAGAGTTGTATGGGTCCCTAATAAAATGTAAAAAGAGAAAAGAGGAGAAAAAAATGATTAGGGCAGGGACTGTACAGATGTGCTTTATAAAATTGATGTATGTATATGCATGAACTGTGATAAGAATTGTATGAGCCCCTAATAAATTGTTAAAATTTAAAAAAAATTAAAAAAGAAAATGATTAGGGCAAAGAATGTACAGATGTGTTTTATACAATTGATGTATGTATATGTATGGATTGTGATAAGAGTTGTATGAGCCCCTAATAAAATGTTTTTTAATAAAATAAAATAAAATACAAAAAAAGAAGCAGAGGGGCACATTTTCCACCCCAGAGTAATTGGTGGGTTCAAATTGCTGACCATGTTAGTATGTAGCCGAGTACCTAACAGTGGGCAACCAAGACTCTTTTTTAAAACTGATCAGGATTCAAGCGAGGAGAATAATGCAGCTTTCTACTCCCATGAAGATTTACAGTCTCAGAAACCCACAGGAGCTATCTGACTCTGTCCCAAAGAGTCGCTAGGAGTTGGACTCAACTGGATGGCAGTGAGTGAGAGGGAGGACACAAACTATTCTTTAGTCTAGATATGCCGAGACTACACTAGAAGACAAGGGAACTGATGGTCCCCTCTGTAAACACCTGAAATCCTGCTGGAAGACCCCAAGGATCATTTCCCAGTTTGTACAAGGAAGGAGAATAACCTGGTTGTGCGCTATACAATCTAGCACACGCGTTATCGCGTTATCATATCTAAACACACCATAAACATGAATGCTCTACACTAATTGAACTCTTCTGTTTTGTACGTTTGATTTTCAATTCAAGCTCTTTCCCTTAGTTTCTATTCTGCTCCTCAATATATATGCTTCTAAGCCTTAAGGCTGTTGATAAATTGTGGATTATATAACAAAACCCATTATCGTTCATCACTGAAGCCACCATCAGCCGAGGCCCGCCACCAGGGGATGGCGATTTGCGGAGGCACACTCCATTACACCGATATCCCGATGGAAACCTTGGGGCTTGATGCTTGTGTCAGCGCCTCCATTAACGAAATGTTGCCTGCTTACTCCTCCCCTGTTCTGCAAATATGTCCCTCTAGTCTACCATTCCGACAGTTCTCATCCTCTGACTCCTCTTCCTTTCTGTGCCCACTGAAAACAGCTTGTTCACCTACCCTCAGAGACAGACAGGGGTGGGCACATTCCCAGCTCCCTCAATTGCTGCTTTATGCTATTCCTCTTCTACTTCATGGAAAACCTTCTCTCTTATTGGAGTTCACGGCATTCACAAATCCTTTCTGCGCCAGCCCCCTGGCCGTGCATTTCTTCAAGGAGCTGAAGTCTAGCTTACAGATTTCTTATCAATCCCTTCTCAATAATACTGTCTGTTCTAATCTGACCTCTCCATGTACACTCCAGAACTCTTATCTTCATTGCCCCAATTCACCCAATTTGCAGTAGAATTAAAATCCCTCCAGCTTACTTAGAAATCTGCTTACCTTACCTAGAAAACTCTCTATAACAATCTTCCTACCTTATCCACTTCATCGCTCTATTTCATGAAACTACAGTTTAGTCTCATGTTGACTTATATTCTTCAATCCCACCCAATCCATTTTTCACTTATGTCCCTATAGGCTCCCACTGAAGGTTGGCTTCCCTCTTTATCGTTCTTGACATTAGGACTAATTATTTCTACAACGCTAATATGTTGTACTAGAAATCTTGTCCTCTAGACAACTGGCTCTGTATGTCTTGTGAATCCCCAAGGTTGAAAATCTGCATCTCCTCTCTCTCTATTTCTGGGTTAATAAAACTTGCAAATAGGCACAAGAGTGTGCTGGGTATTTCTCTCAGAAAGATGAGTTGTTAAGCATTAGGTGACCCGTGACTGCTATCTGAAAATGTCTTATAAATACAGCTCTCCCATTATCTAAATCATTTTAACTATGCTATGCATGAATACATTTTCCTACCCCTTCAAAGATAAGGGATACTTTTGAAGTCACGTTACTGTTTACACTGATGTTCCAATAAGTCTTGATCCATCGTGACCGTGCGTACAACAAAACAACACTGCCCAGTCCTGTGCCGACCTCACAGTTGCTCGTGTGTCTACACCTACTGTTGCAGCCACTGTGTCCGTCCACCTGCCCCTCCACTCAAACAAGCATGGGGCACCTTTCCAAGAACTGAGCTCTCCTGACAGCACGTCCAAAGTATGGGACTTCTCTCCGTCCTTGCCTCTAAGGGGCATTCTGGCTGTAATTCTTCCAAAACAAATCTATCTGTTCCTTTGGAAGCTCATGGTATTTTAAATATTCCTTGACAACACCACAATTCAAATGCACAGATTCTTCTTCAGTTTTCCTTTTTCAATGTCCAATTTTCACATGCATAGAAGTCGATTAAAAATCCCAATGCTTGGTTCTGGAGCACCTTCGTCACCAGAGTAACATCTTTGCTTTTCACCAATTTAAAGAGGTCTCGTGCAGCAGAGTTACTGACCACAATGCATTTCTGCTGGCTGCTTCCATAAACATCGATTGCGGAGTCGACCAACATGAAATCCTTGACAATTCGATCTTTCCTCTACTTATCAGGATGTTGCCTATTGCTCCAGTGGGAGGGTTTCGGTTGTCTTTACGTCGAGTTGTGATCCAGACTGAAGGGGACAATCCATGATCTTCATCAGCAAGTGCTTCAGGTTCCCCTCCCTTTCAGCCAGCAAGGTGTGTGTCATCTGCAAGTCACAAGTCGCTAACAAGCCTTCCTTCAATGGTGATACCGCATTCTTCCTCAGCGTCTCCGTTCTTCTCCTTGGCATGCAGACTGAAAAGGTACGATGGGAGGATACAACCTTGGGGCACAACTTTCTTGATGTCAAAGCATGCAGTGTGCCCCTGTTCGTGGTCCCATGTGCTATGATCCACACAGCCAAACACTTTTGCACAGTCAACAAAACACAAGTAAACATCTTTGTGGTGTTTTCTGATTTCAGGCAAGATCCATTGACATCAGCAATGATAACCCTGGCGCTAAATCCTCTTGACAGAATTTCCAGAATTCCTGACAGAATTCCAGACAGAACTTATGGAATTCCTGGAATTTCTGGAACTCTCTGTCAATGTCCTGCTGCAACACTGTTGAATGATCTTCAACAAAATTTCACAAGTAGGTGATATCAATTTTATTGCTGTATAATTTTCACATTCTGTTGGGTCTCAGTTCTTAAGAATGGGTAGAAAGATGGATTGATTCCAGTTAGTTTGCCAAGAAGCTGTCTTCCAAAATTCTCAGCATAAAGGACTAAGTGCTTCCTGTTCTTCATCAGCTTGTTGAAACATTCCAATTGGTACTCCATCAATTCCTGAAGTCTTTCAGTGCTTTCTGTGTAGCTTAAACTTCTTCCTTCAGTACCACTGGTTCTTGCTTATATACTACCTCTTGACATGATTCACTATTGACGAGTTATTTTTGGTAAAGGATTCTGCATATTATTTCCATCTTCTTTTGATGCTTCCTGTAACGTGCTGTATTTTGTCAATGGAATCTTTCAACATGACAAGTTGAGGCTTGAATTTTTCTTTAGTTATTTCAGTCTAAGATATGCTGAGGGTGTCTTTCTTTTCGGATTTCATATTTTATATTTTCTTCTCAAGTTGTCTCCTGAAAAATTCTATTTAGTTATTATACTTCTTCATTTCTTCCATTTGCTTTAGTTACTCTACAAATAGAGCAAATTTGTATGTCTCTCCAGACATCCACTTTGATTTTTTTTTCCTTCTTAGATTTTTAATGACGTTTTGTTTCTTTATAGATTTTTCTTGATGCCATTCCACTGCTCATCTGGTCTTCTGCAATTAAGGGGGCACAGCGTCAAATCTGTTGGGATATTCTCAAAATTCAGCTGCAATATACTCAAGGTCATACTTTGACTTGGGGGGACTTCTTTCAATTTTCTTCTGCTTCAACCTAAACTTAAATATGAGCAATTGATGGTCTGTTCCACAATCAGCCTCTGGCCTGGTTTAGCTGCTGATAGTCAATCAACTTTGCCATTGTCTCTTTCCACATCTATCCACAGATGTAGTCAACTTGATTTCTGTGTATTTCATCTAGAGAAGTCTACATGTCTTCAACCTTTTGTGTGTTGAAAAGAAGTTATTTTCTATTAACAAGTCTTGCAAAATTCTATCATGCGATCTCCAGTTTAGTTCTATCACCAAGACTATATTTTCCAACTACTAATCCTTCCTCTCTTTCCAACTTTTCCATTCTAATTACCATTAATTGCATTGCATCTGGATTGCATTCTTTAATTTATTCATCACTACCTTTTGAGGTTGGTGCATAAATTTGAAAAATAGTGGTATTGGTGGGATTTGTGTGAATGTGGATCGATAGAGTCCTATCACAGACAGCACTGCACTGCACGCTATATCTTGATGTTCCTTTGGATGATGAAAGCAATGCCTTCCTTTCCTTTCGATTTTGCTGGTGGGAAATAAAATACATAATTTTCTGATTCAAAACAGCCAATATCAGACTATTTCAGCTGAACAGTGCCTAGAATATCAATCTTTTGTGCTTTTCACTTTTAATGACTTCCAATTTTCCTAGATGCATTCTTTGTACAAACCACGTTCCAAGTACTCATTTACATTCGCAACACCTTCTTCCTGTTTTGAGTGAAATGCCCCATCAGAAAACGAAGGGCCTGCAGGCTTTACTTCATCCAGGCCTGATGGTCCCCTCTACTCTGAGAAGGCAGTTCTTCACAAGTAATAGTTTTACTTCCAATGTGAGGGGCTTATCTTCCAGCATAATCTTTTGCTTTTGATTTGCTTCTGTTACTTGGGTTTTTAGTAACTGACAATGTTTTCTGCTATCCATAGTCTTTCCAGAGGCTAATCGCTCTGAAGTGGACGACAGACTAGTCCTTCAGAGTCCATTCTCAGTCTGGATGCTCTCCTGAAACTTGTTCACGCCGAGTTACCCTGCTGGTATCTGAGATGTCAGTGGCACAGCTTCCACATCACAGCCATACACAAGCCACCACAGAATGACAGACAGACAGCGAAATGGTGGCTGGAAGACAGAGTCAGCAATAGCTGGAACCATTTCTCCATTAGACATTCTATCCATCACAGAACCTGTCCTTTTCTCACCACATCCATGAAATATACTGAGGTTTTCATAGTATGTGTGTTCTTTTTATATTCTCTAATTCCTGGACCCAGTAACCCTGGCCTTGTCATCTCACCTGTTGATAGCAATGCTGATCTCACTTGGAGCGCTAACCCTGACTCGGCACATCTCCCGCACATCCGAGGCAAGTTACTGATGATGACCCAAGGCAGGCACCCACCTCACAGATCTCTGCCTGCCAGCTCAGTGCCTATTTGGCATGACCAGCCTTTCAACAATTCTTAGAGACGATGCTCAAAAAGAACCAAACCCAAACGTATTGCCATCTGGTGAGCTCTGACAGACAGCAACCCTGCGTAGTTTCTGAGACTGGAAATCTTTAGATAGCAGTACCCTCGTGTTTCTCCTGCAGAGCAGCTGGTGGGTTTGAACTACCAGCCTTATAGTTGGCAGCAAGGTAGTGACCCACCCCACAGGACCACACAGAGTCCTTTCCTAAAAAGAAAACAAAGATGATTTATGCTTCTTGATAGTGACGTCTTCAGTGTCTAGACTTTGCTGGTTCCATTTTTCCATTTGACAGTCTCCTCAGTATTCTCTCTGGAATCTCATTTCACCTACATCTTCCTGGAAAATTCCTTAGAGGCAATAATAATGAAAGTATCTGTCCTACATATTAACTACCCCAAACAGTTAGAAGCTCCTGAAATTGGGACCTCTCTGAAAGGAACTCCCCCATTCAAACACCAAGTGGACTCTCCCTAAGTACCTACCATTTTTTATACACTACGAACAACCGAACCTACAAACCTGGGTAAGCAAAGGAGCCTGCCTCAAAGTGTGCAGACTTTGGCGCTCCAAAGAGGCCAGCCAAACAGCCGATGGACAGCTGTACATCTGTGGAAAAATACATGCTCCACGTACTTTAAGAGGATCTCGGAAGATGACTAACTCTTTCTGGGTTTGTCAGGAAGTCTCTGCTTACATTCCAAGACAGGCTGCAAGCTAACACATTTCTTACTGTTTGCTTTCTTTTTCTCTCTGCGGTCATTGTTACATGTGCAATATAATCAAAACAGAAAGGCTAATGACAGAGAGACTTTTGTTATCAAACATAGATTTTTTTTTCTATGACAACTGAAAAATAAGCCTAACCATATACTAACCTACTTCTCTTATTAAAATAAGACCTAAGTTCTGCTTCCAATGGGAAATAACACAGAATAATTCAATTTTTAAAAATGTACACATTATTTCTTCACTAAAACTGGCCATCAGAAATGTGCCTTACAGATCATTTAAAAATATAAACATATCACACGCAACCTTCTCCCTGGGGGATGGACAACAGAAACGTGGATAAAGGGAGACGTCGGACAGTGTAAGATAAGACAAAATAATAATAATTTACAAATTATCAAGGGTTCGTGAGGTAGGAGGGAGTGGAGAGGGAGGGAAACAAATAATGAGCTGATACCAAGGGCTCAAGCAGACAGCAAATGTTTTGAGAATGATGATGGCAACAAATGTAAAAATGTGCTTGACACAATGGATGGATGCATGGATTGTGAAGAGTTGTACGAGCCCCCAATAAAATGATTAAAATGTGTGCATATATATATGTATATATATAAACATAAAAAAGAAATGTGCCTTACATTCGTGTGTGAATGTGCAAGTGTACACTTTCCAGGGGGTGTATTGTATACACACTACCACTGCATATTTGGTTTATGGTTTCTGTTGTAGTCAATCCAAAGTGAAAATATGTAAAATGCAAGCTTTAGGACTTGCGTTTTCTTCCTGAAGTCCTTCTTTAGAAATGTATTTCTTGAAACACCCACTCCCGTTTGCAAGGATGCAGGAAAAGATATCATGTTCTGAAAATCTCCCTTCACGTGTGTACTTTCCAGACCTAGCAACCATGGATGATCAGTAGTTCAAACACAGGCAATCAATACTCTTGTTATTAATTGGGGACTTTATAAAGGTCACTTCCTCTCTTGGAGTGTGCACAGCAATATGTAAAGCCTGAAAATATGGGCAGTCATAGTTCACTGTCTGCATCGAGGAACAGAGGAAGAATGCCACCGTAAGAGAGAGAAAATGAACCAGAAACAGCATTTAGAAGGGCCTATTCTGTGAGGTAAAGTATGTCCCCAGAAAGCGATCATCAAGTCTTTTCCTCAGTATCTGTGAATGTGACCTTACTTAGAAACAGGGTCTTTGCAGATGTAATTAGTTAAAAATCCACCGCCATCCAATCAATTCTGACTGATGGTGCCCAATGGGGCAGGGTAGAGCTGCCCCCTTTGCAGTTTCAATACTTTACCTCTTGACCGCAGCAGGAAGGCACGTCGTGCTCTCAAGCAACAGCTGGTGGCTCGAACTGCTGACCATGTGGTTGACAACCCAATGTGTAGCCACTAAGCCACCAGGGGTCCTTGCAATTATTCAGATCACAACGAAGTGGGTCATAATCCATTCTAAATGAATGGTGTCCTTGAAAAAGGAGAAGCGAAGAGAAACAGAGACACACTCCCAGAACTTGAAGGCAGACTGGAGTAATGTATCTTTATGAATCGGTGGAAGGACAAGGACTATTGGAAGGGAAAAAAACTAGAAGAGCGCCCCCCCCCCGCCCCAAAAAAAAAAAAAACACAGACTTTCCCTAGAGTCTTTGAAGGGGTATAACCTGGGGAAAGTGTAATTTCAAACTTCTAGTCTCCAGAACGGTGAGAAAGCAAATTCCTATTATTTTAGGCCACTCAGTTTAATGACCACTTGCTGCAATGGCCTAGGAAACTAACACATGCTGAAATAGGAATCATAAGTTCCCACAGCGCCCCGAGCACTAAGTTCATCCTTGATGTGGACTTCAATCACTTTCTAAAATAAATTCTCTTTTTCTTTAGCTTTGATGGAGTTTTGTTAGCTACTAATAAAAAATGTGACTAATAAAATTCTGTATAATAAGTTACAATGCAACAAATGGGTTATTTGGGTAGTGTGCTTTATGTGCCCAATGGATTGGCCAGGAAGAATGAAAACCCACATTGCCTGTGAATAGTTGGTTCAAAATGCACAACAAATGCTGATAGGAAAAAAAAAAAGTGGTTTTGCTTTAAACAGGAGGCGTGGTGTGCTGTTGGGTAAGCATTACGCTCCTAGCCTCAAAGTCAGCAATTCAAACCCACCAGCTGCTCAGAAGGACAAAGGTGAGGCTGTATGTTCCTGTAAAGATTTATAAAACCTATGAAACTCCACAGAAGGTTTCTATAGTCAGAACTGACTCACTGGCAGCAAATTTGGTGTTGGTAATTACTTTAAATTTTAAAGCCAATCTTTGCTTTCTCAACTTTTTATTTCCCTATCCAAATCCTATCAATTCCTCCTTTAAAATCCCTTCCATATCCACTTTGTTCTATGCATTTTAAGTTATAATGACTTTAGTAGTGATAATACTTAGTCTTACCTATGTGAACTCTCCTGGTGCCATAAAAGCTGCACCAGATTATCAAGAGTATAAATAAACACATGCAGCTTTGAAGGTACCCCAGTGGCACGGCAGTTAAGTGCTTAGCTGCTGGCCAACAGGTTGCCATTGGAAGCCACCACCTGCTCCACGGGAGAAAGGTGTGGCAGTCCATGCCCAGGACACTTACAGCAACAGCCTGTCCTGGTTTGACTTCGCTCGTGGATGCAGACTCACTAGCTCCCAACTGGAACGCAGAGTTTTCACACCAAAGAACACACTGGTCTCCTGAGAGCACTGGGTTGATCTAAGAGGGAAGTATAGAAATTGGATACCCAAAAAGGGAGGACAAAGTAATGACATGGCTGGCTTACAAACTTCCATGGGTATGGGAATATGTTCATAAGAATATTTTGATAGGAAACTTTTTTTAAAAAGAATATTTTGATAGGATTATGATGTAGATATTCACATACTGCAATTATTACGCATAGAATAGTTTTGTTTCTATGAGTATATAGAATATTATGTTTAAAAAGCCTGGAATATTTTGAATTTTCTGAATTTTAGTTTTTTCCTTTTAAGCACAAATATTTTACTATTGTCCTTTTTAAAAAAATTATATTTGACTAAAGAATGGTATATATGTGCCAAGTTGAGGACTGTGATAGTTAGGTTTTCTTGTGTCCACATGGTTCTTGTAGGAACCTGGAGTTTAGTGTATTAATGAGGTCACAGCTTGAATGGAGGACCGAGATAAATGGCTCTGTGAGGCTAGCCTCTTCCTGTCTCTTTCTCCTTGAAGGCAGGCCATACACACTCTCCGTTTCATCTTCCTGTTGACAAGCCACTTCAAGTCATGCTGATGGCAGCCAGAGCCCAGAATGTGTCTACCACTATTGACCTACAAGACTTTGCACCCACCCCCACCGGCCCGTGATCTTCCTCCATTCTGCCTCACTGCATGTGGCTGCACGACTCTGAAGGGGTATTTATGGACTAGTATTCGACTTATGGTGTAGAATCAGATTTATGGACTTGATCTGTACTAGGCTGGGATGTTAGCTGGAAATATAATTACGTCTTGATATAAAGCTCTCTCTTACACTTAAAAAAATGACAGCATTGGAAATCCTAAGACAGTCTGTCTTACAAGGTTGCTCTCAGTTGGAATCAACTCAAAAGCAATGAGTTTGTATTAGCTTTCTATGTAGCTTTAAATTATTCAGTGAATAAAACAAATACTCGAGTGGTCTGGTATCAAGATCCTCTATAATCTAGTTTACATCTAAACTCTTAAATGTATATATCACAAATTCATTAAAGAATTTCTGAACAGATTGATTTATAATCATCAGTGTATTATGTGCCAAATGCTGTGCTTCCGATTTCATATCCATAAAACTGAAATAAATTCATTTTTGTCAAGTCGATTCAGACTCACAGCGACCCTGTAGCATTACTCCATAGGTTTCAAAGGCTGTAAATATTGACAGAAGGAGTTGATGGGTTAGTTAGCAACCAAGACTTAAACACTGAGCCACCAGGACTCCCTTTATTTATGTAATCTCTTCTAATATTTAGAAAAACTTTTGGTAGTTTGAGAAAATTTATACAACTTCTTTGACTCTATTCTCACTGAGAGATGGAGTTTATGCCTCATCCATTGATCATGAGTCACCCTAAGCTTGAAATTAATAAAGTAATACTGACACATGGCTGCATTAGAAATGGTAATACCTTCCTAACAAGAGAGAAAAATATAGTGACAAATGCAATTCTCCATAACTATTTTATAATGCAAGGAACAAATGATGTAAATCTCTTTATACTTGTGTCTTTGGAAAATGAAATCAATAGCTAAGAAGACCAACTACCATGTGAATACCATGTGATCCCCATGCTTCAAAGACGCTCAAGTGATGGAGAGAGGCCACATGTAAACCCCTCGGCTGCCAGCCCCAGGTGAAGTCCTAATGGCATCACCCATTAGACAGTGGATGAGGGGGCCGCTGGACAGCTCGGGCCCTCCAGCTATAGATTATCTTGATATCCCAACACTGACACTTCCCAGCTAAGGCCCCAGACATCATGTAGCAGAGATAAATTGCTCCGTTCCAAAAACGATCTGAGTCCCTCACACAAAGAACCTGTGTGTGCCATAAAAAGTATATTATATTGTCAAGTGGTTTGCTCTACAGCAGAATCAGCCAAAGCAAATTTGTATCCATGGAGCATTGCTGTAACAAGGGCTTTTAATTAAAACATGGCCGTAGCTTCAGACATAAGAAGACTATGAGTGGAAACTGTTGATGAGGGCTTTGAGGCTAATACGATAAATGTGGGTAGAAACATAATAAAAGACAAACTTTTTGTGTGGTCACAGAAAGTTTAGCTCTACAGTTGTCTGCAGTATGCGAAAGGAGAAGAAACCCATTCCACTCTTCTTTTCTAGCCAAGGAGCTTCCAGAAAGAGTACTGACAGTGCTACCTGGCTGATCGTCAGCAGCTCTGGTAGTGTAGCGGTGACCCACTGGGGTGCTAATCACAAGGTGAGCAGTCAAAACCACTAAGCACTCTGCAGGAGACACGTGGAGCTTTCTGCTCTTCTGAAGCGTTACGGTCTCAGAAGCTCACGGGGCCAGTTCCACCCTGTCCGCAGCTGCTATGGGTCTTCATCACCTCGATAGCAAAGAGCCTGTCTGGACCTGGCTTATCACTCACTAGCCATGAAACACACACACACACACACACACACACACACACACACGTTAAGAACAATCTCTACAGTTTTCAAGTAAAATGTAGCTAAACCATAAACGAGCAGGACTTTCTAGGTTTTAAATTAAAATTGTGTTTCCTTCCCAGACTACAGAGGGCTTAAGATCCTTAAAGTAAAAGCAGCCTCCGAAAAAAAATATTCAAATCAAAGGGTTAGAAAACATGATCTAGTTGGGTGAGCGGGGAGAGAAGCATTAAAGAACTAGAAGAAAGTTGTAGGTTTCATCGGTGCTGTACTGCACCCTGGCGGGCTCATCTCTTCCTTGTGAGCCTTTAATGCTTCCTCCCCTCCACTATCATGACTTCAATTCTACCTTACAAATCTGACTAGAACAGAACATATACACTGCTACAGATAAGAGCCCATAACACAGGGAATCCAGGGCAGGTAAACCCCTCAGAACCAATAATGAGACTAGAGATACCAGTTGAATACGGGGTGTGTAGGGGAGAAAAGGGAATTGATCACAAGAATCAACATACAATCCCATCCCAGGAGGACAACCAACAGAAAAGTGGGTGAAGGGAGACAGAGGACTATGTAATATATGAAAATAATAAACTATAATTTATCAAGGGTTCATGAGGGAGGGAGGGCGGGAAAAAATGAGGAGTTGATATCAAAGGCTCAAGTAGAAAGAAAATGCTTTGAAAATGATGATGGCAACATATGTACAAATGTGCTTGACACAATGGATGGATGGATGGATTGTGATAAGAGCTGTAAGAGCCCCAATGAAAGTACTTAATAATTTTTTTTAAGTTGGCAAATTCACATTTTCCTCTTCAAAAGCAAGACTCTTTTGTAATAGATACTGCATTGAATTTAATTCCCAAACAAACAAATAAAAAAGAAAAGCTTGATCTAAAGATAATGCTAGAGTATGACTTTATTAAGACCCTAACGGGCCTTTTCAACGTGACAACAGGCTGTTGGAGTCTTTCGATTAAGCCTCTTCCAAGCCTTGTCTTTTAAATAATAGGATAGGTAAGAATTATAAGGGTCTTGTTCTACAGACCCCGAAGGTAAAGAAAGGCTCATCTCAAAGAGATTTGTGCATGTAATTTTGTCTAATCGAGTGGATACCAGTTGATACATAAAAAACCCACCATTTTTAAAAGAATTACAACTGCTTGAATTCCCAGCAATAGAAACGAAACAATAAAACAGAAGCCTTGCTTCCCAACCCTGCACTGAAACAAACTGAGAAGGTTATTCAACACCAACCACAACCTACTGGTTGTTGTCTGCATAAGTTTTCCTGAGTTTACTGACAAATCATCAAATGGTAAACAACTTTTTTGGAGAATCAACTGAATGTTTTACAATGATCAAAGTTTTAGTACCTGAATTATATACTCATATTCTTTCATGATGTGTAAGTCAATCATAAACCTATGCTCTATCTTTCAAAATGCCACAGTTTGGATTAATAGAAAAGTGGCAGTCTCTCCTGCCGACATTTATACGTCCTGCTCACAGCTCATCTTTTGCGGATAAGTAACAGTTTGATTCATTCCAACATACAACACAGTGGAATTTTAATAAAAGAAGAAAACATCTAAAGGGGAAATTATGGTCCAAATGTAAATTAAATTGCAATCAATCACATGAGGCTTATTAATTAATTCAAGAAACTCTCCTCAACAGAGGAGACCATGAGCTCTCTATTACCCCTTGTTACAAGTTCAGCTTAATTAGCAATGTGTGCCTTGAGCACTGCTCTCAGGCATTTGGATCGAATCAACAACAGCATCCAGAAAGATCAGGCAAGAAACTTAAAGAGCAGTAAGTTTATATAAATAGTGGTGGAGTGATTATGAAAAAAATAGTGAGACTGGTTATACAACTGAAGAATAAAGCCGATGTCAATGAATTGAGCAAACTGCCTTTTAAATGTAGAGAAAGGAAGATTTAGAATGAAATATAAAGGCCCCAGCAAGGAAGGTCACGTATCAGGGAGAACAACTCTCAAGGAGTCGAAAAGAGCCATAATAAAGGAATTGGCGGCAGGGGCTCAACTGAATTGGAGAACTGCCATCGGCCAGTGACGTCTGTATCCTCCTATTTTCTCCGTATTTTCATGAAAATGGCTGCTGTAATCACCGTATGCCTGTTTTATTACTGCACACTGGATGTGCAGGGGGAAACAACTTGTCTTCTGACTTGATGGTCTTCAGAGTAGAGGAAGTACACATAAGAGACAAACCCCGAGTGGCAGCTGGGCAGGGTAAGATCCTGGACCTCAAGCTTGAGCTTGAGTTGTAATAGGAGGAGGCCTATTGGTGGTTCGCTCTCTCTGAAGGGTCAGCGGAAATTCGTACAGGGGTGGATAAAATTCTTTAGGACCAGAGAGCAAATAATATACATTTAAAACACTTCCATAAGCTGTTGACCCTTTTCCTATCAAGAGGTGAGGTACACTTTCTCTTCTAATGAATCAGGGCCATCCTTAATGACCCACTTATAATTAGGAGATATTATGTATGTGATACTGAGCAACCCGTAAGGATGCCGGGAAAGGCCACAGTCTCCACCTAGTTCTTTCAGAACACCCCCCTTCGGAGCCCTGAAGTACCATGTAAGAACACAGGCCTGAAGTACCATGTAAGAACTCCCCTACAGAGCCCTGAAGTACCGTGTAAGAAAACCAGCCATTCGGAGATCACCACGTGAGTTAGAAGGCCAGGCCACACTGCGTTCCAAAGAGAGTACCCACAATGAGCAGCAGGTGAGTTCCACGAGCGTGCCAGCACCAATCCCACAGACACAACAAAAGAACCTACACGGAGTCACCTCTCATCATAGAGTGCAGGCTAGCCTGCCTCTTTCCTGTCCAAAATTCCTGATCCATTAAAGGAGAGCTTCAGTATAGCAAAGTGGTTTCTATCTGCCACTAAGCTTTGGGATGGTTTGTTTTATCACAATAGTAACCAGGAAAACAATGTAAATGAAGAATTTGTATTTCTAGTTTTAAAAATGTGAATTAAAGAGAGGTTAAGTAATTAACCCATGTTACACAGAGAAACGAAATCTAAATTCTCAGATCTATTTATAACAAGAATACTATACTTTCTCCCACAGACCTCCCCATTTCTATGACTTTTCTTTATAATATTATTTAAGTGAATACCAAATCATGTTTCTTTTATAAAGTAGATCTCTAGACTCTAACTCACAGAAATTTCTCCCTCTTCTAAACTCTCTTGGACTCATTATGTACAAGAAACTTATTCTCTACAGGTTACACTTGACAGTTAGTGAATGCTACTGTCATTAATTCACAATTAGTGAACTTGTTGATTTTCTTATTCATATTCCTCTTTTTCCTGGTCCTTATTATTGGCCTCCCTGGTGAATTATGGCCCAAGCAAGGGTTGAAAATCCAAATAGCCACTTGATTGAAAAAGGTGAAGTAGACTAGGTACAAAGATGCAGAAGTGGTCTAGATTAAGTTACACATGGAAGCAAATGTCACTTGTAAATGGGTCAATCACAAACTTAAGAAGTATAAAAGCTTCCTGACAATGTGATTTTGTTCACTTTATTTCTAGACCCTAGAGCCTATGAAACTGCCTGACTCTCACAGAGGACATTCAATAAATAACTGTTGAAGTAATAAATGAAGACAAATACTGCCAAGCTAGAATGTAAGCCCAGTGGTACAAGATTTTCCAATTTTCCAAAAGGCCAGAAATAAATACTTTTCTATGTAATCCCTCAATTTCTAAACTTTTACAGCTAATCAGAAAAATAACATTAAGCTGTTTGGGGGTTAGGTAAACAAATCGTGTCTGCAGGCTTGAAGTCTATCTGAAGGCTGCATGTCCGATCTCTGTACCAGTGGGACCTTGGACTGCTTTTTATCTTTCCGATTACTCAGGGCAGTGCCTGGTGGGGGGGGGGGGAGGGAGGGAGTAGGTAGCTTAATAAGCAGGTACTGAGGATATGGCTGATGTCTCAAACGTGCCACCTTGAGGCGCTGCTGTCATTCAGCTGGGGTTTACAAAGACACTACTCAACTTCATCGCTCTCATCCCAAAGGAAGGAGTTTCATCTTCGGCTCTGTAATGGCCACCTGGATTTCACATGACTATCCCCCACTCAAGATTCTGAAGCTAAACTTTCACTCCTTCCAGCTGGTAAGGGTTGATAAATGTCATTCCTATCTGTTTCCAGTAATAAAAAAAGAAAGGCAGGAGAAAGAAAACAGATTGAATTTTCAAAGGGTGACAGAAGAAGCGAGACTGGTTTTGAAATCAGATTTCCACAGTATTAAATAAGAACTCCCTATGGCAATTTTGTTTTCCGTTTTACTGATCTTGGCATTTTTAGATTATACAAACTAAAAGTTTTTTCCAATTGACCTTTGATACTCTCTGATAGTGTGCTATTTTATTTTTCTACATAAAAATTATGAAGTCAAATTTTCAAATGTTTACTAATTACTTAGATTCTTAACTCATAAAAAGTCACATCTAAATAATTAGTGTGTCTGATTTTAAACCTTTAGCAACAAGTACAGATGAGTGGGACTGAGAACAATTTTAAGATACTTTATAGCAGTGGTTCTCAACCTGTGGGGGTCAAAGGAACCTTTCACAGGGGTCGCCCAATTCATAACGGTAGCAAACTATGATTATGAAGTAGCAACGAAAATATTGTTATGGTTGGGGGGTCACCACCAGATGAGGAACTGTCGGAAGGTGAGAACCACCGCTGCAAGGGAGCATGCCCGAAGAAAGCACCTCCGGTACCTGCCCCACGTGCTAAGTGACTCAAATCAAATCAAACACCAAATTTTGAAGACAGAGAGAAAACGAGGTGTCTTGGATTTCCTTTCACGAAATGATCTAACCTGTATAGCCTTGAAATGGCCATAAGAACATCAAAAAGCATCTAAAGATTTCTATAAAATGATTATAGATGCAAAAGAAGAACATGTTCCTCTATATCCAAAATAAAATCCCTGATGGTCCACTGCTTAAACTGCTCTGCTGCAAAGCGAGACGTCAGTGGTTCGAACCCACCAACTGCCCCGTGGAAATAAAAGACGTGGCAGTCTGCTTCTGTGAAGAGTTCAGCTTTGGAAACCTCTCGGGCGGTTCTGTTCTGTCCCATAGGGTCACTGCGAGCCAAAACCTACTCGATGGCAGTGGGCTGGGAGTAGGTATGGCCAGTATCCACTGCACTTAGAACAGTAACTACGGTCACATAGACTAGGCCACTATACTTTGATAATGGCATTAATTTCCTTTGCAACCATATTTATTTTAAACCAGGTTTCCCAGAGCTTGCCCCTGTGTCCTTTTGGAGAGTGGGGTTTTTAAATGTTATTTACACTGCATTTAGGTGATAAAATTATTACTAACAAAAGTCCAACTTTGACTGAGTTCCTGCTATTAGTCTAAGTAGCCATAGTAACAGCAACAACAACAAGAGTTAATATCTGGAACGCTGGTATGATTTTTTATAATAATTTACTACATTTTCATTGTCTTATCAACTCTAGCATAAACATCCAATACATGATCAAATTAACATGGCCTTAAAGAAAAAGGAACAGAACTCTTAGGAACACAGAATCCTGTAGTTCCGGGTGGGGGGGGGGGCAAGAGGAGAGTTTAGCTGCATGGGCACTAGGTTAAACTTTCAACTGAGCCCTTTACATCTGTAGGGAGAACTGAAGGAGTGCATTGAAATGCAAATATGTACCAGGGGTATAAGAAATCAGTTATGGGTCAAGCAGAAACATCTGGTCTTTTTAGGAGTCCTGTTAATTTGAAAGCACTGACCAAAACAAACTCAGTTCCACCAAATATATTTTGGCATGGCTCAAAAACCAGCATTAGTTGGAGGTATTTATTTTACCGCAGCAAGATTTATCAGTAGTGATGTGCAATTTACAGTATTGATATTTTGATATAATAAGCTTTTTTCTCAGCATATGAAGATATACCTTCTATGCCTTTCCCCATATTTGATGATAGTGGGGTTTTTAATGGTTAATCTATATTCTTTATAATATATGGGAAAATGATGGAAAGGGGTTTAAATTATCCATACCTAATGTTACGATTTATCAAGTGACTAATTTATGGGAGACCTTAACTATCATGCAACTATTGAGGCATTTCGGTATTTTATTTATATAACGTGACCTCATAAAACAGAACTTTGGTGAAGTTCCCGTCTCTGAGAGACTAGCAGTTTCTCTTGAGAGTTTCCAGGCACCATAAGCTCAGGTCTAGGGATCAGAAAACCAGAGTTCAAACTCAGCTCTTCACTGACAAGCCTGGGGATCCCAAGTGCGCTGGACTGCTGAGCCTTCGTTTTTGCCGTTGTGAGAATCACTGGGGATCTCCCATCAGTCATTTCCAGGACACCTTTAATCAAGTTGTTTGCATTTTTAAGTTTGTTATGTTTCTACTACTTTGTTATTTTTTAACTCTCACCTGTTCTAGTCATTTAAGTAATCATTTGCTTTAAATGCAATGAGTCAGGGGAAGAGCAAGAATCTTATTCTTTCATTAAAATATACCTAAGAACCTCGTACTACCAGACACTTATTTATGGTAGATTATATTCCCCGCACGTGGTCGAGTGTTGTTTAACACATTTACTCATAGGCACCTAGGAGCCCTGGTGGCATGGTACTCACTCATTGGTCTGCTAAACACTAGGTCAACGGTTCGAATCAGTGCTCTGAGGAGACAGACAGACAGGGCTTTCTACTCTGGTACACAGTTACAGTCTCATGAACTCATGAACTCACAGGAGCAGTTCTACTCCGTCTACTCTGTCCTGCAGGGTCTCTGTGAGTCAGACTTGAGTCTCTGGAAGTGAATGAGTCATGGGCACCTGATGCAATACTGTGAGAGTATGGTATCATTATGGATTTATTATTGTTATTATTCCCAAGTCAGGGGATATATATGGGCTCTACCAAGCCTTGCTGCCTGAACTCAAATCCCTGCTTTGTCGGTTCATCATGTAATCACAGTCAAGATACCTGACTTCCCGATGCTCCCCTTTTCCCATCTGTCAAACTCGGGATATCAGCTCCTATCCTACAGGGCTGCTGTGGGGTTGATATAACTTAGATAGAGGTCATCAGGTTCAGAAATATTGGCTTAGCTAAATTAAACAACTTCACCAAACCATAAAGTTTTGGAGGAACTGGTGCAATTCGCACCTGTTCTGTTGGATTCTTAAGCACAAACTCTAAACAAGTAAAGGAAAGTTTTTTAAGGCACTAATAAGTAGAATACTGACCAATCTAAAAGGCATCAAAGGCACTCGGCTTTGAAGACTAACTAGCCGTGTTTTCTCCCCCTTCACCACTAGAGACATCTCCAGGGGCAATAACTCTAGGAAAAGCCACTGGAATGACCATGCCTTGATCCTCAAACTGCAGCTCCCGGCGGCGGGGCACTCTTGGCAGCGTGTACCATGCCAACCACCCCTCCAGCCTCTCCGGCCTTGAGCTGTACTAGGCAGGGCTGTGAACTTGACGTTCTACTTTTAGAAAACTTTACGCAGCCAAAGCCCATCTTCTGCCAAGCGTTTGCCAGGGGACGAAGAGTCAGACAGGGTGGACCTGGTAAGAGGAATTTGCCAATACCTTAACGGAGAGGCTCTGCTATGTTGGCCTTAAGCGCTCAGTCATTTTCTTTAGAGGATAACTTGTTAGCCTTTTACTGTCAATCTGGCATCGCTCAAATTACACATTCCCCTTAGAAAAGCAGCAGCACTGGGAGTGGGAATCTATTCTAAGGCCCAGCAAGCTTACCCCAGGAGAAGGTCCCAACTATGCAAGGGGGGCGGAATTCCCTGTTTGGCACTGAGTGAGTGAGTGAGTTTGCGGAGCAGACGGGCTTTGGGGACGGGCTTTGGGCTTTGGGGAGTAGAGGGTTTGGGCTGGTGACTTTACGCCGCCACCCCTTGCTTCCCAGAGGGAATGGGACCGAGTCTGGGGGGTGGGTGGCAGGCAGCCCAGAGGGTCCTGAGGGTCCCGCGCCGCGGGGCCCCGCCCCTCCCTACCTTCTCTCCCCGTGGAGCACGTAGGAGCTGCGGAAGAAGCCCAGGAGCTCGTTTTCAATGAGGGCATTGTAGATGATCTTCAGGTTGTAATTCCTCTGGGCGTCCAAGGTCCGGTTCAGCACCACCACCAAGACCTGGGTCTGTGGGTAGAGGAAAAAGCCGGCCACGGGCACGGCCCCAGCCACGCGGTCCTCGGCCACCTGCACCTTCTCCACAGCCACCCGGGAGGCGTGCAGCACGACGTAGCGGGTGGCGTTCCGGCACGCTATCTCCACGTTCACCTCGCCGGCGAAGGTGAAGTTCTCCATGAAGGCGGTGAGCATCAGCTTGTAGTGCAGCGGCTTGAGGTGGCCCGACAAGCGCAACTGGGTCCAGGGGCGCCGCGGCTCGCGCTCCTCCTCCGATGGTGGCCGGGCGGACGGGGTCGCCGGCGTCGCCTGGCCGGCCGCTTCGGACGGCGCCGAGCCCTCGCCCGCGGGGTGGTTGCGCGGGGCGGCTCCCGGGAGGCTGGCGTTGCGGTCACGCGCGGGGGAGCCCGCGGGGCCGCCGTCGGCGCCGGGCGCGCCGCACTCGTCAAACCGCAAGCTGAGCAGCACTGCGAGCATGGTGACGGCGAGCAGCGCCACGAGGGACACTGCGAAGGCCAGCACGAGCCGTTTGTGCACCGTGATGTGGCGCTCCGTGGTGCGGGGTCGCACGCCCACCGAGTCCGCCCACGGGTCCGAGGGCCCCCTGCCGCCCGGCCGGGGCGCGGCGGCGGCGGCCTCCCCCATGGTGGCCTGCGAGGGTGAGCGGCTCTCCGCGGCCCCCTCCTCTGCCCTCTTCTTCTTCCTCCTCTTCTTTTTCTTCTTCTTCTTTTCCTTCTCCTCCTCCTGCTCCCCCCGCTCGCCGTCCAGGGCCATCACGCCGCCTCCTCCCCCGCCCTCCCCAGCACCCCCCGCGGGCGGGCGCCCCGAGCCCCCTCCGGCGCGGGCATCCGGCAGCGCACGCGGGCCCGCGGCGCGACGCCGCCTGGCAGCCGGGAGCCTCCGGCCCGCGCTCTCGCAGGACGGGCGCCGGCCCGGGGCGCGGGCCGCCCGGACTGCCCCCGGGAGCCCCGCCTCCCCCCCCCCGCCCCCCCGGGCCGGGCCGCCCGGGGCGGGCTCGCGGACGCGCCCAACTTGGAAGGCGCCGCCGCCGGCCACCGGCGCGCTACTTCCTGGGCGGGGTCCGGGCGCCCCCTGCGCGCCCGCCGCTCCCGCCGGGCCCTCCCCTGCGCCGCGCTCTCCGCGGGAGCCCGTCCGCCGGCCCCGGGCTGCGCGCCACTGCGAGGCGGACGCCGAGCCAGGGTCCCGCGGGGGGAAGTTAGGGCTCCCGCTTTCGCCCCCCACTCCGGTGTCGCCGGGGCGTTCAGTGCTCCTCCGGGTGGGCTGCGCTGGCGGCGGCGGCGGCGGCCCCGGGGCGCCCCAGACCAGCACCCCGCAGAAGGGCCCGAGAGGATGGCCAGGAGGGACCGACTGGAGCGCCGCCGCCGGAGGAAGTCCGGGAGCTTCGGAGCCCTTCCGGGAATCTGCCCTGGAGACTCCTTCTTCGCCACCCTGGACACTTTAAGCCGCGGTGGCGGCCAATGTCTCCAGCTTGCCAACCGGACAGCCAACCGCCCTCCCTGGTTTGGATGTGGCTCTGCCCTCCGCAGATGGCAAGTAAGCGCTGAGCGCCCGGCCGGGCCACCCCCTGCAGGTAGCTGGAGCTTCGGGCTGGCTTGGTATCCCCGTGGGGAGAGCTGGAGTGAGTGAGTGAGTGAGTGAGTGAGTGAGTGAGTGAGTGAGTGAGTGAGTGAGTGAGTGAGTACACAGGCTCGGGTCTATATTGCCAAAGCTACTCTAGCTGCCTTCAGGGACTGAACACCTATTACCCCCCCCCCCCCGAACATCCCCCCCTCCCCTAGAAAGGCAAAGGAGGGGAGAGCGCTCGGCGGCAGGGAAGGCAGGAGAGGGGAGCGGCTGAAAGGCAGAGGCAGGCACGGGAGATTAGAGAGCTTTTCCCCGCTCTGTCACAGCAGACACCCACGGCCACAGAGGGGGTTGCTGAGCCGCCTGCAAGAACTACATTGTAAATCTTCAGCGAAACAAGCCCCGCAGCCACTCCTCTCCCGGAATCTCGAGCCCCACCGCGCTGTCCAAGGATCTGTATTGCCTTCGGAGGTGAACCCCCTGGAGGAAAAGAAGATCCTGTTGGGGAGATTTGGCCTGTCTCAGATTTCACATCAGGCTCACCAGAGGATTTGGAGAGCTGTATGTAAATTGAGATAAATTCTCCATAGACTGTCGACATATATTATACAGTATGATGTGTGCAGGTGTGCAGTACTAAATTGTGGTTAGCAAGGAAGCATTGGAGTCCTCTGGCTGTACAAGCTAGAGAGAGAATTTCCCTCCCGTATCTTTAGAGTTGAGAAATGATAAAAACATAATACCTAAACATAACATCCAGGACCATATACTTGAGACAGAACAACAGGGTTCAGAGCCCCAATACTTCAGACTTGCTGGAGGAGTAAACAAAGCAATGCTATAATTGGTCGGCATTTTTTCCCCGCTTCACCCAGTCAAGATGACTCTTGTGCAGTTTTTCGGTGTTATCTTGAAGATTGTTACAAAAATGTGTTTGGAAATAAACTTTGTTAAGAATGGTTATAATAGGCCAATATTTATCAAGGCACGGAGCGGCTTTGGCTGGCTGTGGACACATGTCTGCACGGGGAAGTTCTGAACGGTGGTGCAGAGTTTCTATGAGTGTGCATGGGCTGTGTAGGAATAGCTCGAATTGGAAGAATATTCAGAGGACAGCCCCAATAAAATTAACATCCAGGAGGCAGGGGACTGGTGTTTAATAAAGCGAAGTGTTACTGGCTTTAGAGTCCATAAAAATAGTTTTCACAATATAAAGAGAATGAGAGAATTCCTCTTATATGTGTCTTTCAAGTCTTCAAATCCTCAAGGCATTTAAAATGAATCGATATTTATAATTAAATATAAAGTGTATTGATTATGTTCAAAATTATTTTCCTTACAAAAAGCAACATGTAGTGCTACTGCAGAGCTGAAAAGGTACGATGACCTTAAAATATGACCAAAAGACAAGAGATCAAGTACACATCAACTTTGTCCTAACAACAATTATAGAAATGCAACCCATCGTGCTAAATCTCTTTTCCATTTTTCCCAGATGGAATACATGCCCAGTGCTATACATTCTAAATGTCCATTTAAGCTGCTTGAAAATGATGAAGAGAAAATGTTCTAGGGTGGCTTTTTAAAAGCATGTTGTATGTGGGCCGGGCCGTTAGCAAAACCAAGGGAAAATGCCACATTCTGTTCAAGTTACTTTTTTCTGCTCTGTTTTTACATCGCTGTGCTCTTGCTGCCCATATGTATCTGGCTAAATGCATTGGAAGAAGCAAGGCGCAGCGTTACCTATTTTGCTTTCATAGCATCACACAGCAGGGGAACGGAATGGTGGGACCCTTCTCAGATCACCTGACCTCAGGTTTTAATCTGCCAATTCAGGTTATTGATCTGAAGTCCATGGATTCATCACACGTTGATGATCAGAAAGGTCTGGAACCATTCGCTGGGGTCTGACAGCCGCCACCTAATGAAGAAGTTTACACACTCAGTATTGCTCTGAAGTGCTAGTCGTCATGAAAAGATGGGGCACATTTCCGTTCTTTATGCCTTTTCAATGTGTTCATGTTCTTTTCAGTGCTACAACAAGGAAACTCTCAGATATTTTGAGATAAAGAATATATATGTACCAATTAGTAAAGGCTTTACTAAATGTGACTGAATTAATAAATGATTTTTTTGAAATTCAAGTAGACTGGACATGACCTCTTAATGCACTGATTCCCCAAATGTAGCCTCACTCAATAAATTGACTATCAAGGTCAAGTGTATGGATATTTCTGCCTTTCATATCAATGTTATAAAAGCATCCTAGTGAGGTTTTGTTTGATTTTATGGTGTTGTGTTTTCTGAAAGTGTTTTAGCACCCTCACCCTCAGAAGCAGGGTCTTTGGAAAAATAGTAATATCTTCTTAGAACCTGCTATTTCTATCCTGTGTTTCTGTTAGATTGTGTGTCCAACAAAAATATCAAGAAATAATACCCTGATATTTCTACCAAGGAATATTGGTGTTATGGGCCTTCTGTGTTGTGAGCCACTGGGATAAAGACACTTTTGACTGGGCCAGTTCTGGAGCCATGCATTTCCCTAGGGAAATATCGAGCTTTCCAAGTACATGATGTTTTTTCTCAGAAACACATTTATTTGTTTGAATAATATTATGATTTTTCCAGTGAAGTCAATTTTGTGGCCCTAGTTGACTTGTAAAAATGGAAACAGTCTGAATATTTAATATTCATGAGTCCAAAGAGAAGTTATTTTTAATTAAATTTATACTTCACCTTGTCCCTGTAAATGATCAAAATGAACTGCCTTTCGTGAATGTGCTGGCTTCAGAGCAGAGACTTTATGCTTTAATTGTTTACACCTGAGCTCTTTTTGCTCTCCTTTGGAAACTGGTTTGTATGGTGAGGTGCAATTTAAGTGCCCTTGGATTCTCGGCCCCTTCAAGTGCGATTACTGCTTCTCATCCAGAAGCAGCTGTTGCTCAGGAGAAAGAGCTAGATAGAGCCCGAGTCAGCCCCAGCTGCTTACACAACCTAAGTCCAGTGACTGAATGAGCTCAGTTTTGGGGGTGACTGACTGTGGAGAAGTGGGACTAGGCAAACGCTACTAGTTCTTAACTTTTATGAAAGACTTAGAAACTGATATATTACCCTCTCTGCTTTCAATAGATTTCTCAATTATCTCCATTGAGAAATTTTTAATTTTTACCTTTTTAATGGGTAAAGAGACACTATAAAATGTTTAATAGCAAATATGATATGGATTGAATTGTGCCCCCTCAAAAGAAAAGGTGGAAGCCCTCATCCTTGTATCGAAATGTGACCCTGTTTGGAAATGAGGTTTGTCACTTAGGAATGAGAGAGGACTCTGATTCCATCTGAGAGAGGGTTTCTAAAAGAGGAGAGCAGGCGAGAGGATAAAGTCACTCGAGGAAGAGGGCCACCATGTAAAGATGCATTTCAAAGCCCAGTCACTGAGAAGCGCCCAGAGCCTGCGGAAACTGGAAGAGGAAAGGAAAGATCTTGCTCTAGAGCTGAGGGAGCATGGTTCTTCCAATACCCTGGATTTGAACTCCTAACCTCCACAACTAACTTCAAGACAATCTCTGTTCTTTAAGCCATCTATGTAATGGAGCAGTGGAGCAGAGAGGAAGGATCAAACCTTCCCCACACTGGCAGTCAAACAGGGTCGATGCGTGTGCTGTGAGGGCTGAGTTCCTGCAGACCACACGCAATTGGGGACCATGCTGACATGAATATGGAGAAGCTGGTTACCGCCATGTGACAACAGAAAAATGAAAACACAAATTTGTTTGAATAATATTATGATTTTTCCGTGAAGTCAATTTTGTGGCCCTAGTTGACTTGTAAAAATGGAAACAGTCTGAATATTTAATATTCATGAGTCCAAAGAGAAGTTGTTTTTAATTAAATTTATACTTCACCTTGTCCCTGTAAATGATCAAAATGAACTGCCTTTCGTGAAATTGTGATGAAATTTTTATTTTGGAAAAATTCATATTATTGTCTGGTTTATTAATCTTTTCATATTGCACAACTTGTTGATTTCACATGTGGCGCCACTGCACCTGTCAGCAGTGGTGAGGGATTTCCGCAAGAACGACCCTGGTGGGTAGAACGTTCCTCACCATCTTGAGGATGGAAAGAGAATTGGTTAAAATTAGCCCTAATATGGAAACATGGAAATGTCCATGATGTGAGTAGTTTGTCACTATAGATAAGGCCTTTGATTTAACTGGGAGTTGTCTGACTTCTGTTTGTTTTTAAAGATCTATGTGAATAGAAATTACATCTAAATGTCATTGTCTTTTGTTCCTCACATAAACATTGGTGAAACTATGGAATTGTCCCTTAATCCCTTAATGCATTAATATATTTACTTGTTGTAGGCCATTGAATCAATCTCAAGTCAAGTCAAAGCAACTCCATGGAGCCAAGTAGAACACGTGGTCGGGGTCCCTAAGCTATAATCTCTGGGGAAGCAAATCTGATTGCCAGGTCTTTTGTGGAGCAGAAGGTAGGTTTGAACTTTTCAAATAACTTTCAAGCTGTCATTACCCCACCCCCACTAGCATTGCTATAGAATTATTGAAAGTCTTCTGATTATTCTTACATCAAAACAAGGTTAAGTCTAAGCAGAAAATAGATGGGAAATGTAAGGAAAAATCTGACCAAATATCCAGGGTATTTCCCAATCAAGCATTGAAAACTATACGCACAGAAGAGATAACTGGGATCTCTGGAAAGTTATGTTTCCACCAAGGTGGGGTGTTGGGGGGTCCTAATCAAGGAGGCCTGGTGGCACAACAATTAAATGCTTCACTGCTAACAGCAAGCTCTTTGGTTCAAACCCATCCAGTAACACCACAGAAGAAAAGACCTAGGAATCTGCTCCAGTAATGCATCCGGCCTAGCAAGCCCTATCGGGCAGTTCTGCTCTGGCTTACAGGATCACTATGAGTTGGAATCAACTCAGTAACACACACAGTTGGCTATAGTCCCTGGGTAGTGCAGTTACAGATACAGCTGCTAACCAAATCACTGACAGCGAATCCTCCAGAGGCATAGCAGAAGAAAGGCCTGTTAATGTATACTACCCCCTCCACCACCACCATCCCCCCAAAAAAACATTGATGAAGCACTGTGGAGCTCAGTTCCACTCTGACACTGGATCAATGACAACGTAAAACTTCAGTGTTTGCTCTGGGTTCTTTGTTTTATAAGCTCAGGAGGCAAACTCTATAAAAAGGCATAGTATGTATTGTGGAAATCTTATATATTTATAAAGCTTGCAAGCATAATAGGCACCAGATTTTACACACAGAACAGAAATTGGGTCATTTTCTAGGGATACATTATGTTGAACTAGTCTGAACTAACTAGTCTACTAGCTGAAGAAAGGAAAACTATAAGATACCAACATATTTTTGTCATGAACTTAAGTTGTTCAAATACATAACTATGACAAGAATTAATTATATAAGAATTAGGTAATGGTAAAGGTTTATCGAGGACTTTCTCAAGCTGAAAGAACATTTCAGGCCTCCAACTGCAATGTTGAAAGATTGAATGGACAAAAATTCAACAAAACAAAGTAACAAAATAATAAGGAAGGAATCGAGAGCCAAAAAAACTGATCAACCAATGTTCAGTTCACGCCAGGAGAGAACAGCTGATCAAGAACTGACAGTACTGAAAAAAGAAGTCCAAGTTACACTGAAGGCATCAGCGAAAACAAGGCTCTGGGAATTGTGCAGTTAACAGATAGCAATTGAGCTGTTTTGTCAAACAGATAATACTGTAAGCACACATTCACCTACAGCAAGAAATGGGAAAGACAGACACCTGCTCCACTGACTGGGAAAGACTCACATCTGTGCCAGTTCCCAAGAAAGGTAATTCGGCTCACTCTGGCAACTATCCACCAATATATTAGTACAAGTAAGCTTTCACTGGAAATATCCTTAAGTGGGCATAGCAGTACATTGACAGACAACTGCCAGAGATTCAAGCTAGATTTAGAGAAAGGTGGAGAATGATGGATATTATGGCTGATGGCAGATGGAGCTTACAGAAAAGCAGAAAATACAAATAAGAAGTCAACCTGTGTTTTATTGATTACACAAAGGCATTCAACTGTGTGGATCATAACAAATTATGGATAACTTTGCGAAGAATGGAAATTCCAAAAGACTTCATATTGCTCCTATTGAGCCTGTGTGCAGACAAAGAGGCTGTACCAGAACAAGAGGATAGCGCATCGTTTAAAATCAGGACTAAGTTACTGGAAGGGCTGTATGCTTTCATCATCCTTACTCCATCTGTGTGCTCAGCCAGTAACCTGAGAAACTGAACTCAGGATTACAGGAAGGCACGTTAACAGCCTGCTATGTGCAGATCATGTACCCTAGCTGGTTAAAAGTAAAGAAGATTGAAAGCACGTACTGATGACTAACAAAGAACGCAGCCTTCAATGTGGATTTCCCTTCGGCATCAAGAAAACACAGGCCCTCGCAGCATAAGCAACACCATGATAAAGAGAGCAGTATGGGAGTGCCAACGATCTCATTTTAACTGAGTGCACCGTCAATGTCCACGGAAGCAGCAGGCAGGGAGCCAAACGACATACCGAACTGGGAATAGCTGTTGCAAAAGACCTATGAAAGGTGTTCAAAAGGCGGGTTCCTCTTTGATGACTAAGGGGAGCCTGACCACAGCCATGGTATTTTCAGTCCCTTGTGGTCAATGAATAAAGAAAACCGAAGGAAAATTGTTACCTTTGATTGCGGTCTTGGTGAAGATCATACTGTGGCCTATAAGAAGAAGCACACCGGTCCTGGAAGAAGTGCAGCCAGAAGGCTCCCTAGAGGCAAGCATGGTGAAATGTCACCTGACGCACATTGGACATGGTATCAGGAGAGACCCGATCAATGGTAACTTCGAACTTCAGTGTAAACTAGAGAGGCAGCAAGACAATGGGAAGAACCTCAGATAAAGCGGCGCCCCAGCCGCAGCACTAATGTGAAACAGAGCAATGCTGTGAGGTGGTGCGGCATTGCTGTACATGCAGTCCCTGTGTGTCAGAACCAGCTCCGCAACTAACAACACCGAGAACTTGCCACGTGCCCTATGGTTGTTGAGCGACTTTAGAATATCTCATTTATCGTGAAAATGACCCCAACAGGATCATTGCTACCATGATCCCTATTTGAAAAAAATGAGACTGAAAGAAATTAATGTGCCTAAACTAATTTAATTAGTTGGTGACTGTCTTAGGTTTCTAAGGCTCAGATCACATCATAAACTGTGGTTAACATATTAGTACAGAAATGTTATCCCATAATTCTAGAAGCTAGAAGTCTAATTCAATGTGTAGACCAGGCCATAGCCCTTCCCCCCCACTCCAAGTCTCTAAGACAGTGGTTCTCAACCTTCCTAAGGCTGCGACCTTTTAATACAGTCCCTCACATGTGACCCCCTCCCAACCACATAATTATTTCTGTTGCTACTTCATGGCTGTAATGTTGATACTGTTACGAACCAGGCAACCCCTTTGAAAGGGCCCTTTGATCCCCAAAAAGGTCATGACCCACAGGTTGCGAACTGCTACTCTTAAGATCTTTTGTTAAGAACCATATGGTCATATCGTTTGATGCAGAAAAGGCATTTGACAACATCCACCCCTTATTCCTGATGAAAACAATCAACAAAATGGGAATTAGATGGGAAATTTCTCAACACAATTAAGGCCATAGATTATAAACCAAAGGCCACTCTCTTCGTCAATGTAGGAAAGCGGCAAAGATCCCCGCCTAGTGAGTGGGAAACGGACAGAGACTCATCACTCTTATTATTCAACCTTGTGCTGGAATGATTAGCCAGAGCTATTGGACAGTCAAAGGAAATCAAAGAATGTGGATTGGCAAGGAAGAAGTCAAAGTCTCACTACTTGAAGATTATATGATTTTATACATAGAAAATCCCCCAAACATTCAGAAAATTGTTAGAAACAATCTGAGGAGACTCAGCAACGTGGCAGGATACAAGATTAACATACACATAATCTGATCCCTGTGTGCTAATGAGAGCAATACGGGAAGAATATGAGAAAAAGGAATCAAGTAAACAATACTAGTTACAATATCCACACAAACAATGAGACGTACTTAGGAATAAAGGATAAGCCTCACCAGAAAAACCTAGGACGTGTACAGCGAAACTATGCTTCTACAAGAAGCCGAAAGAGAACCACTTAAAGAATATTTATGAATACAATTGCAATTCAGATCCGGACTCCACATGCGTTCTTTAACGACATGAAGAAGACACTACTAACTTCATGTGGTAAGGAAAGATACCCAGGAGGTATAAAAATAAAAAATACTTAAGAAAAGCAAAGGAGGAGGCTTCGCCCTTCTGGACCTCACAACCCATTGTACAGCCACATTATCGAAAACGTCCTGGTACTGGCACAATGACACTGGTACATAGACTAGTTGAACCAAATAGAGATGCCAGAAATAAATCCTTCCACCTAAAGAAAATTTATCTTCAAAAAAGGTCCTAAAACCATCAAATGGCATTAGATAAATTAGATTTCCATTTTGTAGAAGAATGAAACAAGACCTGTCACCCCATGAACAGAAACATACTTAAGATGGATCAAAGACCTAAAAGTAAAACCCAGAGCCATAAAGTCATTGGTAAGAAATCAAGCTGAGAATAAAAATTCCATAGGACCTGGTAATCTCGCTGCTGGGTGTAAATCATAAAGAAGTAAGAGCCGTACCAGGAGCAGACATAAGCACATCCATGTTCAATGCAACACTGTAAGCTGGAACAAGAAGATGGAAAAAACCTAAGTGTAGAAGAACGGATAAAGAAACTGACACAAACACACAAGAGGAGAAGAGGAGAAGAGAAATCGAGTGGATGAAGGGTGAACTATTGGGACTTTGATTAGTAGTTTAAATTGTTGAATACAAAGTTAGTGATCTGAAAATTAAACACGCACCTAATTTACAATAAATATTGTTTCATGAGTTTTCAAAATTTTTAAAAATTTTAACATTTTTAAAATTGAAAAATTCACGGGTTCTCAGATGCATCCTCACATGGCTGCCCTAAGTCCGTGCTGCTCCTCTTTTACGAGAACACCAGCCACACAGGATTAGAACCCACGCTGCTCCAGGATGACCTCATGCCAACCGAGGGCGTCTGCAAGAATCCTATGTGCTAAAAAGCTACCGTCATACCTAGCAAGGGTTAGAACTGCAACATACCTTTGTGAGAGCCCTTTTCAATCAACAGCTGTGGCAATGCTCAGATTCCAAATCAGGTCATGTTGTTCTGTAACTTCTACAGGTAACCATAATGCTATCCTGTTCTCAGAAAGGTAAGCAACTGTAACAAGTCTGAGTGCATAGCTGAAACTCTTTATATAAGTTATGAAGTTGGTGAGACACTGAACTAGGAGTGTAGGGCAGAACCAGACAGCTCTGAGCTCTACTCTTACTAGCGTACAGAAGTGCTACCTGGGTGTTTGTTACGTGAAGTGAATAAATAGAGAATAGTGTAGTGTGACCCTCCGCAGAATAATTATAATTTTATAAAATAATGATTATAGAAAGCACAGCATTATCCATCCTGGATTGAGAACTAAGTAGTTGAAAGAGTTGACGATAGCTTATTTTCATACTGCAGAACAAGCAGTTTATGTGCTTTACAAATCTTAACTTGTGGATGCATTAAAAATATTCCCCTTTGACCCAAGATGGTTTGACAGATCAAATTTACACGATTTGAACGGCGCCTCACCACTTTCAAACCACAGTCAGTATCTGCATAAAAGACATACTGAGTGTAAACGCACATAAAGGTGAAACACATCCTGCTTTAGTGCCTCCACGTACTCTAATCTGTAAATGTTAATCTTTCTTACAGTAATTTATCCCATCTCTTTACATTAAGAGAAAAAAATCATCACAGCCCCTTATTTGATATATAAATATAACTATACTAAGTAGAATATTAAATCTAGCTATCAGATGATCATTGTGGATAAATTGACAAAAATATGGTGAATTAGTGTAGTATTAAAATACAGCTAACATGGAAGTCATATGCCTAGGTGTGATTTTTTTAAAAGCTGATTTTGGCACACGGTGTCTTATTTTTAATATTGTAATATTAAACCCTGTTCTTGCATAGTCAGCTTCCTGGTCAAGGACATTTTAATGTCTGTGTCAGAAGCAGACTTTCTGCTAGAAAATAGTTCGTGATGAACATGCAAAATAATGCTAAAAATTTAAATCACATTGTCAACTACACTAAATTCCTACCGGGATACTAGGCAAAGGAGTTGTACTTAGATGTCAGTCCACTATGTCTTTGTGAAGGTGCAGAGGTGGAGTCCAACCTATCCCTCAGGTCACAGCCTGAGGATGCCTCATTAGGGTATGGCCTTTTGCAAGCGAGGCAGGAAGAACTCCCTCTCTTGCCCTTGACTGGCCTCCTTGCTGGGACTCTGCCTGCCACCAAGGGCAGCACCCTGTGGTTCTCCAGAGAACTGTTGGCGCCCCACCTTGCTTCCGTCGACCTTGGATCCCAGTGTTCACAGGCTGATGTCCCTGCGTCCCGCTTCACTTTTCGGTGTCATCAGTCTTGGGCTACCAGAGTCTGAAGAGGACCATGGACGTTGGTTGGACTGGGCTGGAATGATTTCTTAATATATAATTTTATCTTGATAGAAAGTTCTTTTTATAAATATCTGAGTGTCACTGGTTTTGTTTCTCTAGACAACTCAGCCTAACACAGGAATGAATTATTGTGTTTTTTCCCTCTTCAAGTTTTAGGTCTGTGTGCAAATAGCATAGTTCCTTCCCTCGGAACTGAAGAGCAGCTTCTGGTTCACTCCATCTCTTTGCACATAGTCAGTAAAGCTTGTGCATAGTCAGTAAAGGGAAACTCTTCCTTTCAGCTCATGATACCCTAATTCAGAACCCATCTTCAGTCTCAGGATTGGATACTAAGACTACACCAAATTTGTTTGAGACACACATTGTTTTCTGAGAACATTTCCACACACCCAGAAGGCACTTTTCAATGGCTTAAAAAGAAAGTAGGAATTTGGGAATGCAGAAATATTCTTGAAACTCGAACATTTAGACTTTTGGCTATGGGGTATTATTACAAATATTAAAAATCTCACTAAAAGGATCTTCAAAAAGTTCATGAAAAAATGGACTTGAGAAATAATGGAATTTTCCCAGGAATGTTTGAAAGGCCCCCAGCTCATATAATATGTTGTTACACTGATTGCCTTTTATATTAAGAAACTAAGTGCTGGGGACTATACAAAACGTAAAAGTGCAATGATCATCATTTATATGCCAAACAGTTGACCAGTTTATATCTGTACAAAGTCGTCCCTGCAAAAGGGATCCACAGAAAATGCAAACTGCTGACTCTTGAAAAATAACCAACTGTGTCATAAAATGAAGCATTTTTCCTCTCAACAGTTTGTGGGAGGGGAAAAGCAATGCACCTGAAGGAGACGATTTGTGAATTATTAAATAAAAGTTGACCCTTTCATAAAATTGGTTAATTCTCAGTATAGGATTTATTATGTAAGTCTTCCTTGTATATTCACTTTAGTCATTTTTCTCTTTAGTGCCACCTTGTGGGTTCGCCAGTAACAATAAATACGTAGTTTTTAGTCTCTGGGGTTTGGGGGAAGTTTTTGTCTTCTGCTGTGTTTAAGCTAGTCTTCATCGTGGTGTGGTAAACTCGGCCATTCGTGTCCTCAGACAGCCTCTGCACCAGAAGGTATGTGCCATACCTCTGCAACTGGCCCTTCTGGAGACCAGGATGATTTCTCAGAGATCGGCAATATTGGAGTCTATACAAAAATCGATGTTAATTTACAGGATAATCACCAAACTTATCTTGGATAACATAACTGGCCAGCTCGGACGTGATTTTTCCATAAGAAAAGTGTTTTCTCAATTCAGTATCATGATGTTTCCAACAGTGTCCCATGAGAATTGATTCTAGGTAATTCGCAGCGCTGCTTAATCCTGTTGTAGAAAAGCTCTGGTATCTGATTTCGTCGCTAAGGCAGCTTACTTCTAACATGAGATTGCATTTGCATTGAGTTATCATACTCAGGTTTTTTTTTTCAATTATGCTGCTGCTATGAGAGAAGAAGGAAAAATTCCGCACAATATATTGAATGTCTTTTTTCAGACATACAGGAAATATATATTCCCTAACACGGCGGTCCTCAACCTGTGGGTTGTGACCCCTTTGGGGGGTCAAACGGCCCTTTCACAGGGGTCGCCCAATTCATAACAGTAGCAAAATAACAGTGATGAAGTAGTAACGGAAATAATTTTGTGGTTGGGGGTCACCACAATGTGGAACTGTATGAAAGGGTCGCGGCATGAGGAAGGTTGAGGGCATAACATTTTCTACATATTATAATAATCTTTTAAATCGTCAAAGAAAAATCCATGGCTTATCCTCTTTAAAAAGTGAATGTAATCCACATGTGACCTCCTCCCTGGGAGATGGACAGCAGAGAAGGGGGGAAGGGAGACTCCGGGTAGGGCAAGATATGACAAAATAACAATCTGTGGATTATCAAGGGCTCCTGAGGGAGGGGGGAACGGGGAGGGAGGGGGAAAAAAAGAGGACCTAATGCAGAGGGCTTAAGTGGAGAGCAAATGCTTTGAAAATGATTAGGGCAAAGAATGTACCGATGTGCTTTATACAATTGATGTATGTATATGTGTGGATTGTGATAAGAGTTGTATGAGCCCCTAATAAAATGTAAAAAAAAGAAAAAAAAGACAAACGTAAAAAAAAAGTGAATGTGTCTGAACTTACTGCTGTGGGTGTATGTGGACACTTTTTGAAATTGTATTTTTGGAGTCATTTAAGAGAAAGTAAAAATCATGTATAGTCTGGTTACTTGGAATGTGTAAATGCTCAGAGTTGAACTCCTCCTAACCTATTAACATTTGAAGGTTGGGCCATGTATTATTCAAAAAGTAATTTTCCCTGAATCTGCAATAAGGCCTCGGACCTGACCTATAACCGGAATGTCTTAAGCTACTGGTTATCAATGCTGGAAGCACACCAACAAAACAAGAAAATGTAAGTATTTTTCTAGGCTTGCTAAAGTCTAATTACAGAACTAGGACACAGTCCAGTCAAACACTATCAGTAAGACTGCAAACCCTTCGAATATAACTCCCTACTCACCTTTGATCTTGATCAAGTCTCACACTGTGCTTCCAGAATTAATACATTGTGTTTTCCATTTCAGGAACTTTAATTGTTCCATTTTGCCCTCATTGTTTCCCACAGATTTCGTACAGGAACAAATTTAAAGATACCTTCAAATGATGTCAGTTACGTTGTTCTCGATTTATCCTGTGCTCGGAAAGTTGCTTTGAAATCCAAACCTAAAATCAAAAACCCCGGAGCTAGACTCCTATACCTTGGACCAAGAAGAGTGCTGAGCAGTTTTTCCTTCATGCTTCAACTTCAGCATTAACATTAGAAGCCTATCTTCTTTCTCGCCCTTACGACCAGCTAGGAACAGATATAAATCTCTCAGCAAATTATACCCTAAGCTTCAGAAACTGCTATGTAAGCCATCTAGAAAACCCATTGAGCAGATAGGGACTGCTGAACTGCAGTGATGAAGTTCTATTTTATTTATGGTAAATAGATACAGGAAACATATTTCATATCTTCTCTGTTACAGATTTCAAGTTGGACAGATCCTAATTGGATTACATTATAGACCAACAGACTTCTACTTTAAAGTCAAATGGCATGTATGGTCTCTGTTCAGTTCCTCTTAAAGTCTGGCTGCACAAAATATATTCCTGACATTCTTTAGCATCTTGCTTCCTTTAATCTTCCAAAGTGGAAAGTGATGAATTTTGACTTGTTCTTAAAAGCGCTAACATTCAACTAGGAAAACTCAGTAAGTGACACCTATTAATGTTCCCTTTTGTCTTCTAGACAGAAAATCAAAGCTATTTAAAGTAAAAGATACACTTAAAATCAATGTGTGCCCACAAGTTAGCATCAATGCTTACAAACCCTCTCTATGATCATTGTGTCTTATTTGCGTATATATTACTTTATGTATCTAAATCTATGAATAAGAGAGAGGTATCATTTGATGAGAAAGGAATACATGTTTCCATAGGGTCTGAATAGAGACTCTGCTGACCTGTAGTATTATAAAATACTGCGCCACTCTTCCATTTTCAGTTTTTGCCAAGATAGCCAAATTAAACTGATGTGATAATCATCCAAATATATAATTGTAAAACCATGATTGTAGAATCATTTCTTTCTAGCTCCATGAGATTTACCTCTGGTAATTCTGTTTAATGTTCAGAATTCTATAGCAGTTCTCTTGAAATATTCTAAGCAGAAGCTATACCTTTTAGGGTATGCAAATAGTTGCTTCCCAGCAACATTATAATCTATAACCTGTATTATGACTTGAGCAGAATGAGCCCTCCGTTTTGATTGCCTATGGCTCAAAGTGTTAATGTTCTTGAACTGCCTTGTCTGTTATTAGCTAGTTGAAATTGCATTAACCATGAGAATTAATTATGGTCTGCATCTCCCCTCTCTTCAGTAGGCTTTGTCTGCACCTTCCTAGCTGAGAGGGGAGCTTCTGCTACGAAGAATGACAGACTCCCACTGCACACCTTCCCTACTGTCTGCTCCCCAACTCCAACAGTAATCCGGCCTGAGGACCTTTATATTCCGGTGTTACTTCTGAGTTCCTTAATTACTTTCCCCCAAACTGCTATGTTCTCCAGTGTTTTCTCTAGAGGGAAAAATGAAGATACATAGGCACAGGTGTAAATGTCAGACTTCATCGTTTATTTATTGAAGATCACTTAAGAGCAATCTGTAATTTCTTCCATAACCTCAAAATGGGTTTCTCTCAGCTACGTAATCTCTCAGGGAAGCGTTTGTTATGAAATGATCACCTGCTTTTGCAAAGTCCCGGGAGCTTTAAGCGGAATGCCTCTCATGTACCAGTCGCTGAACAATTGACGGCATGATGACTGAGTTGGGCAGCTGCCCATTAGGTTAGCCATTTGACACCAGCAGCCACTCCATCCAGGAATCTGAGGCTGTCTACTGTAGCGAGTTGACGTCTCATGAACCCAGAGGACCAGTTGTATCCTACTCTACACAGGGCCACTATGACTTGGAATTGACTCGATGGTTTGGGATATAGTTAATAGGCAATAAACAGGCCAACAACCCAATAGTGATTTGACTAGAACGAGTCAGCAAACTGCGCCTCTCAAACCATATGTCGTTTTATGAGTAGGCATGTGTGGCTCTGAAGTAACAGAAAATTGTAAAGGATTTTGGATAGGGTTCAGATAATTGTGATTTCATTTGTTTGTAAAAGTATCTTTTTGGCTCTTTGATTTTTAATGGTGTGGAACAGGATTGGCTGTTCTGTCTCCACAGTTTACCAACCTCTGGACAAGAAGATCATTTCCATACCCCTTGGAGTTCAGTCCTGTACCGTCAACATCTAGAAAAATGTAGCCACTAGCCACTGTTTCTCAGAAAAGCATTACCACTTCCCTGGTACCTGTTAAGCAACTCGGAAGAAGAAGAAAATGTGCAGGGAAAAAATGTCCTGAGGAAGTCTAAAATTGTTAACAAAACCCTTCTTCCACTTTGCCTTCCCAATACACAAGATCCTGTGTGGAGTGGGGATTTTAAGTAATATTTAGAAATTACTTTTCCAACTCTCATTATAGAGTGATGTAAACCTTATGGAAAGTAGTTTGGCAAATGCTTGTCAAATTCGCCAAAGTAAACAGCTGCAGTGAGATGTTTGAGACACCTTGTATCATAAATGTTAACAGAAACCTCACTTACTAGACTGCAGGCTGTTCAGGGGTGAGGAATATGTCAAAGGGGCTTCAGGGGTTCGTAGGAAAATGGAATAAAGAGGCATGTTTCTTTATGTATGCACAAAGCAAGCACTCCAGGGCATCCCAAGCCCTTAGTACATATACGTTACATGAGTGAAGTCAGTAGTGCTTATCATCAGTTCCCTTGGCCTTCTGGCTCCTTCACTGCCTTTGCTTTGCCACATCCTCTCGGGATGCGTGCCTGCTGCAGGCGCTCTTCACCTCGGACGTCTACCGCCCGTCCCAAGGAACCGCCTTTGGGGGGCGATCTCATCACTAAGGTGCCTCTTCTCCAACCCCGTCAGAGATTTGGCACCAGAATATTTATTGAAAGCAGTTCCACCTATTTTGGGAGGAGACAAGCTAACAGAAATGACAGCATTGTCCCTGAATGAGCCAGTAAGTCAGTAGGATCTAAATTAGTATCAGATCCTCGAAGTTTCAAATTTTGAAACCAAAGTGAATGTGTTTTCCCACATGGAGGATGTGACTAGATGTTGGAACACGTTAGGCATTACAAAATGAGCTACACTTCACACGGGACTTAAACTCTGAAATAAAGACTATAAGGTAACAGGCACCTGCGGTGCAATTTACTCCTAAACAGTACCTCAGACTTACTACAATAATTGGTAAGTCAGCTTTGTGTGCCTGTTTCATTATACCAATATGTATGTTTAAATGCCACATGTAATACATAAACAATATTTTTAATTACGTTAAAATTGGGTCAATAAAACACTCAAGTAATTTGACTACCTTTCCCCCACCCCGCCATATGCTTGAAATGAACTTGTATGTCACTGAAGACTTCAAGTTCGCTTCAATGTTCATTGTTTAGCCACTCAGACCAATGTTTATTACATCTAAAGACTGGGGAGTCTGGAGGGGTTTTGTGCGTTTATTTTCTCTAATGGAAACCTTTTTTTTTTTTTAAACCTGCCCTCTCCTATGTATCCCCTCCCCCTTTCCCCATGCCTGTTGCTGGCCTCCTCGCGGGCATCAAGTCGTTTTTTGGTGCCCAAGCCACATTGCTCCTTTAGTTTTGCATATAACAATGGAGATTAAATATGTCAATTTGTAATATCGACAGCCTAAGATCTCTAGATTTGTCCATGTCTTTCTGTGCGTAAGAGTGTTACTGCTCCTTGTTGATGTATAAGATTCCATCGTATGAATGTACCAGAACTTGTTTAGCCATGGCTCTGGGGTTGGGGGGTTGGTTCTTTGTTTTTGCTATTGCAGAAATCGCGGCAAGAAGCATGGGTGTACTTATGTCTGTTTGTGTTTTCCTCTTAATTTCTTCGTAGAAGTTGGAGAGAGGAGAGAGATTGCTAGGTCAGGTCATAAGGGACTTGGCTTTGCGTGTGCTGATGGCCGCACGCGTCGCGCTGGCTTCCGGCACGGCGCCCCCCTCCCACCAGCAGGGTTACAGCGTTCCTCTTGCTCTGCATCCTCTGCAGCACTTCTTAATTTCTAGTTTATTGAATTTTTTGAAAAGTGATGGTGTGCGATGGAAACTCATTGCTTTCATTTGTATTTCTCTCATTGCTAATGAGCTTAACAATTCTTCATATGGTTCTTGGCCACCTCTGGGTCATCTTTGGTAATGTTTGGGGTCATGGGATGAAGTTTGGCTCTTGTTTCATTCTCCTGCAGGTGAAGATCCAGTTTTCCAGCATGATTCGTTGAAAAGCTGTCTCTCACTCATTTAATAGGTTGTAGTTTTTATTTAAAAATGGAGGTGTCTGTATATACGTGGTTCTTCTTCTGAGGTGTCTATTATCATCCATTGGTCTTCCTGCCATTGTGCCAGTCCCAGGCTGCGTGTTAGCATGGCAATAAAGTAGGTTTGAAAGGCTGGGAGTGAAAGACCCACTTAGCTTTGTGAAAAATTTGAATAGTATCTGTGGGTGTGTGTGTTTGTCCTAGGTTCCTTTCTCTCTCATATAAATTTGGTAATTAGTTTTTCCATTTCTTTGAAAATTTGTGATAGAATTTGGATCACAAGTGCACTGACTTTGTTAAGTATTTTGAAAATGTTGATATTTTCACAACATTTAGTCTGCCTCCCTTTTTAAATAACACTGCTGCTAATTTACTATTGTAGTTGTATGATGTCAAAATAACTTGCTAATACAGAAAGCTTAATTTAAAAATATGCTCACTGGCTTACTAACCTAGGATTCATGGACTACTTCTACTTACATTTTAATGTTACATAATTTTGCTATTGCTTTGAAACCGTTGAGCCAACCTCTCCAATAAAACAAATCGCCAGACTCACTTCCATCGAGTCAACTGCTACTCGTACCAACCCTTGAGATTCTGAACCTATAAATCTTTAAGGAAGTAGAAAACCTCATCTTTCTTCCACAGATTGGTACCTTTAACTGCTGACGCGGTTAACAACCTGACACAAAGCCAACTACACAGACCTCTAACAAATTCTTCATCACAGTCGCTTGCATTTGCTGCATGTGCCACTTGAAGGCATTGGAAAGATAGCAAGCCTTTTGTTGCATTAAATCTGTGTTTCCCGAAGTAGGTAGTACATCCCCTGGGGATGCTGGACTGCTGCAAGTGATTGGAAAAGTCAGACACCTGCGCTTTATCCTGGATTGTGTGCTATTGTGGCAGGAGTTGTTTGCTTTGGTTTTGGGGGTGCTGTTTTTGGTTTGTTTTTTCCTGAACACAGGGCAGTAGGCCAAAGAAGTTTGGGAACCTATCCTTTAAACTCACTTGCCTGGAGTCTTCTCTGACTTCTAGGACCCTGTAGAACTGAAACCAGAGGGTTGCCTAGGTTGAAAATCCTTTAAAAAATAAAAAAGCAGGCTGCCGTATGTGCGTTAACATCACTGTATTTCTACTTAGGAGCCGAGCACTTTAGTCACTGCACTACCAGGGCTCCTATAGTAAACCCTTAGCCATCAAGTCTATTCCTACTCATGGTGACTATCTAGAGGGAGTAGAACTGCTCCTATGGGTTTCCAAGGGTGTAAATCTACACAGGAACCCAGTGTCTCACCTGCTCCTAGAGAATGACTGGCAGGTTAAAACGGCTGACTTGAGGGTAACAGCCCAATACACAACATATTAGGCCACCAGGCCTCTTCTTCTTGCGATAAAGTAAGGGTAAATTTTAAAAACCATATGCATCTGTTCTGAGTTGTCTACAAATGCTTAAAGATACAGAGTCTACCTGTAGTCGTAATGCCTTCCTCTCTGTCCCGCAGGAAAAGCAGTCCAGTGCTTGTCTGGGCTTGCCTAAAGAGTGCATCGGAGCTGACAAGAAGGCAATCTGGCAAAGTTCAGGACTCTAAGGAGGGATGCCTGAGCAGATCAGAGGACCAACAGCATCAGATGAATGATGACGTATGAGGACAAGGAACCAAGTCTCTTAGGAAGACACAAATATGCAAAGGGAGGACTTCAAATTAACTTTGTGGAGTCAAGCTGTAAGTGGAGGTAAAGATGTAATTTCATAGTTTTTAACAAATATAGATACAAACTCCAGATCACTAGCATCGAGTTAATTCTGATTCATAGCAACCCTAGATGACAGAGTAGAACTGCCCCTTGGGGTTTCTGAGCCTGACAATCTTTGCTGGAGCATACAGCTTCGTCTCCCTGGAGCTGCTGGTGGAGTGGAACTGCTGACCTTGTGCTTAGCAGCTCGACATGAAGCCTACTCTGCCACATGTAACTAAGACACACACCGAGAGATGGTGCGTGCATCCACTAAAATAACCTGGAAGCAGCAACATTGCCGAAGCAATGAGAAGAGTTAATGGCCAAATCCTGGTTTCTAAATATCTCTCCGTACTAAAGAAATCAAGATCACTGGAGGTTCCAACGGTGGGTCAAAGCAGGAATGAAGTGAGATTTTAACATCTTGGTATGCCACGGAGTCAGTGAGCTCAAAGAACGATGTGAACATGGCCAAAGAACACAGGAGCCACCTGGAAGGTAAGACAATTGATGCAGCACAATGAAGCGAGTAATGGATAATAAATTCATGAATAAAAGAGAAATCTGTTTGTCCACACTGATATATACAAATAGAAAAGGAAGTGCTTTCTTAGCTTAGAATGCCAGCTAATCAAGGTACCGGGAACTCAGCAAGAAACAACAATGATGCGAAATCTAGTGCTTTAAAGTGAGACACAACTTTACTCCGTCTTAAAGTATCTTCAGACAAAATTGTTACCAATTGCAAAAAAGAAGAAAACTTCATAGTGGAGAACCCTAATTTAAAAACACCATTTGAATCAAATGATAAAAATGAACACTTGTTCATTGTCATCAAATTGATTCCACTTGTGGGGGCCCCATGGATGCGATGGGCTCTAGGGCCTCTCAGACACAGGTTGTCCGGCCTGTTCCTCTGTGGTACTATTAGGTGGTTTTGAACCGCCAACTCTGGTTAACAGTCAGTGCAAGCCAAACCATTAAAACTCACCTAATGAGATGCAGTAAGAATGCATCCTAATTCTGGTATTCCAGGTAAAACTGCATTACCTTGACCTAACAGAATACACATCAAACAAAACTGGAGGGGGTTTCTATAATATCACTGGCCTTCACAAACGTCAGGGCCATGAACGTCAGAGAGACAGAGGAGCTACTTCAGACTGACGGAGGCTGAGAAGACATGACACCTGAGAGTAATGCGATCCTGAAGTGACCATTGTTGCTGCAAGCACATTACTGGAATAATTGGCATATTTTGAATTTGGTCTCTGGGAGAAGGTTACTGAGTTAGTTTATTGTGCCAGCCTGGCCTGTAAACACATGTGGGGTTAATTGAAGGACAGAGGGATAAATGGCTCGGTGAACCTTGCCTTTAGAGTTCTCGAGTCTCTTGCTTTCTAATGGTCAGACCAATATGTAGCTGCCTTAGCCAATTCCCTGCTTCAGCTGGCAAGGCTCACTTCCTGCAAGACATCCCCAAGAAGAAGCCACATGGATCTACCCCGATGCAGCCCTGGGTGCTGGAGCACCCGTGTAGAGACCCCTGCCAGTGCTGAGACGCTTACACATTCACTGACTCCGCTTTCCTCCTGCAGTCGGCGTCATAGTGTGTGTTCTGTGAGATGGAGGAGGACTTTGTGGATTGGTATTGGACATCTGGGTTAGTGGGTTAACGTTGGACTTGTGGACTTGGGCAGCACTGGGCTGGGATGTTCTCTTGATGTGCACTTAACCTGTATATGAAACTCTGTCTTATGCATGGTTGCTATGGCTTTGTTTCGCTGAAGCACCCAGACTAACGCGGTTACTGGGCAGATCATCATGCTGTGCTATTCATACAACGCTTCTATCAGGCTGGAATTATTGAAAATAAAAGTCTGTTTGGCAAGCCTCTCTGCTTGCTCATCAGTATTATTTTTAGGTGCCCCTGTGCTGCTAGGAACAGAACATTGGTAGAGCGGCAGTAAGGAAAGCGGGAGTAAAGTGGGGGAAAAGGTGAAGCGGTCATGTGGCAGCCATCCACCGACTAATTCACAGTCAAGTTTTTGCTTTCACTCACTTTCCTGGTGTCTTGCAAGTACATTTCCACCATAAGAAAGCCTGTGTAACCATTTTAAACACCGAAAAAGACTTATTTTGAGAGTATGTTTTCCTTCCTGTTCTTCACGAATTTATTTTTAGAGACATCGTTTATTCTGGAAGAGGCCACGCTAAGCAGCAAATTGCTAGACCACTCTCCCAGCCCCATGAATCACCTGCGAGCACCGACGGAGGAAGGGGTAACTTGGGGCGTTAGCGTTAGCTGCTAACTACCAAGTCGGTAGTTTAAAACCACCAGCGGTTCATAGGAGAAAGATGAGCGATTCTATTCCCACAGTTACATTCCCAGAAATCCACATGGGCAGTTCTATATTGTCCTATAGGATCGTTGTGAGTCACAATGAACTTAGTCACTGAATTATGAGACAGGGAGTTTAGTTTGGTCTTCCTAGCTTTCTTCATCCCATTCATTTACCTCACAGGCCTCTTCTTCTTTATCCGTCGTTTCCTCCTCTCTTCTCTTCACCAAAACCAAAACTCACCTGCATTGAGTTGATGCTGACTCAGTGTCCAGACAGGACAGAGTAGAACTGAGAACTGAATTTTTGAGACCAACTCTTTATGGGAGTAGAAAGCTCCACCCTCCTCCCACAGAGACTGATGGTTTTGAACTGCTGACAATGCAATTAGCCCCCATCTCATAACCACTACACCACCAGGCCTCCTTTTCCCTTGACCAGAGATGTAAAAATGCTTCTGAGACTCATTCAAAGAGAGAGGCCCACCATCAACATTTCTTGACCTATACTCTATTCCAAACCCTCCCTTAAAGCTGTGAGAAGAAAGGAAATCAGGGTGGTAAGCATCCCCCCTCCTTTTCGTTCTCTTTTGTTCGGTTTTCTAAATTTTCTCCCCTTGCAATTCAAGTCAGGGCTATAAAACAGCCTGCCACTCTGAAACACCACTTGTCAAGAATGTGAGAAATTGTTGAAAGAAAACTTTAGAAGATCTAAATTCAAACCACCTTGACTGCAATTAAAATCGCCACCATTCTTTAGTAATGACAGGTGGAGTACAAAGGAAGCAGCAATGACAGCCACAGAGCTTTCTAAGACCTGGAACAATATCCACAAATCAGGAGAAACAATAGACTCACAGTCTATCTGGTGAGATATTTTAGTTCTCGTGTTCATCTGCCTCACAGAGACTAATGGAATACACGGTTAGATAACCTGGGGCTCTCACCTGCAATCACCAACTGCCTCATCTCCATTATGGTCATGATCACCTCACATTCTCCTTAATTCCGTCTCGGTGTTAATGGCGAGAAGGAAAATGGCCATAGAAGAATGGAAATCACAAATCAGGTAAGTAGTATTTGGGGCATTCTAAGAATCCCTGCCCAAGCGATCATCCCCCTGATAACTACTTGTAACCAGACCTGTTAACCGCTTTTATTGGACATTTCCTATGATGCAGTGTTCAAACCCAGCTACTGCAAGCTTATACTGTGTGACTTCATCCAGAACAGCCCCTTGGTAAGTCACACTCTGTGCTGCTGCGAATCCTGGGTCTAGTTCTTCTAGGCCAGGATCTGCAGCCCTCCTTGGGTACTCTCTGCCACAATAAAGGGGCTGGGACATGTGGCCCCATTTAAACCAATCTCTTCTCAGCATAACCTCTCTTATATTAGATCATGGGTCTTGAAACTTGTCCCAAAGTTGTCCTTCCTGGTATTTATTTACTAACTCACTCACCATATGCTTATAAGAACTTTGTGCAAAGTACTTCTCTGGGCACCGTGAACAAAACAAAAACAAAAATTTTCCCGTGTGGAGATTTCATTCTAATAGACAAAATTTTAGAATTAAAATAAATAAGTATATTATAAATGGAGCTAGACCCAGGATTTAAACTGACAGGGAAGGCCTTATATGTGAATAAACACCAGTGGTAAGTAAGGTGTGTACTTGAGGGAGTGGACAAAGCAAAAGCTTTATGACAAATTCTTCTTGTAATTGATGTAAATTTACAAAACCCAAAAAGTGACAGTGTGGAAACTATCCAAAATAATACAGGCTATCTAATGTTCAACATATGTTTCTCCCTGTCCAGAGGAAAGCATGCAGAAAATCAAAAGCACGTGGACGCAATTAGTCTGATGGACTAACAGGCCATGCAAACATCATTCTCCATGACCCTGAAACCAGAACAAGTAGAGAGCACCCAACTAGCACTGGCAACGGCTCTAAAAGGGATCGCATTAGAAGCACCTGAGTAGAGTGGAGATGTGGAACAAAACCTGGGGTCACAGAAAGACCAGGCTTACTGGTCAGATAGAGACTAATGGAACCTCCAACACTTTCACCTTAATCACGCTTCAGGTCTGGAAACAACTCCTGCCCAGGGCTCACTATTCAGCCAAACAATAGGTCTATACAGGAACAGTAGCAGTAGAGGGGTATCCTTATCTTAGAGCAGTGGTTCTCAACTTAGCTAACTACGGGACGTGGTGACCTCCCCCCCGCACACCACCATAAAATGATTTTCGTTGCTACTTCATCACTGTAATTGTGCTACTGTGATTAATCAGGTGACTCCTGTGAAAGGGTCGTTGGATCCTCAAAGGGGTCGCCACCCACAGGTTGAGAACCTCCCAGTGAGAGCCATCAACCATCTGAGCTATAAAAGGGCAGCATTGACCCAAAGACAAGCTTCAGATGGGTTAGGAAAGACTCGAAATAGGAAACAGAGGAAGTGGATAAGTGATGTCATGTGTGGAGATTACAATCAGTGAGATGAAAATCTTTGTGAATTGTTGAAGAGAAAATTGATCAGCTCTGTAAACCTTCATCCAATTCACAATACAAAGTTGAAAAATAATAATAAGCCAAGCAAAAGCCAGCTGTGATTTGGACTAGAGTGGCAGCATTTCAAGTGGTGAAAAGTAACTGAATTTTGCTAAAGAATTTCTATTGTTGCCTGTGAGGGACCTCAAGAATAATGTCAGGATATTTGGCCTGAGCAATAAGGAGACAGAACTTAGTTACTGAAGTAGAGAAGACTGAAGGAGGACCAAGATTGAGAAAAATACAAAAATTTTGGGGTTACTCTTGTTGGTAATCAATTGATATGCGGTCTGATGGTTGCTCTTATTTGCCAGTCTGAAGAACATGGGTGAGCACAACATGAACACGGGCAGTGGAGACAGTGCGAGTGAATGAAAAATAAAAGTGGTGGGAGTAGACAAGTGGTCGAGAGAGCACAGAAACGTTTTCTTTCCGTATCGCATGGTGACATTTCTAGACGCTTAAGTAATCAACAAAAGAATTGTAACAAGACCTAACTAATGAAGATACGTGGGACAAACAAACCAAACAAATGCAAAAAAATCCTTGATTAATGTCAAATACGAAAGAAAGGGAAGAAAAGGTTATTTAAGCAAATATGGAAGACTAGTGATGAGATGGTAACTTTTCCTTCATTGTACCAGCAGCTGCATGAAGTGGAAAGACATTGAACACTTTAAGATAAGCATTATGAACTGAGTTTTAAAAATTGCACTACTCATCTTGAATGCAAAGATAGAGGAAGAGATAAGCATAAAAGAATAGGAAAAGATAACAGCAAATATGAACTCAAAGAATTTACATGGAATTGCATTACTAATAGCAGACAAAGTATGCTGGAAAACAAGAAGGGTTTACTAACTAAAAACTTTCACTAAAAAATATTTTCCATAATAGAAGATTCAAGAACATATGAAGACAAAATCTAAATTTGCGTGAAATTGGTAACATAGCCTGAAAATACATAAAGCAAGATTTGACGGAAATAAAAAGTCAAATGGACAAACTCACAGTTCACAATGTTACATATATCTTTCAGTAATTCCAAAATAAGCAGGGAAAATATCAAGACTGCATAAGATTTAAAAGCATAATCCACAAACTTAGCCAGAAAATGGAGAACTCAGCATCCGAAGAATGCATGTCGTTCATGCCTTTCAGTACACGTGGACCAATTTGCAGAATTATGCACGCGTGGGGCCGCGAACAAGTCTCCGTCAGTCAAGAGAACTGCAAAGATATGAAACAGGCAATCTCTGGATTATGACGAGTTCTGTTGCCAAATTTGTCTTGACGTCAAATGTGCATATAAGTTGAAACAGGTCTGACGTAATTATCAGTCAAGCGTCTGTCTTCGCATACAGTCTAGCGTGTGTGCATCAAAAGCCGTGGTGGCACAGGGCTCGGTGCTGCCCGGAAGACTTAGAAATCCGCTTCCATCATTATTGATGGTCTTAGAAGCCTAGTTCTACAGGGTCTCCGAGTCAAACCAAATTGACAGCAAGAGACATGTTTGGAGGCTTCTTTGTATGCATCAAAGAAATACTTCCAGACACCCTAAAACATCCTTAGCCCAAAACAATAAATAATACTAATGGTTTGGTAGGAATCATGAAGTAGCACTGATTCATTACTGAAAACCATTGTATGTACTTCAAAAGGTTAATATAATACACTTTATGAGGGATAAGTCATACTATGAGTTGTATCTAAACATACATAGTACATATTAATACAGTTAACTAACTGACATTAGATTCTTGGAAAATGCCGATAACACTTATAAAATCCTAACAAGATTAATCAAGACAAAAGACAAGGCACAAATTACAAATGTTAATATTAAATTACATCAAATGATACAATGGAAAAAACGTAAGTCAAAACATTTATAAGTTTAGATATAAAGAAAAGTCCTAAGAAAATAAAATTTATCAGATTTGACACTAAAAACCTTATATATTTACTTAAAAATCTTTGTAATAAAAAATTTCCCATAATAAATTCTTCCAAATAGCTCACGAAAAAATAAATCCAACCTTACACAAACTCAGAAAACAGATAAAAAGAGAATGCTTTCCAATTCACTTATGAGGTCAGCATAACTGTCATAATAAAATGACATGAATGTAATTTAAAAGGAAGATTATAGACCATTCTCTTTCATAAAAATAAATGCAAAAATCCTAAATCATATATTAGGCACTGTGGTGGTTATACAATCTTGTGTCAACTTGAGGGTATTCAGAGTGAAAGGGTGGAGTCTAGTCTGTCCATCAGGTCACAGACTGATGATGCCTCCTTGTGGGCAAGGCCTCAGGAGGATTCGGGAACTTCCTCTCTCTGCTTCTCTTTCCTGTTGGGAGCCACATGGCTGAGACCAACTAGCACCTCAAGATACATCCACCACCACTGGGTTCACAGACTTTTCACCCACTGGCCTGTGATCTTCCTGCATTCTGCATCATTGCATGTGGCTGTGTGAGTCTGAAGAAAGACATATGGATTGGTATTGGACTTATTGTTTGAAATTGGACTAAAAGATGATCTGGACTGGAATGTTTTCTTGGTATACATTACTCTTTGATACAAAACTCTTTCAGATAGATAGATAGATAGATAGATAGATAGATAGATAGATAGATAGATAGATAGATAGTCTCTAGATTTGTTTCTCCAGTCAACCCGGCATAACACTTTAATCCAGTATTTTTGGTTTTTTAAAGCATCATGATCCTAAATGGTATATTCCAGGAATGCAGTGGCGGTTTAACATTTAAAAATCAATCAACATAAAGTATCCTATCATCAGGATAAAGAAAAACAATCAGTTTAAGAAAATAATTATAGAAAAAGCATTCCACAAAACTCTAGTACTCAGAATAAAAAAAAATTTTAAACCCTTAACAAACTAGGAGTAGAAAGATACTTGTTAAACACACCAACACATATCCAGAAAAAGTGTGTGTGTGTGGGGGGGGAGGAATCCTACAGCAGAAATCATAATTAATGGTGATCTATAAGAATATGCCTTTCACAATTGTGAACAATAAAAGTCATCTGTCACTCCTATAGAGTACATTGCTCTGAAGGTCCTACCCAGTGCACAACCACAATAAAAATTCATTTTAAAATTAAGGATTGGTGGAAGTACAAAGGATAAACTCGATAAAGAGCGTGGCACCCCATCAGACTTGACTGGAGGCCATGCCTAGAGGTCAAAATTCAGACCTTTATCTATTTACAGGTTTTCTTTCTTTTTTAATTTTTTTCTTTTTAAATTAATTTATTCTTTTGTGGGTCATTGGTTTTCTTTTTTGTTGTCATTGTTGGGTTCTCTTTTGTTGCTTTGTCTTGCTATGCCATGTTTCTTGGTGTCTATTATTATCTCTACAGATCTATCTAGATAAGATAGGCTGGATGAACAGTCTGGAGGAGAAAACAATTGGACCGATGGTTCCAGGGGGACATGGGCGAGGGGGAGGTGGGGATAAGTAGGTGGTATGGACCGACCCAAGTTCTCCAAAATTAGTGGTGGTATGGACCGACCCAAGTTCTCCAAAATTAGTGGTAAGGAGGGTGTGAGAGGCCTGGTAGGGATTCAGCAATGGCAATGTAACCAAGAGAAATTACTGAAACCCAAATGAAGGCTGAGCATGATAGTGGGACAGGAGGAAAGCAAAAGGAAATAGAGGAAAGAACTAGGAGACAAAGGGTATTTATAGAGGCCCAAATACAGGCATGTACATATGTAAATATATATAAGATGATGGGGAAATATATCTACGTGCATATACTTATAGGTTTAGTATTAAGACAGCAGATGGACATTGGACCTCCACTCAAGTAATTACTCAATGCAAGAACACTTTTTTCCTATTAAATTGGGATTCCATGATGCACACCTACCCGACACAATCACTGAAGACAAATTTGTGCATAAGTAAATGTGGTGAAGAAAGCTGATGGTGCCTGGCTATCAAAAGATATAGCGTCTGGGGTCTTAAAGGCTTGAAGGTGAACAAGCGGCCATCTAGCACAGAAGCAACAAAGCCCACATAGAAGAAGTACATCAGCCTGTGTGACCATGAGGTGTCTAAGGGATCAGGTATAAGGCATCAAAGAACAAAAAATCATATCATTGTAAATGAGGGTGAATGCAGAGTGGAGACCCAAAACCCATCCATAGGCAACTGGACACCCCCTAACTGAAGGGTTGTGGGGAGGAGATGAGCCACTCAGGGTGCAGGGTAGCAATGATGAAACATACAACTTTTCCTTTAATTCTTAAATGCTTCTTCCCCCCACTATCATGATCCAAATTCTACCTTACAAATCTGGATAGACCAGAGGATGTACACTGGTACAGATAGGAACTGGAAACACAGGGAATCCAGGGCAGATGATCCCTTCAGGACCAGTGCTGAGAGTGGCGATACCGGGAGGGTGGAGTGGAAATGGGCAACCAATTACAAGGATCTACATATAACCTCCTCCCTGGGGGATGGATAACAGAAAAGTGGGTGAAGGGAGACGGTGGACAGTGTAAGACATGACAAAATAATAGTAATTTATAACTTATCAAGGGTTCATGAAAGAGCAGGGAGGGAGGGGGAAAATGAGCTGATATTAAGGGCTCACGTAGAAAGCAAATTTTTGAGAATGATGAGGGCAACAAATGTACAAATGTGATTGACACAATGGATGGATGTATGGATTGTGATAAGGATTGTATGAGCCCCAAATAAAATGATAAAAACATTAAGGATTGGTAAAGAGGAAATGAAAGCTTCATTGGCCACATATAACATAACTATGTATGGACAAAATACAAATAAACCATGACAGTAAGGAAATTGAGCAATGTCACTAGAAACAAGTCAGAATTTAAAAATTCATTCAGATAATATTTAATAAAAATATATACATATATACCAATTATATATATTTCTGCAGCATGTTATATGACAGGTGAACTAGTTTGAGGTATGAAATGACATTTGGAGAAACACTTAAAATTGGTTAAAGTAACTAGAATGTAATTGAGCTGGAAGTTTTTATTAGAGTGACAGAAAAGAAATTATTGATAAATATGATTATAAAGATGGAAACATACTGTTTCGTGTAAGGTATCATCTTTCTTTTTAGCCATGATGTTAGCCATGGTCTTGGGTGGCACAGTATTACATCACAAAATGCACATATTGGATAGATAGGTCAAATATTAGGAAATATTTAAAAGTTGTATAATTCAGTATTTTAAGTTTAAAATGCTGATATTCTTATCTTAAAAACATACACTATTAAGTAAATTTTTGTCAATTTTCTACATCAAATATATAAAACCAAAACATTCCTTTGAAATCTGCACTTCTATAGAAGGGTCTTTAAGAACAGCAAGGGCTCTATTTCTCAGTCTAGACTATGGTATTCTCTAGGAGCCAGGAGCCCCTGGAGACCTAGAGACCTGGTGTTGGGCTGTGAGCCCCATAGACCTGGTGTTGGGCTGCTAAGGACGAGGTTGGCAATTCAGATGCACTTCCCATCAGAAAGAGGAAGTGATCTGTTCCAGGAAAGATTTACGCCTCAAAAATCCAGATCGGCTCACAGTGAGGCCATATTGACTGGATGGTAGTGAGTTGTTTTGGGGGATTATTCTCTTATCGTCTCCATTGACCTTATAAGGTTCAGTGTATGTCTAATATACTCTTAAGAAAATAGGTGTATCCTAAATGATATTCTGCAATAAAATACCATGAAATTCTGGATGAAACATAACAAAACTACTTTAAAGTGATCCTTTACAATTCTAGCAGGGCTCTTTAAAAAAAAACACACACAACAAAAATACCTCCATACAATAAAAAGAAAGAGAAGGTAGAAACCAATACAGGTACATTCTTGAGCAGACAGGTACCTGGGAATAGTGCCACTTTAAAAACAAAAGTAGGTGGTGTTTAATTACCTTGCAAAACTATAGTCAATACCTGAGTATCCAACAAATGAAGTTGGAGTGGTAAACTTTATATTGAACATATGTCTTCAATGAACAGATGAATAAGATAAAATCGTTTCCACCAGAAAAAGCAAACAATGCGGCAGCTTATTCTGGGCTAGGCTTAAGTGCTGTGTGGAGGGAATGGAGATATTTTTTTCCTTAAGAATTCATAATTAAAGCCATCGTTTTATGTATGCTTGGCACAGTGCATTGAATAATGACTCCCCAGATGCCCATATCCTAATCCCAGGAAGATATGCCTATATTACTTTACATGACAAAGAGACTTTTCAGATACGATTAACCTTAAAATTATATGGGTGCATATATGTACTTGTGAAATTACTTAATCTACAAAATATTATGTGTGTCATTTATGAGTACAGGACATGGTTCTCAACTTTTATCTCTGCAATAGAAGGGTCATGGATGGAAACAGATAAGGTGAGACTCAGACATCAAATCTTCTAATCAAATAACTTCTATTTACATACTGGTTAATTATTAAAGCTAAATAACAGAAATCAAAATAATACAAAGAATTCTGGTGAAGATAGCATTCTGTATTTTTTGACAGGATGTTTATTTCCCTGACAGATACTAAGCAACCTGGATAAAGTGCTACCAAGTAGACAGATGTAATAATTCTGAAAGAATGATCTATTTCTTAATACATGATGCAATGATTTATTGGGGATTTTGGGGGACAACTGGAGGGAGAGAGAACAAACAATAAATTCGGGAGTGGGCAAGGAGCATTAGAACGGATTGTGATCACGTGTATACAACTCTTTTAAAATCAATTTAAATATAGGAGTGTATGATATGTGAATACTATATTAAGAAAACTGAGGGGGGAAAATGAAACCAAACTTGACTAATGGTTAACATGGGTAAAGGAGGAAGAATTGTTGCTTAGAAGTCATTGAGTTTATGTTAATGTTAGGGGAATAGTTTATGTTAATAGTTAGGGGAAGAGTTAATGTTAATGTTGGGAAAGGATATTGTGATAGTTATGCCAAACTGGCCAATGAACACCTGGGGTTAATTGAAGGGGAGAGAGATAAATGGGTCAGCGAGCCTCGCCTGTGTTGTCGCTTGCTCTCTGATAGTGGGACCAGTGTGCAGCCATAGCTAGTTCCGTGCCTCAGCTGGCAAGGCTCACTTCCTGCGAGACACCCCTGAGGAGAAGCCACATGGACCTACCCTGATGCAGCCCTGGGTGCTGGAGCAACCACGTGGAGACCCCTGCCAGCACTGAGATGCTTCCAGGCTGACTGATTTGGCTTTCCTCCTACAGTCAGCGTCATTGCATGTGTTTTGTGAGATTGAGGAGGACTTTGTAGATCAGTGTTGGACATATGGGCTAATGTCAGACTTAAGGGCTTGGACAGCACTGGGTTGGGATGCTTCCTTAATGTACATTTACCTCTTATATAAAACTCTCTTATACATATATGAGTTTCTGTGGATTTGTTTTCCCTAGTCTACCTAAACTAACTCAGATATTAATAATGATTATATAGCATGAAGAGTATAACCAATGGCACTTGATTATACACATAGAAATTGTCAAATTGGAGAATGTTTTGTAATGCATATTTTTGCCAAGGTTAAAAAAATAATTGCATGAATACCAATGAGTACAAGGAGGAAGAATATGTTTAAAATTGAATGAAGTGGTAATTCTACAACTCTTCTTGGTATGACTGGATTATTGAATTGTATGACATGTGGATAAAGAAATTACCAATAAAACTTTTAAAAGAAGAGTCTATTTCTGAGATAAAATAGAAAAAGTAGCTTTCTTCTACTCCCTCCCTCTAAGCAAAACTAAATACCCTGCAAAACACTCAAAATCATAGGAGAACTCTGAAGGTGGAAAGAAGATTATTTGGCTAGGCATCTTAGGGCTTAAAGAATAAGGTTATAATGACTTCTTAGACTTCATTATAAGTTGCTGCTGGTGTTTAATTTTTCCTGTAGCCCAGGCTGGACATTGGAAAGCCCTGCAATGCAGAACTCTCGACAGGCATAAACAAGAAAAAGATGAAAGAGGGAGAAATGTCCTGTTGCTTTGACTAATGAACTAAAATAACAAAGGGAGACAGTAGCCCAGCAGAGACAAGCCACACTCTGGCAGCAGCAGCTGATCTGTCAACAATAGGGTTGTCAGCAAGTGACTAAGCAATCCTGTCCACCCCTTGATTCACACTGGGTGACAGTAATGGGCGCAATTGCCAGTCACTTGCCACCCAGAGGGTTAATTCATCCCTTGCCTCACAAACATGATCTACCATCATCAGTATCCAGTGCGCTAACAGCTGTCCTTCCCTAAGCCAGCACGCCCATTCTGCCAAATGACAATCCCAGCAGAGACGGGGAAGGCCTGCCAGACCTCTGCCAAACCAGCATCAGAAAGTATCAAGTTAACATAGAAGATCTAAATAAACTTGAGCCTCTAAACATAATATCTAAAATGTCCACACTACAATCAAAGATTACTCATTATAGCAAAAACCTTTAAAAATCACAGCTCAACTGAGAAAATACTGACATTTCAGCAGGCACAAATTCTGAGAGGAATCAAATATTGAAACCATCTGACAAAGAATATAAGGTTGCCACCATAAATTAGACACAACAATAAAGGTTTGCTTTCTTCCAAATGAATGAAATGGAAGTTTTAAAAAGAAATTATAGAATTGAAAATTGAAATAAAATGGAGCCATCTAGTTAGTTTCAACCCATACCAACCCTATGTACAACAGAGCAAAGCAATGCCTGGTCCGGCCCCCACAATTGTTATGGTCAAGTACATCCTTGCAGCCACTGTAACAATCCATTTGGTCAAGGATCTCTCTCTTGTTTGCTGCCCCTCTACATTAAGAAGCATGTTCTTTTACAGGCAATGGTCTCTCCTGATCCAAAGAATGAGAGAAAGAGTCTCGCTATCCTCTCTTCCAAGGCACATGCTAGCTCTACTTCATCTGCTTATTCCGGTGGTAGATTATGGTACTCTCAGTATACTTTGATGGCACCATAATTAAAATGCCTGAATTCTTCTTCATTCTTCATTATTCAATGTCCAGTATTTGCATTTAAGGTGATTGAAAATACCATGGTGATTGAAAATACCATGGCTTGAGTCAGGAGCACCTTAATCCTCATAGTAACATCAATGATCTTCAACACATTAAAAAAAATCTTGTGAAACAAATTACCCATATAATGCCTTATTTTATTTCTTGACTACATCACAGATGAAGAAAACAAAAGGTCATTAAAAGATAAGAAAGAAAGAGTCGGCCAAAGTGGACGTCAGAAGAGACTGAAATTTGCTTTTGAACATAAATCACTTGAATGAAATAACAAAGTGAAACAGCTGAAAACACTTCAAAGAGCAGCTTAAGAAGATAAAATATTACGATGAAATATTTGTGCAAAACCTTGAGAAAGGCAACCCAAGAGAATTCTGAAATTTTAGAACAATGTCATTAATAATAAATACAAGTAAATTTTAAGAAGATTATTCAACAATGGTTGCAGCAATGCATAGACAGGGTGTCGCCAGGAATTCAAGACAGATACAGAGAAGGACATAGAAGAGTGACTGATCATTGCTTTCATCAGCTGGCGCTTGGCTGAAAGCAGTGAACACCAGAAAGAGACTTATCTGTGTTTTATTGACTGTATGGATCATAAAGAAATAACATTTAGAACAATGGGAATTTCAAAGCACGCCATTGGGTCCATGAGGTACCGGTAAATGGAACAAGAAGCAGTTGTTTGAACAGAACAAGGAAATACTGAATGGTTTAAAATTAGAAAAATTTATATCAAGGTTGTATGCTTTCACTATATTTGTTTCATCTATATGTTGAACAAATCTTCTGAGAACTGGATATATGAAAAAGAATCCAGCATCAGGATTATAAGAAGGCTTGTTAACCTTTAATATACAAATGACACCATCTTGTTTGCTGAAAGTGAGGAAGACGTGAAACACTTGCTGATGAAGATCAAGGTTTACAGACTTCAATATGGATTATAAGTGAATGCAAAGGAAACCAAAATCCTCACCACTATACCAGTAGATAACATGATGATAAAGAAAAATGATAGATGGGTTCAGTTATAGAGTTAGAACCAGTGGAGTAGATAAGAGCTGATTAGAATTTAGTAAACCTGTAAAGCAGAGAGAAAATATTCTGCGGGGAATGGGGGGCAGGGATGGTGGTGGCACAGAACAGACCACCAGAGTCCTGTGGGACAATAACAGATCCAACATTCACATCATCAGAGTCCCAAGAGAAAAGGAGAGCAAATACAGGACTGAAAAAGTATTCAAAGAAATAATGGTTGAAAACTCTCTAACTTTGGTAAAAGATAAATGTATGACTATATATAATAAAAGAGTAAAAATATCAAATCAATAATCTAGGATATGCTTCTCACCTAAAGAATTTTTAAAAAGAGAAAAATAAATTCAAATAGTCAGAAAGAAGGATATGATAAGGAAGATAAATCAATGAAATTGAAAACAGTAAACAATAGGGAAAATCAACAATACCAAAGACTGCTTTCTTAGAAATACAAGTAAAATAGCTAATTAACATTTAGCAAAACAATAAAGTTTAAAAGAGTGTGCTGTAGTGTATTGCTTATTATAGCTCTTCTAGCTATCATCTGTGTAACTTTCACCAAAAGACTGGGTCTCCAACCCACAACCCGGAATAACACTCGGTCTTTGGGTTTCTGAGACTTTAAATCGTAATGGGATCAGACAAGCTCATCTTGTTCCCATGGAGACACTAGTGGGTTCCAGCTGCTGATCTTGCAATTAGCAATTCACGGAGTGACTCCCTATACCACCAGGGCTCCTTCATGATGAGGTGTAGTCTCACTGCCATCAAGGCAATGTTGACTACTAGCAATTCCCTGTGGGTTTCTGAGACGGTAACTCTTCACTGGAGTTGAAAGTCTCTCCCGTGGAGTTGCTCATGGTTTTGAACTGCTGCCTATGTGGACCAGGTAGATTGCAGCCTAAAGTATAACCACTACACCACCATGGCTCCACAAATTTAAGGTGTCTGTTATCCACCCAAGGGATTGATTAGTTGTTTTGTTTGTTTTTTATTACTAAATGTTTTTATTGGGGCTCATACAGCTCTTATCACAATCCATACATACATCAATTGAGCAAAGCACCCTTATACATTCGTTGCACTCGTCATTCTCAAAATTCGCCTTCCACTTGGGTTCCTGGAATCAGCTCAGTTTCCTAACCCCCTCTCCCCACTCCCCCCTTCTCCCTGCTCTCTTAATAGTTTATAAATAATTATTTTATCTTATCTTACACTGCCCGGCGTCTCCCCTCACCCACCTTCCCATTGCCCATCTCCCAGAGAGGAGGTTACACATAGATCTCCAAGATCGGTTCTCCCTTTCTACACCCCCTTCCCTCCCGGTGTCGCCACTCCCACCGCTGGTGTTGAGGGGTTCGTCAGTCCTAGATTCCCTGTGTTTCCAGATCCCTACTGCACCACTGTACATCCTCTGGTCTAACCAGGTCCGCAAGGTAGAATTGGGGTCATGATAATTGGGAGGGGAGGGAGCATTCAAGAACTAGAGAAAGGTTTTGAGTTTCATTGCTGCTACACTGAATTAGTATGTTAACAGTGTAAATAAGAAACATGAAACCATTGTGTGGGACCTTGCAAATAAGGAGGATGGGACCTTGACAAAGGGATTGGTTAGTTACACCATCCTGCTAAACTGAAAATGAACCACTCCAGAGATGCCACGTGGGTCCAACCACCATCAAGAAAGAAGAGCTAGGAGGGGAGGCTGACCTAGAAATCCCTGCACAGATCCACAGGGCTGTGACACCACAAATGGCAGAGCGACAGCAAAGAAAGGGCAGCAGCTGAGCTAGGGGACTGGCAGCAGACAGTGCAGTGAGCTTCCCAGCCGATAGAGCAAGAATGTTAAGGGGTTTCAAGGAGAAAGCTTGTTGGCAGAGTCTGGTGCCTCTGGACATTTATCGACAGAGCTAAAATAATTTCTAAACGTCATCTGCCAAAAGAAGTGGCTAAGAGATCAAGGAAAAGAGAGAGTTATGTCCGTGGACATGGCCGAAAAGGTGCTGTCCTGAGCATTTCTGACCCTGAACTGTATCTGTTAACTTTACTAATAAATCCCTTCATGGTGAATGTTGCCTGTGAGTTCTGTGTGGCTTTCAAAACGAACTACTGAACATAGTAGAGAAGCATAGTGTGTCTTGGGAGAGGCGATTGGTGTCAGAATTGGTAAGAAATGTGGAGGGTAGAAGCATTCCTGAACTTTATCTTATAGACATCAGTGCTGGGCTGCTACCAATGGCAATTCTTCTCTTTCCTCTTCATGAAATTAGGGGAGGTCAGATACCACCCCCAAAACATGATGAATGAAGAGAAAGCCATAAAATACCAAGAGTATGTATGAAAAAGGGATATCACCACATATCTTGCAGTAATTAAATGGGATATATTTATATTTTTACAGGAAGTTTTATCCTCCTAAATATGAACTAATTCCCTGAAAATCACAGACTACCAAAAACTCAACCAAGACTTAATAACAACCTAAGTAGTTTTATAAACATTAAGGAAATTGAGTATGTATTTGTAAAAGTACCTAAAAGAAAGACATTAAGGCCCAGATAACTTCACTAGGCAATTTTAGCAGAGAGAAAAAGTAAAAATAATTTATTCAATATCTTCAAACCGTAGAAGAAAAGGTATTGATTCTCAATTCATTTTATGAGGATAATATTACCCTAAATTAGCAAAGACAGAACAAAAATGATACATCAATGTTTCTCATGAACTTAAATGCAAAAAAAATCCGGAAAATCTTAGCAAAACATGTTTGGCAAAAGTCAAGGAAATAAAAGCAGCATATACATTGTGAGAGCTAATGTCAACCTATTAGAGTCAAACTACCTCTGGCCAAGAAGAAAGACACCTTCAAAGTCCTTCTCCTGCCCTTTTTACTGTGAAAGCCTCTGACGCTTTTTCAAAGCAGCTTGGTGTCAAAAATTCTTTCAGTATCATCTAAAAGCCTGTTTATAACTTGTTAGAATTTTTTTGTGTTGTTTGCTGACCATATAAAATGAGCTCTCTTTTATCTGGTTCCTGATTGCTTTCTGACCTTTAGCATAATGGAGAAACATCTTTTAGCCCTTTAAAATTTGTGACAACAAAATTTGGATATGAGAAACATCTTCAAAGCTGGATTATCTGACTCACAGTGTGATCTTCCTACCATTTAGATCCCCTTTCAGAGAGTTTTGCCAGCCTGACATTTCTACAACTGAAACTGCCAGGCCCTAATGAGTTTGCTCATTTCTGAATTTCTCTAACCCTTATTACCTATATTAACATATTTATTTTAAATTAAGTCATCATTAATATGTGGTAAAAAGCACTCATTTTACATGTACATCCAGTGTATGGTGACAAATAGATTCAGTCCTGTGGAACCATCATCACAATCAAGTTATGAAACATTTTGAACATCCCAAATTGACTTGTCCCCTTTTTCCAAACCCCAGATCTAGGCAACCACTAGTTTGCTTTTCATCAATATAGATTAAGTTCGCCTCTTTCATAATTTTACTGAAGTACATAGCATGTATGTTTTGGGGTCTGACTTGTTTCACTCGGGATGAGAGTCTTGAGATTTATCTAAGCAGTTGCTTTGTTGCTGCTGCTGTTTCTGAGGCATGTTCCATGTTATGACCAGAGGTGTCCTTAGCCATTCACTTGATGAAGGATATCGGGGATGCTTGTCGTTTGGGACTATTACCAATAAAGTTGCTAAGAGCATTCATGTACAAGTCTCTATGGGCTATCTAAAGACTCCTGAGCAAACAGCTGGCCGTGGAATGGCAGAATCAAAAGGCAGACATGTGTTCCACTTAACCAAGAAAGCCAGACCCTCAAATGCATGAAGAAAAGATTCCCATCAGCAATGTGTGAGAGTTCCACTAGTTCTGCATCGTTGATAAGATCGGGGCTTTTTCGGTTGTTGTGAAATCATTAAAATGTTTACCATTCTAGTAGGTAGAATGCCATGTGGTTCTAAGGTATATGTCGCTGGTGATTACTAATGCTGAACAGATTTTTGTGCTTGTTGGCCTTCACACATCTTCTTTGATTGAAATTTTCACATTTTGGCCCATTTTCTAATTGGGTTCTTTTTCTTATTATTATGGAATTTATATATAACAGATAAAAACTCTTTGTCAGGTGTGCATACATTGTGAATATTATCTCCCAATATGTTTCTTACTTTAATACTTTTTCTTAAGAGTATAATAAATTGTCAGAAGTTTTCATTCTAACAAGATCTTAATTAGGACATAAAATGTTGATAGCTAATTCCTTTTGTTTCTTGCCTCAAGAAATCTATTCCTCTCAATGTCATAAAGATCTTACCCACTGTTTTTTGTCTAAAGGATCCTTTGTTTGATATTTTACATCAAGTCTATGATACATTCCAACTAGCTTTGGAATAAAATTTTAAAAAATAATAAAATCCAGAGCTAAATTCAATTTTTCTCAGGTAGTATTAAACTTAAGTGCTTAAGTTAGTTAGTATTAAACTTAGTTCTTAACTACTTAGTATTAAAGTATTCAGTATTAAACTTAAGTATTTCCCATCAGCATGCTCTCCTCTCTTCTGCCTCTTTGTAGTTCCTCTCAGCTAGATTGTTGTTGCTCCAGCAACCCCAGGATTTCTACGTCCCCCTCGTTGTTGATTTTAATTCCCTAGTTGTTCCCCTGTCTATGGAGTTGTTTCCTCACCATTTCCTTCTGCCTCCTCTGGAACCTTAGGTCCTTTGGCTTGCTTCCCATGCCTATCGTATATAGGTAGGCAACCCAACAACAATGCAGACAATACAAAAAGAAAACAATATATGAATAAAAAGAGAGAAAAAAGAGATAGAAAAAATATATATATAATAATAATAACTAGCAAAACAAATAAAAACCCTGAACAAGCATAAATAATTCCAGGGCTGCCTGCTGACCATATTGATTATATTCCCACGGGTCTTTGGGGGTTCCGGGAACTGCCCCTCCTAGCCGGAAGTCTATTTTGGGGGCTCTTCAGTGGTTTTGTGGCTTGGCTTTGCTCCCATTGTGGATCTGTTATGTTCCCTTCTTGGGTCGCCCTATTGCGGGGGTTCAGACTGGACGCACTCCCCACCATGTATCCCCAGCACTGACCTCTGTCATGGTATGCTCCAGCGAGGGGTCATCATGGTGGGAAAGTAGGAAGGTAAAAGGAAACTGGAAAGACCTAGAAAGCAGAGCTATGGATAGAGGCCTAAACATAGGTGTGCACTTATGTAAATATATCAATTCATAAAAATAGGGGTATTGGCATAGGTACATACATTTCTATGACAATACATTGAGGAAGTGGACAGATGTTGGGCCTCTGCTCAAGCCCTCCCACGATGTAAGAACACTTTGTTCCAACAACCTGGCCTTCTGTGATGATCACCCTTCTGACACGATCACTGAAGACAAATGGGTGCACAAGCAAATGTGGTGAAGAAAAAAGATATCGTGTCTGGGGTCTTAAATGCTTGAAGTTAAACAAGTGGCCACCTAGCAGAGAAGCAACAAGCCCACGTGGAAGAAGCACAACAGTCTGTGCGATCATGAGATATTGATGGGATCAGATAACAGGCACCAGAAGGCCCAAACCAAACAAACAAACAAAAATATATTTCAGAGGACCAGGGAAGTCAGAGCAGACACTCAAACTCTGTCTGTAGACAATGGGACATCCCTTCACAGAAGGGTCACAAGGAAGACACGAGTAAGCCAGGGTGAATATAGCACTGATGAAACACATAATAGTCCTTGGTTCCTTGAGGTTTCCTCACCCCCCACCTCCCCACTATCATGACCCCAGTCCTTTCTTTCACTGTGGGTTAGGCCACAGCATGTGCACAGGTACAGATACAGATCAGGACACATGGAATCCAGATCAGATAAACCCCTCAGGAACAGAAATGGGAGTAGCAATATCAGGAGGGTAGGGGGAAGGTGGGGAGAAGACAGGGAAGAAACTTCAGGGGAAGGAAGACAGTAGTGGGTATAAGAGAGACAACTGGACATCCCTTGCAGAGGAGTAGTGGGGAGGAGATTAGTCACTTAGGGTTCAGTATTGCAATAATGAAACTCACAACCTTCCTCTAGTTCTTAAACGCTTCTTCCCGTCCCCCCCCTCGCCCCCAACTATCATGATCCCAATTCTACCTTGCAAACCTGGTTAGACCAAGGATGCATAGTGGCACAGTTGGGATCTGGAAACACAGGGAATCTAGGACAGATGAACCCCTCAAGACCAACGGTGAGAGTGGCAATACCGGGAAGGAAGGGGGTGGTAGAAAGGGGGAACCGATCTCGGGTATCTACATATAACCTCCTCTCTGGGGGATGGGCAACAGAAAAGGAGGTGAAGGGAGACACCGGGCAGTGTAAGATAAGATAAAATAATAATTTATAAATAATTAAGGGTTCATGAGGGAGGGGGGAGCTGCGAGGGAGGGGGAGGGAAAAAAGGAAAATGAGCTGTTTCCAGGAACCCAAGCAGAAGATGAAATTTGAGAATGATGAGGAGGGCAATGAACCTATAAGGGTGCTTTACTCAATTGATGTATGTATGGATTGTGATAAGAGTTGTATGAGCCCCAATAAAATTATTAAAAATATATGAAATTAATAATGATTTATCATGTATCAAGGGGTCACAAGGTTGGGGGAGGGAGAGTAAAATGAGGAGCTGATACCAGAGACAGAGAAGAATGTAAATATTTAGAAAATAATGATGGCAACATATTTACAATTATGCTTGATACAACTGATGTAAGGATTGCTTTAAGGACCGTAAGAACCTAATAAAATGATATTTAAAATAGAAAATAAAGAAACTGATGGTCGGTCTACAGCCAGTACCTGCCTTTGTTTTGAACAATAAAATAAAATTAAAAATAAACAAGTATTTAATTTAATGTATTAGAAATTCAATATTTTACTTTTAAAACCTAAAACTTCCCATCAATGGAATAAATAAGAAAGCTGATATCTACTAATATGGACTCCAAACTTATAAGCAACATAGTTTCTTAACAAAATATCCATATTTCAGATACACCAAGGCAAGTGCCTTAAATAAAAATGTTCTGATTCTCCTGGAGTGACTAAAGGAGACCAACAATTCTACCCCCTCCCATACTCAAGAAGAGTCAGGGCAGCTACTGCTTCGTTAGTGAACCCTAAATCTTATGCCTTCACTCTACTTTCTGTTCCCTAACATTCTAACATATTTAGAATGATTTACCCTCTGAAATAAGTTGGCTTCAGGAGCCAAAAAAGGGAAATTGTATGAAGACTTAGCAAAGGTATCTTTTAAGAGCAATTCAATTGTATATAAATATGAAAAGGCATTAAATAAAAATTTCACTTTTTGATTTATAGTTTGTTTTCCATTTGTCTACATTGGTGTGGTGCTGTGGGTAAGATGTTGGACTTCTAATTTCAGTGTCGGTGATTCAAATGTACCAGCTGCTTCCAGGGAGAAGGGTGAGACTGTCCATCTCCATAAAGATTTCCAGTCTCAGAAACCCCAGACAGGGTCATTTTGAGTCATAAGGAACTCACTGGCAGTGGACTTGGTTTGGGGTATCTAAATATTCTATACCTAATATAAATGAAGTTCCAAAATATTTTCAATTCTCTGTAAGTCTGAGAAAGAGATTCTTGAAATTGCTTTGGCCCATATTCTGCACAAAGTACCACAGTTATATAAGGTGATTTAACTTTTTAAAAAGTTTATGTACTTGTAGGTTTCCCAATATAATCCCAGCATGTAATCTGAGGGCCTGCAATGTGAAAGACACTGTCACATGCAGCCAGGATTGAGAACCATTTTTTTTTTTAGTGTGGGGTGTCAAAACTTGGTCCATGGACCACGGGAAGCCCCTTGTACATTTTCAGGGGTCCACAAGGTCAAAAGTTAAAAGGCTAAAGCAGAGATGTCATTTTTTTAAAACGTTAAGACGACATTTTTATTAATGCTTAGTAAAGTTTCTGGAGTCGCAGCATGAATTAAGAAAGTGGGACAAGCTACCCCAGTTGTTGAACTTTTCACTACCACATGATTAAGACCTGCTATGTTCAATTACCTTGTATGCATGTGAAAGTTTGACAACGAATAAGGAAAACCGAAGATGTGATGCATTTATTTCAATTATGGTATTGGCAAAAAATATTGAAAGTACCATGGGCAGTTGGAAGAACAAACAAATCTTTCATGGGAGAAACCCAGCCAGAAGGCTCCTTAGAAGTGTGTATGGTGAAACGATGTCTCATGTACTTTGGGCATATGACCAACCAGTCCCTGGAAAGGACTTCAAGCTTAGTCAAGTAGAAGATCAACAACAAAGAAGAAGACTGTCAAGGAGATGGACCAATGCTGCTGGTTGATGACTGCAAGGATGGACTCAAACCATGGCACTGGGCCAGTGCTGGGCATTGTTTTATTCTGTAGGACATGGGGTTGTAAGCATCAGAACCTACTCCACGGCAACTTACAACCATCGCACACCAACACGTGGTAAGAGAACACCCCCCAAAATTAAATAATGTCCATTATTTAATTAGAAAAAGATGAATGTTATTAAATATTAACTCTTAGAAATATCCCTTTACTCTTCTATGCACCAAGATGAAAGAAACACATCCAGGACTTTTACACTGTTGTATAAAATGACTTGTCTCCAAGAGAGGGATTTGTGTGATTGCTTAGGTCCTGAATGAAACTAATCACTCTAGCATGAACATAATTTTTGTTTGAATTAAAGACTGAAAAATAATTATTTCTACAGGAGCATTTGGCAGAAATTTTCTCAACAAACCAAATTAGCTGTCACTTTAAGGAAAACAATACACTAACAGTTGCCAATGATCAAATGTGAACTTGAAGTGAAAAATTAGAAATTTGCAAAGTGTGTTCCTGCCACAGTGAAACTGCTGCCTATAAAAAGGCTTAATGATTTTTCTAAAGAAATTTATAAAGCAGTGTAGCAACATTTGGAAACCCTACATGACTCAGAAAATCAATCATTTACAAGTGGCCATGCATAGTGTTACAAGGTCATGCGTGGGTAAAAGATCTAGTAAAAGAACAGGATGGATCAATAGCACATAATATAATAGATTACAAAAACATTGACAAACTGTAGATTTCACATTATAACTAACCTTCAAGAAACCACCACTTGTTTTCAACCTTCCTCATGCCACAACCTTCAATACAGTGCCTCAGGTTGTAGTGACCACCAACCATAAAACTATTTTCATTGTTACTCATAACTGCAATTTTGCTACTGTTATGAATCATAATGTAAATATATGATATACCGGGTATATTTTCATTGTTACAAATTGAACATAATTAAAGTATAGTGATTAATCACAAAAACAACATATATTTATATTTTGTGACATATTTCTAATTACAAATAAATGAAATTTTGTCTTGAAGCATGGTACAGCATGGGTAACAGTCTTCTTGCTGGGTGCTCGTATGTGGGCGTATCTGCATGTGGGTGGACTCACCTGGAGATGGATAGAGGAGCGGTGTCTCAGTTCCTAAGACCATTGGAAATATATGTTTTCCGATGGTCTTTGGCTACCCCTGCGAAAGGGTCATACTCCCAAAAGGGTCACAACCCACAGGCTGAGAACTGCTGGTTAAGGTATGTTTTTTAATGCAGTATCTGTGGAATTTTTTTTAAGTCGCTACATTGTTCACAAAAGCAGACAGATTGGGTACAGGTATCTCCTGAAAGGGCCAGATAGTGCTGAGTCTTCTCATGACCCTCAGGCTGAGAACTACTGATCTAAAAGGACTTCTAAAGTATCCTTTTCTTTTATATTTATATAACTATGTAAAAGATTAAATTTCATTTATATTCTCAATTTAAGCATATATTGCAACGATAGACAGCAGATACAAAGATGAGAATACACCTGTTTTCTCTTGAGTCACACATTTTAGAGATTTTCAAAAGGGTAAAAAAATGGCATTCTTCTCATTTAATGTCATCTTTAATTGGAGAACTATTATTTTTCAATAAAATACAAATAATTTATATTAATATAAATGAATCGTTTTTTTACATTAATTAACATATTTTATAAATACATTTTAATCTCATAGTTTACATGGATAACTATAACTCACAAAGACAAAAGTACTTTGAGGCCCTCAATAACTTTTGATAATATAAAAATTTGAGAAGTGCTGATCTACATGTTTCTTTTTTAAATAATTTTATTGGATATAATTCACATGCCATACCATTAATAGAGCATATTGAGAAGGATTGTTCAATCAGCACCATGGTCAATTTCAGAACATTTTCTTTTTTTCTCATGCCCATTGTTGTTAGCATCCTACCCCAGCAGCCAACATCTCCTGCCATGCCCGCGGATGATTATTAATGCAGTCACTGTCAATAGAGTTACCCACTCTGGATTTCATAAAGAGAAAATCATACAAAACACAAACAGAAACAATGACAAAATGAGACAGAGGAAAAAATCTTAATAGAAAAGAAAGTATTAAAAATGGAAACAGCTTTCAAATGGATCATATAGGGATCAAATGATAAGGTATTAACTACATCTGTCATAATTGATCTTATACTACTCTCTGTGGGGAAGCAATGTTCCATTGGTGCAGTGCCATCAGAGGGAATTCAAGGATGCCTCACTCGGCGTGGGGACCCTGTAAATGGATTTTGGGCGTCCATTCTCCTCCATAGCTTTTTAAGCCCAGGTGTTCACAATTTAAGATCTGATATGGTCCCCTCCTTTAGATTTGGATTTGATTATTTGCAATCCTTGGATCGCACAGATTAATGCGCTTCTTTCATGTGGACTTAGTTGACCCATCACTTAGATGCTTGCTTGCTTGGAGACGAGAATTTAAAACCCAAGATAGTATTCATTCGTATGCCAGGCACCATCGGGTTTCTTCCCCATACTCTGCAGTAGCGCCCTTATCCGCAGGGCTCTCCTCAAGAAGGCTAGTATTACATCATGAGACCTAGGTGTTCTTAGACTGTGACTATGCTTAAGTGTGCGTCCAAAATCCATTAATAATACAGGTCTCTGGTCACTTTGGGGCCATCATTATTTTTGATAGAGAATATGATAAATCATCTCCATGGACAGGAGGCAATCCTATTGATAGTCTCATTAGTTTAGCCAGAGGTATAGACTTTGAAAACTGTTGAGAAAAGGATATTGTTCACGTACAGGTCAGCTTTTCAGACAGCAATACATGAATTGTTGATCTGTCAAGTTCAGTGCGTAAGTGACTGGCCACTATTCACAGGAGCAGCGAGGATTGCGGATAGGGCAACACTTTCAATAACACTCACTCACCAAAGGCAAAACCATGACTGCCAGGCTAACACATGTCATAAATAAGCAGAGTGTATTCACATAGTAAATATCTGGTAGTCCCAGGCCACCCATTATTCACTGGGCACCCTTAAAGCAAGAAATTGGAAGCAAAGGCCAACAAGCACAAAGTCTACAATCTTGGAACAGCGGTCATCTGCTCCCCATTGCTCCTGCTTCCTTTTCTGAACTTCCCAAACAAGTAGAATTTAGTGTGTCAAATACAAACGTGTGTAACACTGAAAAAGTCAATTTCCTCTTCACTCACCTCAATTCACTGGTTCTTAACTCCAATATTCTGTGTCCAACATAAAAAAAGAATTAATAATATTATGGGTTAAATTATGTTACCCTGAAATATATGTTGTAAATTTAACCTCTAAACCTGTAGATGTAAATCCTGTTTGGAGACAAGGAATCATTTGTTATGCTAATTATACTATACTCCCAGAATCAGCCATCAAGTTGATTCCGACTCAGTGAAAGCCTATAGGACAGAGTAGAACTTCCCCTTTGGGTTTAAGAGACTGCACATTTTCGCAGATGCAGACGCATTCATTTTTCTCCCGTGGAACTGTTGATGGGTTCAAACCGCTGACCCACTAAGCCACCAGAGCTCCTGAAGATGAAAATAGAAAGGAGGAAATGATCCAAAAAGAAAGCAGGAAAATATGTTTCTCTGGAGACAGAGGGGAATCAAAATCCATATCCAACTGATATTGTGCAGATAAACATGGCCTAAGGGGGAGAAAAAGTAACTCAGCATTACTGAAACTCAAATTATAGACATGCCACTTCTCTCTGCAGAGCAATATGCTACAGAGAAATGCCAATGTCCACATGAAGTCACACTTCTTGCAGCTTCTCACACCTACTTGCTTGGCAAAAAGTTTTAAAAGTTGAAAATATGCATTTTTGCAGAAGGTGTAAGAAACCTTTTTTCCACTGTTATCTAAATGTAAAATAGTTTTGTTTGGGGAGACAATATCTTTGAAACATTAGCATGTAAAATCATTGACCAAGTCACCCCACTTTAGGAATCTATATTTGAGAAATAATCAAACACACGCAGTGATATTTTCACCAGGACGCTCTTTGTCACACTGCATGTGATTAAGAGAAAGACTTTGAAAACATCTTGCGGAAAAACCATTAGGGTGTGGTTAAATACATCATGGCATTTTAGACTTTATTGTTGTGAAAAATATTTGTTTAAACTTAACCTAATATATTATATGCTTCTCCTAAAATTAAATATATATGTGCATATCAATTTTAATCAACTTATCTGTACCTGTGTAAATTTAAATAATGACCAAAAATTTTAACAATAATTTCCTTACTAGAAGAATGCAATGTAAAAAAATGTAATTTGTAAAGTCATATGCTTCATTTACTTAATCATTTTTTTGAAATGTTGAAAGAGTAGTAAATTAAATTGTTTTAAGGTTTACAGATAGGTAAACATATCCATAGGAGTAAAAGTTTATTTTTTGCAAGGAAAAGTATATCCTGCGAATACTTGTAGGAATCAGAACATAGTGTTTTCATAGAAGAGACTTGGGAAACTTCTAGCAGCACTAGGATATCTCAGATGAAAAATTGAATAATGTGTAGCCTTCAAGGTGTGTGAGAATAGAGTGATTTAATTTTTTCCCACTAAAGTTGAGATTTGGGGAGAAAAGTAGGATCAGCGACATGAGTGGCTGATTACATATAAATACAAAGTAAGTACAAAGTTATTGCTACGAGAGTTCCAGTTGATTCACATGCATGATAAATTCCAAATTAAATATTTAAATATGTCTGTGATCAGTGTGTGACTGCAGGCAAGTTCTCTCAGTAATGTGTTTATCTTAGCCTCATTAGAGTACCTTAAAAAAATCCAATCGGCTAGTGGGTGGAATAGGGGGGAGGGGAAGGGAAAAAAAGTCCAATCAAAACTGACTTTTGAAGGCATCTACTGACCAGTAAAATACAAGTCATTTTAGGGGGTCATGCCGTTGTTTTCTGTTATTCCAAAGGGATAATTTTGACAGATTTTCTTGAGGTACAGAGTACCCAGTAAGTTTTGGTGATTCCTGGAACTTAATATGAAGTTTTAAGAAAACTGTACACCTAAATTAGTGAAAAAATGGCCAGAAGTAACCAGACCCATGTCCATCTTAATGGTGCCCCTGCTCGTTCTTTAGGAGTAGCAAGGGCTCTCCTTAGAGAAATTCACTGGGAAACCACATCCTAGCTGTCCCATATCCCTAACTGTGTTGAGACTCTCCTTTTGCGCTGACCTTCGAGTTCACTATGCCTGCTGTCCTTTTGCAAGGCCTGGTTGCTCCTAAGAGCATTTCCAGAGTATGAAATCTCACCATCCTGGCTTCGAAGGAGCATTCTGATTGTACTTAGGCAATATAGATTTGTTTGCTCTTTGGGCAGACAATGGTACTTTCAATATTCTTCACCAACACCATAATTCCACACATCATTCAGTCTTCATTATCCCTTGCCCAACTTTTTGATAGATGTGAGGTGACTGGAAATACCATAACTTGGGTCAGATGTACTTTGGTGCTCAGAGTGAGAGCCTTCCTGTTCCAGACTGAAAAACAGGCTTGTGCAGCAGATTTCTCCAGTGCAACGCACTGTTTGACTCCCTGTTGCTGCTTCCAGAGCATTGAAAGTGAATATGAGCAGAATGAAATCCTGAGCACTTCATTTTTTCCCCATTTATCATGATGCTGACTTTCATCCAGTGGTGAGCATATTTGGTTTTGGTTTTTGACATTGAGTTGCAATCCACACCGCAAGCTGAGCTCCTTGGTATTGTGTCTCAGCGAATCTTTCCAGTCCTTCTTACTTTCAACAAGCGAGTGTGTTATCTTCAAATGACAGCTTGTTAATAAGACTTTCTCCCACACTGATTCTAGTCTTATTGATATCCAGCTTCTCAGATTATTCAGCAGGCATGAATATGTAGGGTGAAAGGCTATAACCCGGACATGCTACTTTCCTGTTTTTAAGCTACACCGCATTCCCCTTTTCTGTTTGAATACTGCCTCTTGTCCACATACAGGTTATGCGGGGGCACAATGAAGAGTTCTGGAATTCCCATTCTTCTCAAGGCTATCCATTGTTTGTTATGAGCCACTCAGACAAATGTATCTACATAGTTAATCAACCACAAGTCAACCTCTTTTTGATATTCTCTGTTTTCAGCCACAATGAAATTGCTCTCAGCAATAATATCTTTCATTTTGCATCCTTTTCTCAATCCAGCTTGAATTTCTGGCAATGTACTAATGCAACCATGGTTGAATTTTTTCTGCACAAGTTTACTTGTGTGCAATATTGATTATATTGTTCAATAACGTCTCCACTCTTTTGGGTCGCCTTTCTCTGGAATAGACACATATATGAATAGCTTCCAATTGGTTAGCCAAATTCCTTGGCAAGGAAGCGTGAGGGTTTCCAAGGCTTCAACAGTTTATTAAAACATGTCAGTTGGTAGTCTATCCATTCCAGGAGCCTTATTTGTCACTGATGACTTCCGGAAGCTTAGACTTCTTTCTATACCATTGGTTCTTGATCACATGCCATCTCTTGAAAGGATTGAATATCCATCAGTTATTTTTGGTGCACTAACTGTGTGTTTCTTCCATCATAATGTGTGCCTCCTGTATTGTTGTAAGACAAGGCGGGCTACTTCTTTAAAGATTTAAAGTCTCAGAAACCCAAAGAGGCAGTTATATTCTATCTATAGGATTACTGTCAGTTGGAATTTAAATGATGGAAAGAAGGCTTGGGGTTTTTTTATGTTTAATATTTTGTCCATATAATCTTTTAATATTCTAACTACAGACTTTAATTGTTTGCCTTCAGTTCTATCAGATTAACATCATACATGTATATAGAACATCCTACCTAACAACACCACAATATACATTCTTCTCTAGAATACATGGAACATTCTCCAGAAAGGAGCTTAATTTAGGCCACAATGCAAGCCTTGAGAAATTCTTAAAAATAGGAAAACAACATAGCATCTTTTCAGCTCACAGTGTTATAAAATTAAAAGTAAACAATTGGAAGATTGAGGGTAGTGGGAGTAAAATACATGGAAACTGAATAACAACTTGCTTAAAAACTGGGTAATAGAAGAAATGAAAATTTAAGATTTACTGAATCAGGTGATAGTGAAAATACAACATATCAGAATGTTTTGGGATCACAACAAAAAGAGTGCTCAGAGGCAATTTAAAGCAATGAGTACCACATCGAATGAATAAAATCAACATCGTAACCCAATATCTACAACAATTAGGATAAGAACAGCAAAATAGGCCTATAATTACTGAAAGAAAAAGAAGTTTAGAACAGAAATAAATGAAACAGCAAAGCATCAATAAAACAAGCTGTTGACTGTGTCACTGGGGCTCCAAACACTCCAGAAGAGCTGCCTCAGATGGAACTTGGTCTCTCTATGAATGGATGAGAGGAGTGAAGAAAACGGAGGATGCATGGAAACAATTGAGTCCATTGTAATGATAAATCATAGACAACCTCTGTGGCCCTAAGAGGAGAAGAACTACATGGTACTGGAATACTAGAAACAACTGTTCTGAAAGAGATCTCAAAATCATAACGAGAAGCCTTACTGGTGGTGCAGAGAGTAGTGGAACCCAAGACTACGGCCCTTAGTCACCTTCCACGTCTGGAAATGAACTTACCTCCGTGGCTCAGTATTTTAGCCAAGCGGTTGTGAGGTCAATAAGGAGAACACTGACCCTAAAGAGATATGCACACCTTAAATAAGCCACCACTTGTAGTGAAAAGGGCAGCGGCAGAGTTCAAAAGGGTGAGAAAAAAAGGAATTGAAACGGGAAATATGAAAGTGGGGTAAATGATGTTACATTATTGAAATTAATGCTATGTACCAAAACATTAATAAATTCTTTGATGGAAAACTGGTGTGCTTTTATATCTGCCCAATTTATAATAAATAGTAAAGTAATAAATTAGCCTAATATAGATAATTTAATGTTGAAAGAGTCATTTTCTGTGTTTCCACTCAAATATTAAAAGGTACCTTTTAAGGAATCTGATAGATATTTTGTTTGCTTGTTTATTTTTTGAATGAATGGCAAAAAACAAAACTAAGCTATCTCTCAAGGGTAAAATAATTGTTCAAAGACTGTTTGTCTCATTCCTATTTCCCTACTTGTTTTCCAAGCACTTTTTCACTTTTATGATTAATGATTTAAGGGATATAAAATAAATTGTTTTTCAATTAAAAATCCCATTTCATTATGTTTAATATAAGCCAATGGCCTAAACACCACAGAAATATAAATATAAAGCTCCTCTTTGGTAGTCAGAAAATTTCTACCATTCTTTTTCCTCTTTAAAATTATATTGTTAGTCCTCTGTCCCCAAAGAATTTGATCTTGCAGTCATATGCCACATAACATCTACTCAGAACATCTGACACATGTACATGTACTAGTGCAGAGTGCAAAAATCCAATTGAAGAATGGTACGTAGAGAACACAACGCTTCCCACAGGTAAGACAAGGGGAATCTAATTCCTCTTGGGTACAAGGGATCGCACTGCCCAGTCAAAATATAAAACTAAAATATGTATGCCTGGCTAGGCATAATAACCATTTATATTAATGGTACAGTTTGTTCTATTTTTAAATGTACAAAGTAACAAATATGTTTCAACTCATAGGCAGCAACATGCAATATCATGTAAGAGCACAACTCTCAAGAGTTTTAGCATTATCTCTCTGCAATTTTCCTTAGAAAATATTTCCATGATGTGCTTCATGGCTCCCGAGGAAGGCAGAATCGCTGACACTGTTAGCAGCTACATACAAAGGAAAGGCAGAAATATTGATTCAGAAGTGAAGCAAGGTTACGAACAAGAGTAAAGTGGAAAATGAGTGAATGTTATCGCTCACGATTTAGGCTTGTCCCACATGGCAATTAGGATACTCAGAAAAGGAAAAGAAATGCTCTACATTGTAAAAGATTGGCTCCACTGAAAGCAACAGGGCTAATGAATGTGCCGGGGGATCTATAGTAGATATGGACAAACTGCTAATAATATAATTTGAAAATGAAACATAAAGCGAATCCCTCTCGGCACACTCACGATCACCACTAAGCGCTAACATATTCCAGAGCCAGGCCCGGACTATTAGCTCGTGCAACATCGAAATCATCAGAAACCAAACCTGCCATTGAGTTGATGCAGAAGGACTAGGTAGAGATGACTTGGGAGTTTCCGTTTTGTCACTTCTGATGGGCATAGGAAGGCCCCGAGGCCTCTGGCAGAGTGGCTGGTGATTTCCAACCGTGCCCTTCTGGTTAGCAGCCCAACCACTATGCCACCAAGGCTCCTATGTAAATCATATAACCTCTTAGTTCTCAGAACACTATCTTGAATATTGTTCTTGGAAGTCTTTTATTGACCCCCTATCACATTTTCATCAGTAAAATATGTATGTAACGTTTATTTTTACTTTGCAAATAATTATGGACCCATCAAGTACAGTGAGTTTCCTTTTGAATCGGTGCAGGGCCAGTGGTGCTACCTTCCGTTGTACACAGTCGTTAGGAGTTAGAACTGATTCAACAACACCTTACAGCAACAAAATTACTTTTAGTATCTAATCCATCAAAAACATATCGAAATCATTATAATTAGAAACATAAAGTAATATTTAATTGCGAAATTGATTTCTTAATGAGATGGTGATGCCTTTTTAGCAATTCGTGTATATATTTATAGAAAATAGTTATTTTCATCTATTTTAAGAAAACAAAATGACTTCTGTAGGCGAGTCAGTTGGTCATAGAGCAGCCCCATATTTGGCAGGGTGTAATATTTATGGAAGAAGCCGGCCACATCTTTCCTCTGTGGAGTAACTTGTGGGTTCAAACAGCCAATCTTTCATTTATTCGTTGAGCATTTAACCAGGAATGCTTACTTCTATCATTAATGAAGGGAAATTAATAGCCAAAAGAAGAGTATGTTAAGGTATGTTAAGTGACGGCTAAGAGCTGAATTTTCAAATGTATTGTTAAATATATTATTTACAATAGAATCTAAAATACATTTCTGTAAAATTTCCCATTCTAATATCAAACCTATAGAGTAGCTTCATTGACCTCCAAGTTTATGGTTACTGCAGTTTCGAGATCATGGTATAGCAAGAGGACATAATTGACAGTGGTATTCCATGAGGAAGTTGCTACGAACGGAGTTAGTAACATCATAGACTTGAACATGTGTGCATCAATGGGCCAAAAAAGGATAATAAATGTAGTAACATCAAATGATAAATAGAGCCTCATAACTGAACGTAAGGGCTTAATAAGCATGTGGAGAAATCAGAACCTTCCTCTATTACTGAGGGGAATGCAAAAATGGTATAGCCCCTGTGGAAAAGTCACTTGTTCTTGTCCAAGATTTTGTCTTACCAGGCCCAAATCTCCCAGGATCAAAGTGAGTAAACGGAGTTAAACCACCTCCATTGTCTCACCAGAAAAGAAGTATTGGTCGCAGAGAAGCTGCATTCGTCATTTACGTAGCTCATGACACCAACAAAGGGGCAACAGAGAATATCAATTATGGATTAACCAACCTGTTCTCATCATTAATAAATTTCCTGAAAGGTTCGTGATTGTGTGTGCTAATATTTGCAATCCCTAGAAAGAAAATAAACTGTGAGAGAAACTACTCTGTAGTTATTACTTCTTTATCCTCTTTTAATATAAAATCCTTTGAAGTCTACAGTAAAAGCATCAGAATCTAAAGATATCAAGAGGTAAAATGTGAGAGTAAAGCCCGATAAAACTTTAATAAAAGAGGAAGGAATGACTTAGTTTGGATGTGAAATGAGTTTCCTGTGCAGACACTGTTCTAGATCCGGGTCAGCTGATATGCCGTATGCAGTTCCTTCAGAAGGCACCCAGGGATCTGAAGTAAAATTGAAAATGAAAATGAAACGAACATCATTTCCTTTAATGGATACTATTCAGATAGTACTAGTTTCATTTGTTTGTGAAAATATACTTATGGCTCTTGAATAATTTGTAAATTGCTGTGAGGAACAGGAGTGGCTTCTCCATCTCAAAAGGTTGCTGATTCCTGCTCCAGATACTTGAGACAGAGCAATGAATGATAGAGAAAACTGCCAAGCTCAGATGGAGTTTGTATTCTAGGAGGGGCAGGAAAGGGAGGAGGAAGACAGAATACACATATGTATATGCATACATATTTATATACATGTACATATATGCACATGTATGTGTTTGTGATAAGGACAATGGAAAGACCACAATAAAACCAGCTAAGGAAGACTGGATATCATGGGAGTGGGCACATGGTCTCACATACATTTAAGTAGCGATACAAAAAAAGTGAGCAAGCAAACCTTATATCTCTCCAGAAAAAGCACATGATAGGTAGTGGACTAGGAAGAGTAAAGACTCTTCGGGAGCTTCGTTGGCATGTGTAAGTTCACATGACAGCAGCGAAATGAGAGCGAGCAGGAGTAGGAGGCAATGAGGTTAATGAAGTAGCAGGGACCGTCTTATCCCTTTCACCCTGAGTGATGAGTTTCACCACTGAAGGACTGTGAACAGAGGAAGGAAATAACCTTACTTCTCAAGAGGGTTATTTGTGTTTATTATACACATTGTTACAATAATATAAACAATACTTGATGATGGCTTGAAATAGAGTATAAATGATGGGGTGATGGACTTGGGTTAAGGATAGTATTTGAATGATGCAAGGTGAGAAATACAGCAGACAGAACAGGGGAAAGAAGAAGAAAGTAACAATTATAGATAAAGGTATAAATACACATATATAATGTAAATATATAAAGATATAAAAATAACTGTATCTGTCTATGTATGTATACATGTGTCAACTCAATAAATAAGCAGATGAACTTTGGGCCTCTACTTAAACCTTACCTCAGTATGAGAATGATTTATTCTAATAATGTGACAATGTGTGATACTCACCTTCCCAACACGATCGCTGAAGACAAAGCAGGTGCATAAGCAAATGTAGTGAAGAAAGCTGATGGTGCCCGGCTATCAAAAGATATAGTGCCTGGGACCTTAAAGGCTTGAAGATAAACAAGTGGCTATCTATCTGAGAAGTAACAAAGTCCACATGGAAGAAGCACACCAGTGTGATCATGAGGTGTCAATGGGAATGGGTATCAGATGTTCAAAAGCAAGCTATCAAATTGAAGGGAAGAGCATGGACAAAGTTGAGACACAAAACCCACCTCTAAGATAATTAGATAGTACTTCATAGAAGGGCCACACGGTAGGAATGTTAAATCTAGGGAGCAGGATAACACTGATGAAACACATAACTATCCTCTAATTCTGTAACATTTCTTCCCCTTACTATTATGGTCTTTGATTTGCCTCATTAAACTTGTAGGCCTGCATATGTTCATCTGTACAATTAAGAGTGCTCCATGCATGAAAGCTAAGTAGATAACCCTTCTGTAACAGTAATGAGAGTAAAGATTCCCTGAGTGTCTGGAAGACTGGCGAGGGGGGTGGGAGGGATAATTGGGATCTGATAGTAATGATGACTGTATAACCCCACTTGAGGAGAAGGAATAACAGAATTGCTGGTCAATGGATTCACTGGATGGTGTAAGATACAGCAAATAATAATATGTAATAAAACAGGGTCTCTGGGGGTAGGGTGGGGAAGGGGGAATAAAGGGAAGCTGATATCAAAGAGTTTAAGAAGAAAGAAAATATATTGAAACTGATCGTGGTAGCATTTGTACAATTATGCTTATTTTAATTGAAATATGGATTGTTCCAATATCTGTAAGAGCTCCCAAGCTTCTTTTTTTAAAAGGAAAATATAAAAAATTTAATCTATGCAATTTGAAGTATGGAGTTGTCATTTACTATGATGAGAAAGGCTACAGAAAGAGTAGATTTGGAGATAATTTTAGGAATTTTATTTTGGACATATTACATTTAAATACCTATGAGATTTCTAAGTGGAACTGTTGAAAAGTTAGATATGTAAGTCCTGAATTCAGAGGAGGCATCTGGGATGAAGATACACATGTGAGAATCATTAGCACGGATAGGACATATGGAGAGCCTCCAGAGAAGGTTGCAGATACAAACAGAACACGAGGAATGAGGTCTAAGTGATTAGGAGCAAAAATCAAGGACAATGACAGGGATCAGCCAGTGAGACCATAGGGAAGAAACAAAAGTAACTGGTGTCCTGGAATCCAAACGAAGAATTCCACATTGGAAGAATTTCACTATAGATTAAACTGTGCCAAATAGCACAGGATTTGGAATTGCCTGTTACAGTTATGTGAAAATCATTGGTCACCTTCTGAAAGGCCTGTGTCAGTAGAATCTTGGGGCAAAAACCTAGAGTAAAGAGAGAAATTGAAGCATTTGAAGAAAATGGCAACATGTGAGTTCATGTGCACATAGTCAGACATATTAATCTATAGTAAGGATTCTAGAATACTGAAACCAATGATTACTAAAAATACAGGGTTATGGTTTTTACTTTTACCTATTGAATCAGAATCTATGAGACTGGAGCTAGAAAATATATTTGTGGTCATTTTAATATTAATCCAAAAATGAGAAAAATCTTGTGCTTAGAGAGAATTAAAATAAATTAGTAAAACCAAAAATGTCTCCAGAACCCCATTTCACTGGTATATATCAGTGAAATATATCAACCTTTTAATGAAGACTATCACCAGTTCTACACAACTTTCCAAATTATAGGGGCAATGGGAACACTTCTCTGTTCATCTCATGATGCCAATATTCCCCTGCTAGCAAACGAGCAAAGAGTTCAAGAGAACTGAAACAGATAAACAGACCTCATGAACATAAATACAAACACTCTCAGAAATATCCATATACCAATTTCAGCAATATATAAACTGATGAATAGGAAAGTCAGGTGGAGTGCATCAGAGAATGCAAATGCAGTTCAACATTCAGAAATCAATCAATAGAATACATCTGATTAGCAGCCTTAAAGAAAACAGCAGATGATTCGATCAATTAGTGCAGAGCAGCCTTTTTTTAAATTCAACAGGCATTCTAGATAAAAATTCTTAATAAAATAGGAACATATAACAATTCCCTTAGCCTGATAAGAGTTATATACAAAAATCTGTAGCTAACATTGTATTTAATGATGCAAACCTAAATGCTTCATCCCAAAAGTTGGGGAAAGGATAAGAATTTCTACTTTAATCAGCCCTAGACAGAAAATATGGCAAAGAAAGGAAGGAGAAATTTTTTTTTAAAAAACATAAAAACACAGCAGGAGGCATAAAACCAACCCTTTTCAGAGGTGAAATATTTTTAATGTAAAAATATCTCAAAGAATCTACAAAGGACCTGTTAGAACTGGTGTTTAGCAAAGTTACAGGCCACATGATCAATTAAAAGAATGTATTTTTATGAACTAGTAATAATGAATTGGAATAAAAAATATCAAAATTAGTTCATGTAAAATATCTAAAACAACAAAATAGGAAATAATAATTACGATAATAAACCATGTATAGAGTCTGTATTCTCAGAATTATATAATACTAATTCAATAAATCAATGAAGAGACATCTAATGTTTTAATATCAAAAGTTTCAACCAATAATCATGTCAATTCTCCAAAAATTGACCTATAGAATTAAAACAATACCAATCAAAATTCCAGAAGACTGTTTTCTGGATATGAGTAAGCTCATTATAATATATGTTTGGAAAGGGGAAGGATCCTGAAGAGTCAAAGCAAGTGTGACAAATGAGAATAAAGCAGGAGGAATTATTTCACTTAATTGTAAGACTTCCTACATAGCCAGTGTAATTAAGATGACATGTTGCAGACACAGAGAAAGATATCAAGATCAATAAAGAACCCAGAAACAGAATGCTATAAAAATGACTAATTGATTTTGACAGATGTTGGAAAATATTTAATAGTTAAATAATGGATTGAAATGAAAATGCATAAAAACAGTACTAGGATAATGGGCCATTGAATTAGAAGAAAATAGCAACATCAACAAAAAAGAAGAATCTTGCCCTAAACCTCATACACAGTGCAAAAAAACAACTCAAAATGGAGCGGAGAAGTAAATAGAAACTATAAAACTATGAAAATTTTAATAGGAAAAAAATAGGAGAAGTAGCTCATGACACAAGATGTTCTTAGAGATTACAGGTAAATAACAGGGGGGAAATGGTCCAGGCTTGAATCACGTGCATTGTTCATAGAAAAGGTGAATCACTAGGCTTAGTTCACGGGGTGAGCTACTCTTCTGACAGTAGCCACTGACGTCAGAAATGCCAGCGGCACTCCCCAATAGCAAAGACCCTGAACATACAGATGAAAGGGAACGAGGAGAGAGCATTTCTCCAAAGGAAACAGTCATTTTCCCCAGAGGTATTAAGAAGAAAAATCAATAGAAGCCTAGTGATACCTCTTCATATTTTTAAAATGTTACATGGTGTTACAACCTATTTCAGAGATTAATAAACAGCGAAATCTTCTCCACTCCTAAATTCATATAATTTTGAGTCTCTACAATTCAACACTTTGATAACCTCTTTGCAATTTTACCATCCAGCAGCCAATTTACTTTGCTTTAATAAGACATATTACCAAAATACTGTACTTTCAAAGCCATAGATGCTCTCGCCCTCTCCCTCATTGCACCATGTTAAATAATGATATACATTTTCAATCTATCTATGGTGGATATTAGAATATGGCAGCTGTATTTGTTTTGCACGATGTAAAGTGAATGATAACATCTCACAGGCTGATTTATTTCCTTCTTTTCTAGCCGCAATGCTCTTACGGTGCTATTTCAGCTTAAAAATATGGATATTGAAGCCCCAGCTGTTTCAACTCTGGAGACTAGTTCTTCCTAGGAACCAACACGTTACTTAAAATAGAAAGAAAAATACAAGACTACTTTGCAGGGCTACCTAAACCTAATAAACACCCAAAAAGAAAGAAAAACACGTAAATTGGGTTTTTTTAACATTGCAAGATTTCTTTTGGTAGGAACAAAATACGGGCATTCCCATGAAAATAACAAAATCGATTAAAGCAGGGATTCTTATTAGTGTTGTCCTTGTTATTCTCACAGACACAAAAAGACCTCATCCAAAGTTCAATTATATTTGTGGCATAACCAGTAGGTAAAGCAAATTATATATATCAAGCTAAATGTTTAGGATGTGAAGTAACAGACATTTCTTTTTAAAAATTGTTGTGTTTTATGGTTTTTTTTAACTTTAAAAGAATATAACAGATTTTATCTCCATTAAGAAAATAATGCATGCAGAGGTTGAAGCAGTGATTTATACTGTGACATAATCTGTTTTTGACACAAAAAGTACTTGTCAAAAATGAGAGACAAAAAAGCAATATGCTAAGTGTTTTCAGGGGAGCAAGGAATAACTGGATTTATCAGTCGATAATACCTCTGACATAAATAATGATTGAAAAGTGACAGCTACATGATGTGATTTAGGTGCTCCAACCTCCTGCAACTAACGAGACCAGAAATATCCATTTTGTGTTTCGGAGTCATTTTGCTGTAACGTAATTGAACTCGTAGTCATTGCAACAAGTGCTATAGTAATTGCATTAGTAATGGGCCAGTCATATCGTGAATAACTTCCTTCATTGAATACTTGTGTTCACTGTGTAGCTGGTGCTCTGACTCAAAATGGGGTTCAATTTGGCAGTAGAGAAGCATAGATTTAATCCTTAATCTTCCATCTGTCTCGTATGAATAATTTTATTTTTCTGAATACAAAAAAGGAAAAGAAAAACCATGAGGTTAAATAATGATATGGAGTGTTAACTGGTCACGATTGACAAAAAAAATGGTGGAAGATTAATTTTGGAAGATGTGATGTAGTTGAGAGTCTGCAGAAAGGCAGTGTACTTTCATAAAAACCAAAGATCAATGTCTGTTTCTTATGGCTGTAGGAAAAAACAATGTCTTCTCAAAATATTTTTCTCAGAAGACACAAACTGCTTTGAGACTTCAAAAACTCACATTTACACATTTTTAACTGTTTCACTCTGGTGCAAACTATGGATTTTCATACTCCAAGTTCATTTTTACATGATAGTGTGAACTAGGAATTCAAAGAGGTGGCTGGTGACTTCTTACTTTTATAAGACCACCCTGCCCACCCAACTACCAACAAAAAACCCCTAGTAGTTTGTTGAATTTATTATCCTAAAGATTTGATTTTATGCTAATATTCTGTCTTCATTTTAGTAAGGGATTTAAGGTACCTCTCTAATGCACTTAATGCTGCTATAGCATGAAGAACAAGTGTAGACAGATATCTGCTCATTGTTGTATAATCACGTGGTTCGTTTTGCATGTTCAAAATTGGCTAGATGCTAACCAAACCCAATACCCTCTTGGAGCACAAACTCTAGTTCATTTTCCTTTCTCCCTCAGAGTTAGGAACGATGTGTCTGAGTTCTAGCCAATGTAATACAGAGAATTAAAGGATGCTACCGTCAGGGCCAATTCCCATTCTTTCTGTACCTTCCCTTATGACGGAACAATGTCTGATTGCTAGAGGAAGGAATAGCCAGGATACATGGAGGCCTAGCTGAATCCACAAATACGCTTGAGGAAGTCTGCTCATATGGCGTGCTGCGGAGCAACAAGCTCTTCTTGTATTAAACAAATGTAGAGTGAGACTGTCTCTAATTCACTAGCGTAAAGTCGTGTTAGCTAATACATGCCTCACTCTAAAGGCGAGTTAATGTACTTATTAAGTTTAGCTTGGTCCTCTGGTGATCTACCTGAGAAGAGCTTGCCCTTGTTTCTGCTCCTCGTGGGCGTGAACCTCTCTGCACACACATATGGAATAGACTGGGCCCTAGCTGAGAGTCTGGTGAGGAGCCTGGATTAGAACTGAAAGCAGAGCCATCAGCTGCGCCCGTCTGAAGTCATGTAAACCTGACTGAAACGGAAGATCTGTAAACAAGAAGAGAGCATCCTTGTGCTGAATCGTGACGTTTGGAGGTGGTTTGCCAAATGCAACAATGTAGCAATAGTGGGGTGATACAGAGAATCCTAATGTAGTGTGGTTAAGAGTACAGATTGTGAATGCAACCCGTTTTCTGTCCAATCTCTACCATTCACCGGTTACGTTTTATGGGAGCAAGTTATTTAAGCTATGCTTCAGTCATCTTAATCATAAAATGAGACAATAATAGAATTTATCTCAAAAATCGAATATGTCAAAGTTCCTACAACAGTAGCTAGCACACAGTTACTACGTTACTAGTGTGTTTGATAAATAAAATAAACCAATCAATGTGTTGAGAAAGCACTTCTATCAAGAACGTAACCACGTTATGAAGTTGTCTTATTCGAGCCCGAGAAATGTGTCCAAAGTGTGATTCTTGATTGTTGACAATAAGTGGCCTTGGAGAGAATGTTAAGCACAATTGCAATGTGCATAGGACTCCACAAGCAAGCTAAAATTAGTTTGGAAAATAACTAGAACTGTTATCCCTCTACCTGTAATTTTTGCTTCTTCTTCTTGAGTATAATTAAACCACATTTTTAGGTCTCCCTGGTAAAAAACATGGCCATTTCTACATTGGCTTCTTCGGCCGGTCGGTTCTTGGTGTGGGTTTGGCAAACGTGCTTCCCTGCTGGAGGAGAGCAACTCTAATTAATTTAGGGTTCTTAATGTAGGAGGGTGACTCTGGTAAGGTCAAGGCTAACAATTCTGTTTCAAATCAAATATAACCTCTGCACCAGGAAGGAAGTGTTTCATTCCTGTAATTTCTATTCTATCTTGAGAAAATCATTCAGTAAGCAACTTCAGATCTTAATTCTCCATTACTTACTGAAAAGTTTTGTTTGCCGCTTAGGAAGCAATGTCCAAAACACTTCTCAGAAAAGATGCTTACCCAAAAGAAACTTTAGAATTATGTATGTCCACCCTGCAGCCATGCAGGCAGGGGAAGTTCTCATGATTGAAGGCCAAATGTACCCAATGCAATGATCACTTTGTAAAAATAAAAAAACAGCAACAAAAAAAAAACACTTTAGAAACTGTGTATAATCTTCCAATCAGATACACTATCACCCAATTTTGTAACTATTACTTAAATATCTACCAATTGTTGAATTTTTATTAAAACTCCATATATAAACACTGTGAATTGTCTCCCCCTTGTCTCAGTTAAGAATCCTCTGTAAATTGACGCCTCTCTCAATAAAAGCTCTTTTCTTTTCATTTCAATCAGACTCTCCCAGTTTTTTCTAAGACACTGTAGCCAAAGCCAGTATAATAAAATGTTTAAGGGTTATGTTTGTTCAATTATTCCTTCAGATGAGTCAAAATCCTGTTTTTTAATTCTGGATTTAAAAACCTAGGTTTTAACAACCTAGGACTTGGCCACTGGCCCAGACACTGGATTTCACTTTTCTCATCAATGACATAGAACCAATAATAGTGCTTAGGAACCCCGATGCTATCATGGTAAAGTAGTCTGATCTCTGCTGCTAACTGAAAGCTGGGTGGTTCAGCCCACCAGAGGCTCCGTAGAAGAAAAGACCAGCTGTTCTGTTCCCATAAAGGTTACAGCCCAGGAGGGTGGCACAGTTTTACTCTCACATGACTCTGTAAGTCAGAATCATCAGTACGCAATAGTATTTAGCTCCAAAAAGTTCTTTCCAGAACTGTTAGCTGCTGTATAGAAAATATTTTCATACAGTATGTAATTTACACTTGTAATTTACTATAAATCAAAACAGATTAATTATTATTAATTTGGGCAAACAATTTTATGATCTATAAGGTCAGTTTTAGCGTACTGTAGTTTGTAACTTCAAAGTATTATTTATGCAAATTCACCAAAAGGTAACCTTCTTTGTTTGATTTAGGCAAAGTGGATTTTTTAAAAAGAGAATGTAAAACCAACAAAAAACAAAACTGTAATATTTCTCTCCTGAAATACCACAAATTTCTTCAGCTTTTATGGTCATATTTTATTGGCATATCATTATAATATAAATCATAAAAAGGATTCTTTTCATTATGTCTATGTTATCTTCTATTTTATTCTTATGTAAATGTCTCTACCTTGTATTTGTTAACAATATTTATGTTATTAATCAAAAGAGCCCTCAAGTCACATTTATTTCAATAGCCAATTAATTTTAAAAGTACTGGGTGTGGATTATTTGAACCAGTAAGCCACAGTGTTTTGATCTTTTACATGAAAATAACTGTAATGCCCCAGCTTGACTGAGAAAAGATATAAAAAGAATGATTGCAAAATATAAATCAGAAAACATTCATGACTTGCTGGAGGTGTAACAACTGTTGATTTAAAGTTTGCATCTTTGATAACATGATGCTGCTGGGAAGATAACATCTTTTTGACAAAGCGGTGAACATAAAAATTACAAGGATTTACTCAATATTTAGATATTTTCTCTGTATCACTTACAGGAATAAATTATTGTATTCACTTACACCAAAATTGAATTATACTATACCTCATCAAGAAATTTTACAATAAATTCAGTATTTCCTTGTTACAGAGGTATACTGCAGATGTGTCACATCACAAATACAAATAACTTAAATAACCCTCAGTTTAGAGAAATGGTCTACTATCGTTATGTACAAGTAGTTTCTACTATTGCAATACAAACACAGAATCTAGCACACACCTGGGGTATTATTCATTCTCTTCTATTATCAGCTGGAAGTCAGTGATTGAAAAATTAGGTGACAAAACAGAAAAGGTATTGCATTGACTGGGGAAGAAAACACATCTCAAAAGTTAAATTTTGAAAATGTATACAAGAGAATAACGTTACCAAGCAGTATGAAATAATAATAGTGTTTTTATGTATCTAAAAGTTGCTGCATTATGTACCTATCCTTCACTGTTGACTCACAAACTAGGAAATTTTATGCTGAAGTTTTGTGTTTCTCATATATCAGTGAAGTGCACACAGAACATCATCAAGGAAGAGCCATAGAATAAAATTCCAATCCTCTATGCAGAGTAAAACTAAGAGGTCAAAAGGGAAATAGAGAGCCCAGGAAAAGAAACTCAATGTTCTGACATTCTGAGAGAGAGATGAACCGTTATATAGAAAAGTGGGGTAAGAAGAAGGTGAGCGCGATGGCAGGATTAGGGATTATGTATAGGAAAACAGCAAATTGAACAGTGCAAGGTTAGCTAATCCACCCTCCAACCTAGAAAGTGATCCTCTGAAACATCTCCCTGGATAACCGTGCTGAGGCATGCTGCTCAAATACTCCTGCAAGACCACTCTGGCAAACACACATTTTGTTGCAAATAGCATCCTTGACTCCTCCATTGTTGGCTATTCAGGTTCTAAATGTTCCAGGAATGTCAGAAGGCTCCAAACAGCAGGCAGTACACTTCTGAAGGCAAAATAGAAAACAAAGTAGATAGTAGTCAAAAAGTAAATAGGTAGCTAAATAGTAATCAATGAAGCCTCGATTCAGACTCAGGTGAGTTATTTCAATCATGCCAATCACCCCAGTTTTGAGAAACTATCACACATTAATATTGAGAATGACACAAGTAGTGATATAATATGTCTCTTCCCTTAAACGAAACTCATTTTGCTTCCTTTTTTCCTGTGAATTTCACTTAACTTATTAACAGTTTTGCTTTTTATTGAATATTTAAATTTTTTTTTCTCTTTACCCAAGACTTTCTTGCAATATCATTGTGCTACATACGCACTCCACTGCCCTACCCAATTGGAATATATTTTAATACTCAAATATATTTTTAATACTCAAATAAAATTATTTGAATTTTATTAAAATTAATACTCAATAATTAAAATTAATACTCAAATAAAATTATTTGAATCCCAAGCCAGGTGCTCAGGAAATTCCAAACCCCAGTTGCCTTACCTCCTAAGAACTAGATTGAGGTTGCCTACATTCCTTCTAGATAACGCTCACCCTGTAGTTTTATCCTGCGTTTCTGCCTTCATTCCTCAAGCTGTGTGTGCAAAAAAAAGTTATTGAAGGTTTCAAAAGAACAGAAAGCAGCTTTAAGTTGAACATCAGACATCATGGTTCATTAAGGGATGTTTTCAACAAATATTTAGTAGGCATCTACCGTGTGCCATCATTGTTCAAAACCATGGAGAAACGGTAGTAAACACAACAGATGAAACTCCCTGCTTTAATCAAGCTTGCAATTTAATGAGGGAGACAGATAATAAGCAAAGTACACAAGCAAAATGTATAAATTATAGAATGATAGGTGTTATTAAAAGAGACTCTGTGGAAGAAAACAGATTTATATGATACAGCGGGAAAGAAGATTGACTGAAGGTATTATTTTGGTAATAGAATCAAGAAAATAAGGGGGGAACCTAGATATATGCTGATAAAGTATGTCTTAGAAATAAGAAAAAAAGACTTTGATATAGGTGTTCCCCCTTGAACTTGAGCTAGGCCTTCCCCTTGGAAGTTAGTGTTCTGGTAAGGAAGATGGTAGGACTATGGTTCTTAATACCTCCTTCCCAGAATTTCTCTCAGGTAGCAGATGAGCAACTCAGAAATTATTTTTATTTCATTAGAAAATAATGGTGGTTCTCTTTATTATAACGGAATATTATAATATTCAAAATTCTGTCTTAGAGTCTAGCTCGGTATAACTGAAAATTATTACATACATACATACACATACACAAAACCAATCTTTGTTACAACACACAAATCCAATTCCAACCTCTGGTTATAAGATCATAGCCAATTAGAGTTGTGTTAGGGCTAGGATGAGGGTGAGGGTTAGGGTTAGGGTTAGGTTAGGGATTAAAACAAGATCATAACCATCTGCCCTCACTTTGACTCTCTAGTTGTACTCCAATTGTCCACCGCCCTTGAACTCTTTAATAGAAGTGGTGCCTCCTAACTCAGAACGATTCCAGCATCTTAATTGTGAACAATGTGTTTACATTGAACCAAATTCAAAACAAAAAAAGAGTGATAAAAATAAAAACACAGAAATAATTCATCTGATGGACTAATGGATCATGTAAACATTCTAAGACCAAAACACGTAGATGGTGCATGTTTGTTGACCACTATCAACTGCTCTGAGCAGCATCACAGTAGGATGTCATGAACATGACGAGTGGAAAATGTGGAACATTATTCAAAAGCATTAAAAAGATCATATTAGATGGCATGGAAACCTGGTCATCCAAGCCAAGACATGAAAATGGAACCAAAAAGATGTCCCATCACCGGCTAAGCAGCATGACACTGCAAAGGAGGCACAAGAGGAATACATAGACCATATCCCAGGCCCTGTCAGCAAGGGCAAGTGGAAGAATAAGGATCAAGTTCTCATCTATTCTTCCAGAGGAGTAAATTTCAAAACAAGATGCTTAATGCAAGATTTAAGAATGGTGATGCCTCGTTCAAAAGCAGATACTAAAATAGATCATAAAGATAAGTTATTCGTGATTAATGAGGCCTACTAAATGAAAAACTAATAAGTGCATCTATTTTGAGGCCAAGAAAAAGCAGCATCTTTATATGTGGCTTTCAAATTCACCTCACGGACCATCTGCTAAATTCCTTGTTCAGAATAATCATACCCTAGCTGAACTCAAGTTGACTGGAAGCTGTTTGCAGGTTTCTCGGCCCCTTTTGTGTCTTGACCCTGTATTGGATGAATCCCACAGGATACTTTGTTAAAAGACTGCTAAATTCAGATCTTCTGGATGCCCCACTGTCGCCCCAGCTGACCTCCTTGTCAGCCCTTTGTGAATCATGTGTTTGCTTTCAGCATTGTGGATAATCGGTTATGGTTGCAGAATTTCCAGATTATAGAGGAAGATGCTGCTCTGGTAGAGATAGGGAACGTTTTGTCTTAAACTTTATCCAGATTTTCCAGGGAAGGCTCAGAGCACCAACTTCATAGGAAAACCCTATTCAGTCACCAAACACGCAGCCGTATCAAGAAATCCATCACAGCTGCAAAATACAAAGCACGACAGCAAGGGAGGAGGTGCAGAAACGGAGAAAGAAAGAGCCCACGACTGAGCTGCCCATGGTCCCCTGCAGATGTGCTCAACCCCCAGCCGAGGAAAAGTCCATCAAAATTGAGTGGGTGAAATCAGAGCCCCGGGTGGGATTGAAAACCAGGAAGAAAAAGATCTACAAAAGGCAACAAAAAATGCCACAGAAGATGAGCAGTGGGGGTGCGAAAGGAGTCCAGTTGTTTTGTATTTAATTTACATTCAGAGTGTTAATATTTCCATTATCCAGAGCTGTGTAACTCATGCAATTTTAAAGAAAAAAATGAAATACCAGAATCATTTTGTATGGATTTAATGGTGTCGGTATGTTTCTAAATAAAATGGTATCACAACTCAAAAACAAACAAACAGGTTAACCTCTTGGAAAGATCAGGTGGGATCCCCACGAAAGCTTCAGCTCTGAGTCTGAACAGGGGATATGGGATACATGATGAAATACTGAGGGGATTGGAGTGGATTATTTTAATCATAAGGTGTATGACTCATTGTATGTAAAACTATGACCATCTCTGTAAACCTTCACCTAATTCACAGTAATTTTTAATAAAAAAGTTAAAAATATTCTATTCAGAATATTCAAAAGTAACCCCAAAGCCTTATGTTCTTAGTGGTGACAACATTCCAATCATAATAAACTGGGTTCCTGGAGGTACTGTTTGCATTGTCTAGACATAAAAACAAAGCGAACAGAAAAGCATGGGTCTGGTTTGATGAGACCAAAAGAGTGAAGGGGAGAAGAGATCTCCCAGGCCACGTCTAACTCCCGTTGGGGGCTTTCCGAAGTGTTGTACAGCAGCAGCAGACTGTCATCAGCTGGAAGGTCCTCAAAAGGAATAGGGAGAGGCGTTTTTGGGTAAGGAAAAGATGGTACCCATCCCATGGTGTGCACCACCTCCACAACTTCTTCTAGGCCAGTAGGCTGAAATAGCCGCGTCATTTACATAAGAAGGAAAAGAAGGAAGTGAATAAATGCTGAAAAGAGTCACAACTCTCTGGAATATCAAAGACTCAGATTAGTGCTAGGGGACATCACATTGGTTCCAGCGCATGGAAACATTATGGACAGAAGACGGAAACACTGCCAGGGTCAGGCTGCATTCACAATCACTTCTATGAGTCATCCCAGTGATGCAGCCTCGGTGTGGTGCCAATGCAGGGTCATGAGGCCCTGGCTTCTCAAAGCAGGGTGGGTCATCATGACACGGATGGAGAAAAGGCTTACAGGAGCAAAGCCTTTGGGACTTGGACTTGCTGATGGGCTCTGACCCAAAATGAGAAGGAAGCACCGCAAACGCCATTGGTCATCATCAGAACTTGGAATGCATAGACTACGACGCTAGGAAATTCAGAAGTTGTGAAAAATGAAAGGAAACACATAAAGATTGATGGTCTAGGCTTTAGTGAGCTGAAATGGACTGGTATTAGCCATTTTGAATGAAAAAAATCTTATGAATTATGATGCTGGGCATGATAGATTCAAGAGGAATGGTGTCTGATTTATTGTCAAAAAGGACATTTCACTGCTGTTTGTGATAGCATAATATCTATCCAAATGCAAGTTAATAAGTCAATATACTATATATACTTCAGTATAAGCTGACCCGAATATCAGCCGAGGCACCTAATTTTACCACAAAAATGGCATTAAAATGTGCCGAAAAACTCCACTTATACACAAATATTTATGATAATTATTATTCAAATTTATACACCAATCACTAATGCTACTGATGCAGAAATTAAAGATTTCTACCAACTCTTCATTCTGAACTTGGTTAATTATGCAATCAAGATGCATTGATTATTATTGGAAATTGGATCACAAAAGTTAGAAGCCGAGAAGAAGGAACAGTATAGAAATGATGCTAGAGATTGCATTAGAGACTTTTGCAAGACCAATGCAAATATATTTTTTTCAAAGCAAATACCATTGTTCAATATAAAAAGTGACTGTCCACATAGACTTCTCCATATGGAATATGTAGGAAACAAAATTGATTCCATCTGTAAGAAGAAACAAGGAGGAAGCTCAATATTAGCAGGTAAGCCAGACCAGGGAATGACTGTAAAACAGGACATCATTTGTTTATATGTAATTTGACTGTGAAGCAGAAATTAAACAAGTCCACCAGAGCCAAAATAGGACTTGAGTAGATCCCACCTGAGAATATCGCAAGGACAGATTTGATACATTGAACACAACATGAACGATGAGACCTGAGTTGCTGAGACAACATCAAGAACATCATTCATCATCGTGCCTATCTATCTCCTGGAGGGTTTGTGCTCTTTCATTGCACTATTCTTTACCAAGCATGGTGTTCGTTTCCAAAGACTGCTCACCCCTGATGATATAACCAAAGTATGGGAGGTGAAGCCTTGTCACTCGCACATCCAAGGAGTATTCTGACTGGACTTCCTCCAAAAGAGATCCGAGGGTTCTTATAGGACTCCATATTACGCTCAATATGCTTCACCAACACTATAATTCAAAGCCAGGAATTCTGCTCTGAGTTTTCTTCATTGCCTGATTTTCAGCTGGGTATAAATCAATGAAAATATAATGACTTTGTGAGTCAGGAGCACTTTAGTCCTCAAGGTGATTTACTTATTTCGTTTAACATGTAAAGAGGACTTCTGCAGCAGATTTGCGCAAAGCAATATTGTAGTTGACTTCTTGACTACTGCTTCCATGGGTGTTGATTGTGGAGTCAAGTAAAAACATCTTTGTCAACTTCAAAAAAATAAAAGAAAACAACATCATTCATGAAGAAAGCAAAAGATCATTAAAAGCATAGGAAAGAAGAAAAGATCAAAGTGAATGTCAGAAGAGACTCTGAAATTTGCTCTTAATCCTAGAGTAGCTAAAGCAAATGGGGGCGGGGCTTAGAAAGTCAAAGAGTTAAACAGAACATTTCAAATGGCAGATTGAGAAGACAAAGTAAAATATTATAATGAAATATACAAAATGAATAACACATTCAGCATATCTTAAATGGAAAGAACTCAAGAAAAAAATCAAGCCTCAAGATGAAATTCTAAAAGAGTCTATGGCCAAAATATTGAGTGATACAGTCGCTGTACCAAAAAGAACTAGTTGACACACAACCATTTCAAGAGGTAGCATATAAACAAGAATCAAAGTTACTAGAGAAAGAAGTTCAAGCTACACTGAGAGCCTTAACCAAAAACAAGGCTCCAGGATAGTCAATAGAATAGCAATTAAAATGTTTCAACAAGCTCACGAAGCATAGAAGCACTCACTGGTCTATGCCAGGAAATTTAGTAAACAGCTACTTGGTCAACTGACTGGAAGAGATCCATATTTGTACCCATTCCAAAGAAAGGCGACATGCTCATATTATAGAACCAGATCATTGATATAACATACAAGTAAAATTTTGCTGAATATCATCCAACAACAGTTGCAGCAGAATATCAACAGGGAGCTTCAGGTCCAACTTGGAAGAGAGCATGTAACGAGTAATATCATTGCTGATATCAGATGAATCTTGGATGAAATGAGAGATTTCCAAAAAGATGTTTACTTGCGTTTTATTGACTATGGAAAGGCGTTCAACTATTTAGATCTCAACAAACTAAGGATAGACTTAAAAAGAATAGGAATTCCAGAGCACTTTGTCATGCGCCTGTGGAACTTGTACCTGGATCAAGGAGCTCTTTTACAAACAGATCAAGAGAATACCGCATAACTAAAAGTGAGGATAGATGTGCATTGGGGTTGTGTCCACCAGCCATATTTACTCAATTTGTATGCTAAGCAAATCATCAGAGGAGCTGGATTACAGGAAGAAGGCGGTGGCTTATTAACAATCTGTGATGTACAGATGACACCACTTTGCTTGCTGAAAGTGAGGAGCACTTGCTGATGAAGATCAAGTCAGCCTTCAGTAGGGATTACAATTCAATGTGAAGAAGACCAAACTCCTCATGATGGGACCAATAGGTAGCATCATGATAAATAAAGAAAAGGTTGTCTAGAATTTTATCTTGCTTGAATCTGCAAACAATGCTAATGGAAACAGCAATTAAGAAATCAAAGGACACGTGCATTAGGTCAATCTGCTGCACAAAACCTCTTTAAAGTGTTGCAAAGCAAGGGTGTTACTTTGTGGACTAAGGTGCGCCTGACTCATGTCATATTTTCAGTCATCTCATATAATAGTGAAAGTTTGGTGTTCAATAAGGAAGACCAAAGAATAAACATTGGATATGAATTATGATGCTGGCAAAGATTGAAAGTGGCAAAAGAACAAAGAGATTTATCATGGAAGAAGTAGAGCCAGAACTCTCCTTAGAGGCAAGGATGATTAAACTTTGTCTCAAGTACGTTAGACAAGTTGTCAGGAGAGACCAGTCCCCAGAGAACAGCCCGTCTCCTAAAGTAGAGGGCCAGTGAAAAAGAAGGCCTTGCTCAAGATGGATCAACACAGTGGCTGCAACAGCAGGTTCAAGTGTAAGAACAATTATGAGCATGGTGCAAGACCAGGCAGTGTTTTGTTCGGATTTATGTAGCAAAGAGTTGGAACTGGCGATTTTGATTTCAGGTTCTCATCCATATAGTTCAATTTTCAAAAATTGTATGTTGAGCATAGAGTTTGAAAAAGTATACGGAAATAACAAAACCCCAACCACATCTGTTCCGGTTTTAAACCACGCAGTATCCCTCTGGGCTGTCTTATCCACTGGCAATGTCCGTGCATAGAGTATTATAGACGCTGATGCAGGAGGACAGGTTTGACCCCATTTGACTCAAAATGTATCACTGGTATTACAAAATTCTATCATATGATCTCCAACATTGTTTCCATCACCACAGCCATCTTTTCCAAACTCAAAATCATCTTTTTATCCAAATTTCTAACCACTAGTAATTGACAATACATCTTGATAGCACATCTCATCAAATTGAGAATGCAGAACACGGTCAAACTCTTTAAGTCCCTCATCTTTGGCATTAGTGGCCAAAGTGTACATTTGAATAATAGTCATATTAGTTGGTCTTCCTTGAAGACGTCTGGTCATTATCCTACCTCTGCTCATCTTGTACTTCAATTACTGTTGCCACCAGTGCTGTGAAGTCAGCTCCAACTCAGAGAAGGAAATCTCACAGCCCCTGAATCCATGCCGACTCCCAGAAACTCCAGAGGACAAGAACTGCCCCCAGGAAGTTCAGGCGCCATCTTTCCCCTCAGGAGTGCTGGTGGTTTCACTCTGCTGACCTTGGGGTTAGCAGCCCCAGAGTGAAACACTGTCTTGTCCTGCAACACTTCCACAAATGTTACGTTGGAGTCCTCTGTCGCAGCCATTGTGGCAAGCTGTCTTCTGGAAAGTTACTCTTTTTTTGCTGCCTGTCTACTTGACCAAGCACAGTGTGCTTTTTCAGGAACTGGTCTCTCCTGAGAACATATCCAAAGTATGTGAGACAATGTCTTGCCATCTTTGCTTCTAAGGAGCATTCTGGTTGTACTTCTGTCCAAGACAGGTTTGTTTGTTCTTCCGTTAGGCCGTGGTACTTGCACTATTCATCCCCAGCACCATAATTCAAATACATCACTCTTTAGCGAAGACCCTGATTTAGGCCGAGCACACGTGAGTCCTCGATATAGCATCCATGGTCCTCATTTCAAAGAACCCTGTGCAGCAGAGTGTCCAATAGAATGCCTTGTTTGAGTTCTTGACTAGTGCTGTAATGAGCATTGATTATGGATGCAAGCAAGATACAGTCCTGGGAAATGTCAATATTTGCTCCATTTATCATGATGTGATGAGGATCTCAGTCTTTACACTGAGTTGCAGTCCATACAGAAGGCGGCAGTCACTCGTCTTCATTAACAAGAGCTTCCCATCTTCTCTTTCAGCCACCAAGGCTGTGTTATCTGCAGATTGTTAATAAACCTGATGTACTGCGGTATCGATGTTGAAATGTTCGTTTCTAATGATGAATGCCTGACACTGTGACATTGCAGCAATACTAAACCAATGACTGGATTCAAAGCGGCTAGGATCAGTGCATTTCGCCTCACAAAAGTGTAGGATGTGGCTTTGTATGCCTTCCATTTCATTTTTGATGACTTCCAATTTTCCTAGATTTGTACTTTATACATTCCAACTTCTGAATAGCAATGGATGTTTGCCAGTGTCTCTTCTCATCTTGCGTCATGTCACACCCGCAGATGAAGGTCTCAAAAGCTGCCGTCCACTACGGCGTTCACCTCTGCTCTGAGGAGATGGCTTCTCCAGTCTTATCTGGAATACCTTCTAACCTGAGGGGCCCACCTTCGGCACCAAATGTTAAGTTAAAAAATATTGCCAAAAACATCACAGAAATCTTTACTAAACAAAAATTTCAAAATATGAAGCTATTGTTCTCTAGCTAGGTCTATAGACTTCTGAAGGTGGTTTCCATCTCTGTAATCCTTCCTGAAGAATGTGCTCTTTGATTTACACTAAATCAAAACTTTGGGCATCCTCGGGAGCCTACAACAATATTCTGTCTAAATATTCTTTGAATTTTGTCAATATCACAATGACTGAAGGGGTGATATCAGGGCTGTAGGGCAGATGGGATAAGGTTTCCTATTAAGTTCTTGTAGGATAATTTACTTCCCACAAAGAATGAGCAGGTGCACTGTTGTGATGGGAAAATTCCTTGACACAATTTTACTGGACCTTTCCTCACCGAATGATTGTGCTATGCCCTTATAGAAAATCTATCAAGATTAGTCCTTTGCACCCTCCAGGCATCGCCACTCTCACCACTGGTCATGAAGGGGTCATCTGTCCTGGGTTCCCTGTGTTTCCAACTCCTATCTGTACCTATGTACATCCTCTGGTCTAGCCACATTTGTAAGGTACAATTGGGATCATGATAGTGGGGGGGAGGAAGCATTTAAGAACTAGAGGAAAGTTGTATGTTCATCTTTGCTACCCTACACACTGACTGGTCATCTCTTCCCCACAACCCTTCAGTAAGGGGGTGTCTGGTTGGCTGCCAATGGGCTTTGAGTCTCCACTCTGCACTCACCCACATTTTCAATGGTATGAGTTTTTGTTCCTTGATGCTTGATACCCGATCCCTTCGACAGCTTGTGGTCACACAGGCTGGTGTGTTTCTTCCATGTGGGCTTTGTTGCTTCTAGATGGGCACTTGTTTATCTTTGAGCCTTTAAGACCCCAGGCATTACATCTTTTGATAGCCTGGCACCATCAGCTTTCTTCACCACATTTTCTTATGCACACGTTTGTCTTCAGTGATTGTATCAGGAAGGTGGGCACCCACTGATGTGATTTTTAGTTCTTTGATGTCTAATAACTGGTCCCTTGTACACCTCATGGTCACACAGGCTAGTGTGCTTCTTCCCTGTGGGCTTTGATGCTTCTCAGCTAGATGGCCGCTTGTTTATCTTCAAGCCTTTAAGACCCCAGACGCTATGTGGTAGAAAGGGGGAGCTGATTACAAGAATCTACGTATAGCCTCCTCCCTGGGAGAGGGACAGCAGAGAAGAAGGTAGGGCAAAACATCAGACAGTGTAATAGATGACAAAATAATAATAATTTATGAATTATGAAGGGTTCGTGAGTTAAGGGGTAGTGGGGAGGAAGGGGGAAAATGAGCAGCAGACATTAAGGGCTCAAGTAGAAGGCAAGTGTTTGGAGAATGATGATGGCAACAAATGTATATATGTTCTTGACACAATGGATGTATGTCTGGATTGTGATAAGAATTGTATGAGTCCCCAATCAAATGATTAAATTTTTAAAAAGACAATAAAATGAAAAAAAGATTTGTCCTTTGAAGTCTGCCCACGCCCCCAAGTGATCAAAATCTTCTGAACTGACCTTTCTGCCTTTCCTTTAACTTGTCCTTGGAAGCGACTACTTGAGTAGACCTTGTTGGAAGTGTTCCAATGGACTGACACGAGAGTATCACTGAACTAACTTGTTGGCAGCCAGTCGCTGATGGCTGAGCCAGGTATAAACCAGTTTGTTTGGAAGGAACTCATTCGTGTCTGAACTGGAACCATAGCAGCAATACTTTTGTTTTGTTTTTTTTCTGATTCTAGTATGTAAAATGATGTCCCCTGCTCTTCATAAGATTTTTAGTGGTTAATTTTTCAGTAGTGAAATGCCTCTTCCTTCTTCTTAGCTTCTCTTAGGCTGGAAGCTCCACTACAGCCTGTCTACCGTCAGTCACCTTTCTGGGATTTAAAATCCTGGTGACTTCGTCAAGCCCCACAGCCATACATGAGCCAGGGCCTGACAGAGCAGTGGGGGATCAATGTAGTGAAATATAAGTGTTCTGTAGGATTTTAAAATATTTCTCTTTTTTGTTTTCATGTTCTTTCTTCATTGTCAAATAAACATGTCTTATGTTTGTTTATTTTTTCTCAAAAAATAGCAAAACTTAATCAGTTAAAATTCTGCCTCGTATGTGAATTAATTCTATGGGTATAACACAGCTCTGACTTTAAGTGTTGATGAATGTCCAAAGTCAAAAAATGACAATATCATTTCTGTTACCCATTTTCTTTTCACAGTTTATGCTAATTTCTGGTCCTAAAATAATCCCAGTGTGTTATTTTTCAATTACATTTCTATCGAGTGATGAAAACAGAATTATGATTCATAGTAACAACGTTTGACTTAAAAAGAGCTTGTGCTACAGTTGGGGGAAGACTACATATCTGTTGAACACATCACCGTATTTTCTCATTTATAAGCTTTGGCAGCTTATAAGACACAGCCAACTTTTATAAGCATGTGTTGCACGGGGAAATTTTTACCACAAGTAGAGTGGAGGGAAAATGTATCTACCAACCCTGTCAAAGCTGATGGGTTTTTCTGCTAAGGTGCCCTGAGAGCTTTTGCAATCAGCCACCCTGGGGAAAGCTTGGTTTTCTGAGTGGGGAGCTCTAGACTTTATTAAAAATCAGTATATTAGCTAGTTCCACTATCTAGTGACAGTAACTGCAAATTACAATAATATTATAATTACCTAGTTACCCAGAATGAGATTCAGTTTTGATGTGTGTCTATAAACAGTATTTGCTTGAAAGTGTAAATTTTCACATTCTGGATTGGTTATGATGTGATTGATTAATTAGAAAGTATAGTATTCAGACTACATATTATGCAATATATTGGTATCAGGTACATGAATGTCAGGAGGGGAAATATAAGAAAAAGAATGAAACAATTACTACAATAGCTACTTTGTTTATTATAATAGGGATAATATGGATGATAATAACATGAAATCACTATGCTAATTATATACTTAAAGGCTATGAGTAAACAAAGATGATTATTAATTGGTGTTACAGATTGACTTGTCTTTGAAAAAGATATGAAGTACCAACTGCTGGTACCTGTAATTGTGAACTTATTTGGTAATAGGGTCTTTGAAGATGTTGTCATCTGTTAACGTCTGTTAACATTTGGTCATACTGGAGTAGGTACTAATAAAATCTGCGCGAAGTCCTTATAAAAGAAGAGAAGAGATACAGAAAAACAGACAAGGGAAGAATAGTCATGTAATGATACATCTACTAGCCCAAGAATGCCTCAGGCTAACAGTTGAGAGACACAAGACAGGCTCTGTCTGCCCCCAGAGGGTTTGGAGGGAGCCTGGCCTGTCTGACATGTTGATTTGTACTTTAGTCAATAACTCCTGTTGTGATAAGCCACCTTCCTGTTAGTGTGTTGATAGAACAGCCCTGGAAAATTAATAGTGACCCAAAACTAGAAAGGATCTCAGATAATACTTATCAAGATGTATACAGGAAATACAAGTTTATTGTTACAAATTTTACACTCTTTAGGACGTAAGGCCCTTTGCTTTATTGACATAATAATTTTAATAGGGCAGATTTCAATCACTCAAGGTTCTCTAGAAAGAAAACCATCTGCCAGTGATAAACTAGATATCCTCCTGCTAGCACATCTATAAACTATTGATATCTGCATCATATATCAGGTTGCGAAAGAATTCATTTTTCCTAAGCTCCTTAAAATGAATATTGAATTATAATATTTGAAAAACCTTGAAATTTCTAACACGACATTAGCATCTCACCCCTCTATGCTTTTAACAGTTCTCATTGTCCTTAGCATACAATTGTTCCTTCTACATCTCGTGCCATCGGGGGACTTTCCACAGCCCTTTTCCTCAGTGCAGATACGGCTGCAAAGTCTCATTTCTCTTTATCTATTTGTGAGTTTACTTCAGTCTATGGGACAGTGTAAATAGTTAAGCTAATTTTAATTAAAATTTTAAGTAGGTTTTCATAAAGCATAAAGCAAATGATTTAGTAAAGCCCAGATATATTGCATCTACTAAATTCCCTTCATCCACTTGGTAATTTGATCAAAGGAATGCAATTGAATATCTCTGGCATGATCTGTTCTTTATATGCTCATGCTGTTTATCATACAAGCTTTCATTTCTCTCTTGATGCATGTATACATTTCCCTTTAATATCTGCCTTGGAATTTTACTGAGAATTTAAATACTAATGGCCAGAGGATCTTTTCTTGCTTTCTTTCTGAACTCTTTTTAACTAGTTTATTGTTCCCATTGTTTTTTAAATGTTTTCATTACCCCAATCCCAAGAAACATTTCCCAGTGAAAACACAAACACAGTGGGTAATATTCCTGGCAACTAAAGGTGCTTTATTTAAACCAAATGTGCTTAATTGCTATGTTCGATGTATTCCTTTTTTAGCCTATTGAGTTCAAACAGCTTATTGATGTTATCATTAATCTTCGGTACCATTCTCATCTTTTCAGTTAATTACTCCCTGATGAAATCATGAGGAAATGTGTAGTTTCTGAAGCACATGCCATCTTAACTAGAAGTTGTGTTTGTTTGTTGTCCATTTTAAAGTACTTTAAATACCTTATCCCAGCCTCATAGCACATTCAATGATGCAAGCCTCAGCATATTAAAATGATGATTCTATTTGTCACTTGGCTGCATTCTCTATGACAGAAAGTCAAACAATTACTAGTAGGTCTCTGAAAGTTCACAAATTGGCAATGAGGCTTAAAGTCTATTTATAAGATAAACTGAAGTCTCTAACTGGAATTTATACTAATCAAAATAATTTCTATTTTATTAAAGTGACATTTTTATGAACTGTTTGTCAGTTAGACTAAATACACTATAGTCAAAATCAATTGTCTTTTCTACAGAGTGGCCACATAAGTAAAGACAGAGCATTTCCACACTCTTACATCTCTGAGAAGTTGAAAAGGAATGAGGAGTCTGTAAGCGGTAAAGCATCAGACTGCTGGGGAATTCAAGTCTACCAAGAGGTGCCTTGGAAGAGTCTGGTGCCCTGCTTCCAAACGGCCTCAGCCTTGAAGACCTTAGGGAGCAGATCTACTCTGGAAACATGGAAGCCGATCAAATTGCCATGGAGAACACCAAAACAGAGGGCAGGGCCAGCAAGAGACAAGATGTGTATGCCAATGCGATCTGTTGTTCCACATGTTCAACGTGGTAGACAAGTTCACCTACCACATACACTTCTGGACTCCCCTTGGCCATGCGTAACAACCGTTGTGATTTTATTGATTGATTGATTTTTCAACTCCAATTGTTGAATCATATTAAAGAGTTGTGCAGTCATAACCACAACCAACTTTGGAATAGTTCTACTTTCTTGTTCTCTTTAGTAGCTCCCCATTTCCCTCAAACTTCCCCATTAACCCTAAGAAACTGTCTCTATAGATTTACTTATCCTAGATTTCACACGCAGAAAAAAACCCCAAACTAAAAGCAAACACAAAAAGCCCAACAATGAAATAAATCAGAGAAAAATCTCAATTGGAAGGAAAGCAGAAAATATTAAAACCTAGAACAAATTTAAAATTGGTCCAACAGGAAACAAAGCATATGGTGTTAACTTTTAACCCAACTTTGCCTGTATTTCAATCTGGCTGCTGAGAAATAATCAGAGAAGCTGGGCTCTATGAAGAAGACTGGAGAAAGGCTTATTAAAATGTGCGATAGCCAGAGGACAGCACCTTCCTTGCTGCAAATGAGCAGGACTTGAAGCACTTGCTGGTGAAGATCAAGAATTGCTGGCTTAAGTATGAGTTACAACTCAATGTGAAGAAAAGCCAATAGGTAACACCATCATGATAAATAGACAAAAGATTGAAGTTATCTAGGATTCCCCCTTGCTTGGATTCGCAATCATGTTCTTAGAAGCATCGGTGAACAGATCAAAGGATACAATGCATTGGGTAAATATGCAGCACAGATCCTCTTTAAAGAGCTGAAAAGCAAGGATGCTACTTTGAGGACTAAGGTGTGCCTGATTCAAACCCTGGAATTTTCAATTGCCTCATGCTCATGTGAAGCTTGTACATGGAATATGGATGATCAAAGAAAAAGTTATGCATTTGAATTATGGGGCTGGCAAGGAATATTGAAAGTACAATGGACTGTCAAAAGAACACATAAATAAGTCTTGGAAGAAGTAAGTCAAATTGCTCCTTATAAGCAAGGATGACAGAACTTCATCTCCCATGCTGTGGACATGTTATCAGCGGGAAGCAGTGGAGGGACAGAAAAAGGGGTTTGTCTTATGTCATTTGGACGTGTTATCAAGAGAGACCAGTCTCAAAAAGGACATCAAGACTCGTAAATTAGAGGAGCAGTAAAAGAGAAAAAGATCCTTGACCAGATGGACTGACACGGTGCCCATGACAATGGGCTCATACATATGAACAATTGTGAGGATGGCCCATGGCCAGGCAGTGTTTCGTTCTGCTCTACATAGCGTTGCTATGAAATGGAACAGACTTGATGATACCAACAACAGCAATACATCTACATTGATCCAATTCCAATGCAATCTGTCTGATAGGAAGGCCATTCCCATTCATGGCCAATAGCCAGAGGGAATTCCCTCAAGGCTTAATCCAGGTTGGTAACCTGACAATGTATTGGGACTTTCCCTGTCCTTCGTAGCCTTATGCAAACTGGATGCACAGAAGGTAAGCTCTAATGCCATTCCCTTCTCTCGTCTTGGCTTTCATTAGTTACAAAAATTGGATCAAGACAAGCCTTTAAGGCCCCACACATTATCCTTTGCAATAGGCGAGTGCCATCTGATGTTTCGCCACACTTTACAATAGCACCATATTTTCAGTGATCATATGACCAAGTCACAAGAACGGTTATAATTAAGTGAATGTTCAAAATGTATTCATAAGTCTATAGTTTACACAGGCCCCTGATTCATAGTAACTGTATCTTTACCATCTTAAGAGAGAAGGTCATAAATCATCCATATAGGTAACACAAGGGGTACCCCAAAATGGAAGAAAAAAAAGTCTCCACTTGGCAGAGCCTTCATAATATGCATTTTTCCCATTAGGTGAGCATGGAGTAACCTGCTCTGAGTTAGTGCATTGTGTTAATCTGGGTAGACTAGAAAAACAAATCCATGGACACACATATGTGTATAAGAAAGAGTTTTATATACAAGAGGAGTTGAATATTGAGAAAGCATCCCAACCCAGTCCAATCCAGGGCCATAAGTCTGATATTAGCCTATATGTCCGATACCAAACACATGCAATGAAGCCAAATACAGGAAGATCATAAGCCAGTGGGTAGAAAGTCTTTAGATCTAGTGGCATTGTAAGCATCTCAGTGCTGGCAGGGGTCTCTCTGTGGCTTCTCCGGCTTCTGAGATATGGTTATGTCCATGTAGCTTGCCTTCTGCAATGTCCCCTAGGAAGTAGCAGAGAGAGGTGTCTCTTGCCTCCAAGGAGGAAGTACTGGATTTCCCAGAATTCTCAGGAGAAGGCCATACCCACACAGAGGTCACATTGGCTATCTTCAGATTGACAGACTAGACTCCACCCCTAAACCCTTAAGACTCAAATTGACAGCAGATTAGGTGACTACCACATGCACCAAGTGGCATCACCTGGGAAAGTTCTCTTTGGTCACAGTGATTTTTTTCATAAAAGCAGTTTTGCTTGACTCTCGTTTTTCGTGATGGCTGATTTAAGAGAACAGTGTGTGACTGAAATTGTGTGTCCTGCTTGGGGAAAATACTGCAAAAGTTGTGATGTTGAACACAGTTTATTCAACTCAGGTGCACGAGTGGTTTTCTCATTTCAAAAAAAAGGTGAAGTTTCCATTGATGACAAATCTTCTGGATGTCTGTCCTAAATGGACAAAAATGTCAACATAATTTGTGCACTTGTGCTCAAAGACCATGTCAGATGATTGAAGAGATGGAGAAGTTATAGGGACTATCTTGGAGCTTGGTTCAGCAAATTTTAACGGAAAATTTGGGAATGAGGTTGCTGGAAAATGTGCGCCCTCAGGTTCTGACTGAACAAGAAAAATAACACTGAGTGGAAACATGCCATGCTTTGAAATAACAGTTCTGAAGCGACCCAGACTTTTTGTAACCAAGTTCGTTACTGGTAATGAGACATGACGCTGAAAGCAAACATCAATCACACTAGTGGAACACCCCATTGTCACTTCACCCTCCAAAAACTCAACAAGTGAAATCTGAGATCAAGATGATGCTTATTTGTTGTTGTTGTTGTTGTTTTTAATGTGAGGGGAATAGTCTATTTCACCAGGTTGGACTTTTCATCAGGTCTTTCATCTAGAGATTCTGAAAAGATTGTGTAACAGTGTGTGACCAAAAAGGCCTGATTTGTGGCAGACGGGGGACCAGTTTTGCCACCACGACAATACACCTGCTCATGCAGCCATCTCAGTGTGCCAGTTTTTGACAAAAAACAGCCTGCTTCTCTTGCCCCACACACCTAACTCACCTGACCTTGCTCCATGAGATTTCTTTTTGTTTCCACGAATGAAGAGGGACATGAAAGGACAATGATTTGACGACTTAGAAGAGGTGAAGAGAAAAAAGAGGGAGAAGCTGTCAGCCATCCAAACAGATGTGTTTGTAAAATGTTTCCAAGAATGGAAATGCAGATTTGACAAGTATATTAACTGTAATGGAGAGTACTTTGAAGCTAATAAGGTTGTTTTGTTAAAAAATTAAATATATAGCTTTGAAAAAATTCCAGACTTTTTGGGGTACCCTCTCATATAGTAATCCTATTGATCTTGTTAGGTGCCATCAAGTCAGCTCTGATTCATAGCAATTCCATGCACGACAAAGAGAAACACTGCTCAGTCCTCTGCCATCCTCCCAACTGTGGGTACTCTTGAGTTCATTGTTGCAGACACTTTGTCAATCCATCTATTTGAGGGAGTTCCTCTTATTCACTGCCCTCTACTTTATCAGCCATGATGTTGTTCTCCAGGGACTGGTCTCTCCTGACAACATGTCCAAAGTATGTAAGATCAAGTCTCACCATCCTTGCCACTAAGAAACACTCTGGCTGAACTTCTTCCAAAACAGATTTGTTTGTCCATTTAGCAGTTCATGGTACATTCTTCAAAAGTACCACAATTCTAAAGCATGGATTCTTCTTCCCTCTTCCTTATTCAATGTTCAAGTTTCACATGCCTACACGGCAATTGAAAATACTAATCCAGCATCAGACTTACAGACTTGAGTTGGACTGGGCTGGGAGCCTTCTTGATATGAAGTTAATTGATATAAAAATTCTTTCTTGTACATATAAGAGTGTCGTTGGTCTTCTTTGTCTAAATAACCCAACTTAACACATGTGGCTATTGTAAATGGTATTATTTTCTGGATGTCATTTTTGAGTTCTCTTTGCTAGTATACAGGAATCTGATTTATTTCTGCTGGATAATTTTATACCCCTCTACTTTACCAAATTCCTCAATTGTTTCTAACAATCTTTTCTGGTTTTGTATTTATCAAATTATATCATCTGATAATAGTGAGAATTTAGCTTTTTCTTTTCCCAATTATATGTCCTTGATTTCCCTTTTTTGTCTAATGGCTCTGGCTAAGACTTCCAGCACATTGTTGAGTAAGAGTAATGATATGCAGAATCATTGTCTGGTTCCTGTTCTCAGAGAAAATGTTTTCAGTTTATCCCCCAATGACCATGATATTGGCAGTTGAATTTTTTATATAGGGCCTTTATTCTGCAGAGGAATTTCCTTTTCTGTTTTTTTCTTGGGTTTTTTTAAAATTAGAAATAGCTGTTGGATAATGTCATTTACATGTTCTCTGTTGATATGCTCATGTGGTTCTTATTCTTGTCTTGCTTATGTGGTTATTTACATTAATTACTTTTCTAATGTTCAGCCATCCTTGAACCCCTGGTATGAATTCCACTTGGTGATGGCAAGTTGTCTTTTTGATATGTTATTGGATTCTATGAGTCAGAATTTTGATGAGAATTTTTGTGTCTTTTTCTTGAGGGATATTGGTCTGCAGTTCACTTTCTTTGCAGGGTCTTTGCCTGGCTTTGGTATCGGGCATATGCTCATTGCATAGAATGAGTGTGGGGGTCTGTTGGCCCTTTCTGTATTCTGTGTCGGAATAGTGACGGATCGTCAATGAGGACTTGGTAGAATTCCCCCTGTGAAACCAGCTGTCTTGGCCTTTTCTGGTTTAGGAGCTACTTGATAACCTTCTCTGTTTCTTTTTTCTTATAGGTCTCTTCAGGTTTTCGAAACGCATCAGCATTAATTTATGTAGATGATGTATTTCTAGGTATTTGTCCACTTCCAGGATCAAACTTATTGTCTTTTGCAGTAGTGAGTTCTTCTTCTTTTTATTTCATTTGAATCTGTTGTCACGTTTTTCTTTTTCATCTCTAATTCTAGATATTTGCATCTTCTCTGTCTTTTCCTTTGTTAAATTTATCAGCAGTTTGTCGATTCTATTGATCCTTTCTAAACACCAATTTCCAGTCTTATTGAGCTTTTCCATTGTTTTTCTGTTTTTTAGTTCATTTATTTCTGGTTTATTTTGTTGGCTGAGCGTTTATGTCACTGCCCTTGTTCCAGTTGATGCATGTGTTATGTTAAGGTGTAGATTGTGGATTTTCCCTCATTTTTTTCATGTGTGTCTTGATTGCTATAATTTCCTCTCTGATAAATGCCTTCCCTGTGTTATATTGTGCTACCATTTTCATTCATTTCTCAATTTCATCTCTTATTTGATATTTGAGCCCTGGTGATGTAAGGCTTATATGTTGGGTTGCTAACCTGAAGGTAAGCAATTCAAAAATTTCAGAAACTCCTGGGGGAAAGATGAGGCTTTCTACTCCCATAAAGAATTATAGTCTGGAAACCTACAGAGACAGTTTTATTCTGTCCTGTAGGGTCACTATGAGTCAGAATTGACTCAACGGTAGTAAAGTGTTTTATTTAATTATTATTTGATCTCTTACCAGTCCTTTTTAAGTATTATGTTGTTCATTGTACTTGTGTTTAGTTTTATGTTCCTCTTCCTTACTTTGTTGATTTCCAGTTTTGTTTTGTTTTTTTAACAAATATTAGGGGCTCATACAACTCCTATCACAGTCCATACATATACATACATCAATTGTATAAAGCACATCTGTACATTCTTTTCCCTAATCATTTTTTCTCCTCTTTTCTTTTTTTACATTTTATTAGGGACTCATAGAACTCTTATCACAATCCATACATATACATACATCAATTGTGATTTCCAGTTTTATAGCATTGTGATCTGAGAAACAGACTGTAGGATCTCAATGTTGGTTTGTTTTTTAATTAGTAAGGCTGGCTGTGTGGTCTAGCAGGTGGTCTATTCTAGAGTACATACTGAGTGTCCTGGAGAAGAATGGATGCCATGCTGCTGTTAGTGGAGTGCTCTGGGTATGTGTAGGAGCCCAAGCTAGCTGATTGTGTTGTTTAGCTTTTCTGTTTCTTTGCTGAATTTCTGCCTTGATGATCTGTCTTTCTTTGATATTGGTATAAATTAAGTCTCCAATTAGTCAAGCCATTTATTTCTCTCTTCAACCCTATGAGGGTTTAATTGATTTATTTGAGGATCTTTCATTGGGGGCATATATTTATTATAAGGAGCCCTGGTGGTGTATTGTTTACCAGTTGGGCTGCAATCGCATGGTTGCCAGTTCAAAACTACCAGCAACTCCGAGGGAGGAAGGCTGGGCTTTCTATTCAAGTAAACAGTTACAGTTTCAGAAACCAATACTAGGGTTGTTATGAGTCAGCATGAATTTGATAGTAGTTAGTTTGATTTGACTTTGCATGTTTATTATGGTATGTCTTGTTCTTGTATTCCTTTAATCATTATATGATGTTCAATCTTATCTCAAATTATGCTATTTACTTTGAAGTCTATTTTATCAGAGATTAATATTGCCATTCCTTTTTAAAAAATCATTTTATTGGGAGCTCATACAATTCTTATCACAATCCATATCACATCCATTGTGTCAAGCACATTTGTACTCTTGTTGCCAGAATCATTTTCAAAACATTTTTTTTTCTATTTGAGCCCTTGGTATCAGCTTCTCATTTTCCCCATCTCTCTCCACCTTCCCTCCTTCATGAACCCTTGATAATTTATAAATTATTATTATTTTTCCATGTCTTACATTGGCCGATATTTCCCTTCACTCGCTTTTCTGTTGTCCATGCCCCTGGAAGTGGGTAATAGGTAGAGCATTTTGACCAGTTCCTCCTTTCTCCCCCCACCTTCCCCTTACCCTCCTGATATGGCTACTCTCAATATTGGCCCTGAGAGCTTCCAGGTCTTATCTCCACCTATGTAGATGCTCTGACCTAGCCAGATTTGTAAAGTAGAATTGGGGTCATGAGAGTGGCGGGGAGGAAACACCCTCCTGTAAGGGGATATCCAGTTCCCTACAGATGGGCTTTGGGTCTCTACTCCACATGCCCCCTCATTCACCTTGATATGATTTTTTGTTCTGGGTCTTTGGTGCCTGATAACTGATCCTGTTGACCTGTTGTGATCACGCAGGCTGGTGTGTTTCTTCCATGTGGGCTTTGCTGCTTCTCAGCTAAATGGCCGCTTGTTTATCTTCAAGTCTTTAAGATCCCAGATGCTATATCTTTTGACAGCCGGACACCATCAGCTTTCTTCACCACATTTGCTTATGCACCTGCTTTGTCTTCAGCGATTGTGTCTGGAAGGTGAGCATCATGGAGCCATTCCTGCTTTTTTATGGTTGCCAAGGTCTTGGTAAATTTTTCTTCAGTATTTTATTTGGGGCCAATTTTTGTCTTTGAGTTTTAGGTTTGTCTCTTGTAGGCACCTTATAGGTGAGCCTTGCTTTCTAATCCAGTCTGCTACCCTGTGTCTCTTGCTTGGTGCATTCAATGCATTGACATTCAGTTTCATTATTGATATATGTGTGTTTGACATTATAATTTTGCTGTGTTTGTCTTTGTTGTTGGTCTTTATTTATTGCTGTGATTTTATTGGTGTCCTGTGCTGGTCTGAATACTGCTTTCATTGTATTGTTTTCTGGGTGCTGTTACCTGTCTGATGATCTCAGGTTTGTCTGCTGTTATTGATTCTCTGTCAATAGTGATCCTCGTTTTGTAATGCTGGTATTGTCTTTCTGAATTCCTTTAATTGTTCTTTATCTGTAAATACCTTTACTTCTCTCTCATATTTGAGGAATTATTTTGTAGGGCACAAGATTCTTGGTCAATCTTCATTCTTCTTTCAGAACATGACACGAGTCACTTTGTTGTTTTCTCGCCTGCATATGTTTTCTGAGACATCCAAGCTTATCTTTATCATTTTTCTCTGTAGATGACTTTTTTCCCCAAGCTGCATTCATGATTCTTCTCTTTACCTTGGAATTGGATCATTTGGCTACCATATATCACAAAGCATTTCTCATTGGATTCTGTCCTGTTTGGGTTTTCTTAGATTTTAAATAGTTATTTTCTCCTGCTTTGTGATGTTAGGGAAGTTTTCTTGCATGATTTCTCTTACTATTTTCTTTGTAGATATTTTCGATTGTTTCTTCTTACTCTGGATTCCAATGAGATGTAGGATGTTACTTTTTACACACCACATTGGAGTGTTTCTTCTTACCCAATGAGATGTAGGATATTACTTTTTCCCCACCACATTCTCAGGCTTTCTTTGGATTTCATTGCTCTGCTTTTTTATTGTTTCTCTCCAAGCTGGTAGTCAGAATATTTTCTTTGAGTTCACTGATTCAATTCTCCTTTTCTTCTGTCATAGAACTCAGGTCTTTTGCCATGCTGCCTGGTTCTATAACATTATTGCTTATCATCTGATAGTTACTTGGTATCGGTTGATGTAAGACTTCTCGTTTTTTAGTTCTTTCCATTGTTCTCATGAAAAAACCCCACTTCTCATGACAGCACCTCAACACATTTTGTTTGAATTCAATTTCAGATACAGTAACCCATTGTATTTAGGTGATTACCAGTGGTTAGTGACTGTTTTCTTGATTTGTAGAGTGTGCTCTGGTTGACTGCTCCCTGGCATCAAGGTGAAGCTATTAATAGTGTGTGAGCTGCTGTGTCGAGTTGGGGGAGTTGGTTTTGTCAAGTTATGGGGGAAGAGTGAAATAGGAGCTAGAGAACATTTAGTGGAAAATGGAAGGAGATGGGCAAATGGGGAAGGTAAAATGAAAGAAGAGAGAGGATAAAATTAAGTTAATAGTAATAATAATAATAATAAGGGGAATATCTTAATAGAGCAAAGGGTCTATAAAAATAAAGAAAATACATTTTAAGATAGGTCATAAGATTTAACCTAGGAAAGGAGATAGAGAAGAGAGAGTCCATGAGGCAGGAGAACATTGTAAGTAAATAGTCAGACCAGAAGAAGTGCACTAATATGCATTTACATGGAGAAGGGAGCTCTGGTCGTGTCGGGGTTACAAATTGGGCTGCGATCTGAAAGGTTGGCTCTTTGAAGCCATCAACCACTGCACTATAAAAAGATGGGGATTTCTAATTCCTTAAAGAAGTACAGCTTCAGAAACCCACAGGGGACCATTCTATCTGTGTAGATTTTTTTTGTTTGTTGGGGTCATTATGAGGATTGACTCAATGACAGTGAGTTTGGTTTTTTGTTTGTATTTAGAATAAGTAGATTAAAGAACAAGAAAGAAAATGAAGGTGGAATGGAAGAAAAAATCGAAGGAAGGGGAAAGAGAGAAGGCAAGTATGATAAAAGAAGAAAGAAAAAAGTAAAATTTAACTGTGCTGAGAAGAGATTGAAAAACAAACAAATAAACACTTAGACCTGGCTTGGGTATGAGTATGGAGTTCTGTTACTATGGTGATGTGAACATGGGTGAGTCTACCCTCAGGGCAATAAGCAAAAAAGAAAAAAACAAACCCAATCTAGTTTTAAAAACCTTGTTTGATTCCTGGGGTGAGAACCAGGTAGTATGGCAGAGGCCAGACCAAATACAAGGATACATATGGTAGCCAACTAAAAAGGATGTGGGGGAAGAAAAAATAATGGGTAGGGGGAGTCAGGGCTCTAACCCACCCAGGGGGAGGGTATTGTTTATATCTCCACAGGGAAAAAGGGACCAGACTTCAACCCAATGTAAATGCAACATGCCGGCATGGACTAGGGAACCAGTGGAGAGTGCTGAGGGGCCAGCCTCAATCCCAACTATGTGGACAGCTGCCCCTCCCCCCCATAAGGATTTATTTCAAAGGACAACACTGTATCTGCAGCTCCAGGAGAGACACATGTCTGATCAGAGCACATGGGAGCAGATAAAGGGAGAGGAAGAGAGAGTGTAGCACAGCCTGTCCTGCGAGCCTTGAAGAAGATGATATTCCCACTCAGAGCAGTCGCTACAGAGAAGACAACACGGTCAGTCCCACTATGAGATACGAAATCCCTCACTGACCCATAGCCCTACAGGGGACAACACTGGAAACAAAGTGTGGGAATTGCACCTGATCTGATCCCACCACACCAAGGCAAAGCACTAAGGGTGTGGAACAGAACAACAAGGGGAACAGAGCAAGGAAGTTCCCAGAGAATAGACTTTGGGGCCAGGGCTTGGTGCCCCAACAGATTCAATCAGAAAACACTCCTAAAGGCCAACAGCCCTTGAACTAACTACAAGCTTTTCTTTCTTGTTGTTGTGCTTTGTTTTGATTTTTGCCATTGGCTTGTTGGTGTTGCTCTTGTTGTTTTGTTTTAGTTTGTTGCTTGGTTTTGCTCTGTCTTGTTTTTGTGCATGTTATTATCTCTGCAGGTCTGTCTAAATAAGATAGGCTGGATGAGCAATCTGGAGGAGAAAACAATGAAACCGACAGTTCTGGGGGGATATGGGGAGGTGGGGGGTGGGAAGGAAGTGATGTTAATAAACTCAGGGACAAGGGAACAACAAGTGGTCCAAACTGGTGGTAAGGAGGGTGTAGGAGGCCTGGCAGGGCATGATCAAGGGTAATGTATCCGAGAGGAATTACTGAAACCCTAAAGAAGGCTGAACATGATAGCAGGACAAGAGGAAAGGAAAAGGAAAAAGAGGAAAGAAGAGCTAGGAGGTCAAGGGAATTCATAGAGGTCTAAATAAAGGCAGGTACATATGTAAATATATTTATATGTGAGGATGTGGAAATAGATCTATGTGCATATATGTATAGATTTAGTATTAAGGTAGCAGATGGACATTGGGCCTCCATTCAAGTACTCCCTCAAAGCAAGAATACTTTGTTCTATTAAACTGTCATTCCATGATGCTCAACTTCCCGACACAATCACTGAAGACAACGCGGGTACATAAGCAAATGTGGTGAAGAAAGCTGATGGTGCCAGACTATCAAAAGATATAGCGTCTGGGGGTCTTAAAGGCTTGAATGTAAACAATTGGCCATCCAGCTTAGAAGTAACAAAGACCACATGGAAGAACCACACTAGCCTGTGTGATCACGAGGTACAGAAGGGATCACTTATCAGGCATCAAATAAAAAATCATATCATTGTGTGCTCACCTCCCCAGTATAATCACTGAAAACAAATGGGTGCATTAGCAAATGTGGCAAAGAAAGCTGATGGTGCCTGGCTATCAAAAGATATAGTATCTGGGGTCTTAAATGCTTGAAGATAAACAAGCGGCCATCTGGCTCAGAAGCAACAAAGTGCACATGGAAGAAGCACACCAGCCTTTGTGATCACGAAGTGTCGAAGGGATCAGGTATCAGGCATCATCAGAACAAAAAAACCTTGTTTGGGTAACTGTATCAAACTGTCTGCAGGTTTGTAAATCTTCTTAGGAAGCATGCATATCTTCACAGTTCAGAGGACACATGGGAAGAAGTAAGAGTTAACCAGGATAAAAGAAAAAATTAAATAAAACAAGTCAAAAATAGAAAAAACAAAAAGTAGAAAATAAAACCATAATTTGGGTGGGGATTCTGAATCCTTTAGTTGCTTTGGTGTGCTCCCTTGACTGCTGCATGGTGAAGAGGTGGTGGCATGTGGGGGAGGGGTGCAAAAGATGGAGGAAATAAGAAAAAAATATTAATGGGTAAAAGTATTGTTTGGGTAGTTAGGATGCCTACCCAAGCTACCCACACAGTCTGTTGTCCACACAGGGCCCACAGAGGCCAGCAAGGCAAGAGGTTTAGTGTGCAGGTTGGAACAGAGACAGGGAAAGTTCCACTTGTACAAGGGAGGGGGAGCACACATAAACAACCTGGATGCCAGTCAATGGGAAAGGTGAGTCAGTCACAATCCAAAGGTGGTGCTAAGTTCCAACTTTAAGAATTTTTGGTGCATTTAGGTGTTTAGTTGTTTTTCTGCCTTCCCAGGAGTGCAGGATTTCCCTACTAGTGGGACCTCTCTACTACTTGCTAAGGAGATCTTCCTGTGATTGTTACCTGACAGCCATATCCCCAAGAATCTTGTTTGTCATTTTAAATGATTCCTTTAAATGGCTCTCAAGAGAGGAAAATGTTTGAGCTTACAGATTTCAGAGGAAATAAAGAATAAGTTTGTTGCAGCATTTATCATGCCCATACCCATAGTAAAAGTGTTTTTGGTTTTTTTATCTTTTAGGTACCATTCATATAACTACCACACAACTTAACGACTATCCCACCATGAAAACACTGAGTATTACACCCTCTCTAGTACAAACATCGATACGATTTGAAGTTCATGACACATCTTAGATTTCTAGTGAGATCCTTGTCTACAACACCAAAGAGATAGTCAGCCTCTGGTTCTTCCCTGAGAAATCCTACTGCCCCCGGTCAAAGCTTCATTCTCAGGCTCCTAGAAATATCACCCAGTCTCTTTCCCTGGGGCTTTCCTTCCAGGAACATCATGAAGAACAAAGCAGTCAGACATGCAAGCTTCCAACCTCAAGACCAAAAGAAAATTTCATTTCCATCATTCCTGTAGGAATTCAATAACTAGTCTCCCACCTCCTAATGAGAAATGGTGCCTCCTATAAGCATAAGAAAAGAAGTCCTGTAGTTGACCTCCCATATGTAATCACATTAAATGCTTAGAAGCTCTGGACATCAATATAATTGTTTTATTTACAAACCTGGTGAAAGTGGCTTTGAATAAATGTGTATCCCTTGTTTCAACCACCTTACACTTTATCCTGTTTCACGTTTTTATCTCCTAGATTTCTTCTTTCCACTGACTTTTCCCTAACTTTAAAGACCTTTGAAGAAAATTTAACTATATGCAGAAAAAATTTAAGTGAGACTTTTAACAAACCACAGATGGTTATATGTCACAGTAGTAAATATTACTAAAGCAATTCTTTGGTTAGAGTGTGATAGTATGTTGCTTATGAGGCTAAGATTGCATATTCATTCCTTATTTGAGTCAGTTAACTTTACAGAGAGGGGAAAAAAATCTTTCCACAAAAAAGACTGTCTCTCTAACTACAGCCAATAGAGTAATTTAGCAGGATCCCTGGGAAAAAAATTCAGAGAGCATTTCCTGACAGCTGGTCAATTGCATCATTTTAGTATATGACAGACAGTATACTCATTCTTATTCACAAGGAGGAGGTATATTTCTTTGCAGAATTTTTTGCAGAATCAGGATTTACCAATTCACCTAGCATAGGGAAATTTATTTAAGTTCAGTAGGCATGGGTTTAAGCCATTGGTTCCAAAGTAAACTGAAAATTACTTACTTGAAATCCTAATAAATAAAATAGAATAAGCTCAAGAATTAAATATGCAAAATTGAATGAGCTTACAAGAATTAAGGGTGGAGGAAGATGATTAAAATGTAGCCATGTTTGCATATGTGTACTAATGGAGAGTTATGATTAAAATTCAAACCACTGATATTTTTCCCAACCTACTTTAATGTTAAGGTGGTTTATGAGACATATGGCTAAGCTCTGGCTAATTATGGAAAGGTTAACAATTCCAGCCAGATATCAATTTAGAAGAAAGGTCTGGGAATCAGCTTCCCACAGATCACAGCCTTGGAAACCTTATGGAGCAGCTCCAGCCTATTCCCCTCGCATTGCCAGCGAAAACAGGTCTATGGCATCTGACAGCCAACACATGGAAAACATTGCACTGCACAATACTCATGCATGAATTTTTGTAACAGGAATGAACGTCATTGTTACTGGACCATAGCTGCTCATTTTTTCTTGACCTGAGTATGTGATGTAAATCTAGTGAGAATCCCACTCATACTGAGGACTCAGAATTCCTTGTTACACTTAGAAAGTTATAGCTTTCCTCTGGGTAACCTGGTGTGCCCTCATAACCAAGTCCCAAGCAACATTGATACAGTCCAATAAGAATAAAATCTATCAGGTTAAGTGGAGATCTTCAGTATGAAACGATATGATATTAAAGTATTAATATGCTTTGCTTTCCTCCAAACTGCACCGTGCGCATTGCCCCTTGGTTTCTAGACCTTAGTTGTTTTTTTCTTGTATAGCCATTACCTGATGAAATATAAGAGTCCAGTAATTTTTATTAGCTTTCCATTCCCTCATCAAAGGAATTCTTCTTATTTGCAACCATATGGTTGAATGGCCCCCTTTTATAGCCCATGGGGGATATGTGTGTGTGTGTGTGTGTGTGTGTGTGTGTACTTCCTAGGATGCTTGATGTAAACAGGGGAAGATGATAGTTAAAGCTACAGTTTATACTTACAATATCTGCTCAGTCTGAAATCTTAAAAACTAGAATTATTGAGTTATTTTGACTCAACAAGGAAAAAAATAATCGTTGTAAAAACAGTTGCTTGCATGAAATGACAAAAGCAGAATGGAAATGGAAACAAGAGGAGAAAAAATGTTTTTAAAAATCTGCCTTCAAGATACAGAACACAAATTTGACCCGTGACTTATTTGACCAACACACACAGAGAAGCATAAATACGTCTCAAAGTCAGAAGAGTCGAGAGAAGCTTCGCTATCCTATTATGGCGTCAGGGATACATTTCTTCTATTAGTCTGCATAGAAAAAGAAATAAGCACACAGGTCTGATGTTGAGAATAGCATCATCGACATTATCCATAATTTTAGAAAATACAGTGTTGAGATAGAGTCAGGGCAGACCAGCAGCACCACGCTAGTATTGAATTCAACAAAAGCAGGTCTCACTGGAGAGCAACCATAAAAACGGTCTAATGAAAAAAACACAGCAAAGAAACCATTTTAAGATCTGTTGCTTCCTCTAGGGGAGGAGCTATCCTCTAGGCAGCACTGTGAAAACGTTGAATGCGTTGTTCTTCTTCTTACAGTTTTAGGGGCATTTACAGGCATTTGGCTGCCGTACTGGTGTCATAGGGGGTTAATCTTTGGTCCGCTAACCTTACGTTAATGTTCAAACACGCCAGCAGCTCCTCAGGAAAACATTTAGGCTGTCTGCTTCCATAAAGATGTATTTGAATTTCTAAGAACTCGTTCTGTTCTATCCGGCGGGGTAGGAGTGAGTTGGAATCCACTTGATAGCAGTGGATGATAGGCAACTGATTTAGTAGTTAAATGCTCTCCTACTAACGAAAAGGTCAGTTGTTTTTGCCCACCAGCAACCCCAGAGAGGAAAAGAACTTCCCGTCTTTCCCAGTAAAGATCACAGCCTAAGAAATCCATGGGACAGTTCTACTCTGCCATAGGAGAGGACATTCCATCCACAGCACACACAACAACAAAGACAGTCGGTTGACAAGCATGAGCCCATGCTGCTAGCCATCCTGCAGTGGGTACATGCCACACAGCATGAGTGAGGGAAACAGAAAGGGAGATAGAAACCCAGTCCGTGAAGATGTGTGTTCCAAGCTCTGTGCCACATAGTATCCGTATGTCTCTTAAGACATTAAGATCCTGAATATGTACTTCGACTTGTGGACTTCAGAGTGGTTTCTGTTATTTTAACAATAATCTATCTTAGGGCAAAGAATAGAAACCATTTTCTCACTGTGGTTATAAATAAGACTAACATATTTGTTAGGATTTTTTTTTTGTTTTTATTGTTTCCTCCATTTTGACAGTTTGTAATTTGTGTCTTTGTTTTCTCTACCTCACTTTATATTCTCTCTCGCCTCTATTTTTTCCATCCTGCGTGTTTATTACACTTTTTACAAGCCCCTCCTCAATCCCTCTATGGCTTTGATTTGTCCCTCCCAAGGGCATTTTTAAAAATCATTTTATCGTGGGCTCATACAACTCTTATCACAATCCAAAAATACATCAATCATATGAAGCATATTTGTACATTTATTACCTTCATCATTCTCAAAACATTTGCTCTCCACCTAAGTGCCTGGCATCAGCTCCTCATTTTCCCCCTCCTCACTCCTATCTCCCTCATGAAGCCTTGATAATTTATAAATTATTAGTTTGTAGTATGTTACACTGTCCAGTGTCTCCCTTCACCCACTTTTCTGTACATCTGTTCCCCAGGAAGGAGGTTTTATGTAGATCCCTGTAATCATTTCCCCCTTTCTACCCCGCCCTCCCTCCACCCTCCCAATATTGCCACTTTCACCACTGGTCATGAAGGGATTATCCATCATGGATTCCCTGTGTTTCCAGTTCCTATTTGTACCTGTGTACGTCCTCTGTTCTAGCCAGATTTGTAAGGTAGAATTTGGATCATGATAGTGGGGCGGGGGTTGGGGGAAAGCATTTAGGCACTAGAAGAAAATTGCATGTTTCATCGTTGCTATACTGCACCCTGACTGGCTCGTCTTTTCCCTGTGACCCTTCTGTAAAGGGATGTCCAGTTGCCTACAGATGGGCTTTGGGTCCATTCAGCACTCCCCCTCATTCAAAATGATATGATTTCTTGTTCTTTGATGCCTGATGCCTGATCCCTTCAACACCTTGTGATCACACAGGCTGGTGTGCTTCCTCCATGTGGGCTTTGTTGCTTCTGTGCTAGATGGCCACTTCTTTACCTTCAAGCCTTTAAGACCCTAGATGCTATATCTTTTGATAGCCTGGCACTATCAGCTTTCTTCACCACATTGGTTTATGCACCTGCTTTGTCTTTAGTAATTGTGTCAGGAAGGTGAGTGAGATAGTTTATTGTGCCAACCTGGCCGATAAACATAAGTGGGATTAATTGAAGGGAGGAGAGATAAGTGGCTCGGTTAGCCTCGCCTTTCTTATCTCTCACTCTTTAATCATCGGACCAGGGTGCAGCTGCCTTGCTTGTTCTGTGCCTCAGTTTAAAGGACACACTACCTGTGAGACGCCTAGCCTGTGGACTGTGTCTCTGTAAGTTGTGTGGTCCCTTTAAGACCACACAAATGAAATTTACATCTCCAGAGCTGAGAACTGACAGTTGGTGACCTGGCTGACAGTTGGTGACCTGCCTTGCTGTTTGCTGACTGTGCTGGGAGAGCCTAGCTCGCTCTCTCTACAGAGGACTACCTGACGGCCCTCAAGACTTGAAAGACTGACAGTGTATCACCACTCTCTCATGGGAGTGAGTCGCCCTGAGCCATTTGTACTGCTTTATAATTTAACTGTTCATTTCTTGTATTATATATCAATCTGTTTATAACTTAACTGTTCATTTCTTGTACTATATATCTCTTTATAAATATATATGTATATATATATATATATAATTATCAGCAATAGGTTTTATCTCTCTAGAGAACCCTGTCTAACACAATTGTGTCAGGAAGGTGAGCATCATGGAATGCCAGTTTAATAGAACAAAGTATTCTTGTATTGAGGGAGTACTTGAGTGGAGACCCAATGTATATCTACTACCTTAATACTAAATCTATAAATATATGCACATGAATCTATTTCCAATCCTCGTATATAAATATATTTACATATGTACATGCCTTTATTTAGACCTCTGTAAATGCTCTTTGCCTCCTAGTTCTTTCCTCTATTTCCTTTGACTTTCTTCTTGTCCCACTATCATGCTCTGCCTTCATTTGGGTTTCAGTAATTCCTCTTGGCTACATTACCCTTGATCACAACCTACCAAACCTCTGACACCCTCCTCACCACCCATTTGGATCACTTGTTGTTCCCTTGTTCTCTTTTTCATCTTATCATTTACAAATAAATATTTTAAAATTATTTATCTGTTCACTAATTTTAATTAGGATTCACCCACATCTCTAGCCTTTGAATGTTCTCCCTATTCAGAATAGCTTCTTTCTAAATAACCTTAACTCTAAGTATTCATTCATCTAAGTAATTAGCTGCCAGCATCTGAATTTTTCATTTGTTTTCTAGTATCACTATGTGAGCACTTACATACGAAAGTACTTATTCCTTTATTGTAAATTCTATTTCTTTTCTCTCTCCTTTATCTTATACAGTGCTTTATTGTTCTGCTATAAAATTATGAGTACATTTTATACTTGCCACCCATGAATTTCATTTCAGGATTTAATATGAGACTTTGCCAAATACTTGTTTTCAAAGAGAGTCGTGAGTGTGATATAGTTGAGAGAGACTTGGGGGGATTAGGGAAGAGGGACTTACACAGAAAATTGGATAGTCACCTCTGAAGCATATTGCCTAATCTCCATCCTGAGCCTGAGTAAGAAGAGGGAAAGAAATCTGAGTGAAATAGTCAGTGGACTAGCCGGATCCTTCATCATTTTGAATGGCAATGATGCCACAGACGATAGCTGGGTAGGAGCCCAAAGAGTCCTGGCAGTGAGAAACCAACGTGGATATGTCTTACAGGAACATAGCTCCAATATTCAGCATATGATTCAGTGGAGTACATCCAATGGACCCCAGAAAATCTGTCATATGCTCCCTAAATTAAAGCCAGTCTTTGAATTATACAGAGCCATAAATGACCAAGCCAGGCTGGTTAAATGGGAGACATTTCATCTTTCCCACTTCATATCGCCTGCCAGATTTCACCATTATAAATTAAGTATAAACCCAGAAAACAGGAGGTACAAAGGACAGTAAAAGGATAGACGATGTCCTTGTCCCTAATCGAGATTTCTCCCTGATGGAGGATGAGTTAGAGGATTAAAAGACAACACCAAAAAAGACCCTCCACCACGATGGAGTCAATTCTGACACACAGTTACTCTGCAAAGTTTCCAAGACTTCGTAAATATGCTATTGACTCTGACTCACTTTGTAAATCATCTACTGGCCCTGCTCTCCAAACACCACCCCCAGGATTCCTCGACTTAGAGAATTGGTGGTGCTTTATCCTGTAAGGAACTCTTAGACTAGCACCTGCATGGGACTAGAAGACAACAAAAGAGTTGCAAGATCACTTACTGACGCAATGAAAAAGGCAATTCAACTGAATGTCTTTGAAGTCAATCAGAGAAAAACTTAGATCATTGATGTCTATATCTGTAGGTAAGTATTAATGCTCCAAAAATGGCCCATGCTTCAGCTACGTAGGCACACCCCAAGTGTCCTTGGTCCTGATACTGCTCCCCTAAAGATAGCCAGGTGCCACAGCATTGCCAGAGGTGCTGTTGATGATCTCTTCGTCCTCTCCCTACCAGAAGAGCATGGACCTCGCAGTGGGATTCCGGTTCAGGGTAGGTTAGTTTCGGTAGCGCCCCCTATTCCAACTCTAGAAGGATTTCCCAGAGCAATCCCTCTCAGACGAAACGTTCCCATCCAGCCTCACTAGAAGCAAAGCTACTCCCTATCCCATTCCTTAGGAACCCTTCCTCCCCACCCCACCCCAATGCAAATCAAATGATTTCTCTCACTTGGTTCTCCATCTGTCCTTGGCTCTCTGGGGACCTGTGTACGGAGGGTCTCTTCTTCTCTTGGGGCTGAATCCAGACAGTATGCTACACAGTTCATACTGCTGCAGATGCTGATTAATACAGATGGATACCAGGTAGACAAATTAATTTCTATTAAGCTACGAGGTCTATAATTTTAAGTTAGAGATAGCTCATTCTTTTAAAAAGTTGAACAAAGAACATTCTGTGTCCAACCAGATATGTCTGTAATCCTAGATTAATAATATGAACAAATGGACAGAGATCTGAGTCCAATATTCAGCATTGTCCTTGAACAGTAATGGGGACAGATGCTCTTCTTTGCCTGCTTTGACTGGAGCTTTTAAATCAACTGTGAACAAGCCTTAGTAGCCAGAGTGTCGTGGTTTCTGCAAAACTCAGTTTTGTTAACCTTGCACTGTAGAACCTGAATAATGCACCCCCTGATGCTCAGGCTCCATGACGTCATCACCACGTCCATATCCCCGAAGATCAGATTGTACAGTCTGCCTTTGTTTCTGATCTAACAGCCAAATTCGTGTTCTTTCATATAGATTAATTTCACCAACAACTTTAAACTTATCAAAGGAAATTATAAGAATACTTAAATATTTAAGACCCCAGATTGCGCCATTGTAATTTGTGTTTCCATTCACTATATTGATTTTGTGAATTTTTGTTTTTTACAAAGCAGTAGCCCAAAGAGGGTGAATCATACGTTTCATAAGGCATTGTGTGGACAGAACATGCTTAAGGGTGCCGACAGTGTCTGCCAGAGAACAAGGGAGGCATCTGAGACCTTTAAAAAAAAAAGTGGTCAGAAAGCAACACGTTATCTTCATTGTGTCCAAACTAGAGTAGATTTGCATCGTACCCACTCCAGAGTTAGAGGTGCCACTCTAAGGGAGCAGGACTCACAAACCTGAAGCCTTCTTGTATTCTTCTCAGTTTACTCGTTTCCCTCCATCAACCTTGAAGGCAGATAGGTCCAAAATAAAGTATGGAGACGGATCACATACATGGAAAAGAGGTCTGTCTCGACGTGGCCCATGCAGGGGCGGGTGCAAAGAACAAAAGGAACAAATGAACAAGGGGAAGGCGTGAGTAACGCGCCCTCGTGGATCAACAGTTAAGTGTTCAGCTTCTCAGTTCACAGGGATTGGGCAATCTGCTCCTGTGAGGGTATAGCTTAGACAAGCCCGGGGGTAGGTCTACTTTGTCACACTGGTTACTCTGAGGTAACCAGAGTCCCTGGTGGCACAGATGGTTAAGCACTCAACTACTAAACAAAGCAAATGCAGAAGAAACCTGGAGATCTAGTTCCGAAAAAATCAACCCCCAAATGCTATGAATCAAGTTAATATTGCATCATAGTGACTCCGTGCATCACTACAATGTGGAATTAACCTGATGAAAATTGAAGCAAGTTGTGTCACCTTACATGCAGGTGTTTTACCTGGCAATTCACCCGCTCCACATCAGAGGCAGAAAGAGAAATTTTTGTTTTTACTGAGCAGGTATACCAGTGAGGAGACCACAGCAGTTCAGAACAGACTGTCTTTGTGGTGTGCTGGGTGGAATCAGAATACATGGAAAATACATGCCTTTGGCTTTGGAATGTACACTTTGGGGAGTCATGTATAGCAGCTTTACATTAACTCAGGATTCAAGATAACCAAGGGAAACAGCTCTTGACCATGAGCAAACAAGCAGATGAGAAAATGCTTTAAGTCTTAGGCCTGTCTCAGGATGTCTTTGTTGACCAACTAGGTGGCAGGGCCTGGTTTTTAATTACGAATAGGTGTGTTAGTCTGGGTAGACTAGAGAAACAAATTCATAGAACTCACATGCATATACAAAAGAGCTTTATATGCAAGAACAGTTGAATATTGAGAAACATCCCAGCCCAGTCCAAATCAAGTTCATAATTCCGACATTAGCCCATATATCTGATAACAATCTATAAAGTCCTCTTCAGACTCACAAAACACATGCAATGATGCCAAATGCAGGAAGATCACAGGCCAGGTGGTGGAAGGTCTTATGGATCCAGTGGTGTTGTAAGCAAAGCAGCAAGGTCAGGGGTCTCCATGTGGCTTCTCCAGCTCCAAGGGTCTGGCTGCCATCAGCCCGTCTCCATGTGGCTTGCCAAGGAGAATGTCTCACAGGGACTATCTGCAGTCTGCCTCCAGTGAGCTATTTATCTTCTTAATGCCTCCAAGTGAGGTCATCAAGCTGTTACCTGAATGACAGGCTAAACTCCAACCCTTCACTCATATCCTCTCAAATTTACAACAGATTTTGTAACTAACCACAACAGTAAATAAGAGAAGACTCTCCGCATTATCTGGCCCTTTTAGGAGATACCTGCATCTAACCTGTCTGCTTTTCGGCAATGTAGCCACTTATAAAATTCCACAGATACTGCATTAAGAAATAACACTGTAGGCCAGTGGTTCTCAGCCTGTGGGTCACAACCCCTTTGAGGGTCAAATGGCCCTTTCAGAGGGATCACCTAAGACCATCAGAGAACATATTTCTGATGGTCTTAAGAACTGAGACATCGCTCCTTTATCCATCCATCTCCAGGCAGGTCGACAAATACTCCCGCATACGAGTACCTGGCATGAAGACTTACCTGTGCTACACCATGCTTCAAGATGAAACTTCATTTATTTGTAATTAGAAATAAATATTTCATAATACATAATTACGTATTGTTTTTGTGATTAATTACTATGCTTTAATTATGTTCAATTTATAACAATGAAAACACATCCTGCATATCAGATATTTACATTATGCTTCATAAGATTAGCAAGATTACAGTGATGAAGTATCAACAAAAATAATGTTATGGTTGGGGTCACTACAACATGAGGAACTGTATTAAAGGGTCGCAGCCTGAGGAAGGTTGAGAACCACTGACTTCAGCTTACTACATTTTGTAAGGGAGATTTTTTCTGGCTACATTAAGTAAAACAATGGGTTACAATAGTAAACAAAGAATGACTTAGTATCTGGAGGAGAGGTTCATACAGTAGAATCTTCAGATATGTAGCTTCAACATCTTCTCAAAGTTAATTAGAAATGCAATTCTCAACACCCCACTCCATACATTATTAATCAAAAGCCCTGGAGATTCCGAAATCTGTATTTCAAGAAGCCCTCAAGTGATTGACTGATTCGTGGTGAAGTTTGAAAATCATTGATTTCTGATATGGGATATCAGGGTAAAGAGATGAGAATTTCCCCCTCAAATTATCCTCTTCCTCACCACTCAGTTTAGATCACTAATGTTTTTAATATTCCTACACTCCTTACCCAGCAGCTGAAACTCAGGGAGGAGCTGGTGGGTTTGAACCGCCAACTTTGTGATTATCAGTACAATACTTAACCAATGTTCCCGTAAGGCTTCCTTACCACTGAAAAGATTGGATTTTAATTCGGTTTTCTGCTTTTTGTTTTCTGTTCCTCTCCTGGTCCATGAGTGCCTATCACAGGAACGACAACTACGTCTACTTCCCAAAAGTAAGGGAGTAGGTTATACATTCTTTTTGTCACTGCTGTTGGAAGACCTCAAAGATGAGCCAAGGGAAGAAAGATCATCAACATCACAAATGATGAAATTGCCTGAGGTTCAGAAACCAGTGGGAAAAAAACCATTGAGTTAGTGTTAATGTGATAGCTAGGGAGTTGGGATATCACATGATTCCACATTTATAATTTTAAGCAAACACCTTGTCCTCAGAAATCTTTTAAGGTAATCGGCAGTGCAAAGGTAAACTAGCTCACTTTCCACCAGTCTTTTACGCAAGATAAAAGCTATAAAGTGATTCTGTGGAACAAATTATAAGTGGGGATGAGTCTTCCAGTTACCAATATGGTCCAGCACAAGGAAAAATCTAAACAGTGGTTCTCCGAGGAGACCTGCTATGTCAACTAAATCCAACAGAGAGATGAGTTCAGCAACTGGTTTTGGAGCTCCTCAAAGGCACCATCTGGATAGAAGTTCTTAAAATCAGAGGATGATCATGGGACTTATGAAGAAGACATTTTAAGAAAGTTGAAAATTGCATTGGTGAGAAAAAGACCAGGAAAATTACAGCGAGATGTTTTTTTGTTTGTTTCTATCATGACCCTGTAGCTGCTCATCCTGTGAGGGTAGAAGGAGATATCCTATGAAAATTTCATTCAGAAAATTTACCCTATCTACCCGACGGCCCTGATCTTGACTGTAGAATTATTTGTTCCCCAAACTCAACATTTATAAGGAACTCAACTTTAAGTCCCCTGAGGATGCCAGAACTATTGTTTTGACTGCATGTTAATTATAGAAAGCAGATTCTTCAGGGAAAGGTTAGAGAGATAGAATCCCTCCTTCAGAAATGTATAGACCTAGATGAAGGAATACCTTCATAGACCAAGAAATAGACTGAAAAACAAAACCTTCACATTGTGTTATTTTTGTTTAATAACAGTTTCTTTGATTTTGATTGTATCTTCGTATATGATGCACAAATTAATCCTCATCTGCCTGACAATAATAATCTCCAAATACCATTGCATATACCACATGTTAGTAATTGTTTTATACCCTTTTCTAGCATTAACTTACCTAATTCTCATCGAAACATCATTAATTAGGAACTAATATTGTCATCCCCATTTGGTAGATAAGGAAATTGAGGCACTGGAAAGTTAAATAGCTTGCCGAAAGCCACATAGCTAATAATTGAGATGGTCAGAATCTAACAGGTGGCCTTGACAGTTTGAGTCCTTAGCTACCATGCTACAATGCATCAAAGAGAAACTTTTCTAATGTGTGAGTTAATATTTTTATTCTTGCATTTTAAATCACATACCCTTAAGGATCATTTACTGACTCACTGTTGTCAAGATTTCCGCTTAGAAATCTATATGATTGTTCTCCACCTTTGGTTTCTACCTTTGTTCTTTTATTTCCTGGTCTCCTAGGAACGGGCTGTGTACCTCCTCTATCTAACTTGTGGCTGTCTTGAACAAGATCAAAAGTCAGTAGTTCAATGTACTTTGTAAATCTGAACAAAGTTTGGAATTTGGATTTTTTGTTTTTTAGGTTTGTTTTCATCTGTCACTATCATTATAATGACACAAAAGAAGCAAGGAGTTGTTTGTTTTGGGTTTTTTTGTTGTTGTTAACTGTCTTCTAATCCACCAAACTCATGGTGGATCCAGGCACATCCCCTTAACGGACTACAGATCAAATGAGTGTGATCTACAGCTCAGCATCACAACAGCACCCAGCTTCCCTAACAGATAGGTAGGGACGTGAAGTATCCTTTCCCTAACAGATAGGTAGGGACGTGAAGTATCCTTTCCCTAACAGATAGGTAGGGACATGAAGTATCCTTTCCCTAACAGATAGGTAGGGACATGAAGTATCCTTTCCCTAACAGATAGGTAGGGACATGAAGTATCCTTTCCCTAACAGATAGGTAGGGGACATGAAGTATCCTTCCTGGGAATTGAGCCCAGACCTACCACTTGAAAGAATAGAAATCTACACTGAGCCACCACTGTCTCACAGAAATAAGGAGTAGTGGGATCATATTTGTTCAGATGCAAAGCAGCCAACTTAGTTTCAATGATCAATAATCTGCTTATAAAGAGACTGGGAGGAGATCCTCTAAGGGGAGTAGCTATTATGGGCAAATAGAAGAACCTTACAATATACTTCATACATGTAAGGGGGCTTCAAAAGTTCATGGGAAATGTAATTAAAAGATAAAATTTTTCTACAAACTTTTTGAAGTCACTTTGTGGATCATCAGTCTAGTCAGGGAGCTAGACCGGTCCTGAGAGCACTGAAATGTGTTCTTATGACCCAGCTCCAAGTCTGCATTGGAAATGATGATCCGTGGCATCAGCAAAGCATAGATCCTGAGAGAAGAGCAAAGTATGAATACTTTGGGGGGTTATTTCCTAAGCTTTGATTAAACAAAACTTAATTCTGATGAAAAATAAGTGTGGAAAAATATTTTCCATTTTGAGGAGCTCTGGTGGCCTCATGGATACGCTTTGGGCTGCTCATTGCAAAGTCAAAAGTTTGAGACTACCAAGCTTTCTGTGGAAAACGGGGCTTTCTTTCCCTGTAAAGATTTATAGTCTTGGAAATTCACAGGGGCAGTTCTGCTCTATCCTGTAGTGTAGCTAGGAGTCAGAATCGACTCCATGGCAGTGCATTTCACTTGGTTTTTGGTGGTCTAGTGGTTACGCATCGGGCATAAAGGTCAGCAATACTAAATCACCTGCTGCAGGAAAAAGCAAAGGCTTTGTACCCTCATTTCTCAGGCTTTCCCTGTAGACTATTGATCTGCCTCTCAGCGTGCACCTTCTCTGCCCTGTTTTAAACACAGCTACGCAATGTAATTTAATTGCAAGTAGGACTATTCCCATTTCAAAATGCTTTTTTTCATAAAAGTTGTCCCTATTATGTTGGATAATTTTTAGAACAATTTTCAAGATCTAAAGATAAATAAGTAACAGAAATGTGGTAGTTACATAATTTCGTGCCAACTTGTATGGTGAAGTCTAGCCTGTCTTTCAGGTGACAGCCTCATAGTGACTGCTTGTGGGAGTGGCCTTTTACAAAGGAGGCACCTGCGAGCCTCCCTACCCTATTTCTCTGCCTTCACCTTCCTGCTGATGCCCCGTGGAGACCTGCTCAATCCCTGTGCTGAGCCACAGGATCCATAGATCCCTGCAAACGTGACCCACCAGACTGTGATCTTCCTGCTTCTGCATCATTATGTGTGACTGCATGAGTCTGAGAGGGCCTTATGGACTGGTATCAGACTTATAGACTTTAGTTGAACTGGGCTGGGATGTTTTCTCGATGTATAATTCGTTCTTGATATAAAACTCAGTCTTACACATATATGAGTGTCACTCAATTTGTTTCTCTAGTCATCCCAGCCTAACCCAAAAACCTACTGGAATTTTCCATTTGTCTCAGTTGATATATGAGCTTGTTTTATAATTTTCAGATGTCCTAAATAACTTTCTGATGTTATTCATTAATTCTTGCATTTGTTTTGACATTGTCCTGAGCATCTCTAGTAAGTTTGTTCTCAAGTATTTTCTAATTATAAAGTATAAAGGTATACTTAAAAAATAATAACAGATGATTTTGAAAGTAGAGCAAGTACAGAGTAGAACAATGCCAGGCTAGCAACACAAGCAATAAGAGTACTGATCTTGAGTCTGTCACTGGTCTTAACCCTTAACACATAATACATCTATTAACTACCGACCTAGACTACATATTTTACATCATGGACATCTATATGAGTTGTTTATTTGTTTGTTTTTATGCAGGAAATGATATGACCAAGGCCAAATTTGTGAAGAATGCCTTAACAGTTTATAGGATTGGAGAAGAGAGAGCCTGGAAAACAAAGAAGCAGTTAGAATGTTTGCTGAACACTTAATCCAGGGAGGGTGGAGGGAAGGCGGAGTAGAAAGGAGAACAGATTACAAGGATCTACATATAACCTCCTCCCTGGGGGACGGACAATGGAGAAGTGAGTGAAGGGAGACGTTGGACAGTGTAAGATATGACAAAATAATAATAATTTATAAATTATCAAGGGTTTGTGGGGGAGGGTGGTATAGGGAGGGAGGGGAAAAATGAGGAGCTGATCCCAAGGGCTCAAGTAGAAAGCAATGGTTTGAGAATGATGATGGCAACAAATGTATAAATGCACTTGACACAATGGATGTGTGTGGATGTGTGGATTGTGAAAGAGCCCCCAGTAAAATGATTTTTTTAAATGACTATGGGGGAAAAGTGACGATGCCTAAATCTTCCTGAGCAGGTGAGTTCATTGAAGCTTCCAGAGAAGCTCTGCAGCACATGGAGCAGTCACTCTTGCGCTCCTCCACTTCTTTAAATGATCCGAAAGGCAATGCGAGGCTCACATCTCCTGCAAAACTTCAAATCCAACCAGAATCTAACGAACTCAGTCTGAGTTAAGCAGTGTAATAAGTATGAGAATAAATGTACAATTTTAGTGTCACATCAGATTGGTTAATGTAGATGTGTAACTCTAATTTCGAGATTAAACCACTATAAAATCCATACAAAAATTTTTAAAAGTCATAATCCAAGGCACAACCTAGAGGCCTCATTTCCCACACTCAGCACACAGTCTTGGGAAGATTGATCTACCAATGTGCTGCACCCCGTCAAACATCTACTTCTTTTCATATTCCATTATCTGTGGCTGGAAGGCCATTCCACACTTTCCTTTGCAGCTCTTAACCAATTCCAGGTATGAATGAACACTAAAAACACTGTTACGTGAAATAAATCAGGCACAAAACAACAAATACAAATGTGAACTAGCCCAATTATATTTAAGAAAATAATTATAGGCAACTTTTGTAAATGAACAGTGGTGACAGTTGCATATCATAGTGAATGTAATTACTATCACTTAATTGTATACTTAAAAGTGGTTAAATGGCAAATATTTTGTTGTATTTCATGACTTCTTTTCCAAATTGTTATCATCATCACTATATTTAAAAAGAAGAAACTAGGAAGGGCATCGAAGGCCTGGTGGCATAGTGGATTACATGTTGGGCTGCGAACCACAGGGTCTGTGTTCAAAAGCACCAGCCTCCACCCCCACCCTGACAGCAAGCCCAAAGACGAGCCGGACTACTTCCATAAAGAGTGATAGCCCAGACACCGCAGGGACAATTCTACTCACTCTTACAGGGTTCCTCTGAGTCAGCGTCCACTTGATGGCAGTGAGTTTGCAGTTGTGAAGAAAGGGGGAAAAAAGAACCTCACTGCCATCTAGTCGATGCTGATTCAGAGCTTCCTTCCCCTGTGAGCTTCTGAGACTAAAACTCTTCACAGGAGAAGAAAGCCCCATCTTTCTCTTGCAGAGTGGCTGGTGGTTTTGACATGTGGCATGTGAAGCCAACCACCCAGTGTGTAACCACTACATAACCACAGAAATAAACATTGTTTTCTACATTTGATTCCGTTTGGTTGTATGAAAAATTCACTTCATTTTAATTGCTGTATCTTTTCCCTGCTAACTGGTAAAACTTCTGAAGGCGATGCCATTCTTTGAAATCTCTACAGAGTTATTCTCTGAACTTCAATTTATACCCTGTCAAGATGGCAGTTTGTCATCTTCAAGGGATTCAAATTGTGTTCCTTTTAAGTGTTCTTTGAGCTTGTGGAACAAAAAGAAATTTGAAGGGGTAAGAAAAAGGCTGTTGGTGTGTGAAGTTTTCCAGTTGAACCAATTCGCAGAACTCAGGTCTGAGAGAGTATAGTAGGTTGAATCGTGACACTCTCATACTCTCTGTCTCTGTCTCTGTCTCAGTCTCTGTGTGTGTGTGTGTGTCTGTCTGTGTGTGTGTGTATGTGTACCTTAAAAAAAAGTGGGAAGAAAGCTCCGCTGGGCAAAGCTTTTGTAGTACAGATTTTTCCCACTAGGCAAGCATTGAACAACTGGCTCTGAGTTAGTGCACCCAATGGCATCAGCAGGGAAGGTTCTCTCTGGTCATAGTGAATAATTTCTTAAAATCAGTTTTACTTGAACCTCATGTTTTTGTGATGTCTGATTGAAGAGAACAGTATGCAGCTGTGACATTTTGTTTCCTGCTCAAGAAAAATGCCACAGAAACTGTTATAATGTTAAACACAGCTTACAAGGACAGCATTATAGTTAAATCTCACGTGTAAAAGTGATTTTCTCATTTCAAAAAAGGTGAAATGTCAACTGATGACTAACCTCATTCTGGACATGCATCAACTTCCTGAATGTATGAAAATGTTGACTTGTAGTGCACTAGGAGTTCGTTCCACCAGGCCAGACTGTTAATCAAGCTTTCTATTTAGAAGTTCTTCAAAGATTATGTAACAGTGTGTGACCAAAAAGCCTGGTTTATGGCAGGTGGGGGACTTGTTTAGCCACCACAATGTACCAGTTCACGCATCCATCTCAGTGCGCCAGGTTTTTGGCAAAAAACAGCATGCTCCTCTTGCCCCTGCACACCTTACTCACCTGACCTCACTCTGTGAGACTTCTTTTTGTTTACAAAAATGAAGAGGATCATGAAAGGACAGCAATTTGATGATATAGAAAAGGTGTGAAGAAAAAAAATGAGGGTGATGCTGTCAGCCATCCAACAGATGAGTTTGTTAAATGTTTCCAAGAAAGGAATCGCAGATTTGATCAGCACCTATAAATGTGACCATACTTGGGGAAAGAGATGGTGAATCTTTGCAAATGTCATTAAATTAAAGATACTAAAAGTAGACCATCTTGTATTTAGATTGGAGCCTGTAATAGATCATTTTGTCAGATTGCAGATATATAAAAGTATAGGGATGATATCCAAATTCTCAATCAAGTCTCAGCCTGATGGTGCCTCCTTGTAAACGTGGCCTTCTCATAAGGCATGCCCTGGGGAACCCCCTCCCTCTGCTTTCTCTCTCCTGCTTGCTGGCCAACTTGAGAGCTGCTGAAGCCCTGCCATGTTACCACTGACCTTGAATCCACATGAGCTTGCCCCCCACAGCCTGTGATCTTCCTGCATTCTGCATTCTTGCATGTGGCCCCATGAGTCTTACGAGGGACTTATAGACTAGTGTAGGACTTATGGACTTGAGTTGCAATGGGCTGAAGTTGTAAGATCTCTCCTTCTGGGCTAGAGTTACACCTCCGTCCTTGGCGCTACACGAGAAAGAATTCATGCCGAAGCCTGGCTCGTGATCCAAGTGAATTTAATGAGATTTAAAAGAAGTTTCAGGCTTTATGCAGCACCCATAAGATTCCTTTCGACCATGCAGCCTGGCAGAGACTGCTCGGGGTCACGCAAAGATCTCTCTCCCAAGTTTTCCTCCAAAAGGACTATCTCAAGTTCCTTCCCCAGTTCCTTCCCCAGTTCCTCTCTCTCTCTCCCCCTGGCTCCTGCCTTTTCAAGGATTCCAGGGCGAGGCATGGTGGACGACCCCAGATTGACCTCACTGGCTGGATTGAATTCACCTGGCCCAGGTGGGCTGATCCAAGTTAACGCCCACCAGCCCACCATGCCCACCAAGGGGAAAACCTAGGCCTTTGTTCTATGCTTGGCTCTCCTGGGCATGCGTCAATGGACATCCCATCCCTGCCTATCTACCTAACAAAGTGTCTTGATATAAATTACTTCTTGATATAAAGTTCTTTCACCACCTGATAATAGCAATGGATGTGGAAAAAAAGCATTCAAAAACATCAAACACAGATTCCTGTTTAAGAAACTCAAGAATATAGGAAGGGAAGGAACATTCCTCAATATAGTACAAGATAATATATAAAAAACCAACAGCCATTGTGGTGGTCAATGGAGAAAACATGAAAACAATCCCACTGAAAAAGGGGACCAGACAAGGATGCCCCTTGTACCCACTTTTATTTGACATTGTACTAAAAGTCCTAGCTAAAATAAGGCAAAGAAAAAAACATAAAAGGTATTCATCTCCAAAAGGAAGAGGTGAAACTATCGTTATTCGCAGATGATATGATTTTATATATGGAAAATCCCAAAGCTCCACAAAGAGAGTGCTGGAAATGATAGAGGAATATGGCAGAGTGGCAGGATACAAGATCAACAACCAAAAGTCTATCAGACTGCTATACAAATCTGAGAAGATCATGGAAGAGGCGATCAGAAAAGTAGTACCCTTCACAATAGCTAAGCACAAATTGAAATATCTAGGGATATAGCTGACTAAAAATAAAAAACCCAAAAGATTTGTATAAGGAAAACTACAGAATGCTATTACAAGAAACCAAGAGTGACCTCAACAAATAAAATAATATCCCATGCTCATGGATTAGAAAACTCAATATAGTAAAGATGTCAATTCTTCCCAAGGCACTATATAAGTTCAATGCTATCTGTATACACATACCATCATCTTTCTTCAAAGAATTGGAAAAACTGACCACCAATTTCATATGGAGAGGGAAGAAGCCCAGAATTAGCAGAGAACTCCTCAAGAAGAAGGACACAGTGGAAGGGCTTGCCTTACCTGACTTTAGCACATATTATACAGCCACAATTATCAAATCTGCATGGTATTGGTACAATGACAGATACACAGACCAATGATAAAGAACTGAAAACCCAGAAATAAAATTATCAGCATACAGACATGTGATCTTTGATAAGGGCCCCCAAAACAAAAATAGGAAGCAGATGCGCTCTTCAACAAGTGGTACTGGAAAAAAATTGATGTCTACCTGCAGGAAAATGAAGCAAGACCCTTACCTCATTCCATTCACAAGAATAAACTCAAGGTTGATCACAGACCTCTAGGTATAACCCTAAACTATTGGAGTCATCAGTGTGGGAATTGGTACAAACTTGAGAACTTGGGCACAGGGAATACATAGGCTATCGGAAATAGAGACGGACTCAAACACAGAAGATGCACAAATTACAAGTGCAATACGCTGAAGATAAAATACCTGTGTACATTGAGAGATTTTGCGAAGAGAGAAATAAGAGAGCTCATAGACAGGGAAAACATCTTTAGCAATGACACATCAGAAAAAGATTTTATTACTAAAATCTAGAGTGCTCTGCTACCTTCCAAAAAGAAAAAAAAAAACTAATTGCCCATTGAGGATGTGGACAAAGGACCTGAACAGAATTTTCACAATGGTAGAAATCCGAATGGCCAATAAACATTTGAGAAAATGTTCCCAATTCATTAATCATAAGAGAAATGCAAATTATAACAACTATGAGATACCACCTAACACCCTCAAAGATAACTCAAATAAAAAAAATCAGAAAGTAACAAGTGTTGGAGGGGCTTCAGTGAGATAGGAACACTCACCCACTGCTGGTGAACCTGTAGGTATGTACAGCCATTAGGGAAATTGATTTGGTGATATCTAAAACAGATGGCAATTGAACTACCTTATGACCCAGCAATCCCCCTACTGGGCATATACCCAGAAGAGGCAAGAAACAAACCACGGCCAGACATCTGTGCTCCAATGTTCATCACGGCACAGTTCACAATCAAGGAGTTGGAAACAACCCAAATGTCCATCAACAGATGAATGGAATAAAAACCTGTGGTACACACATAAAATGGAGTACTAGGTATCGCTAAAAAACAGTGATGAACGCATGAAGCACATCGCCACATGGGGAGAATTGCAGGAAATTATGCTAAGCAAAGCAAACCAAGCACAAAAGAACAAGTGCAACATGAGTCCGCTGGGGTAAACTTAAAAATGCAAAAGGGGCATAGGGGGAAAGCTACTATATACATACATTGCTGATAACATTTCACAGTTATCACTATATCTTAATATATACATTTAATTAAATGTTATGAAAACGTCACGCTTGGCATTACAGAGTTAAAGAAAGGTCACAAGGAAGAGACAAGCCCGTCAGGGTGCAGTACAGCAACGATGAAAGATACAACTTTCCTCTAGCTCTTTAATGTTTTCTCTCTCCTCTCCCACTATCATGGTCTCAATTCTACCTAAGAAATCCAGCTAGATCAGAGCATGTACACTGGTACAGATAAGAACTGGAAACACCGGGAATCCAAGACAGATAAACCCCTCAGAGGGACCAATAATGAGAGTAGCAATACCAGGAGGGTAGGGAAAGGTGAGGTCAGAAAGGGGGGACCGATCACAATGATCTACATATAACCCCCTCCCAGGGGGATGGACAACAGAAAAGTGGGTGAAGGGAGACAGTGGATGATGTAAGATATAAGAAAATAATAATAATTTTTAGTTTATCAAGGGTTTGTGATGTAGGGAGAGGAATATATGAGGCACTGATACCAAGGGCTCAAGTAGAAAGAAAATATTTTGGAAATGATAATGGCAACAAATGTAGAAAAGTGCTTGACACAATGGATGGATGGATTGTGATAAGAGCTGGAAGAGATGTGATAAAAAATAAGATAAAATAAGAACTGGAAGAGATAAAATGATAAAAAAAGCTCTTTCACATATATATATGAAAGTCTCTGGAATTGTTGCACTAGCCAACCCAGTCTAACACTGGGTCTAGCTACAATGATGGATCTCAACACAGAGGGGACGTTACGCCACAAAGAGGCAGAGAGGAAAGTCATGGGGTGATGGTTTTAGATACTGATGTGATGCAGCTATGGGCCAAGGAAGAAAGATTGCCAGCAGGCACATGAAGCCTGGAGAGATGAATGGAAAGGATTCTTCCTCAGAGCCGCCAGAAGGAGCCAGTCCCTTCAACACCTGGGTTTTTGACTTCTAGCCTCTAGGACTGTGGGAGACAATTTTCTGGCGTTTGAAGCCACTCAATGTGTGCTAAATTTGTTAGTGCAGGTCTAGAGAACTAAGGAGGAATTGTTTCAGGGTAAGATTTACAAAAACATCATGAAATTAAAGAAACTGGAGGAGCCTGTGGTTTAAGAAATGTTTGACAGTTCATGGTACAAGCATCAGAGTGATAGTATTAGCTGAGCGCTGGTAATCATATGTAGTCAGATGCTTGTCTGGCCAAATTAGCACCAGTCTCAGAAACCACAACAATAACGCTTTCCATCAATTGCTTTCGAAATCTCATGGAAATGAAATCATGATGATTGTGAAGGTAATCACATTTTCCCCCCTGGACTTTATAACCCAACATTGGTGGGTGTCTTTATTTGAGCAGATAGGTAATATCATTTTATTACTGATGTATGAATGAAAGTAAAATACATGGCTACTGATGGAGGCTACAATTCTGCCACTGCAAAATGAGCTCCCCTGGCTGAGAATCATCTGCACATTCCCTGTTGGAGACAAAGGAAATGAACATTTAAAGACAATTTTAAAGTTTATTTTAATACTATGCAGAAGTAAATGATTATATCTGACTCTGGGTTTCTGTGAGAAAGTCCAATATTTTGTTCTAACATTTTCCCATCAAACATAGTAAAAAAAGTTGGGTTGATGTGTTCTGCAATCTGACATTTAAGCTTATGTTTTTAAATTTTTCATGTTTCTCATGTTTCTGATTCATGATATTGTGCAACGAAAGCATCTCTATTTCACTTAGTATTCTGTTGAATCTGCAGAGATCTTGCTACTTTAAATGTATATGCACCGTTCTACCAGCATAAAAATCAGCCATTAAATTGGAATGATGGAGTAGTTATTTCTGGGTGTGAAAGAGATTAGCCAGGCTTACTTCCTCCCGCAGAGACTACCTAGCTGACATGCTGCACGTTGACAACCAAATAAGAGATTGACAGATGCAAAGAACGCTCATGTCCTGTCAGACATCCATTGGATTTTTCCAAATATAGTAAACGATCTTTGGCGTTTTAAGATGCAGTGCAGTAATGCTACCAATCCATTAATTACTAAAGGCACAAAGGAAGGTCCTTAACCATGATGTGGATGGATAGCTATTTAGGAAACTAAGGGCTAGAAAGAGAGCTATTTAGTATTAATGAGGTTATAGAGTAACTTGATTCATTATGGCAAGTAGCTGAAATTGAATGGAACAAAGTTCATTACTAGATCTGATTTCCAGAGTGAGAAACAGTGAAGATGTTGTGTACAAAAATACCTCCCTCACAGCGTCACTTGTATTTATTTCCTTAAGATTTCTTATCAGTAAACGTTATCCTCTTCCTAAATGCTTTTCTTAAGGCAGTATACAGATATTTGAAAAGAAATCATTTATGAGCTGCACAATGAAACAGAAAACTATAATTATTTATTTTAATAATTCCTGTAATACAATTGTGAAAATGGTGTGAAAAGGGTTGGGGAAAGTAGAAAATCACCATTAACATCAGCCAAAGAATATGACTATGATGTAGATCTCAGATAAGCCTCTATCCTCCGACCCGATTGCCAATTCTGACATGACCTCTGTCTCTCACGGCGCTCTGCTTCTCTGCTGTATTCCAGCATTCGTGAAAGTGGCCACTGAGCACTCCCAGACAGCATTTTGGTTTATTAGGGAGGTAACAAGTTACAATTCCTGATCAGGAAAGCTCCCGATACAATTCTTCAATCAGGACAGCCTTTTCTCAGCCACGGCTCCAGAGACACCACTCTCTGCTCCTGCGCCCTCAGCCTGGCCCCTAACCTGCTCTGGCAAGTGGTACCAACTCTTGAACTGTGTCAACAACAGCTCAGAGGTACCCCACTTCTCCAACCCGCCTCTTGCCAAAGGCATTCCGATATCTCACTCTGTGGGCTGGGAAGTCCACCGCACCATTTCCTTGCAGTCACTTGGCTCTGCGTCTGCTGCTGCTATTTCTGTCACTGGTCCTCACTGCTGCTCCTTGTCTCCCGTGTCATAGGTGTCTATCTCCTGGCTCCAGGAAGTTCAGCATAGAAAGGTCAGCTCCAAAGGATGCACTAACTCTTCCTTCTTGATTATAGTACGATCCTTCTTTCTAACTCTGGGGTGGCTCATTTTTATACTGCACTGTAGGCCCTGCAGGCTGGCATAAGTTACCAACCCCCATATTACCATATCATGCGCCTATTTGCATGGTCCGACCCCTAGAAGTCATCTTATCAACAAGCTATCCAACCCTTTTGGTGTACCACAGACACCTCATAATTGCATAATCATGCTCAGTCATTTAGTACGATTAATAAAGAATATAGCTGGAAGGGCCGTGTTAAGTAATTCACTGAACTGCAACCATCTTACTTCTTTAAAAAAAAAAAACTGACCTTACCTTAAAATTCTTTCAATGACAAGATGCAAAAATCTCATCAAGCTCGTTGCTGTTTACTTTCCACGACCAATATCATTAAAATGAAATGCCGAGAATTCAATTCATGTAAATTTTTTTCAGTTAAATTATTTATAATAGGAAATTCACCTTTCTGAAGTGAAATAAATGCAAATTTATGTTGGTATATGGCTAGAGTGGTAAAAAGTCTTCAAGGAAATGTAAAATGTAATTGGAAAATATAGGAATGATGTTTGGGTGATGCAACAAACCAATCAGCATAAATTGTCTCGCTTCCAAAATGATCACTAATATTGATTCTATATTGTCCATAAGAGTCATATTTTTCTATTTAAGACACATACTCTAAAGGAAATTAAGATCAGCAAGAACCATGGGCTCAAGCTAATCTGAATAATGTGGACATTACAACTTTACTACGTCCCCACCCCTCAGGAGAGATCTTTAATGACATACTGAACACAGAAGACACGTTATTTAGCTTCCCTAACTGGCAATCTTGTGACTTTGGCTGTTATGTTAACACTCTGAATATCATCCCCCTCATCTTTACTAAAACAAAAATTTCAAATTCACAGCCATCAAGGTGACTGTGACTCATTGAGACCCTGCATCTTTAATTAGTCAGAGTTTACATAGACCACATATTAAGTATAAGGCCTGAGACTATCGTAAGCCTTTTAAAAGTATCAGGTGAAAGAGTGTATTGAGAATTCTTGGTACATTAAAAGTATTACAGGGTGGCCTTGCTTTCCTATAAACATGAATTCAAGATCGCCTACGGAGAATTCATATCGATTCAAATGCAAAGGCTACTCAAGCCGGGCTGCTGTGACTGCTCCTAGTCAGTGGATTTCTCAGAAGCATGGAACCGACTAACATTTCTGAGTTCCTCCTACCTAGGCCTTTATATGTTGTGGGTGTGCGCCATGGAGAAGTTCTGGCTCACCGCAGCTCCGTGGGTAAAGTCCTGTGACATCTTCACAGCTGCTGCTGCGTTTGAGTCCACTTTTACAGCCGTCTTCCAGAGGCCCTTCCTGTTTCTTCTGATGCTCTTCTTCAATGAGCAGGGTGCCCTTTTCCAGGGGTGGGTCCCTCCTGAGGACATGTCTGAAGAATATAAGGGAAGTTTTTGTTTGTTCTGGAATTCCATAGTCTGTTAAACATTCTTCGAAAACACCACAATTCAAAGCTGTCAGCCCTGCGCCAGCCCTGGTTCCTCATGGTCCCACTTTCCCAGGCGTACGAGGGGACTGAACAAATCCCAGCGTGAGTCAGGTGCACCTTAGTTCGCAAAGCAACATCCTTGCTCTTTGATACATTGTATGGGCTGACTTAATCCTCTAAATAATTCATAGAAATACATTTTGATAGCCACATTTTATAAATGAGACATGAGATTGCGCGGCTTGAGGAGTCCGGAACAGTTGAGTGTCCTTTGGCAGTTTCTGTCCTCCCGGAGCCTCATTCTGCACATACAAAACAAGTAGCTATCTAATCGACAGCTGGAGAAGCAAAGAGAAGTGAGGTCACACTCAGGAATCAAGCGCAGGAAGGCACTCGATAAACAACAGCTTGGGCGAAGTGAAGCAGCGAAAAGATACAACTTTTTCATGGTTCCTTCAACGCGTTCAGAGATTTAGAACAATTGGTGCTGTCAGTCGCACAGTAGAACGTACATGTAGAATTAAAAAAGGTTTTGTTCTTAAACAGGATGAGCATGCAGAAAAAAAGTGTCTGAGGGGAGAAAATAGATGTGAAATATGTCTTTCAATAACAGTCTGATTGTTTTCCTAACAGATTCTACCAGTGCATTCAACATAAGATGAGCATGTGTCCTTGGGTCTTCTGCTTGTTTGTCTTTATTGTTTTCAATGGTCCTCATAGAATAATTTTCAAATGTGTAAAAACCCCATTAAATGTAAAACACTGAATTCTTTATTAGAAAGTCATGGAAACTATATCATTAGCTTTACTTGCTATTTAGAAATTGAGTAAGGAAGCACTTTTAAATATCTAGAAAACCAAATTCATGACCTCAGAAAAGGCAATAATTGTGTAAATTAAAATGCTTTCCCCCACTCCAGTCGGTACCTTAATCTTCGGGTGTAACTGCTGTTTGCAATATGAGTAACCTGAAGGAAGAATCACACATCATTTTACCTTAGTGCCAGCAAACTCTCTCCAGTTGGCAGCTATTAATTTCTAGTCAAATTATCCTGGAATAGGGTCACAGAGAACTGATGGTTTTATTTTACATTCTAGGCAGTGCTGTGTCCCCACTGAAAGCAGTACTTTGTAAAGAAACTGCAGCCAAACATGCTGCGTGTCCTCTCGGGAAATCGTAGCCAGCTCATTTCCTGTACGGACCCCTCGCCTGCTCTCACTTCCCCCGAACGACAGTAAAATCATCACCGCTTTGTTTAGATATTTGTGGCAAGGAGTGAAATGTTGTATTCTTATTGTTTTGAATCACTGTGACCTCGGGTACAAAAGAAGAATGTCATCGCCAGGCCTGTGCCATCTCCACCATCATCGCTAGCTTTGAGTCAATTGGGGCAGCCACTGTGCCCGTCTATCTTGTTGAAGGTCTCCCTTTATTCAGTGACCTTCTACTTAGCATGGCATCAAGGAAGTGGTCCCTCCTACTGTCATACTCATAGGACCTGGGAAGAATTCTCGCTGAAAGTGCAACCAGAATGCTCCTGCCGAGCATACTCTGCGCTTCTTTCAGGACAGGGGTAGTCCTTATTTTGGTATGCAATATTCATTGCCAACACCAGAGTTCCTTATTTCCCTCACTGGTGGTTCCACATTCATGAGTATTTTATGCAATTGACAGTACCCTGGGTCGAGTCAGGTGGCCCTTAATCCTCAAAAAGGCATCTTGGCTCCTTATCGCTTTCAAAGGCCTTTTGCAATTGATTAACTCAATGCAATATGTTGTTTGCGTTCTTGACTGGTTCCCAATAAAATGAAATCCTTCACAGCTTCAATAGTTTCTTCATTTAGCATGTATCATGATGTTTATTGGTCCAGTTGTGAGAGCATGGGCTTTCTTTATGTTGAGGTACATCTCTTACTGAAGACTGCAGTCTTTGAGCTTCATCAAGGTGCTTGAAATCCTTTCTGCTTCAGCATGTAATGTGGCATCACCTGCGTATTTCAGATTATTAATTAGTTTCCTTCCAGTCCTGATATGGCCTTCTTCTTATAGCTCAATTTCTGAAATAATTTGCTCAGTTTATAGATAGATTAATTACAGTGAAATTACGCAACCCTGACCCACACCTCTCTTAATTGCAACCATACAGTGTCATCTTGTCCCATTGGTCTGTGTCCAGGGCATACATGAGTGAGAGGTCAACATTGAGACACTGACGGAGATAGGATTGGGACAAAGAATGTGAGGTTAAGAGCGGCTTTATTAGGGCAGGGAAAGAGCTGCCAGGCTGGAAGGGAGAGCAGAGAAAGGGACAGGAGCATCTTGAGCTCCTGGGAGGTTCCAAGACCCAACGAGTTGGTTCAGGGAAATCACAGCTTGTCGGTGAGGCCGTGGGAGATATACATGCAGGGCTCGAGATAGGGAGGTAGACGTTGACAAAAAGAAGAGAGATTTTTTTCCTTGCAGCTGCAGGTCCTTGAGTCAAGATGCGATCCATGGGAAGTGCCTTTATTGTTTACCGACCCACCTACTCCCTGGAGTGTTGGGACAGGGGCTGCACAACCTTGGTGGAGAGACAAGCTCCTTGGAATGTTGGGGCAGAAGATGCATACTTCAATAGGTCATTTATCCTCCTGAGAGGCTGGCAATGGGGGCCTTGAATTTCTATCCTCCTGAGGAGCTGGAGGCAGCTGCCTAATCTGGACCCGGCCCAAACAATGAGCACAATTAAGTGTCTGGAATTCCTACCTTTCACAATGTTATGCATAATTCGTTATAATCCACAGTCAAATGCCTTTGCAAATGCCTTCACTGGTATTAAAATACAGGTAAGCATCTTTCTGGGATTCTCTTCTATCATGACATGATAATGATATCCCTAGCATTTCTGGCAGTATCTCCTTGTTGTATTTACTACAATCATTTTCAATTATTTTCAGCAAAATTTTACTTGTGTGTGGTATTAATGATACTGCTTGATAATTTCAACTACACAATTAAGGATCTCTTCCAGTTCCTCAGCCAGGTTGCTGTCATTGAAATGTCTTGGCAAATAATGCAGTGTTGCAACATTCAAAAAACATCTCAATTGATATTCTGTCAATTTCTGGAAAAGCTTGCTGCTCGCCATTGCTTGGGCTTCGTCCTTCAATACCATCAGTTCATGATCATATGCTACCTCCTAAAATGGCTGACTGTATGATAAATAATTTTGGTACCATCTTTGGATTTTTCTCTTCTTTTTATGCTTTCTATATCACTCAATGTTTTGTCCACAGAATCCTTAAAAATTGCAAGATGAGCCAGTCAGTTTTCAGGGTAGCAATGATGAAACATACAACTTTCCTCTACTTCTTAAATTTCTTCCTCCACCCATTATCATGATCCCAATTCTACCGTATAAATCTGGCTAGACCATAGGATGTACACTGGTACTGGAAACATAGGGAATCCAGGACAGATGATCCTTTCTGGACCAGTGGTGAGGGTGGCGATACCTGGAGGGTGGAGGGAAGGTTGGGTAGAATGGAGGAGCTGATTACAAGGATCTACATATAACCTCCTCCCTGAGGGACGGACAACAGAAAAGTGGGTGAAGGGAGACATCGGACAGTGTAAGATATGACAAAATAATAGTAATTTATAAATTATCAAGTGTTCATGAGGGAGGGGGGAGTAGGGAAGGAGGGGAGAAAATGACGAGCTGATATTAAGGGCTCAAGTAGAAAGCAAATGCTTTGAGAATGATGATGGCAAAAAATGGACAAATGTGCTTGACACAATGGATGGATGTATGGATTGTGATAAGAGTTATATGAGTCCCTAATAAAATGATTTTTTTAATTGCAACTGAAGGCTTCTTCTTCTTTCAATTCTTTTCAGATATGTCAAGTGTGGTGTGTTCATTTGTTCATTTTATAATACTTTTCCTTATCAGCCACCATTTGAAATCTTCTGTTTAGCTCTTTTGGTATCAGCTGGTATCAGCTCTTTTGCTTCATCATTTCTTACATTTGCTTTAGCTCTTCTATGTTTAAGAGTTCTTCTGACATTCATTTTAGCCCTTTCTTTTTAATGAAATTTTTAATTTCCTCGTGTGCAATGTCCTTGATGCCATCTGAAAATTCTTATTGCTTTTTTCACTAGTGTTCAATTAGTATCAAATCTATGCTTGAGATAGTCTCTCATTTCAGGTGGGAGCTACTCAAAGTTGTACTTTGGCTCTCATGACTTGTTTTAATTTTCTTCAGCTTTGACTCAAATTTCCATAGGAAAGTGGGTGGTCCTATATGCCTGATGGCATTGATTTTTCCATTGTCTCTTTCCTCAGAGGAAGTCAGTTTGATTCCTATGCGTTTCATGCAACGAGGGCCCTTTGTGTAGTTGTCAGTGTTATTAAAAAGGTCATTTTCCAATGAATAAATTATTGATTTTGTAAAAGTCTATTATATGATTTTTTGCATCAGTTCTACCATGAAATTAATATTTTCCTACTTCTAATCATTCTGTGTTTCCAGATTTTGCATTCTAATCACCAGTAAAGATCAATGCATCGCCATTGCATATTTGCCCAATTTTAAATTGTGCAAATTGTTAAACATTTTAAATTTCTTCATCTTTGGCCTTAGTAGTTGGTTTATAATTTTTGTAACTGTCATAATAACTCATCTTTCTTGTAGATGAAGGAATATTATCCTAACACTGACAGCATTGTACTTCAGGATAAATTCTGAAATGTTCTTTCTGACAGTGCATGGTTGCCATCCCTCTTCAATTCGTCATGTTTGCATAGTAGTCAGCTAAAAGGGACTGGCATATGACAATTTGAATCAGACAATCACCTGACCTACTGTGCATCCAAGTGTATCTTTCATTTTTTACTATTTCCGATTTTTCTAGATTCATAGTTTGTCCATTCCACACTCTAATCACTAATGAAAGTTTGCAAATTTTTCTTCTCATCAGCAAATGTAGGTCCTGAAAGCTTGACGGCATCTATGTTTTTGTTGTTGACTCTACTTTGAAGAGGCAGTTCTTCTTTCCTATTTGGAGTGCCTTCCAACCAAAAGGACTCTTCTTTCAGCACAGTGTAAGCTATGTCAGACTGTGATTCAGAAGGTTTTCACTGGGCTAGTTTTCAGAAGTGAAGCTTCTTCCCAGTTTTGCTTAGTGTGGAAGCTCCACTGCAACCTGTCCACTATGGGCATTTGCTGGCAGGTGAAATATCAGTGGCCTGGCATCCAGGATCATAGTAACATGCAAGTCATGTTATAAGACACAAACTGACAGACAAAGGCTGGGAGTGAGATGTATAAAAAATTGAACTTAGCTAAAATTACATGTCTGGTTATATGTCTGCACCAGGAACTTAGGCTGTAACTCTTTTTCTTCGCTCTTCAGTCCGCCGTGTGCTATCGTCTGGGCACTGTAGCATATGGAGATGCATAAGGAGCTCTGACTATACAGTGACAACAGTGCTGTGCTCCCCAACAAAAGGTCAGTGGTGGGAAGCCAGGAATGACTAAAGAGTTTTGTTAGCGAAAGGCATTTTTTCCTCAGTTCCAGATAGTTGATCCTTGTAATATGGGATATATCATGGTTGAATTAATAACGTTAGTCAACTAATAGGCAATTCTTTCACTTGACTCACAGAAAATTTAGCCAAATTCCGTTTTATCCTGTGGCCTGTGTACAATGCCAAGCAATTCTTTTTAGATTTTGCAAAAATTGTGGTGCTCATTCATGTGCACAAATTAGATTAAGTATAAGAAGCTTGTTGGAATTTAATAGCTGCAGGATGAATTTAAAGAGCACCACAGTATAACGGAAACAGCATGATGTTTGCATTCTGAAGACCTAGTATCCATGTGGCCATGCAGCAAAGTGTGTTGCTTTGTCCTGCGTTTGGATCCTGGAGCCACCAGCAGCCTGCCTTCTGGCTTGTGCCAGCCTTGGATTTATTCACTTTTGCCAGTCACAAACCTGACCTGCTGACCTTGAATCTGTCTGAATCTGCAGCCTGTGGTGCTCCTGCTGATACTTGGTTTATCAGCTGTTGAAGCTATGTGAGTTAGGAGAAGCCTCCAACTTAACATCTGACTTGAAACTAACTTGGGCTTACCCATTTCTGCGGCTAAGTGAACCATGTGCCTGATGTAAAGTTATGCCTACATACACATGCAGAAACATCTCTAGTTTGCTTCTCTAGAGAACGTCACCTGACACATGGACTACAAAGCACCAACATATCATGATAATTTTAGCAACTTTATTGAGACATAATTTGAATACTAGTCTAAAAGTATGTATTTCCATGGTTTTTAGTATATTGACAGTTTTGAGCAACAATCTCCATAATCTAAATTTAGAACATCCTCAACTCCCTAAAAAGTAGCCCACACCAATTAGCAGTTACTCTCAATGTCCCCTTCTTTTCCCACTTCCATTTGCAAACACAACCTAATTAATTTTTATTGCTATTGATTCAGCTATTCTGGATATTTTGTATAAACATAATTAGATAATATGTAGTCTTTGGGATTGCTTTCTTTCCATTAGGATAATGCTTTGAAAAATCATCCATACTCTATTTTATGTCAGTGTTTAATTTCTTTTAATTGTCAAAAGAAACTTCACTGTATGGCTTACCATTACGTACATAGACTCTCAATTCAAGAACCCACCCAGTATAATATTGCTAATCATGCATTTTTTTGACCAAGTTTATTTTAGCACTCAGTGACCCTGGCTGAATGGTACAGACCACCTGGATTTTAGATTTTGTCTTTCAAGGTGGACAGCACTTTTCATAATCCACATCAGAATTATGTGATTTGAAAACCCCACTATGGGACAGGACTTTACCTTAAACATAACTCTTGCAAAGAAAGGAACGTAAACACTCCATTGGAGTTAAAGCTGAAACACCCCAGTGTGAGAAGCAGCAGAACCCTGCAGCCTGAAGTAGGACATTTGGATGCTCGTGGACGTTGGCTCAAATCTCTGGCTTTTGAGGTTTCCCATTAATTGGCAACTGAAGACTGCCATGTACTGGCCAATTTCACCCCACCTTGTCTTCTGTGACATGTGTTAGTCCTGCAGACGTGATTTTCCATTTGTGAATCAATGTGGCTGAAATTGTTGCCCTGTGTCTAGCCCTCATTTTTTTCTTAAGCAGCTTTAAATTACTGAAGTTTATATCCTGTACAAGTGAACATCCCATGTATTTAAGTGTAAAAAGCATTCCCACATATGTATATTTTTCCTTTAAAGTTTGTGCCATTGCCTAGATAAATTATGCTATTATGAGAATTACCCAATGTCTCATGCAGGTTACTTAAATTATTTCACAGATGGTGATGATTTTGCCTCTAGAGTGGGAACTAGGGTTAGAAATGTAAACATTAGATACACAAATGGATTTTGAACTCACAATCATAAGCATTAATCAAAGGACAAATAGTTTTGATGATGTGGCCCTTTCTCAATACTTGCCTCATGAAGAGCACACTGAAGACAGTGGTGCCATAGCAAATGGTAATGAAGAAATCAGATGGTGCCCAGCTATCAGAAAGAAAAGAGTCTTGGATCTTAAAGGCTTGTCATAAAACAAGCAGCCATTTAAATGAGGAGATGCTCTGTTCACAGTGAAGGCACACACCAGCCCATGTAATCCAAGGATTGTAAATAATAAAATTCAAGTTCAGAAGAGAAGATTGTACTAGAGCTTAACATCTGAGCACGTGGTTTGTGCAAGATGGTGGATAAAAATTAAAGATTAAAAGGTATTTTCAGAGCCTACACAGAATTAGACCTCCATAGAATTCCCTTGGAAAATTGACCAGCTATATAAATACTCTTCTGCTCAGAGTGCATTGGAGAGTAGACTACTTCAGTACTAGTTAAGTTAAATTTGAATATATTATCATTTGTTTTCCCTTAGACTATTTTAATAGGTTCTAGTTTCTATTAACTTCTGCTTTCTCTTGAATTGAGGTTTTTCTGTGTTGCACTTTGTTGTCATTATCAATTTCTTATGTATGATTTTCTCTATATGAAATATAAGATAGGTAAATCGATAGAGACAGTAAATACATTTATAGTTCTTTAGGGTTATAGCAGAGGAAACAGGGTGGTAACACCGAGCTAACAACAAGGGACACAAGAATGATGAAAATGTTCTAAAACTGATTATGGTGATAATTGAACAATCTTTGGAAAATATATTAAATCATTAGATTGTATGGTACATGATTGATATGTTAACTAATCTGTTAAAAATACGCAGTTGTACAGATACGTTGTTGTTGTTAGGTGACATCAAGTCAGTTCTGACATACTGCGACCCTCTGTGCCATTCTCACAATGGCTGCTGTGTTCGGCCCATTACTGCTGCCACTCTGTCCCCTCTGGCACGCTCCTTCTCCTGACCACTGGTCCAAGGTATGTCAGACGGTCACCCTTACCTCTAAGTAGCACTCTGGTCCCATTTCTTCCGAGACAGATTTGCTTTCCCTTTCAGCAGCCCATGGTGCTTCCAGTATTCTTCTTTGGCATCACAATTAACATGTATCAATTCTTCTTTGGTCTTCCATCTTCAGGGTCCAATTTCACATGCACAAGGCAATTCAAAATACCATGGCTTGAGTCAGCCACACCTTAGTCCTCAAAATGACATCCTTTCCAATACCCTAAAGAAGCCTTCTGCAGCGGATTTACCCAGTGCAATGCGTCCTTTGACCCCCTGACTGCTGCTTCCGTGAGCTTGATTGTGGACCTAAGCAAGACAAAATTCTTGGCAACTTCACTATTTTCTCCATTTATCATGACGTTACCTACTGGTGCGGTTGTGAGGATTTTGCTGTTCTTTGTATTGAGTTGTAATTCAGAAAGAAAATTGCATATTCGTCAGCAAGTGCCACAGATCCTCCTCACTTTCAGCAAACAAGGTTGTGTCATCTGCACATCTCAGGTTGTTAGTAAGCCTCCCTCCAAGCCTGACGCTGCACGTTTTCTCATGTAATCCAGCGTCTCTGATGATTTGCTCAGTAGACAGATCGAATACATATGGACATATGGTGATAGGATGCAACCCTGATGTCCACCTTTCCTGATTTAAACCACACAGCATGCCCTTATTCTATTTGCACAACTGCCTCTGGATCCATGTACAAGTTCTGCATAAACATAAGACGTGTTCTGGAATGCCCATTGTTCCCAAGGCTCTCCATAGTTTTTTTGTGATACACTCAATGAAACACAAGTAATCTTTTTTCTGATATTCTCTGCTTTTAGACAAGACACAACTGACATAAGCAAAGATATCCCTTGATCAATATACTCTTCTGAATTGTTGGATCATCTTCAGCAACATTTTACTTCATGTGATATTAATGATATTATCTATAATTTGAGTATTCTGCTTGGTCACCTTGTTTTGGAGTGGATACAAATGTGGCTCTCTTCCATTCAGTTGTCCAGGTAGCTGTCTTCCATAGACCAATGAATGCTTCCAATACTGCATAAGCTTGTTTAAGCATTTCAACTGATATTCCATCATCTCCTGGATCCTTCTTTGGGGCTAATACCTTCAGTGCAACTTGGACTTCTTCCTTCAGTACTGCTGGTTCTTGCTCGTATGTTGCCTCCTGAAGCAGTTGATGATGACTAGTTCTTTTTGGTACAGGGACTCTGTATATTCTTTCTTTTGATGCCTCCTGTTTAAGACAATATTTTTTCCAAAGAATTCTTCAATATTGCAACTTGAGGCTTTAATTTTTTTCTTTAGTTCTTTCAGTTTGATATGCTGAGTGCATTATTCCTTTAGATTTTATAACCCCAGGTCTTTTCACATTGCATTATAATATTTTACTTTGTCTTCTCAAGCTGCCTTTCAAATTTTCTGTTGGGCCCTTTGGTTTTAATATTTCTTCCATGTGCCTTAGCTACACTGTGATTAAGAACAAGTCTTAGAGTCTCTTCTGACACCCACATAGACACCCTCTTCTGACACCCTCTTTCCTACCTTTTTAATGACCTTTGCTTTCTTCATGAATGATGTTCTCGATGTCTTCCCACAGCTCATCAGGTCTTCTGTCATTATTGCTCAATGCCAAACCTATAATTGAGATGTGCTAAAAGTTCAGGTGGAGTGAACTCAAGATCCTATTTGGGGTGTCATGGACTCAATTTTCTTCAACTTCAACCTGAACTTAAATATGAGCAATTGATGGTCTTTTCCAATAATCAGTCCCTGGCCTCATGTTAGCTGCTGATATTGAGGTTCTCTATAGTCTTTTCCCACAGATACAGTCAACTAGATTTCTGTGTGTTCCATCTAGAGAAGTCCATGTGTAGAGTCACCATTTGTGTTGTTGAAAAAAGTATATGCTATTAAGAAGCCATTGGTCATATAAGACTCTATCACCTGATCTTTAGTTTCATTTTTTCACAAAACTCATATTTTTCCAATTATTTCTTTTTCTTTGTTTCCAACTTTTACATTCCAATCACCAATAATTATGAATGCATCTTAGTTCCATTTCAGAATGATGTTGATAAAATTCTTCAATGTCTTTATCATTAGTTTTTGTGATCGCTGCATACATTTGAATAATAGTATTTATTGGATTTACTTGCCTGCAGATAAATATTACCCTATCACAGACAGCATTGCACTTCAAGATAGATCTTAAAATATCCTTTTTGATGATGAATGAGACACTATGCCTCTTGAATCTCTCATTTCCAGCATTGTAAACTATATGATTTTCTGATTCAATAAGGCCAGTATCAGTTAATTTCAGCTCACTAATACCTAGCAAATCCATCCTTAGAAGTTCTATTTCATTTTAGACAAATTCCAGTTTTCCTAGATTCATACTTGTTACATTTCATCTTCCAATTATTCTTGGTGTTTGCAAGTGTTTCTTCTCCTTTTCAGCGGCGCCTCATCAGCAAAGGAAGGTCACAAAAGCTTTACTCCAGCTGCATCACTGTGGTCCATTCTGCTCTGAGAAGGCAGTCTTCCCCAAGTACTTCAGCTATAATGTGAGGGCCGTGCCCTCTGACCTGGGAGACTCTTTCTCTGGAACTGTCTCTGACCATGTTCTGTTGATGTTAATGGGTTTTCCGTATGTGACAGTGCTGTGCTTCAATATATAAGGTATTCAGTGGTTCACTCCACAGAAGCGGACAGCATCTTCTTTCTTGATAGTCTGTGCTTAGTCAGGAAGCTCTGCTGAACTCTGTTTATTGTAGGTGACCTTGTTGGTTTTTGAAATACCACTGGCATGGCTTCAAGAATCACAGCAACACAGAACCACAACAGTAGGACAAACTGACGGACAGGTGATGGAGAAAAATGTATATGCACATAAAATATCTTCTTGAACTTACACTCTTTGTGGTTCTAAATAAGTTAATGTTTCTGATAGGTTTTGTGTCAACTTGGCTGGAGCAAGATTCCCAGTGGTTTGGTAGTTATGATTTATCATGTGATCTAACACAGTGTAGTTAACTCCATAATGGAATCTACTACGAGCAGCCAGTCTTTGAAACAAGATTAACGTGTTATGCAACATCTTTACTAAGGTCACAGATGGATGTAATGGAAAGGATGTTTCCTAGGGTGTGTGTCCTACGTCCAATATAAATGGGACATTGTGGGAAAGTTTGCTTTGCTTTCTGCTGAATCTGTCTCCTGTATCTGGCTCATCAACCTCTGGTTCTGTGGACTTGAGCCAATTTTCTGCCCTATTGCCTACTGATCCTGGGAGTATTCTGGGCCCCGTCATCTGACCTGCTGACTGTGAATTAATTTGCTTCTGCAGCCACAAGCCTGATCTACTAATCTTGGATTTGTCTGTCTCAGCAGCCACTCAGAAGACCATCATGTGGTCTTCCTACTGATCTTGGAATTACTATTCCCTGAAGCTACATGAGTCAGGAGAAACCTCTAGCCTAGCGTCTGGTTCACAGACTTGAATCCTGCTTGAACTTGGACATGCTCACGTCTATAATTGTTAGGCATTTTCTTAATATAAATACCTTTATAAGTGTCACCAGGTTTGCTTGCCTAGTGAACCCGACCTACACCAATGTTTAACAGATTAAGATTAGAAGACTTTATATTTGGGATTTCTTAATTCTTTGAAAAATCGTCCATAAGTGATTCCTTTTACAGGGATTACAAATGACTAGATATGTTTTAAATAAAGCCATATTATTTTTAAACTTTAAAAATGTCTATCCTTCAACTCTGGGACATTGGCTCCAGGTTTTCTTACTCTAATGTTCAGGGATAGTAGGCATTCAAGCAACATGAAGACTTTAATCAGGGCTTGCACAGATGCATCCGGAAAACGATAGAGGCAGAGATGAATTCAAGCAAATGTGTACTGTTCTTGAAGCCGTAATTTGGTTGAAAGTAGGTTACTTCCAGAATACAAGGTAGAAGAGCTGTTTTAACCTTAGGGGAAAGCAACTTGCTTCCATCTTACCAAGGTGAACCTAACCTATACATTTATCTTTACATAATAAATTCAGTTGCCTCCATTTTAATGTAGCCAGAGTGCATTAAACAGAAGTAAGATACACAGAGTAAAAATCTAATACATTAGATGATTCAAAGATATCTGCATTCTTTTCCAACAGCAAAAACAAATTAATTTGGTTTCTTGCTTTGGCATTTATGAATGCTAATTTAATCACACAAATTTAGACTTCCTGTGAGAGAATTTAAAACCACGTTGTGAACATCATTTTCACATAAGGTTTGTTCCTTTTTCCTGAATTAAGAGGACAAAAAATAAATAAAACTCCATGCCTGTATTAAACCCCAGGCAAAATGAGCACAGCCCTGCCATCTCCTATTAGGTTGATTCAGGACTCTGGGGAAGCAAGTCGCCATCTGGACGAGCGTATGCATGGTCAAAGGGAGGCCGGGAGGGTGTCCTCAAGGAGACCCCAGCTGACGGAGCAGCCACCTGTTACCGAACGAGTGTAGGCACATGAGATGGTATTCATCACAACCCATCTGCTTCTCGTCTCGGGAAAGCGGGTACAGTTGACAATAGGAGAGGACTGGCGCAGGGAGGCTAAGCAGACACGTCCAGAAGCAGACCATGGCTGGACGATAAAGAAAGCAGGTGAGAAGGACAATTCGGAAAAATCCCAAGGGGAGTGGCGGCGGATTGGGAGGAGTGGGAGAGCAGGAAAGCCGTAAGAGCAGCTAACCCCAAATCAAACTCCCTGCCATCGAGGCCGTTCGGACGGGTTTCCAGCACTAAATCTACACGTCAGTAGAAACCTCATCTTACCTCCATGGAGCAGTTGGTGGTTTCAAAGTGATCACCTTGTGGCTAGCAGTCTAACCCATGCCCCAGTGGGCGGAGGGCCAGTGTCGAGGATCGGTCTCACGGCGGCAGAACGGGCTGTTCTACGGACCCATTGAACTCGAGGGCCTGGATCCCGAGATGGTGTCTGTGGCTTCAAGATAGCCAGAGAAGCGTGGAGTAATTCAACTCTGGAGTAAAGCATGAATATAAAATTCAAAGATAATTTTGTAGCCTCAATAACAAATGGTAATAATATCCAATGTTCACTAGCACTGAATAAATACTTTGCAAATGGTAACTAATTCAATCCTCTGTCATAACCCTCTGAACGAGTCCCGGTGGCATAGCGGTTACTTGTTGGGCTGCTCATCCCAAGATCAGCAGTTTGAAACCGCCAACCCCTCCTTGGGTGAAAGACAGACTTTCTACTCCTGTAAAACGTCACAGTGTCAGAGACCCACAGGAGCAGGTCTCCCCTGTCCGGTTGGGTAGCTGTGAGTCAACATCGAGCTGTGGCAGTGAGTTTGCTTTGCATTATAACTCTTTAAAATAGATATTCTTATCAATCCCCACTTGCAGAAGAGTCAGAGTAGGCTCAGTGAGTTTTAGTAACTTATTCTGAGTCGCAGAAGAAGTGGTGAGGTTGGTTCTGCGCGCCTGGCCATGACCAAGCCACTTTCCTTTCCTGCTCCCTCCCCCCTCTGAAGGCAGAAACGGGGGGGCCCTTGGTTAGAGCACCCTGATATTTGGGTTTACACAGACTTGACAGCTTCAGTGATGAAATGTGAAATAATTAGGAAGAGGGCGACAGAAGGAACTTAGGCACAGTAACGTGCTGACAACAGTGACAATGGTGAGACACTTCCCTTAGTGAACTCACAGGCAACAGACATCGAAGAGACAAAAGTAGATTAATGTTGTTGATCCAGAGATCTCATGAGACTACTCCTAGAGATGCTTAGAAATAAATGTTGGAGAAATAAGATGTTTGAGATGGGGACAGGAAGGAACTGAGGCCTCACAGTGGTACAGGTAAATGTCAGCGTGCAGCAAAAGCAGGCGTGAATGTTAATGTGGCCTCATTGCTAGCAGACTGGGGAGGCCTGAGGCCACCTCGTGTGCTATATACACGGGACTACGGGAGAGCAAAAGGAGAGCAACAAAGCGTCCCCTTCAATCATGTCAAGCACAGCTGCCAATACGTTTTGCTAGGATAGTTTGTAATCTTCCAATGCCTTTTGGATCCAGGTTTAATTTTATAAATATTAACATAAATATTGAACTTTAAACATACCAGTATATTCAGGGGGCTTAGCCTTTTTGCTACGGATCATGCTCACCATGTGCCAAGTTGTCTACCTTTTTCTGCATTAGAACTGACATTTGTGAACCATGCTTGTTCTCCAGACACGGTTCGATTCAAGCCCTAAGAAGTTGGACCGTGGCCTTTTATGTGTCCCAAAGAGGTTGTTCTTCCTAGGCTTCCTGAGTAAAGTAAGATTCCAATGAGGATCAGGTGACACCAGGGGTAAAAACAGAATAACACTTTCGATCTAAGTTAATATGACTGAGTCATAGGTAACATCCCTGCTCTCCTCATCTTTTTTGGTCATCAGCTGTACCAGGAGATCCTGGGGAGAGGGGCTATAAAAGAGTCTCAAAGGACGAAGTATGAGCAGATGTCCAAGAGAACGATAAAGTAGCACGGAAAGTAAAATGTAGAGATTTATTGACGCATTTTAGCGAGCTGTAATAGAAAATGTGGAAGACCTTAGAGTACTACACTAAAAGAGAAAAGGTAAAAAGTCTTATTTTCATTCAGTTGTGTTCAGTAAATCATGTAGTTTCCATTGCTTTCAACAAGTTCAGTTCCTATAAGTTATTAGTTGTCAAGTGTAATTCATTGCATGCAAAAAAATGTTTTCCTTTACATGTGTAGAAAAATATGTCACATGTATGTAATGTTGTATTATAGTATAGCATATAATCCTATATTTTAAAGTAAAGTTATTTTATAAAAGTAATATAGTTGCTTTGTGTTTATATTTTTATCTTCATTTGAAAGGTTAACAGACTAATTCTATCAACAATCAAACAATGAAATTACATAGGGAAAAAGAATAATATGGAGAGACATCTCATGTTCTTCTAGCTTTAAAGGTAGAGGATATGATTTGAGTGGGAAAAAAATCAACTCTTTTTGTACCTGCTGCAAAAGTATAAAGAAAAAGTTGTAGAATATTATTTATCTGCTAATAGGGATTAAATTCATAATATGCATTTGGCACCTAAAATGAGCTAGGTACAGCGAAGCTACAAAGAGTAGACAATTACCTGCTATATAATTCATGAAGAAACATATATATATATATATATATATATATATATAACTAAAATACAAGAAAAAATAAACAAGATTCAACAGTAGGGATCAAATTGCCTATGAACAAATAAAGCACAAGACAAAATTCAACAAAAAAACAGTGCTTTATTAACACAAAGGAAGCAATAATTAATTCTAATTCAGAGTAGCATCGCTCCACAGCAGCGGCAGCATTTGACCTGAACTGTAAGGAGTGAGCAGAATGCTGATGTGCAGGGCATTGCAGAAAAGCACAGGCTGGGAGAAATGAAGAACAAATATTCCCATGCGGGAACCAGGGCAGTCCATTGATCCAAAAAGTTCCTTTAAAGAATTGTTTGATGATAACAATTTACAGTTATTTTATTAGAATAAAATATTATCTTATGTCCTTATTTTAAAAATTCTGTACATCATAACTTATTTAGTACTCCTAGAAAGAATGAATCTAAATGAAGATTCTGAGTTCAGAATCCTTTGTCTTATACTTTGTACAGCTGTTTTCCATGAATTGGAAAGGGTCAAAGTACCTCAATGTAAGAAACACAGACATTGGAAATACTATTGAAAAGAAAAGTGCATGGGTACATAAGAAATGTGATCCAGATACGAAGAGATAGATATGTATAATTGGGTAAAGTCTATGTCTTTGACTCTGAGATGCTCATCCACATTGCTGGCCAAATTCAACTCCTAATTTGACAGTAAGATGGATAATTAAAACAAAGTGAATGAGAATTGGAAGTAAAGTAATGAACGTAAGCATATACACGCTGACTTTGTGATCCTATTGGGCATCCAGATGAAAATGTTGAATAATTAATTAAAATAGATTAGAGAGTAGGAGATACTCAAATGAAGAGTTTGGGAAGCATCAAGTAAAAGTTGATATTTGTTACTGTCGCTGTTAGGTGCTATTGAGTTGGTTCTGACTCATAGCAGCCTTAACTACAACAGAAAGAAACGCCTCCCTCTTCTGCACCATCCTCACAATTGTTCTTATGTGTGTGCCCATGTTGTGGCCACTGTGTCAATCCATCTCGAGGACCTTCTTCTTTTTCACTGCCGCTCCACTTTGCCATGCAAGATGTCCTTCTCCAGGGACTGGTCTTTCCCGCTAACATGTCCAAAGTTGATAGTTCATGTAATTCCTTAGGGAGAGTGAATTCGGCTGGGTTCTCTAGAGAAGCAAAACCAATGAAGCTTGCATGCATATAGAAAGAGGTTCTTATCAAGAAGTCTCATACCATTGTAGAAGGGCATCAAGTTCAGTTCAGTTCATGAACATGGGCCAGATGTAAGCTAACCTCCAAAGCTGAAAGAGCTAATGAACAAGAAGCAAGATGATGAAACAAGAAGACCACAGACTGGTGGATGCCCAGGTGAATGAATCTGAGATCAGCCAAATGAATCCATGTTTCAAATGAATCTAATGATTGCTCCTTTGATGGGCAGGATTTTTTTAAATAGGAGGTTGATGAAGCAATGCAGGATCCAAATTCAGCAGTAAGAATAAGCTAACTTCCATCCACTGTCAACTTATACTAAGCACAGGCCACATTCTAAGTGAAACTTCCCTGAGCCATATCAAGTCTGTGACCAGATTAAGTGGTTGCACTTACAGCTACTGTCTGAAAGGTCAGCTGTTCAAAACCATAAGCCACACGGGGAGAAAGACAACGCTTTCTACTCCTGTAAAGAGTTACACTCTCAGAAACTCCCAGGAGAAGTTCTATCTTGTTCTATAGGGTTGCTAAAAGCCTGCATCCACTCCATGGAAGTGAGTTGGGCTTTTAATTTTATTCTCCCCACAGCTGCTTAAGTGCTTTGTCAAAAATTGAATCGTGGAATTGACCACACTATGTTAGATGGCATCATGGGAGAATCCTGTCCTACTCAACTTGACATAAACCTAACTAGCACAGAGACTACATAAGAGAAAATGACTACAGACAAATCCCAGGAAGCACAGAGTGGAGGAGTTAATAGGGAAAAAGTCAGAGGCAGCAATAGCTAACGGTGACTCAGGGGTGGGTGGTGCCGTCTAACTATAAGCAAAGAGAAGAGGACATAAGCTGACTGAAAAGGGGAGAGAGTGTGTCAACTATCAAGCAGCAAAGCATAAGAAAAACTGAAATAGGCCAATTGAACTCAACAATTAAGAGGTAATTTCGTTGAGAAATCTGAGTAAAATAGTGAACAAATTCAAGAGTATGTTATTCCAAAAATATGAAAACTAGATAATTATTTATAGCAAATCCTAAAAAAATGGCTTTCATTTACCTCCTTGGACTGCACTGCTAAACCAAAAATAGTAAGTAGCTAAAATGACATCCCCTGACTTCAAACAAGAAAGACGTATCAAAAGCACTGTGGCAATGAACTTAGAAAGTGGGTTCAAAGAGATACATTCAAAAGTATATTGATTGCAGATTGGTTCATAGTTTTAATGGAAGTAAATCAGTAGAAGACTATATAAATAAACTATAGTCTGTTCAACAATAGCATATAGTTGGGAAAATTAATGAACTTGTTCAACACTTATCAACAAAGATATATCACAAAACAGTGTAGATTAAAAAAAGAAATTTCAAATGATTCATATATATGAATGATTTCAAAAATGTCTTCAATGTGTTATCAATATTCATTTTTTCATAAATATAGAGTATGGTGGTAACATTTGAATAAGTACATGAATCTGAGAAAATGCAAGCCTGTAACAATCAGGACAGAAAATCAAACAGATTAAAAATACTATGTTAATCAGGGTATATTCCACAAAATCTAGGGAATGTTTCAAATGAAGAGGATTAAATACAGAGAATTAGCTCATTGATGTTAGTAATCTAAGAGAGGAAAACCAGGCTAAACCAGAGCTTAATAAATACAGAAAAGAGAAGTGGCCATTAACTGAAATAGAGGTCAAATTGGGAGCTGTTAGATAAAGGTAGGGGACAAAAGAAACCCCAGATCTCAAATATCATTGGTAAAGACACATTTATTATTTCTTAAACAGGACAACAAATGAAACAATTCATCCCGATGAAGGAGACCATGAGTGGGAGGTCGTAATGATGCCTAAGGATTTGTAAGAAAATATGAGTGAGCATCAACTTCATGGTAGTGAGCTTGCCTGCTTAAGCAGGACATGGGAGTACAGGGCAAATGGACACAAAAGCATGATTGGCAACACATCAATACATCTGCAGGTGGGAATACAGAAGCAGCAGTAAGACCATGATTGGGAAGCATGCAAAATGCTAGACAGAATTGCTTTTGAGGGCCTCTGACCAGGACGCTCAGAGTATGACTCATGACCATGAGACTCTAGTACCCCATTACACCAAAGACACAGCTAGGAAAGCCCTTGAGGGAAGGCCTTCCCCCTGTTCCTTGGCTAGGGGAGTGTAGGAATTCACTTTCAATGTACCCTGGGAGGAGCCCTGGTAGCTTGGTGGTTATGCCTTGGACTGAGATTTTTCTCAAAACCACCAGCAATTCCTAGGGAGGAAGATAGGACTTTCTATTCTTGTAAACAGATAGTCTTTGGAACTCAAAATGGCAGTTCAACCCTTTCCCTGTATGGTCACTATGAGTCTACACCTACTGGATGGCAGTGAGTTTGATTTTGTGATAATGTACTTTGTCTCAGAGCAAAGATATATACTTTGCTAGTTAAAGGTCAGAAAGAAATTCAATGGCACCTTAATCTCCCTAGAGACTCAGATGGAGTTGGGGCTTTCACTGTAATGGTAGCCTTCTGAAACCCTAGTGCTCAAAATTTAAGCTCTATACACCTACGCTTATACCTCTCTCCATAGCGTTGTTTCCTAGATCATTCCTGTGTTTCCTTTTACCTTCCTCCTGCCCCACCATCATGCTCACCCTTCTTTTTCCTCTTAGTAATTCCTCTCAGCTAGATTGCTGTTGCTCCAAACCCTGCAGGATCTCTATGTCCTTCTCATTGCTGATTTTAATTCCCTAGTTGTTCCCCTCTCTATGGTGTGGTTTGCTCACTGCTCCCTTCCCCTGCCTCCTTCTCTCCCCCACTTAGGCCACCCAAGTCCTTCCTGAACCATCAGTCCTGTTGCTTTCTCCTCGAACTTTCTTCCCATGCCTATCTTATATATGTAGGCAAACCAACAATATCAGAGACCAAACCAAGAGAAAAAAAATTGAATAAAAAGATAAAAGGAAAAAGATAATAGTAATTAGCAAAAAAGAAACCAAAAAAATACATGATTCCAGGTCTGTCTGTTGACCTTTATGACTATTTCCCCTTTGGTCCTGGGGGAATTCCAGGATCTGCCCCTCCTAGCCTGAAGTCTATTTGAGGGGCTCCTAAACAGACTTCGGGCCTCTGCTCAAGTCCTCCCTCAATACGAGAACACTTTGTTCTAACAACCTGGCACCCTGTGATGCTCACTCTCCCAGCGCAATCACTGAAAACAAAATGCGTGCGTAAGCAAATGTGGCGAAGAAAGGAGACCCAAACCCATCTGTAGACAATGGGACATGCCCTTACAGAGGGTCACAAGGAAGGGATGCGGCAACCAGGGCGCAGTATAGCACCCATGAAACACACAATATTCCTCCGGTTCCTTGAGCCTTCCTCACCCCCCACTATCATGACCCCAGTCCTTCCTTTCACTGCAGCCTAGACCAGAGTATGTGCACAAGTACAGATGAGAGGTAAAAGCTCAGAACAAAAGGAATCCAGTAACAGAAATGAGAGTAGCAATACCAGGATGGTAGAGAGAAGGCAGGGAAAGCAGGGAAGGAAGGGGGAACCAGTTGCAATGATCAACACATAGACACACACGAGGGGGACTGTGGTAGTTACATAATCTGGTGTCAAGGGGTGGAGTCTAGCCTGTCAATCAGGCAGTAGCTTGATGACCTCATTTGGAGATGCTAAGGAGATAAATAGTTCACTGGTGGCGGTGGCGGGACTCATGCTCACTCCCTGTGAGACCTTTCTGAGAAGCCGCATGGACCTACCCTGATGCAACCAGAACCCTGGGAGCTGCAGAAGCCACATGGAGACCCCTGCCAGCGCTAAGATGCTTACAATGCCACTGGATCCACAAGACTTTCTACCCACTGGCCTGTGATCTTCCTGCATTCTATGCCATTGCATGTGTTTTGTGAGTCAGAAGAGGGCATTATAGATTGGTACCAGACATATGGACTAATATTGGGCTTATGGACTTGATGTGGACTGGGCTACAATGTTTCCTCACTGTTCAATTATTCTTGTATATAAAGCTCTTTCCTATATATACATGAGTGTCTATGAATTTGTTTCTCTAGTCTACCCAGACGAACACAGGAACGAACTACAGAAACCATGGGGAAAGGGAGACAGTGGTTGGTGTAAGATATAAAAATAACAATAATGTATAATTTATCAAGGGATCATGAGGGTGGGGTTGGTGAAGAGGAGCCCATACCAAGGGTTCAATAGAAAGTGAATGTTTAGAAAATAATGATGAAAACATATATACAAATATACTTTATATAATTGATGTATGGATTGTTATAAGAGTTGTAAGAGCCCCCCGATAGAATGATCTTTCAATTTAAAATGTTTTAATTAAAACTTTAATATGGAGCAAGTTACAAGGTAAATTTAAGGGGAGTGGCAAATGAAGAGTTCTATTTTGTACATGGTAAGTTTCAATATATGAAACATCAAATTCGAGTTGCCAAATGAAGAAATCGATGTCTGGCATTTGTCCAAGGGCTTACCATGGATAAATGTGGCCATCTCTGTGCATAGATATTAAAGTCAAGACAATGGATAGGATTACTCCTAAGATGTCTAGATGGAGAAAGTAGCCACAGGTAGAGTGCGAGAGCACCCCAAGATTGGGGAAATCTCAGAGGGCATGAGCTATCAAAGAAGTTCATGAAAAGCAGATGAGGGAGTAGGCAGAATATTAAGAACTTGTTATGAAAAAGCAAGGAAAGAAAGTACTGCAAGAAGGAGGAATTAATCAACTGAATACAACTCCCCTTGATGTGATTGAACGATTGAACTGTTCGATTGTATGATATGAGAATTGTGTGCCAATAAAAGTGCTGGGCGCGTGGGAGACTCCTAAGAGGTAAACTGAGATGGAAACAGAGATGTAACCACTGCTTTTTGTGACTTGAGCGGTCGTTTGTGTCAAAGGATTGCTGAGAAGAAAGGCCTGAATGAACAGAACAGAAAGGGATGCACAACTCAGGAGGTAGCTTTGCTTAAGAATAGGCCCCTCACCAGGTTTGCCCTCGGAGAACTTCGAGGGTCTGATGGGGCAGTTTCTCAGAGGCCTTGATGTCCTGCGTGCCAATTGCAACCTGAGGCCGGAGAACATTCTGGTGACAAGTAATGGGACGGTCAAGCCGGCTGCCTTTGGCGTGACCAGAATCTCCAGCTCCCAGATGGCCCTTACACCTGTGGCTGTTACACTCTGGTGCAGGGCTCCCGAAGTCCCTCCGCAAGCTGCATAAGCAACTCCGGTGGCCACAAGCAGTGCTGGCTGATCTCTGCAGAGATGGTTCGTCGGAAGCCTCTCTTCTGTGCACTCTGAAGCTGACCAGCTAGGCAACAATTTTTATCTGTTCGGCTTGCCCCCAGAGGAAGCCTGGCCCGAGACGTATCTCTGCCCCGGGAGCCTTTTCCCCCAAAGGGCCCTGCCCAGAGGAGTCAGTGGTCCCCGAGGTGGAGAGTTCGGAGCACAGCTGCTGCTGGAAATGCTGGTTTTTAACCCACAAAAACGAATCTCTGTCTTCCGGGCCCTGAAGGACCCTTATCTAGATAAGGGAGAAGGATTAGGCATTGGAGTGGCTGGACCGGGACGAAGACCCAGAGATGGAAGAGAACCTACCAATTCCCTTCCTCTGGACACTTGAGTGGAGAGGACCGCGCCCCCTCCTCACTGAGGAGGCATGCTGTGCCTTAGCCTCTGCGCTCATCTCTGTGGCTTGTAGCTACCCCTCCCCTCAGCTTTTGACAGAGAATATTTTCCTGCCTTAATGATACACCTCTTCCCCTCCTTTAGAGACATATTCTCCTTTCTACCTCCTCCCCCAATTTTCCTACCCCAGGGGCTCTGCACTGTCTTCCCTTCGCACCTACTTTGATACAGGAAAAAAGCAAACAAACAGGGAAGTATGGTCTCTTAAAAATGAGGGGGGGGGTATGGGGGGGAGAATAGGGCTCCAGCTCCAGCTGTGATTGGAGAGGCAAGGACTGATGAAGAGAGAGTTCTGGTCACGGTTCAAAGAGAGTTAAATTGAAGATGTTGATTCCGTGCATAGTAATTATTTGGGAGCCATTTATTTAGAACGGAAGTAGCATATTCAGAACTGCGTGTTGAACTGGTTCTGGTAGAAACGAGCCTGGAGACGGCAAGCGTGCGCGCAAGAGAGGCAGTTGCCCCAAGCCCTGGCACACTCACGGAGTTCTGGCCGTTGTCAGTGAGCCATTTCTGTGAACGCAGTCTCGCCTTTGCCAAGTAGAACTCTGCAGACCTTGCAGAAGCAAAATGCCAGGCCTTTTCCTCTCCAGATGTATTCCAACCACTGCCCTTTGTTTTGTGGCCAAGCACAGGACCATTTGTGCCACCAAGAAATGGGATATTTCTAGGACAGTTTACTTTTAAAACAAATTCACGTTCTCCGTCATGAGTAGGGACAGAGAAGCAAAAGGACTAGTTCAGGAACCGGGAACTGGAAGCGATGTTTGTACCTCATTGCATGGATAATTTTGTTCAGCGGGATCAGGACAAAGCTCTTCCTTACGATACGGCATTTAACGATGTCCTAAACGCCAACTTTTCCAAAATACTGCACCATGCCATCCCCTCTGAGATGACCCCCTACTCCCCTGGGTGCTCTCCCTCACTATTTCCTGGTGGAAATTTGGTAATCGCTCGCATAGTTCTATGACCCTAATTACACAAATGATGGGAAGTAGCTGGGATATAAGCAAAGGCTATAGAAAAGTTAATTCGTTGTCAATATTTTCAAAAGCAGAAACGTGTGGCTCCCGTGGGGCTGAGTGACTGCGTGGCAGCAAGTGGGCTGTCGGAAGGCACCCCTCGTTCATGCCATGACATTCCCTTCTCTGATCCACATAGAGAGTGGGTATGAGTCAGAATTGACTCGATGGCCATGAGTTTGGTTTGAGACTTTAAATTTTCCTTATAAACTTTGACGTACTCTCTATTATAATCCATGTGTCTCCGAATTCTCTATCACTGGAGATGGTCCACAGAATTGGTGGGCTAGAAATTTAACAGAATTGGGTTTAACTGGGGGCAAATCGAACTTCAAAGTCTTAGGCTAAAATATTGACCGTTCTCTCCCTTTCTTTAGCCTTCATTCTTTTGATCATTTTCTGCTCTCTAAAGTTGTTTTCTAAAAACACTCATTGTAAGTGCTTGCTGCTGGATTTGGATTTCACAGACTCTTTCGGTTGTTGTTTATAGCTGTGTCTTTTGCTTTTTTTTGCGTTATTTCTGTGTCACTGACTAAAATCTCCTAACCTGCTTTATGAGACCCTTCATGATGCATCTGCTGCCTACTGCTTCAGCTTCACCACTTTCCATTACTCTCTACTTTCCTTCCCACACTGACTCCCTCCACTTTCCCACCCGCAATACATCATGCAGAGAGAGAGAGAGATCAATTCCAGAAACAATAAATTATTGCAACTGATAGCAGATTACTACATAACCTACATTTCCCTACATTCTGGTAGGGAAATTTTTTATTGCCGTCCTATTAAAAACTCCCTGCTAAAATTAATTTTTCTTTTAAACAAACAAACAAACAAGCAAAAACTAAGTAACAAATTGTTATGGAGCTGATTATAGTTCATCGGTATCCTGCAGAAAGTTGATGAAACTATAAAGCTTTAGAGGAGCAGACAGCCTCATCTTTCTCCTGTGGGGCAGCTGGTGAGTTAGAACTGCCTACTTTGGGGTTAGTAGCTCAAAACCTCACTCATGGCACTGCAGGGGCTCCTGCTCATCAGCACCTGTACATGCAGTCCCTAGAACACTGGATTATAAACTCAGATGCAATCTACTCTTGTCTCATAACAACCCTATATGGGATTTCTGTACGTCTTTATAAAAGCAGGGAACCTCATTCCCCGCCCCCCCCCCAGTAGCTCATAAGTCTGAATTGCCAACCTTGCAGTTATAGCTACCCGATGTCTAACCACAGCACCACCAGCCCTCTTCTTATGTGGGTATACAACAAAAGACATTGCTGTGTAGGAACGTCTTTATCTTTCTGTCTTCACTGGATAACCAGAACCTTGCAAGCAGCACAAGCAACACAAGTGGCTAAATTAAATAATATCTAAAGTTTAATCCAGGTTGATGGTTTTCACAACTGCATCTCTCCACTGTTGTACATTATACATTACTGCACATTAACTACACAACTTGGACCCTGAAAATTACGGCTCCATTTCATGTCTTTTGATTTTCTGCACTGCTTCGTCTCAAGTCAAAAGTAAATTTTCTAATTATCTCTCTCCCCACCCCCACCCCAGTAGGCACTATCCCCATTTCTGCTCTGGAAATACATTTTCTGATTCCACAATGTGATATAAACTATGATCACAAATGATACTTTTGTAGGAAGCATCATTCAAAAGGAGACTACCGTTTTCTCAGGCAGCACACCTGGATGCTAACACGCCTCTCCTGGGCCCTTACTAAATGGAGCCCGCTCGTGACAGAGTTCAAAGTCCTCAAACACCGAGCTTCCAATGAGTTGTAGACAATCTTCCCTCCTCACAGTCTCCCCCCACCCCTATCTTCTCTCTCCTTGACACACACAAGTCCACAAGCAATTCTTATTACACAAACTTGGTCGGACTTCAATTATAAGAGATATCAGATTAATGGATTGGGGGTGACACTGTTCCTTTTCCATCCAAGGAACATAGTCAATAGGACATAAATCTCCATCCATCAATGTGCTAGCAAGCAGAGGTTTCTCGGGTCACCTAGGAATACCTTGGAACGCTGTGAGATTATTCAGTGGCACCCTTTATTCGCTTGAGACACAAACGCTACTCTACACTCAAAGCAAAACAAAAAGTCCAGACATGAACAGAACTAAGGAGCTCAAGTTTAATTTCACCACAATTGACCAAATTTAGAGCAACAGAAAAGAAATCTCAAACAAGCCAGTCCTGTAGAATTTAAATTTATCCTGGGCTCTGAACTCTTAAGTCGTGTGAGCTCCCTAATCAGAATGCACCGGTGTGCAGAGACCAGACGAATCCTCACATAATCCAAGAAATAAACGGCAAACCCCTAATTCGCTGAATGAATCATAAACATAGTAATTTAATCAAATTACCTGCCTCTTGAAGGCTTATCTTCATTCCTGGAGTGGAATGCTAGTATGCTATGTCTTTATCGTCCTGAAAAAGCCATTTTTATCATGTCACTGCTTAAACCAGAGACGTGGCTGCTTAATATCTGCAGGAGGTTGCAGGCACAAGCATCCTTCCACATCTAAGGCCCTTCCACGATCGAAGTCCAATGGGCATCCATCTTCATCCTCCTTGTTCTATTTTCTTTGTTCCTCCAACACACTGTCACAACTTGTCACACCAGTTTCCAATCAGTTCCACCAGCCCAGTAGTCACCGTCCAGTCTGAGAATTCTTCTCCCGGTCCCTGACACTCTGTGAATCCCTCTTTCCTTTAATTTTCAAATGCACTTAGAAACATACAGAGAGCCAAGAGCAACTATTTACACACCATCCCATCTGTTTAGGGCTTTAAGTTGTTCATTTGTAGAACACTGAAACATCTCCCATGACCATCTTTGAACAGTCGTGTGCTGTGGCGGTTGCTGTTGTAGGTGCTGGGGAGCTGGTTCTGAGTCGTACGTGGAACCCGATGGTGCTCAGAAGTCCACAGAACGGGAGCCACCCTTGATAAGCATGGTAACAGCGTCTGAGACACCGCACACTCGTCACCATAGGATATGTTAGGAAAACATAGGATCTAGATCAAGCTCTCCATTTGACAGAAGAGAATCACAGATATTAAGAACTTGCCTAAAATGAGATATGGAGTCGAGAGAAAAAGACGTTTTTAACCAGAGGCCCTTGCTCGGAATCCAATATCCTCACACTATTCAAGTCAACATCAGGGGTTAGCCAACACACTGAACTGTGAATTGAAAATGAAAGCACATGTGATTATACAACCCTGTACCTGTAAGTTTTATTACTCAACAAATTTATCTTGTGTACTTGCTCTATACCAAGAACTATGCTAGGTGGTAGAGATTTAGAAAAGAATAAAAAATGGCTCCTGGAGCCCCGGTGGAGTTGTGATGATGCATTGGGCTGCTAACTCCAAGGTCAGCAGTTCAAAACTACCAGCTGCTTGATGAGAGAAAGATGAGGCTTTCTAGCGCTGTTGAGAGTTACAGCCTTAGATTCACAGGGGTACTTCTCCTCTGTCCTGTGGGTCACTCTGAGGCAGCCTGGACGTGGTGCTAGGAAGAGTTTTGGTTTTGCTCTTGCGGAGCATATCCTTGGTTAGATATTGGAAATTAACATTTTTCAATTAAAATAAAAAGGAAGCAAGAAATTAATAACAAGAGGGAAGTTCGGGTTGAAATACAAAACTGAGAGGGGAATGATGACGATGCTAGGGAAGGAGGAGAAGGTCCCTGCAGTGATAGCCTTCCATCGGGGAGGCAGACGGCTTCTTAGGGACAAGTGGATCTTACACAGAAGAATGGAGAGTCCATACCGAATATTGGTGGATCAGGTAGGTAGATAGATATGGAGTTACTATGAATAAAATAGGAGTTAAATTTTGAAAGTTCATTATAGGCAAAGAGCCTAAGAAGAAAGCTGGTATGCAAATAAAAAAATCTTAGTGATACACTAAATTAATGACAGTGCAAATGAAGTTTTATTAAACAAGCATTTAGTTTACTTCATGGGTAAACCTTACCACACGGATGTGTGTTTATGTATTTATATAGAAAATAGTTACCCAGCCCTTCGGTTAAGGGAGCCCCTGGCCTGGGGTGACCCAGGCCTTAGGCTTTGGGAGCCCCAGGAAGGGGCGCCCCAGCCCTTAGGCTTTGGGAGCCCCAAGCCTGGGGCGTCCCAGCCCTTAGGCTTTGGGAGCCCCAGGCCTGATACAGCCCAGCCCTTAGGCTTAGGGAGCCCTTGGCCTGGGGCGCCCCAGCCCTTAGGCTTTGGGAGCCCCAGACCTGGGGCGCACCCGCCCTTAGGCTTTGTGAGCCCCAGGCCTGGGGTGCCCCTGCCCTTAGGCTTTGGGAGACCCAGGCCTGGGGCACCGCAGCCCTTAGTCTTTGGGAGTCCCAGGCCTGGGGAGCCCCAGTCCTTAGGCTTTGGGAGCCCCAGGCCTGGAGCGCCCAAGGCCTTAGGTTTTGGGAGCCCCAGGCCTGGTAGGGCCCAGCCCTTAGGCTCAGGGAGCCCCTGGCCTGGGGCGCCCCAGGCCTTAGGCTTTGGGAGGCCCAGGCCAGGGGCACCCCAGCCCTTAGGATTTGGGAGCCCCAGGCCTGGGGCGCCCCCGCCTTAGGCTTTGGGAGCCCCAGGCCTGGGGCGCCCCCGCCCTTAGTCTTTGGGAGCCCCAGGCCTGGGGCGCCCCAGCCCTTAGGCTTTGGGAGCCCCAGGCCTGGGGGGACCCAGCTCTTCGGCTTAGGGAGCCCCAGGCCTGGGGCGTCCCTGCCCTTAGGCTTTGGGAGTCCCATTCCTGGGCACCCCAGCCCTTAGGCTTTGGGAGCCACAGGCCTGGTACACCCCAGCCCTTAGGCTTAGGGAGCCCCTGACCTGGGGCGCCCCAGCACTTAGGCTTTGGGAGCCCCAGGCCTGGGGCGAACCAGCCCTTAGGTTTTGTGAGCCCTAGGCCTGGGGAGCCCCTGCCTTTGGCTTTGGGAGCCCCAGGCCTGGGGTGCCCCAGCCCTTAGGCTTAGGGAGCCCCAGGCCTGGGTCGCCCCAGCCGTTAGGCTTAAGGAGCCTCTGGCCTGGGGCGCCACAACCCTTTTCCTTAGGGAGCACCAGGCCTGGGGCGCCCCAACCATTAGGCTTTGGGAGCCCCAGGCCTGGGGCGCCCCAGCCCTTAGGCTTTGGGTGCCCCAGGCCTGGGGCGCTCCAGCCCGTAGGCTTTGGGAGCTCCAGGCCTGTGGCGCCCCAGCCCTTAGGCTTTGGGAGCCCCAGGCCTGGGGGCACCCAGCCTTCGGCTTAGGGAGCCCCAGGCCTGGGCGTCCCAGCCCTTCGGCTTAGGGAGCCCCAGGCCTGGGGCGCCCCAGCGCTTATGCTTTGGGAGCCCCAGGCCTGGGGCTCCCCATCCCTTAGGCGTAGGGAGCCCTAGGCCTGGGGACACCCAGCCCTTCGGCTTAGGGAGCCCCAGGCCTAGGGCGCTGCAGCCCTTAGGCTTAGGGAGCCCAGGCCTGGTATGGCCCAGCCCTTAGCCTTAGGGAGCCCCAGGCCTTGGGCGCCCCAGCCCTTAGGCTTTTGGAGCCCCAGGCTGGGACGCCCCAGCCCATAGGTTTTGGGAACCCCAGGCCTGGGGCGCCCAGCCCTTAGGCTTTGGGAGCCCCAGGCTTGGGGCGCCCCAACTCTTAGGCTTTTGGAGCCACAGGCCTGGGGCGCCCCTGCCTTAGGCTTATGGAGCCCCAGGCCTGGGGGGACCCAGCTCTTCGGCTTAGGGAGCCCCAGGCCAGGGGCGTCCCTGCCTTCAGGCTTAGGGAGCCCCCGGTTCGGGGCGCCCCAACCCTTAGGCTTTGGGAGTCCCAGACCTAGGTGCCCCAGCCATTAGGCTTTGGGAGTCCCAGGCCTGGTACGCCCCAGCCCTAAGACTTAGGGAGCACCTGGCCTGGGGCGCCCCAGCCCTTAGGCTTTGGGAGCCCCAGGCCTGGGGCGCCCCAGCCCTTCGGTTTTGGGAGCCATAGGCCTGGGGCGCCTCTGCCCTTAGGCTTTGGGAGGCCCAGGCCTAGGACACCCCAGCCCTTAGGCTTAGGGAGCCCCAGGCCTGGGGCGCCCAAGCCCCTAGGCTTAGGGAGCCTCTGGTCTGGGGCGGCACAGCCCTTTGTCTTAGGAAGCCCAAGGCCTGGGGCGCCCCGACCCTTAGGCTTTGGGAGCCCCAGACCTGGGGCGTCCCAGCCCTTAGGATTTGGGAGCCCCAGCCCGGGGGCGCCCCAGCCGTTAGGCTTTGGCAGCCCAAGCCTGGTGCGACCCAGCCCTTATGTTTTGGGAGCCAAAGCCTGGGGCGCCCCAGCCCTTAGGCTTTGGGAGCCCCAGGCCTGGAGCGCCCCAGCCCTTAGGCTTTGGAAGCCCCAGGCCTGGGGCGCCCCACCCCTTAGGATTTGGAAGCCCCAGGCCTGGGGCGCCCCAGCCCATATGTTTTGGGAGCCCCAGGCCTGGGGCTCCGAGCCCTTAGGCTTTGAGAGCCCCACGCTTGGGGCGCCCCAGCTCTTAGGCTTAGGGAACCCCTGGCCTGGGGCGCCCAAGCCCTTAGGCTTTGGGAGCCCCAGGCCTGGGGCGCCCAGCTCTTCGGCTTAGGGCGCCTCAGGCCAGGGGCGTCCCAGCCCTTAGGCTTAGGAAGCCCATGGCCAGGGACCCCCCAGCACTTAGGATTTGGGAGCCCCAGGCTGGGACGCCCCAGCCCATAGGTTTTGGGAGCCCCAGGTCTGGGACGCCAAGCCGTTAGGATTTGGGAGCCCCAGGCCTGGGGCGCCCCAGCCCTTAGGCTTTGGGAGCCCCAGACATGGGGCGTCCCAGCCCTTAGGCTTTGGGAGTCCCAGACCTGGGCGCCCCAGCCCTTAGGCTTTGGGAGCCCCAGGCCTGGTACGCCCCAGCCCTTAGACTTAGGGAGCCCCTGGCCTGGGGCACCCCAGCCCTTTGGCTTTGGGAGCCACAGGCCTAGGGCGCCTCAGCCTTTCGGCATAGGGAGCCCCAGGCCTGGGGCGCCCCAGCCCTTAGGATTTGGGAGCCCCAGGCTGGGACGCCCCAGCCCATAGGTTTTGGGAGCCCCAGGCCTGGGGCGCCCAGCCCTTAGGCTTTAGGAGCCCCAGGCTTGGGGCGCCCCAGCTCTTAGGCTTTGGGAGCCACAGGCCTGGGGCCCCCCAGCCCTTAGGCTTAGGGAGCACCAGGCCTGGGGGGACACAGATCTTCGGCTTAGGGAGCCCCAGGCCTGGGGCGTCCCTGCCCTTAGGCTTTGGGAGTCCTAGACCTGGGCGCCCCAGCCCTTAGGCTTGGGAGCCCCAGGCCTGGTACGCCCCAGCCCTTAGGCTTATGGAGCCCCTGGCCTGGGGCGCCACAACCCTTAGGCTTTGGGAGCCCCACACCTGGGACGCCCCAGCCCTTAGGTTTTGTAAGCCCTAGGCCTGGGGCGTCCCTGCCCTTAGGCTTTGGGAGCCCCATGCCTGGGGCGCCCAGCCCTTAGGCGCTAGGAGCCCCAGGCTTGGGGCGCCCCAGCTCTTAGGCTTTGGGAGCCACAGGCCTGGGGCCCCCCAGCCCTTAGGCTTAGGGAGCACCAGGCCTGGGGGACACAGCTCTTCGGCTTAGGGAGCCCCAGGCCTGGGGTGTCCCTGCCCTTAGGCTTTGGAAGTCCTAGACCTGGGCGCCCCAGCACTTAGGCTTTGGGAGCCCCAGGCCTGGTATGCCCAAGCCCTTAGGATTTGTGAGCCCTAGGCCTGGGGCGTCCCTGCCCTTAGGCTTTGGGAGCCCAAGGCCTGGGGTGCCCCAGCCCTTAGGCTTAGGGAGCCTAAGAACGGGGTCGCCCCAGCCCTTAGGCTTTGGGAGCCCCAGACCCGGGGCGCCCCAGCGCTTAGGCTTTGGGATGCCCAGGCCTGGGGTGCCCCAGCCCTTAGGATTAGGGAGCCCCAGGCCCGAGGCGTCCCAGCCCTTAGGCTTAGGGAGCCCCAGGCCTGGTACGCCCCAGCCCTTAAGCGTAGGGAGCCCCTGGCATGGGGTGCCCCAGCCCTTAGGCTTTGGGAGCCCTAGACCTGGGGTGCCCCATCCCTTAGGCTTTGGGAGCCCCAGGCCTGGGGCGCCCAAGCCTTTAGGCTTTGGGACCCACAGGGCTGGGGCGCCCCAGCCCTTAGGGTTTGGGAGCCCCAGGCCTGGGGTGCCCAAGGCCTTAGGATTTGGGAGCCCCAGGCTGGGACGCCCCAGCCCTTAGGCTTTGGGAGCCCCAGGCCTGGGGCGCCCCAGCCCTTAGGATTTGGGAGCCCCAGGCTGGGACGACCCAGCCCATAGGTTTTGGGAGCCCCAGGCCTGGGACGCCAAGCCCTTAGGCTTTGGGAGCCTCAGGCCTGGGGCGCCCCAGCCCTTAGGCTTTGGGAGCCACAGGCCTAGCGCGCCCCATACTTTCGGCATAGGGAGCCCCAGGCCTGGGGCGCCCCAATCCTTAGGATTTGGGAGCCCCAGGCTGGGACGCCCCAGCCCAAAGGTTTTGGGAGCCCCAGGCCTGGGGCGCACAGCCCTTATGCTTTAGGAGCCCCAGGCTTGGGGCACCCCAGCTCTTAGGCTTTGGGAACCATAGGCCTGGGGCCCCCCAGCCCTTAGGCTTAGGGAGCACCAGGCCTGGGGGGACACAGCTCTTCGGCTTAGGGAGCCCCAGGCCTGGGGCGTCCCTGCCCTTAGGCTTTGGGAGTCCTAGACCTGGGCGCCCCAGCCCTTAGGATTTGGGAGCCCCAGGCCTGGTACGCCCCAGCCCTTAGGTTTTGTGAGCCCTAGGCCTGGGGCGTCCCTGCCCTTAGGCTTTGGGAGCCCCAGGCCTGGGACGCCCCAGCCCTTAGGTTTTGTGAGCCCTAGGCCTGGGGCGTCCCTGCCCTTAGGCTTTGGGAGCCCCAGGCCTGGGGCGCCCAGCCCTTAGGCTTTAGGAGCCCCAGGCTTGGGGCGCCCCAGCTCTTAGGCTTTGGGAGCCACCGGCCTGGGGCCCCCCAGCCCTTAGGCTTAGGGAGCACCAGGCCTGGTGGGACACAGCTCTTCGGCTTAGGGAGCCCGAGGCCTGGGGCGTTCCTGCCCTTAGGCTTTGGAAGTCCTAGACCTGGGGGCCCCAGCCCTTATGCTTTGGGAGCCCCAGGCCTGGTACGCCCCTGCCCGTAGGCTTAGGGAGCCCCTGGCCTGGGGCGCCCCAACCCTTAGGCTTTGAGAGCCCCACGCCTTGGGTGCCCCAGCCCTTACGTTTTGTGAGCCCTAGGCCTGGGGCATCCCTGCCCTTAGGCTTTGGTAGCCCAAGGTCTGGGGTGCCCCAGCCCTTAGGCTTAGGGAGCCCCAGACCGGGGTCTCCCCAGCACTTAGGCTTTGGGAGCCCCAGCCCGGGGCACCCCAGCGCTTAGGCTTTGGGATGGCCAGGCCTGGGGCGCCCCAGTCCTTTGGATTAAGGAGCCCCAGGCCTCGGGGCACTCAGCCCTTAGGCTTATGGAGCCCCAGGCCTGAGGCGTCCCAGCCCTTTGGCTTAGGGAGCCCCAGGCCTGGTACGCCCCAGCCCTTGGCGTAGGGAGCCCCTGGCATGGGGCGCCCCAGCTCTTAGGATTTGGGAGCCCTAGGCCTGCGGTGCCCCAGCCCTTAGGCTTTGGCAGCCCCAGGCCTGGGGCGCTCAAGCCTTTAGGCTTTGGGACCCACAGGGCTGGGACGCCCCAGCCCTTAGGGTTTGGGAGCCCCAGGCCTGGGGGGCCCCAGGCCTTAGGATTTGGGAGCCCCAGGCTGGGACGCCCCAGCCCTTAGGCTTTGGGAGCCCCAGGCCTGGTACGCCCCAGCCCTTAGACTTAGGGAGCACCTGGCCTGGGGCGCCCCAGCCCTTAGGGTTTGGGAGCCCCAGGCCTGGGACGTCAAACCCTTAGGCTTTGGGAGCCCCAGGCCTGGGGCGCCCCAGCCCTTAGGCTTTGTGAGCCTCAGACATGGGGCGTCCCAGCCCTTAGGCTTTGGGAGTCCCAGACCTGGGCGCCCCAGCCCTTAGGCTTTGTGAGCCCCAGGCCTGGTACGCCCCAGCCCTTAGACTTAGAGAGCCCCTGGCCTGGGGCACCTCAGCCCTTTGGCTTTGGGAGCCACAGGCCTAGGGCGCCCCAGCCTTTCGGCATAGGGAGCCCCCGGCCTGGGGCGCCCCAGCCCTTAGGATTTGGGAGCCCCAGGCCTGGTACGCCCCAGCCCTAAGTCTTAGGGAGCCCCTCGCCTGGGGCGACCCAACCCTTAGGCTTTGGGAGCCCCACGCCTGGGACGCCCCAGCCCTTAGGTTTTGTGAGCTCTAGGCCTGGGGCGTCCTTGCCCGTAGGCTTTGGGAGCCCCTTGCCTGGGGCGCCCAGCCCTTAGGCTTTAGGAGCCCCAGGCTTGGGGCGCCCCAGCTCTTAGGCTTTGGGAGCCACAGGCCTGGGGCCCACCAGCCCTTAGGCTTAGGGAGCACCAGGCCTGGGGGGACACAGCTCTTCGGCTTAGGGAGCCCCAGGCCTGGGGCGTCCCTGCCCTTAGGCTTTGGAAGTCCTAGACCTGGGGGCCCCAGCCCTTAGGCTTTGGGAGCCCCAGGCCTGGTACGCCGCAGCCCTTAGGCTTAGGGAGCCCCTGGCCTGGGGCGCCCCACAATTAGGCTTTGGGAGCCCCACGCCTGGGGCGCCCCAGCCCTTAGGTATTGTGAACCCTAGGCCTGGGGCATCCCTGCCCTTAGGTTTTGGGAGCCCAAGGCCTTGGGTGCCCCAGCCCTTAGGCTTAGGGAGCCCCAGACCGGGGTCGCCCCAGCCCTTAGGCTTTTGGAGCCCCAGCCCGGGGCGCCCCAGCGCTTAGGCTTTGGGAGGCCCAGGCCTGGGGCGCCCCAGCCCTTAGGATTAGGGAGCCCCAGGTCTCGGGGCACCTAGTCCTTAGGCTTATGGAGCCCCAGGCCTGAGGCGTCCCAGCCCTTAGGCTTAGGGAGCCCCAGGCCTGGTACACCCCAGCCTTAGGCGTAGGGAACCCCTGGCATGGGGCGCCGCAGCCCTTAGGCTTTGGGAGTCCCATGCCTGGGGTGCCCCCGCCCTTAGATTTTGGGAGCCCCGGCCTGGGGCGCCCCCGCCCTTAGGCTTTGGGAGCCCTAGGCCTGGGGTGACCCAGCCCTTAAGCTTTGGGAGCCCCAGGCTGGGGCGCCCAAGCTTTTAGGCTTTGGGACCCACAGGACTGGGGTGCCCCAGCCCTTAGGGTTTGGGAGCCCCAGGCCTGGGGGGCCCCAGCCCTTAGGATTTGGGAGCCCCAGGCTGGGACGCCCCAGCCCATTGGTTATGGGAGCCCCAAGCCTGTGACGCCCAGCCCTTAGGCTTTGGGAGCCCCAGGCCTGATACGCCCCAGCCCTTAGGTGTTGGGAGCCCCAGGCCTGGTACGCCCCAGCCCTTAGACTTAGGGAGCACCTGGCCTGGGGCGCCCCAGCCCTTAGGGTTTGGGAGCCCCAGGCCTGGGACATTAAACCCTTAGGCTTTTCGAGCACCAGGCCTGGGGCGCCCCAGCCCTTAGGCTTTGGGAGCCCCAGACATGGGGAGTCCCAGCCCTTAGGCTTTGGGAGTCCCAGACCTGTGCGCCCCAGCCCTTAGGCTTTGGGAGTCCCAGGCCTGGTAAGCCCCAGCCCTTAGACTTAGGGAGCCCCTGGCCTGGGGCACCCCAGCCCTTTGGCTTTGGGAGCCACAGGCCTGGGGTGCCCCAGCCCTTAGGCTTACGGAGCACCAGGCCTGGGGGGACACAGCTCTTCGGCTTAGGGAGCCCCAGGCCTGGGGCGTCCCTGCCCTTAGGCTTTGGGTGCCCCAGGCCTGGGGTGCCCCAGCCCTTAGGCTTTGGGAGCTCCAGGCCTGTGGCGCCACAGCCATTAGGCTTTGGGAGCCCCAGGCCTGGGACGCCCCCGCCCTTAGGTTTAGGGAGCCCCTGGCCTGCGGAGCCCGAGCCCTTAGGCTTTGGGAGCCCCAGGCCTGGGGCGCCCCAGTGCTTAGGCTTTGGGAGTCCCAGGCCTGGAGCCCCAGTCCTGGGGCACCCCAGCCCTTAGGCTTTGGGAGGCCCAGGCCTGGGGCGCCCCCGCCCTTAGGTTTAGGGAGTCCCTGGCTGCGGAGCCCCAGCCCTTAGGCTTTGGGAGCCTCAGGCCTGGGGGCACCCAGCCCTTCGACTTAGGGTGCCCCAGGCCTGGGGCGTCCCAGCCCTTAGGCTAAGGGATCCCATACCCTGGGATGCCCCAGACCTTCGGCTTAGGGCACGACAGGACTAGGGCGCCCCAGCCCTTAGGCTTTGGGAGCCCCAGGCTTGGGGCACCCCAGCCCTTAGGCTTTGGGAGTCCCAGGCCTGGGGCGCCCCAGCCCTTAGGCTTTGGGAGCCCCAGGCCAGGTACGCCCCAGCACTTAGGATAAGGGAGCCCCTGGCCTGGGGCGCCCCAGGCCTTAGGCTTTGGGAGCCCCAGGCTTGGAGCACCCCAGCCCTCAGGCTTTGGGAGCCCCAGCGGGGGCGCCCCAGCCCTTTGACTTTGGGAGCCCCAGGCCTGGGGCGCCCAAGCGCTTAGGCTTTTGGAGCCCCACACCTGGGGCGCCCAAGCGCTTAGGCTTTTGGAGCCCCACACCTGGGGCGCCACAGCCCTTAGGCTTAGGGAGCCTCAGGCCTGGGGGCACCCAGCCCTTCGAATTAGGATGCCCCAGGCCTCGGGCGCCCCAGCCCTCAGGCTTAGGGCTCCCCAGGCCTGGGGCTCCCCAGGCCTTAGGCTTAGGGATCCCATACCCTGGGATGCCCCAGCCCTTCGGCTTAGGGCACGACAGGACTAGGGAGCCACTGGCCTTAGGCTTTGGGAGCCCCAGGCTTGGGGTTCCCCAGCCCTTAGGCTTTGGGAGTCCCAGGCCTGGGGCGACCCCGCCCTTAGACTTTGGGAGCCCTGGCCTGTTGCGCCCCCGCCCTTAGGCATTGGGAGCCCTAGGCCTGGGGAGCCCTAGCCCTTAGGGTTTGGGAGCCCCAGGCCTGGGGGGCCCCAGGCCTTAGGATTTGGGAGCCCCAGGCTGGGACGCCACAGCCCTTAGGCTTTGGGAGCCCCAGGCCTGGGGCGCCCCAGCCCTTAGGATTTGGGAGCCCCAGGCTGGGACGCCCCAGCCCATAGGTTTTGGGAGCCCCAGGCCTGGGACGCCAAGCCCTTAGGCTTTGGGAGCCCCAGGCCTGGGGCGCCCCAGCCCTTAGGCTTTGGGAGCGCCAGACATGGGGCGTCCCAGCAGTTAGGCTTTGGGAGTCCCAGACCTGAGCGCCCCAGCCCTTAGGCTTTGGGAGCCCCACGCCTGGGACCCCCCAGCCTTTAAACTTAGGGAGCCCCTGGCCTGGGGCACCCCAGCCCTTTGGCTTTGGAGCCACAGGACTAGGGCGCCCCAGCCTTTCGGCTTTAGGAGCCCCAGGATTGGGGCACCCCAGCTCTTAGGCTTTGGGAGCCACAGACCTGGGGCCCCCCAGCCCTTAGGCTTAGGGAACACCAGGCCTGGGGGGACACAGCTCTTCGGCTTATGGAGCCCCAGGCCTGGGGCATACCTGCCCTTAGGTTTGGGAGTCCTAGACCTGGGCGCCCAAGCCCTTAGGCTTTGGGAGACCCAGGCCTGGTACGCCCCAGCCCTTAGGCTTAGAGAGCCCCTCGTCTGGGGCGCCCCAACCCTTAGGCTTTGGGAGCCCCTCGCCTGGGGCGCTCCAGCCCTTAGGTTTTGTGAGCCTTAGGCCTGGGGCGTCCCTGCCCTTAGGCTTTGGGAGCCCAAGGCCTGGGGTGCCCCAGCCCTTAGGCTTAGGGAGCCCCAGACCAGGGTCGCCCCAGCCCTTAGGCTTTGGGAGCCCCAGGCCCGGGGCGCCCCAGCGCTTAGGCTTTGGGAGGCCCAGGCCTGGGGCGCCCCAGCCCTTAAGATTAGGGAGCCCCAGGCCTCGGGGCACCAAGCCCTTAGGCTTATGGAGCCCCAGGCCTGAGGCGTCCCTGCCCTTAGGCTTTGGGAGGCCCAGGCCTGGGGCGCCCCAGCCCTTAGGATTAGGGAGCCCCATTCCTCGGGGTACCCAGGCCTTAGGCTTATGGAGCCCCAGGCCTGAGGCGTCCCAGCCCTTAGGAATAGTGAGCCCCAGGCCTGGTACGCCCCAGCCCTTAGGCATAGGGAGCCCCTGCTTGGGGCGCCCAGACCTTGGGCTTTGGGAGTCCCAGGCCTGGGGCGCCCTCGCCCTTAGACTTTGGGAGCCCCGACCTGTTGCGTGCCCGCCCTTAGGTTTTGGGAGCACTAGGCCTGGGGTGCCCCAGCCCTTAGGCTTTGGTAGCCCCAGGCTGGGGCGCCCAAGCCTTTAGGCTTTGGGACCCACAGGGCTGGGGCGTCCCAGCCCTTAGGGTTTGGGAGCCCCAGGACTGGGTGGCCACAGCCCTTAGGCTTAGGGAGCCCCAGTCCTGGGGCGCCCCAGCCCTTAGGCTTAGGGAGCTTCTGGCCTGGGGCGCCACAGCCCTTTGTTTTATGGAGCCCGAGGCCTAGGGTGCCCCAACCCTTAGGCTTTGGGAGCCCCAGGCCTGGGGCGCCCCAGCCCTTAGGCTTTGGGTGCCCCAGGCCTGGGGTGCGCCAGCCCTTAGGCTTTGGGAGCTCCAGGCCTGTGGCGCCACAGCCATTAGGCTTTGGGAGCCCCAGGCCTGGGACGCCCCCGCCCTTAGGTTTAGGGAGCCCCTGGCCTGCGGAGCCCGAGCCCTTAGGCTTTGGGAGCCCCAGGCCTGGAGCCCCAGTCCTGGGGCACCCCAGCCCTTAGGCTTTGGGAGGCCCAGGCCTGGGGCGCCCCCGCCCTTAGGTTTAGGGAGTCCCTGGCTGCGGAGCCCCAGCCCTTAGGCTTTGGGAGCCTCAGGCCTGGGGGCACCCAGCCCTTCGACTTAGGGTGCCCCAGGCCTGGGGCGTCCCAGCCCTTAGGCTTAGGGAGCCCCAGGCCTGGGGCTCCCCAGCCCTTAGGCTTAGGGATCCCATACCCTGGGACGCCCCAGACCTTCGGCTTAGGGCACGACAGGACTAGGGCGCCCCAGCCCTTAGGCTTTGGGAGCCCCAGGCTTGGGGCACCCCAGCCCTTAGGCTTTGGGAGTCCCAGGCCTGGGGCGCCCCAGCCCTTAGGCTTTGGGAGCCCCAGGCCAGGTACGCCCCAACCCTTAGGATAAGGGAGCCCCTGGCCTGGGGCGCCCCACGCCTTAGGCTTTGGGAGCCCCAGGCTTGGGGCACCCCAGCCCATAGGCTTTGGGAGCCCCAGCCGGGGCGCCCCAGCCCTTTGACTTTGGGAGCCCCAGGCCTGGGGCGCCCAAGCGCTTAGGCTTTTGGAGCCCCACACCTGGGGCGCCACAGCCCTTAGGCTTAGGGAGCCTCAGGCCTGGGGGCACCCAGCCCTTCGACTTAGGGTGCCCCAGGCCTCGGGCGCCCCAGCCCTCAGGCTTAGGGAGCCCCAGGCCTGGGGCTCCCCAGCCCTTAGGCTTAGGGATCCCATACCCTGGGATGCCCCAGCCCTTCGGCTAAGGGCACGACAGGACTAGGGAGCCACCGGCCTTAGGCTTTGGGAGCCCCAGGCTTGGGGTTCCCCAGCCCTTAGGCTTTGGCAGCCCCAGGCCTGGGGTGCCCCAGCCCTTAGGCTTTGGGAGCCCCAGGCCAGGTACGCCCCAGCCCTTAGGATAAGGGAGCCCCTGGCCTGGGGCGCCCCAGCCCTTAGGCTTAGTGAGCCCAATCCTGCGATGCCCCAGCCCTTAGGCTTGGGAGCCCCAGGCCGGTGCGCCCCAGCCCTTAGGCTTTAGGGGCCCCAGGCCTGGGGCGCCCCAGCCCTTAGGCTTTGGGAACCCCAGGCCTGGGGCGCTCCAGCCCTTACGCTTTGGGAGCCCCATGCCTGGGGCACCACAGCCCTTAGGATTTGGGAGCCCCAGGCTGGGACGCCTCAGCCCATAGGTTTTGGGAGCCCCAGGCCTGTGGCGCCCAGCCCTTAGGTTTTGGGAGCCAGAGGCCTGGGGCGCCCCAGCCCTTTGGCTTAGGGAGCCCCAGGCCTGGGGGGACCCAGCTCTTTGGCTTAGGGGGCCCCAGGCCTGGGGCGCCCCAGCCTTTAGGTTTTGGGTTTCCCAGACCTGGGGCACCCCAACCCTTAGGTTTTGGGAGCCCCAAGCCAGGAACGCCCCAGCCCTTAGGCTTAGGGAGCCCCTGCCTGGGGCGCCCTAGCCCTTAGGCTTTGGGAGCCCCAATCCTGGGTTGCCCCAGCCCTTAGGCTTTGGGAGCCCCAGGCCAGGGACTCCCCAGCCTTTAGGCTTAGGTAGCCCAAGGCCTGCGACGCCCCAGCCCTTAGGCTTTGGGAGCCCCAAGCCTCAAGCGCCCCAGCCCTTAGGCTTAGGGAGCCCCAGGATGGGGCGCCATAGCCCTTAGGCTTTGGGAGCCCAAGACTGAATCGCCCCAGCCCTTAGGCTTAAGGAGCCCCAGGCTGTGGCGCCACAGCCCTTAGGCTTTTGGCGCCCCACGCCTAGGGCGCCCGAGCCCTTCGGCATAGGGAGTACCAGGTCTGGGGGCCCCAGCCCTTAGGCTTAGGGATCCCTGGCCTGGGGCGCCCAAGCCCTTAGGCTTTTGGAGCCCCTGGCCGGGGCTCCCCAGCCTTTAGACTTTGAGAGCCCCAGGACTGGGGCGCCCCAGCACTTAGGCTTTGGGAGCCCAAGCCTGGGGCGCCCCAGCCCTTAGGCTTTGGAAGCCCAAGCCTGGGGCGCACCAGCCCTTAGACTTTGGGAGCCCCAGGCCTGGGGCGCCCCAGCCCTTAGGCTTTGGGAGCCCCAGGACTGAGGCACGCTAAACCTTTGGCTTTGGGAGCCCCAGGCCTGGGCTCCCCAGCCCTTAGACTTTGAGAGCCCCAGGCCTGGGATGCCCCAGCACTTAGGCTTTGGGAGCCCAAGCCTGGGGCGCCCCAGCCCTTAGGCTTTGGAAGCCCAAGCCTGGGGCGCACCAGCCCTTAGACTTTGGGAGCCCCAGGCCTGGGGCGCCCCAGCCCTTAGGCTTTGGGAGCCCCAGGACTGAGGCACGCTAAACCTTTGGCTTTGGGAGCCACAGGCCTGGGCTCCCCAGCCCTTAGGCTTAGGGAGCCACAGGCCTAGGGTGCCCCAACCCTTAGACTTAGGGTGCCTCTGGCCTGGGGCACCACAGCACTTTGTCTTAGGGAGCCCCAGACCTGGGGCGCCCCAGGCCTTAGGCTTTGGGAGCCCCATGCCTGGGGCACCACAGCCCTTAGGATTTGGGAGCCCCAGGCTGGGACGCCTCAGCCCATAGGTTTTGGGAGCCCCAGGCCTGTGGCGCCCAGCCCTTAGGTTTTGTGAGCCAGAGGCCTGGGGTGCCCCAGCCCTTTGGCTTAGGGAGCCCCAGGCCTGGGGGGGCCCAGCTCTTTGACTTAGGGAGCCCCAGGCCTGGGGCGCCCCAGCCTTTAGGTTTTGGGTTTCTCAGACCTGGGGCGCCCCAACCCTTAGGTTTTGGGAGCCCCAAGCCTGGAACGCCCCAGCCCTTAGGCTTAGGGAGCCCCTGCCTGGGGCGCCCTAGCCCTTAGGCTTTGGGAGCCCCAATCCTGGGTTGCCCCAGCCCTTAGGCTTTGGAAGCCCCAGGCCGGGGACTCCCCAGCCCTTAGGCTTAGGTAGCCCAAGGCCTGCGACGCCCCAGCCCTTAGGCTTTGGGAGCCCCAAGCCTCAAGCGCCCCAGCCCTTAGGCTTAGGGAGCCCCAGGATGGGGCGCCATAGCCCTTAGGCTTTGGGAGCCCAAGACTGAAGCGCCCCAGCCCTTAGGCTTAAGGAGCCCCAGGCTGTGGCGCCACAGCCCTTAGGCTTTTGGCGCCCCACGCCTAGGGCGCCCGAGCCCTTCGGCATAGGGAGTACCAGGTCTGGGGAGCCCCAGCCCTTAGGCTTAGGGATCCCTGGCCTGGGGCTCCCCAGCCCTTAGGCTTTTGGAGCCCCTGGCCGGGCCTCCCTAAGCCCTTAGACTTTGAGAGCCCCAGGCCTGGGACGCCCCCGCCCTTAGGTTTAGGGAGCCCCTGGCCTGCGGAGCCCGAGCCCTTAGGCTTTGGGAGCCCCAGGCCTGGGGCGCCCCAGTGCTTAGGCTTTGGGATCCCCAGGCCTGGAGCCCCAGTCCTGGGGTACCCCAGCCCTTAGGCTTTGGGAGGCCCAGGCCTGGGGCGCCCCCGCCCTTAGGTTTAGGGAGTCCCTGGCTGCGGAGCCCCAGCCCTTAGGCTTTGGGAGCCTCAGGCCTGGGGGCACCCAGCCCTTCGACTTAGGGTGCCCCAGGCCTGGGGTGTCCCAGCCCTTAGGCTTAGGGAGCCCCAGGCCTGGGGCTCCCCAGCCCTTAGGCTTAGGGATCCCATACCCTGGGACGCCCCAGACCTTCGGCTTAGGGCACGACAGGACTAGGGCGCCCCAGCCCTTAGGCTTTGGAAGCCCCAGGCTTGGGGCACCCCAGCCCTTAGGCTTTGGGAGTCCCAGGCTTGGGGTGCCCCAGCCCTTAGGCTTTGGGAGCCCCAGGCCTGGGGCGCCCAAGCGCTTAGGCTTTTGGAGCCACACACCTGTGGCGCCACAGCCCTTTGACTTAGGGAGCCTCAGGCCTGGGGGCACCCAGCCCTTCGACTTAGGGTGCCCCAGGCCTCGGGCGCCCCATCCCTCAGGTTTAGGGATCCCATACCCTGGGATGCCCCAGCCCTTCGGCTTAGGGCACGACAGGACTAGGGAGCCACCGGCCTTAGGCTTTGGGAGCCCCAGGCTTGGGGTTCCCCAGCCCTTAGGCTTTGGGAGTCCCAGGCCTGGGGCGCCCCAGCCCTTAGGCTTTGGGAGCCCCAGGCCAGGTACGCCCCAGCCCTTAGGATAAGGGAGCCCCTTGCCTGGGGCGCCCCATCCCTTAGGCTTAGTGAGCCCAATCCTGCGATGCCCCAGCCCTTAGGCTTGGGAGCCCCAGGCCGGTGCGCCCCAGCCCTTAGGCTTTAGGGGCCCCAGGCCTGGGGCGCCCCAGCCCTTAGGCTTTGGGAACCCCAGGCCTGGTGCGCTCCAGCCCTTACGCTTTGGGAGCCCCATGCCTGGGGCACCACAGCCCTTAGGATTTGGGAGCCCCAGGCTGGGACGCCTCAGCCCATAGGTTTTGGGAAACCCAGGCCTGTGGCGACCAGCCCTTAGGTTTTGGGAGCCAGAGGCCTGGGGCGCCCCAGCCCTTTCGCTTAGGGAGCCCCAGGCCTGGGGGGACCCAGCTCTTTGGCTTAGGGAGCCCCAGGCCTGGGGCGCCCCATCCTTTAGGTTTTGGGTTTCCCAGACCTGGGGCGCCCCAACCCTTAGGTTTTGGGAGCCCCAAGCCTGGAACGCCCCAGCCCTTAGGCTTATGGAGCCCCTGCCTGGGGCGCCCTAGCCCTTAGGCTTTGGGAGCCCCAACCCTGCGTTGCCGTAGCCCTTAGGTTTTGGGAGCCCCAGGCCAGGGACTCCCCAGCCCTTAGGCTTAGGTAGCCCAAGGCCTGCGACGCCCCAGCCCTTAGGCTTTGGGAGCCCCAAGCCTCAAGCGCCCCAGCCCTTAGGCTTAGGGAGCCCCAGGATGGGGCGCCATAGCCCTTAGGCTTTGGGAGCCCAAGACTGAATCGCCCCAGCCCTTAGGCTTAAGGAGCCCCAGGCTGTGGCGCCACAGCCCTTAGGCTTTTTGCGCCCCACGCCTAGGGCGCCCGAGCCATTCGGCATAGGGAGTACCAGGTCTGGGGGCCCCAGCCCTTAGGCTTAGGGATCCCTGGCCTGGGGCGCCCCAGCCCTTAGGCTTTTGGAGCCCCTGGCCGGGGCTCCCCAGCCCTTAGACTTTGAGAGCCCCAGGCCTGGGGCGCCCCAGCACTTAGGCTTTGGGAGCCCAAGCCTGGGGCGCCCCAGCCCTTAGGCTTTGGAAGCCCCAGGACTGAGGCACGCTAAACCTTTGGCTTTGGGAGCCCCAGGCCTGGGCTCCCCAGCCCTTAGACTTTGAGAGCCCCAGGCCTGGGATGCCCCAGCACTTAGGCTTTGGGAGCCCAAGCCTGGGGCGCCCCAGCCCTTAGGCTTTGGAAGCCCAAGCCTGGGGCGCACCAGCCCTTAGACTTTGGGAGCCCCAGGCCTGGGGAGCCTCAGTCCTTAGGCTTTGGGAGCCCCAGGACTGAGGCACGCTAAACCTTTGGCTTTGGGAGCCCCAGGCCTGGGCTCCCCAGCCCTTAGGCTTAGGGAGCCACAGGCCTAGGGTGCCCCAACCCTTAGACTTAGGGGGCCTCTGGCCTGGGGCACCACAGCACTTTGTCTTAGGGAGCCCCAGACCTGGGGCGCCCCAGGCCTTAGGCTTTGGGAGCCCCATGCCTGGGGCACCACAGCCCTTAGGATTTGGGAGCCCCAGGCTGGGACGCCTCAGCCCATAGGTTTTGGGAGCCCCAGGCCTGTGGCGCCCAGCCCTTAGGTTTTGGGAGCCAGAGGCCTGGGGCGCCCCAGCCCTTTGGCTTAGGGAGCCCCAGGATGGGGCGCCATAGCCCTTAGGCTTTGGGAGCCCAAGACTGAAGCGCCCCAGCCCTTAGGCTTAAGGAGCCCCAGGCTGTGGCGCCACAGCCCTTAGGCTTTTGGCGCCCCACGCCTAGGGCGCCCGAGCCCTTCGGCATAGGGAGTACCAGGTCTGGGGAGCCCCAGCCCTTAGGCTTAGGGATCCCTGGCCTGGGGCTCCCCAGCCCTTAGGCTTTTGGAGCCCCTGGCCGGGCCTCCCTAAGCCCTTAGACTTTGAGAGCCCCAGGCCTGGGGCGCCCCAGCACTTAGGCTTTGGAAGCCCAAGCCTGGGGCGCACCAGCCCTTAGACTTTGGGAGCCCCAGGCCTGGGGCACCCCAGCCCTTAGGCTTTGGGAGCCCCAGGAATGAGGCACCCTAAACCTTTGGCTTTGGGAGCCCCAGGCCTGGGCTCCCCAGCACTTAGGCTTAGGGAGCCACAGGCCTAGGGCGCCCCAACCCTTAGACTTAGGGGCCCTCTGGCCTGGGGCACCACAGCACTTTGTCTTAGGGAGCCCCAGACCTGGGGGCACCCTGTCCTAAGGCATAGGGAGCCCATGGCCTGTGACGCCCCAGACCTTAGGCTTCGGGAGCCCAAGACCTGCGATGCCCCAGCCCTTAGGGTTTGGGAGCCCCAGGACTGGGGCGCCCCAGCCCTTAGGATTTGGGAGTCCCAGGCTGGGACGCCCCAGTCCATAGGTTTTGGGAGCCCCAGGCCTGGGACGCCAAGCCCTTAGGCTTTGGGAGCCCCAGGCCCGGGGCGCCCCAGCGCTTAGGCTTTGGGAGGCCCAGGCCTGGGGCGCCCCAGCCCTTAGGATTACGGAGCTCCAGGCCTCGGGGCACCAAGCCCTTAGGCTTATGGAGCCCCAGGCCTGAGGCGTCCCTGCCCTTAGGCTTTGGGAGGCCCAGGCCTTGGGCGCCCCAGCCCTTAGGATTAGGGAGCCCCGTTCCTCGGGGTACCCAGGCCTTAGGCTTATGGAGCCCCAGGCCTGAGGCGTCCCAGCCCTTAGGAATAGTGAGCCCCAGGCCTGGTACGCCCCAGCCCTTAGGCATAGGGAGCCCCTGCTTGGGGCGCCCAGCCCTTGGGCTTTGGGAGTCCCAGGCCTGGGGCCCCCTCGCCCTTAGACTTTGGGAGCCCCGGCCTGTTGCGTCCCCGCCCTTAGGTATTGGGAGCCCTAGGCCTGGGGTGCCCCAGCCCTTAGGCTTTGGTAGCCCCAGGACTGGGGGGCCACAGCCCTTAGGCTAAGGGAGCTTCTGGCCTGGGGCGCCACAGCCCTTTGTTTTATGGAGCCCCAGGCCTAGGGTGCACCAACCCTTAGGCTTTGGGAGCCCCAGGCCTGGGGCGCCCCAGCCCTTAGGCTTTGGGTGCCCCAGGCCTGGGGTGCCCCAGCCATTAGGCTTTGGGAGCCCAGGCCTGTGGCGCCACAGCCATTAGGCTTTGGGAGCCCCAGGCCTGGGACGCCCCCGCCCTTAGGTTTAGGGAGCCCCTGGCCTGCGGAGCCCGAGCCCTTAGGCTTTGGGAGCCCCAGGCCTGGGGCGCCCCAGTGCTTAGGCTTTGGGAGCCCCAGGCCTGGAGCCCCAGTCCTGGGGTACCCCAGCCCTTAGGCTTTGGGAGGCCCAGGCCTGGGGCGCCCCCGCCCTTAGGTTTAGGGAGTCCCTGGCTGCGGAGCCCCAGCCCTTAGGCTTTGGGAGCCTCAGGCCTGGGGGCACCCAGCCCTTCGACTTAGGGTGCCCCAGGCCTGGGGTGTCCCAGCCCTTAGGCTTAGGGAGCCCCAGGCCTGGGGCTCCCCAGCCCTTAGGCTTAGGGATCCCATACCCTGGGACGCCCCAGACCTTCGGCTTAGGGCACGACAGGACTAGGGCGCCCCAGCCCTTAGGCTTTGGAAGCCCCAGGCTTGGGGCACCCCAGCCCTTAGGCTTTGGGAGTCCCAGGCTTGGGGTGCCCCAGCCCTTAGGCTTTGGGAGCCCCAGGCCTGGGGCGCCCAAGCGCTTAGGCTTTTGGAGCCCCACACCTGGGGCGCCACAGCCCTTTGACTTAGGGAGCCTCAGGCCTGGGGGCACCCAGCCCTTCGACTTAGGGTGCCCCAGGCCTCGGGCGCCCCATCCCTCAGGCTTAGGGATCCCATACCCTGGGATGCCCCAGCCCTTCGGCTTAGGGCACGACAGGACTAGGGAGCCACCGGCCTTAGGCTTTGGGAGCCCCAGGCTTGGGGTTCCCCAGCCCTTAGGCTTTGGGAGTCCCAGGCCTGGGGCGCCCCAGCCCTTAGGCTTTGGGAGCCCCAGGCCAGGTACGCCCCAGCCCTTAGGATAAGGGAGCCCCTTGCCTGGGGCGCCCCATCCCTTAGGCTTAGTGAGCCCAATCCTGCGATGCCCCAGCCCTTAGGCTTGGGAGCCCCAGGCCGGTGCGCCCCAGCCCTTAGGCTTTAGGGGCCCCAGGCCTGGGGCGCCCCAGCCCTTAGGCTTTGGGAACCCCAGGCCTGGTGCGCTCCAGCCCTTACGCTTTGGGAGCCCCATGCCTGGGGCACCACAGCCCTTAGGATTTGGGAGCCCCAGGCTGGGACGCCTCAGCCCATAGGTTTTGGGAAACCCAGGCCTGTGGCGACCAGCCCTTAGGTTTTGGGAGCCAGAGGCCTGGGGCGCCCCAGCCCTTTGGCTTAGGGAGCCCCAGGCCTGGGGGGACCCAGCTCTTTGGCTTAGGGAGCCCCAGGCCTGGGGCGCCCCATCCTTTAGGTTTTGGGTTTCCCAGACCTGGGGCGCCCCAACCCTTAGGTTTTGGGAGCCCCAAGCCTGGAACGCCCCAGCCCTTAGGCTTATGGAGCCCCTGCCTGGGGCGCCCTAGCCCTTAGGCTTTGGGAGCCCCAACCCTGCGTTGCCGTAGCCCTTAGGTTTTGGGAGCCCCAGGCCAGGGACTCCCCAGCCCTTAGGCTTAGGTAGCCCAAGGCCTGCGACGCCCCAGCCCTTAGGCTTTGGGAGCCCCAAGCCTCAAGCGCCCCAGCCCTTAGGCTTAGGGAGCCCCAGGATGGGGCGCCATAGCCCTTAGGCTTTGGGAGCCCAAGACTGAATCGCCCCAGCCCTTAGGCTTAAGGAGCCCCAGGCTGTGGCGCCACAGCCCTTAGGCTTTTTGCGCCCCACGCCTAGGGCGCCCGAGCCATTCGGCATAGGGAGTACCAGGTCTGGGGGCCCCAGCCCTTAGGCTTAGGGATCCCTGGCCTGGGGCGCCCCAGCCCTTAGGCTTTTGGAGCCCCTGGCCGGGGCTCCCCAGCCCTTAGACTTTGAGAGCCCCAGGCCTGGGGCGCCCCAGCACTTAGGCTTTGGGAGCCCAAGCCTGGGGCGCCCCAGCCCTTAGGCTTTGGAAGCCCCAGGACTGAGGCACGCTAAACCTTTGGCTTTGGGAGCCCCAGGCCTGGGCTCCCCAGCCCTTAGACTTTGAGAGCCCCAGGCCTGGGATGCCCCAGCACTTAGGCTTTGGGAGCCCAAGCCTGGGGCGCCCCAGCCCTTAGGCTTTGGAAGCCCAAGCCTGGGGCGCCCCATCCCTTAGACTTTGGGAGCCCCAGGCCTGGGGCGCCCCAGTCCTTAGGCTTTGGGAGCCCCAGGACTGAGGCACGCTAAACCTTTGGCTTTGGGAGCCCCAGGCCTGGGCTCCCCAGCCCTTAGGCTTAGGGAGCCACAGGCCTAGGGTGCCCCAACCCTTAGACTTAGGGGGCCTCTGGCCTGGGGCACCACAGCACTTTGTCTTAGGGAGCCCCAGACCTGGGGCGCCCCAGGCCTTAGGCTTTGGGAGCCCCATGCCTGGGGCACCACAGCCCTTAGGATTTGGGAGCCCCAGGCTGGGACGCCTCAGCCCATAGGTTTTGGGAGCCCCAGGCCTGTGGCGCCCAGCCCTTAGGTTTTGGGAGCCAGAGGCCTGGGGCGCCCCAGCCCTTTGGCTTAGGGAGCCCCAGGCCTGGGGGGGCCCAGCTCTTTGGCTTAGGGAGCCCCAGGCCTGGTGCGCCCCAGCCTTTAGGTTTTGGGTTTCTCAGACCTGGGGCGCCCCAACCCTTAGGTTTTGGGAGCCCCAAGCCTGGAACGCCCCAGCCCTTAGGCTTAGGGAGCCCCTGCCTGGGGCGCCCTAGCCCTTAGGCTTTGGGAGTCCCAATCCTGGGTTGCCCCAGCCCTTAGGATTTGGGAGCCCCAGGCTGGGACGCCCCAGTCCATAGGTTTTGGGAGCCCCATGCCTGGGACGCAAAGCCCTTAGGTTTTGGGAGCCCCAGACATGGGGCGTCCCAGCAGTTAGGCTTTGGGATTCCCAGACCTGAGCGCCCCAGCCCTTAGGCCTTGGGAGTCCCAGGCCTGGTACCCCCCAGCCTTTAAACTTAGGGATCCCCTGGCCTGGGGCACCCCAGCCCTTTTCCTTTGGTAGCCACAGGCCTAGGGCGCCCCAGCCTTTCGGCTTTAGGAGCCCCAGGCTTGGGGCACCCCAGCTCTTAGGCTTTGGGAGCCACAGGCCTGGGGCCCCCCAGCCCTTAGGCTTAGGGAGCACCAGGCCTGGGGCATCCCTGCCCTTAGGTTTGGGAGTCCTAGACTTGGGCGCCCGAGCCCTTAGGCTTTGGGAGCCCCAGGCCTGGTACGCCCGAGCCCTTAGTCTTAGAGAGCCCCTCGTCTGGGGCGCCCCAACCCTTAGGCTTTGGGAGCCCCACGCCTGGGGTGCTCCAGCCCTTAGGTTTTGTGAGCCCTAGGCCTGGGGCGTCCCTGCCCTTAGTCTTTGGGAGCCCAAGGCCTGGTGTGCCCCAGCCCTTAGGCTTAGGGAGCCCCAGACCGGGGTTGCCCCAGCCCTTAGGCTTTGGGAGCCCCAGGCCCGGGGCGCCCCATCGCTTAGGCTTTGGGAGGCCCAGGCCTGGGTCGCCCCAGCCCTTAGGCGTAGGGAGCCCCTGCCATGGGGCGCCCCAGCCCTTAGGCTTTGGGAGTCCCAGGCCTGGGGCGCCCCCGCACTTAGATTTTGGGAGCCCCGGCCTGTTGCGTCCCCGCCCTTAGGCTTTGGGAGCCCTAGGCCTGGGGTGCCCCAGCCCTTAGGCTTTGGGAGCCCCAGGCTGGGGCGCCCAAGCCTTTAGGCTTTGGGACCGACAGGACTGGGGCGCCCCAGCCCTTAGGGTTTGGGAGCCCCAGGCCTGGGTCGCCCCAGCCCTTAGGCTGTGGGAGCTCCAGACCTGTGGCGCCCCAGCCCTGAGGCTTTGGGAGCCCCAGACTTGGGGGCACCCTGTCCTAAGGCATAGGGAGCCCATGGCCTGTGACGCCCCAGCTCTTAGGCTTCGGGAGCCCAAGACCTGTGATGCCCCAGCCCTTAGGGTTTGGGAGCCCCAGCCCTGGGGCGCCCCAGCCCTTAGGATTTGGGAGCCCCAGGCTGGGACGCCCCAGTCCATAGGTTTTGGGAGCACCAGGCCTGGGACGCCAAGCCCTTAGGCTTTGGGAGCCTCAGGCCTGGGGCGCCCCAGCCCTTAGGCTTTGGGTGCCCGAGACATGGGGCGTCCCAGCAGTTTGGTTTTGGGAGTCCCAGACCTGAGCGCCCCAGCCCTTAGGCTTTGGGAGGCCCAGGCCTGGTACGCCCCAGCCTTTAAACTTAGGGAGCCCCTGGCCTGGGGCACCCCAGCCCTTTTGCTTTGGTAGCCACAGGCCTAGGGCGCCCCAGCCTTTCGGCTTTAGGAGCCCCAGGCTTGGGGCACCCCAGCTCTTAGGCTTTGGGAGCCACAGGCCTGGGGCCCACCAGCCCTTAGGCTTAGGGAGCACCAGGCCTGGGGGGACACAGCTCTTCGGCTTAGGGAGCCCCAGGCCTGGGGCATCCCTGCCTTTAGGTTTGGGAGTCCTAGACCTGGGCGCCCCAGCCCTTAGGCTTTGGGAGCCCCTGGCCTGGTACGCCCCAGCCCTTAGGCTTAGAGAGCCCCTCGTCTGGGGCGCCCCAACCCTTAGGCTTTGGGAGCCCCACGCCTGGGGCGCTCCAGCCCTTAGGTTTTGTGAGCCCTAGGCTTGGGGCGTCCCTGCCCTTAGGCTTTGGGAGCCCAAGGCCTGGGGTGCCCCAGCCCTTAGGCTTAAGGAGCCCCAGACCGGGGTCGCCCCAGCCCTTAGGCTTTGGGAGCCCCAGGCCCGGGGCGCCCCATCGCTTAGGCTTTGGGAGGCCCAGGCCTGGGTCGCCCCAGCCCTTAGGATTAGGGAGCCCCAGGCCTCGGGGCACCCAGCCCTTAGGTTTATGGACCCCCAGGCCTGAGGCGTCCCTGCCCTTAGGCTTTGCGTGGCCCAGGCCTGGGGCGCACCAGCCCTTAGGATTAGGGAGCCCCAGGCCTCGGGGTACCAAGGCCTTAGGCTTATGGAGCCCCAGGCCTGAGGCGTCCCAGCCCTTAGGCTTAGTGAGCCCCAGGCCTGGTACTCCCCAGCCCTTAGGCGTAGGGAGCCCCTGCCATGGGGCGCCCCAGCCCTTAGACTTAGGGAGTCCCAGGCCTGGGGCGCCCCCGCCCTTAGACTTTGGGAGCCCCGGCCTGTTGCGCGCCCGCCCTTAGGCTTTGGGAGCCCTAGGCCTGGGGTACCCCAGCCCTTAGGCTTTGGGAGCCCCAGGCTGGGGCGCCCAAGCCTTTAGGCTTTGGGACCCACAGGGCTGGGGCGCCCCAGCCCTTAGGGTTTGGGAGCCCCAGGCCTGGGGGGCCACAGCCCTTAGGCTTAGTGAGCCCCAGTCCTGGGGCGCCCCAGCCCTTAGGCTTAGGGAGCTTCTGGCCTGGGGCGCCACAGCCCTTTGTTTTAGGGAGCCCCTGGCCTAGGGCGCCCCAACCCTTAGGCTTTGGGAGCCCCAGGCCTGGCGTGCCCCAGCCCTTAGGCTTTGGGAGCTCCAGGCCTGTGGCGCCACAGCCATTAGGCTTTGGGAGCCCTAGGCCTGGGGCGCCCCCGCCCTTAGGCTTTGGGAGCCCTAGACCTGGGGTGCCCCAGCCCTTAGGCTTTGGGAGCCCCGTCCTGTTGTGCCCCCGCCCTTAGGCTTTGGGAGACCTAGGCCTGGGGTGCCCCAGTCCTTAGGCTTTGGGAGCCCCAGGCTGGGGCGCCCAAGCCTTTAGGCTTGGGGACCCACAGGGCTGGGGCGCCCCAGCCTTTAGGGTTTGGGAGCCCCAGGCCTGGGGGTCCACAGCCCTTAGGCTTAGGGATCCCCAGTCCTGGGGCGCCCCAGCCCTTAGGCTTAGGGAGCTTCTGGCCTGGGGCGCCACAACCCTTTGTTTTAGGGAGCCCCTGACCTAGGACGCCCCAGCCCTTAGGCTTTGTGTTCCCCAGGCCTGGGGTGCCCCAGCCCTTAGGCTTTGGGAGCTCCAGGCCTGTGGCGCCACAGCCATTAGGCTTTGGGAGCCCCAGGCCTGGGGCGCCCCCGCCCTTAGGTTTAGGGAGCCCCTGGCCTGCGGATCCCGAGCCCTTAGGCTTTGGGAGCCCCAGGCCTGGGGCGACCCAGTGCTTAGGTTTTGGGAGCCCCAGGCCTGG